>NC_067223.1:17825342-18560342 GCF_019924925.1 Ctenopharyngodon idella
ATAAAAGATGAGAATGAAATGAAACAGTAGGTTAAAAGAAATCTTATTTTGGGAACACAAAACTACATACAAAGCACATAATGATTAATAAAATAAATTGACAAAACGAAACAATACAAACAATCACAATAATAAATAAGTTACAGTTAAATTAAAACTCTTAGGAAACACGGAATTAACTATATACAAGAAAGAACCGCATGTAAACTCTAAATCAGGGGTCTCAAACTCAAGTTGGCTGGGGGCCGTTGCTGTGATTGACACCTCATAGGAGGGCCATTTTAACATTCAAGCACAAGAAAGCGCAAAATTTCTGAAAAACTACTTTCCTTCGCATTATTTCTCATTTACTTCAAATTTCATTACTAAAATATTTTTGCCATACTTAAAAAAATGTAAACAGCAGTGTCTATCATTGTTACATACAATATTAGTTTTTAAAAGTTAGTGTAAATATTTTCCCTTTATTTTAGCTTAAATAACATCAAAATCTTGCACTGAACAACACTGTACTGAACAAATACATTTGTACACTATTTCTTACCAGACACCTGGCAGCACTTCTGCTCACACAGCTGAGCCAAATTTGTCCAAGATGCCGTTTGAGCATCGGTAATGATTATTGGTAGCGTTGGACGCGTTTCGGTGGTTTAAATCAACGCTCGCGACTTGCGCGAGTGCTTTTACTGTATTTTAGGCAAGAGTGCTCATAATAGAAGCCATAAATGGCCCGTGGGCCAGCAGTTTGAGACCACTGCTCTAAATGTTTTGAACAATGAACAAAAATGCTCAATTAGCTCCCCGTCACTCGTCATGGCTCCACCTGCAGCCGGTTTACGGGCCAATAGGAGGAGGACGACGGCTCATCACCAGACACCCAGTGTCCTGAAGAAACCGCTGTTTCCCCTTAAGTCCTTCAGCAGGAAAGCCCATTAATCAAAATTCACCCACCACAGGATCCAATGCAAAATGACCTATATACAAGAAAGAACAGTGTGTACATTAACATTACATAAACAGAAAGACAAACAAACTAATTTTTACAGCACAGATATATTCATACTGCGTACACTGAGCAAGAAGATGGATTCCCAGATGATAACAGTCTCTGTCAGAATAATCCCACTTATCGACATCTATTCCGTTACCTGGGACTGCTGTGGATGCTTTTGATGAAACAGCCATTTCTTATGGAAGACCCTTGAACAGCTATCCAACAGCCAGTAAAAGTTCACCTCCACCTGTTCACATGGGCAGCGTTTCTTGCTCTGCACTGCAGCAGGTTCCACTGCACAAACATATTCATCACCAGACGCCCAGTGTCCTGCAGAAACCACTGTTTCCCCCTCAAGTCCTTCAGCAGGAAAGCCCATTAATCAAAATTCACCCACCACAGGATCCAATGCAAAATACCTATATAAAAGAAAGAACAGCGTGTACACTATTGTTTGTCTTTCTGTTCATGTAATGTTAAACTAATTTTTACAGCACAGATATATTCATACTGCATACACTGAGCAAGGAGATTGATTCCCAGATGATAACAGTCTCTGTCAGAATAATCCCACTTATCGACATCTATTCCGTTACCTGGGACTGCTGTGGGTGCTTTTGATGAAACAGCCATTTCTTATGGAAGACCCTTGAACAGCTGTCCAACAGCCAGTGAAAGTTCACCTCCACTTGTTCACATGGGCAACATTTCTTGCTCTGCTCTGCAGCAGGTTCCACTGCACAAACATATTCATTAGTCTATTATACACACAAATATCTGCTAAATGTGTACAATAAATACAATTAAAATAAAATAATATTAGAACTATAAATATAATACATATAATATAATTATAACAACATTTATAAATATAATAGCATTTCTATAAATATTTATTTTGTCCAATCTGAACTAGGGCTGCAACTAACAATTATTTTTTTAATCAGTTATTTTTTCGATTAATCAGATAAAAATTCATTTTTTTTATTGACAAACACACTATTGCACATCCTGCCCAGTGTACTTCAAAAAATTTGTGTCAATTGAATGCAGTGAAAACATATAATGCTTTGTTTATTACACTATGCTAAATGTCATGATAAAGAGAGAACATAAATATTTTAGGAATCTATCAAAAACTTGTTTAAAACTAAAAAAGTTATTGCCATTTATTAGGCGAATAAATTGAAACAACTAAATAGTCATTATTCACACGTAATATCCAAAAAAACAACAACTATAAAGTGCAACTTTTTTTCTGCCTTTCTTGTAAAACAGTAAAATCGAAAATTCATGGATAACAACAATTAAAGCTGCAAGCAGTGACAAAAGGGCCCTCGCATCCGGGCTCACCGCCACCCATTGGCTTTAGGAAAACAGTGAACAGTGGGTAACATGCACGTAAGCGAGTAAATAATTATGGCAAAGTCATTTCAAAGTGCCAGACTTCCTGCTGCCAACAGGTGGCGCTTTGACCGTAACTGAATATTGCCATGTTGATGTCTTCAGACCAGGACTATTATCGAACATGTGAAGTTTGGAGCAGATCGGACATTGTATGCCTGAGTTACAACAACTTCCTGTTTCGTGGCGTTAATTGCATACATTAGCACTCAGCCAAGTGTTGCATGATTTAACGTGTTTCTAGTATGTTTGGTACTTCCTGGTATATTAAAATGTGTTTTAGTGAGTGAGTTACAGTGTTAAAGCATGCCATTTCCTGTTGCCAGCAGGTGGCGCAATGACTAACTGAATATTGGCATATAGATGTCTTTAGGCCAGGAGTCTTATCACACATGTGAAGTTTGGGGCAGATCAGACACTGTATGCTTGATTTACAACAACTTCCTCTTTCACGATGATAATAGCATGCTTTAGCAGTCAGCTAGGTGTTGCTAGCATGATTTAGAATGTTTCTAGCATGTTTAGTACTCAATTGCATATTTTAGTATGTTGCTAGTAGTGCATCACATTGTTAAAAACGCTACTTCCTGTTGCCAGTAGGTGGCACTATTACTATAACTGAATATCGTCATGTAGATGTGTTCAGGGCAGGATTCTTGTCAAACGTGTGAAGTTTGGGGTAGATTGGACATTGCATGCCTGAGTTACAGCAACTTCCTTATTTATTATTGTTATTTAAAATTAAATAATTTGCAAATTTATAATAACAAAAATTACAACTGCATTAAATAATATTATGGGATTGTAAGAAATGTTGGGGAAATTATTAAACAATTAGAAAATTAAACTAAACCACCAGTAGGTGGCGTCAAGTAACCATCTTAAGTGAGTCATTCATTTAAACGATTCATTCCAATGGCTGATTCATTCAAGAATGAGGCAGTTGTTTATGAATGGGTCATTGAATCTTTGACTCAACCGATTCAGTCAAAACACTGAATCATTCAGTAATAAAAACAAGGCTGTGTTGCGCTGGTTCTGCTGTGATCTTTGTTTGAAACTATTTTTGCTGCTAAAATAGAACAAAAAAACATACAATGTTCCTTCTAAAATGTAAGTGACTTAATATTAACTATCATGTTTCCATTTCTCCTTGAGATGGTGCGCGAGCCTCAACAGCCCGTTTACCACGGTACCAACATTCCAGTAGTCGGTACCAATACCAGTAAAATTTTACGGCTCTCGGTACCACAGGAAAATCTGTTGGAACTATTTTACTATTTTATTTAACTAGCCTATTTTTAAAAACATCGTAATCATACATATAAATATTTGGAGTTTGTGTGTATATATATATATATATATATATATACCTCAACGAAATAAATTTTGAAATATAAAAAAATAAATAAATGCTCAAGCATCCATTTTAAAAGACGTGCGTGTTTATTTTAGCTATTTCGTCAGTGAAACGACACACTACAGCCTGTAAAACTATTAAATAAATATCAGTAAATAATGGTAACCTAAATAATAAGAAAGTTAAGTATTATTTTAAAAAAAATCGTTTTTTTATTTTCACACAAAGATGCGTCATAGCCTACTGCTCTGCGCTTTGAGAGGGATGTAGGACACGAAAGAGGAAAGAGACAATTTCTCTTTAATAATATCTTCATGTTATCTCCTGATGTTACAAGCAACTGACACTAAAAGGTCTGAAGAGCGAGTTTTATCTTCAGACATTCAGGCTATGTTTGATTTTGCCCAGAGAAAGCGAAACTAAAAATCTCCGGCGTGTGTGAAACGTGCTATACAAATAAACTTGACGTGCATTATAAAGTCTAATAACAAGCGCAAACAGAGTTAAATAGGAACTGTCGTGCAAGCAAAAAGGTTTCTGTCATACAGTGTTTTTTTCTATTTTAACACTGTTAAGAATGTGAATATAGTAGGCCTAAATGTTTATAATCCACTGCGTGAGTGAAGATTTGGGAAAATAAACATTCCATGTTCAGTGGAATAACTAATGGAATATTGTTAAGTTCTCTGATAATCGGGTGACCAGATCGTGATTCGCAAAACAGAATACAAAGCCGACAAAGCTTAAATGTATGGACTCGCGTACCATTCTCATTTGGCATGAACCAAAATGTTTCCATGGCTGCGGTGTCACATTTAATTGCAAACCTATTAGCCTATTTCTTCTGTAAACCAAGCTTTGTGCTTCACTTGTGTCATTCATGTAAAATACTGGCACAGACCTATCAGTGCATTCCAAATATACCCGGATACTCGGTACTCCCAGTACTACAGAAATGCTGGTATCGTCACATTTTCAAAATTTAAGTACCGACTTGGTACCGAATTACCGGTACTTTTGACAACACTAATACGGCCTATTATTATCCACTATGGATCACCACTTAAACTAAACTTAATAAAATCAGTCATTCTTGCGTTTTTTTTTTTTTTTTTGGTATTGACGTTTTAATCAGGTCCTTGCCTGGCCGGGCAAGTAAAATTCTCTTTCTCTTGCCCCTTCAAAAAATCCACTTATCCCAGACTAATTGACAAGCGTTAGTGTTGAGCCTTGACATGTTAAACCAGCGCTAAAATCCTGATTTATAATCGAGTTGTTGTCTGACAAAATCACCATACACACAATATAAAGACATTTGCTGTGATTTTGGCTATATGTACACGTAAAATGATTACTCAGGTTAAAAGCAATAGTATCTATTTTATTTGTTCTCTGACACCCTCAACTGAATGCGCTGCTCCTCTCAGCCACTCACTGAACAAAGCAGACGCAGGTACATCTGCGGCAGGAAAGCAAGACTATTCCAACTCATTTAATAACTGCAAGTGTGGGTTTATCAAACAGGACCCATGCAGGACTCTTGCTTTCGGCATAATCACAGCTTTTTCACGCAATTCGTGGGGTGGTTCTTGGTGCCGCACTCAACAGCTGCCATCATAAGAACAGAAAATCTGTTCTTATAATTGTGCCGTGTGCTCTAACTGTGAGCTGGGGGTTGAATGTAGATGTGCTAGAATGATAGATTTATTTATGAGAGATTTCTGAGAGATTTCTCCTCACCCGATCTACTAGATTAACTATTGAATCTCACCTGTACTGAATTCCTAAATATATTCAATCAAGTTACCCCCCTCTTATAGCCCTACTTATGCTCACCACATCTATGCATTTTTTTATTTTTGTTTTCTCTCCTCATTCAGTGTCATTACGAACGATGCTGTTTGCCTTCATATTTGTACATACTGTGTCTCGTAAAGTTTGTTGTTGTGATACTAATAATAAAAATATTAGAAAAAATACTAACCTTTAGAAAATCATATTTCAAGTCCTGATATAGTGCCGCACATGTGTGCTTCACTATATCAGATACAGTAGTGGCCCCATTGCCCCAGTTCGGTACTGGAAACTCAGTGATTTGTAGGTTTCACCTTCAACTGAAAATTATTGAATTAAAATATAGTACATTTATTTCATAATAAATAATTTCAATAGTTAAAAATATCAGGGTTAAGAGGGTAAATTTAAGTGGACTATGTCAAAGTCATTTGTATGTTTTCCTGTTTCCCTGTTTTGTCAATTTATTCCCACACCATGACAACACCATTTGATATATACAATATCCATGCACAATTTTGCATCCTCAATATTTACTGACATCATGTTGACTGAGTTTGGTGGCCATTACTTGAATCACTTAAGAGGAGTATTAAAAAGTTCCAACACAGACACTTTCAGTGCTTGGGCCCTAATTACTGTAAACTGAAAACACAAGAGACAAATCTGTACATTTGTTATATATACAAACCTGTTGCCAAGAATCTGAGGGTCAAGACGTCTAGGTGAGGGATTGTGGGAAATGTAGTCCAGAGTGAAGTGACTGCGTGTGTGCACTTAAAAAGTCTTAATGCAGAAACAGAGACCTCTGGTGGGGAGTGGAAGGAGACAGCAGTGGGCGGAAACGTGACAACGGAAGGCGGTCTGGCAGAAGCTAGATATTTTACTTCATAACTTGTTGGATATTTTTTTTACACAAATGCTTCGCTTCAGAAGGACTTTATTAACCACCTCACCGATGATGGACAAATGGCCTCCCATGCAGCATTTTCTGCCTTTTTGTCCAGGTTTAGTGGTGCTGTCCTGAATTTAGTAGATGTCCAGCCAAAATATACATTTTGGGGGCCATAGCATGTGCCTAGTGTCATTTTCTTTAGAATGTAAGTGCATCCTTTATCCAATTCTGGCTCTTCGTTGTTTTTTGATATATATATATATAAATTTGTGCCATCACTTACAGCACTTAGACTTTTTATCTGATAATTTTCCACTTTAATTTCCCCGTTGATGTTCGTGAAGTTTACAGCCTTTCTGGTGGTCTTATTGGCAACGCATTTGCACCGAATTGGTGCTGGGCAACTGTATGGGCTTTGTGTTGCCATCCCGAGGGTAAGAGAAAATATACAGAATATTTTGAATACAGAATATGTCATTTTGGTTATGAAAAATAACAATATCAAATTGTAAATATTAAATTACTGTTACTATTAATTATTATTGTAAATATATATTAATTACAGGATAAATATCCTGTCAGAGATTGGGAACTAATCAAACTATAGGAAACATTATTTTATAATATTTTTTTTTAATTGGTCATTTTACATCAATAATGACAACCTAGGATCATAGTTTGATACTTTCTAATGTCTGACAGTACAGTATTTATTTATTCATTTATTTATTGAGGTACTAATCATTGATGTTTTGTTTTGTGAAGTGAAAATGGGTCTCAAAAAACGTACTTACTTCGTAATTCACAAGAATTTATTTATTAATGTAATTGATTTATTCATTGAAAGTCATTAATTAAATTTCTTGTAAAGTAAAGATTTACCTAAAAAAAAATGAACTATCCTGTCAGGCAGGGAAAAAAAATAGGCCTCTGACAGGATTTCACTCTCTTTTTTTTTTATTTCTTTATGTCATGGAATCACCAGGCTCCACCTACACTCAGCCACAACGATCTCAATCACCGGCGTATTAATCACCACCACCTGTCAGCAATTTCACCTGCACCAGTTAAAAGGACTCACTGCACATACACACACCGTCTAGTCTCGTCTCAGACTCACCTCATGTTCTCCTGGTTCGTTACTCATCTGAAGTCTCCTTACCTGTTGTTCATCTCCTTACCCAAGTCTTCATTCTCCTCGTCTCCGAACTCCAGTCTCCAGAGAGTCTCCAGACTCTGAAAGAATTACTATTTTGTTTTTTACTTCATTCTTCACAATAATTTATTTATTAATTGAAAGTCATTGGGCCTCATTTATGAACGTACAACAGAAAATTGGGTGTATGGTCGTTTCCACGCAAAATTTGGCATTTATCAATATGAACGTAATATCTCACTTCAGGTCTCAGTTCATGTACGCAAATTTTTGAGTCAGCGGGAACTTGCGTGCAGCATAGTAAGGTGGTGAATTCTAAATGATTATTTTCTTGACCGACATAACCCACTAACTGACCATTAACCATTGAACGACACGATTAAAATGTCAAATTAAAATTAAATTAGAATAGATGAGTGTCTGTGACCCATTAAAATACCACAAATGTTTTTTTTCTTTCCAGGGATTTAATTTTGCATGCACAAATAGCAACATCAACAGAGCATTAGGATTCACACATCACACACCTGCAACGCAGAGAAAAACAGAATAATATACAAGGAATAAAATACTAGGACTATACAAAATATAGATTATTTCACTGAAATAATTACCAGACTAACAAAACAAAAGAAAAACTGTGCTTTAAATAGCCTATCTGGTCAGTGGAAATGGCTGGTGCATGAATCAATGCCACAATTTCTCTTAGTTGTAACACCATTTGCCTTATCTCATTTTCAGCAGGAGATGTAATCTTCTCTCCAATCAACACTGGTAACAGTCTCAGTAAACACCAGTTCTGCACAGCGTGGCCACACAGTCTATCACTTCCTGGCCTCATCTCACAAGGTTTGTCATTTGCATCATTACCTAAATATCTGAACTGACCGATTCTTCGATTCAGTTCAATGTAAGTTGAAGCACAATGCAAGGTCAGAAGCAACAACGCCTTCAAACAAATCATGCCCAAGACAAGGAGGCAACCCAGGCTGACATACAGGAGCTGGTCATATAATTAGAATATCATCAAAAAGTTGATTTATTTCACTAATTCCATTCAAAAAGTGAAACTTGTATATTATATTCATTCATTACACACAGACTGATATATTTCAAATGTTTATTTTTTTTAATTTTGATGATTATAACTGACAACTAAGGAAATCCCAAATTCAGTATCAGAAAATTAGAATATTACTTAAGACCAATGCAAAGAAAGGATTTTTAGAAATCTTGGCCAACTAAAAAGTATGAACATGAAAAGTATGAGCATGTACAGCACTCAATACTTAGTTAGGGCTCCTTTTGCCTGAATTACTGCAGCAATGCGGCGTGGCATGGAGTCGATCGGTCTGTGGCACTGCTCAAGTGTTATAAGAGCCCAGGTTGCTCTGATAGTGGCCTTCAGCTCTTCTGCATTGTTGGGTCTGGCATATCGCAGCTTCCTCTTCACAATACCCCATAGATTTTCTATGGGGTTAAGGTCAGGCGAGTTTGCTGGCCAATTAAGAACAGGGATACCATGGTCCTTAAACCAGGTACTGGTAGCTTTGGCACTGTGTGCAGGTGCCAAGTCCTGTTGGAAAATGAAATTTGCATCTCAGCAGAAGGAAGCATGAAGTGCTCTAAAACTTCCTGGTATACGGTTGTGTTGACCTTGGACCTCAGAAAACACAGTGGACCAACACCAGCAGATGACATGGCACCCCAAACCATCACTGACTGTGGAAACTTTACACTGGATCTCAAGCAACATGGATTGTGTGCCTCTCCTCTCTTCCTCCAGACTCTGGGACCCTGATTTCCAAAGGAAATGCAAAATTTACTTTCATCAGAGAACATAACTTTGGACCACTCAGCAGCAGTCCAGTCCTTTTTGTCTTTAGCCCAGGCGAGACACTTCTGACACTGTCTGTTGTTCAAGAGTGGCTTGACACAAGGAATGCGACAGCTGAAACCCATGCCTTGCATACGTCTGTGCGTAGTGGTTCTTGAAGCACTGACTCCAGCTGCAGTCCACTCTTTGTGAATCTCCCCCACATTTTTCAATGGGTTTTGTTTCACAATCCTCTCCAGGGTGCGGTTATACCTATTGCTTGTACACTTTTTTCTACCACATCTTTTCCTTCCCTTCGCCTCTCTATTAATGTGCTTGGACACAGAGCTCTGTGAACAGCCAGCCTCTTTTGCAATGACCTTTTGTGTCTTGCCCTCCTTGTGCAAGGTATCAGTGGTCGTCTTTTGGACAGCTGTCAAGTCAGCAGTCTTCCCCATGATTGTGTAGCCTACAGAACTAGACTGAGAGACCATTTAACGGCCTTTGCAGGTGTTTTGAGTTAATTAGCTGATTAGAGTGTGGCACCAGGTGTCTTCAATATTGAACCTTTTCACAATATTCTAATTTTCTGAGATACTGAATTTGGGATTTTCCTTAGTTGTCAGTTATAATCATCAAAATTAAAAGAAATAAACATTTGAAATATATCAGTCTGTGTGTAATGAATGAATATAATATACAAGTTTCACTTTTTGAATGGAATTAGTGAAATAAATCAACTTTTTGATGATATTCTAAATATATGACCAGCACCTGTGAATATATATAAAATGGTATTGTTATCATTAATATTAATATATTGTCGTTTTATTAGCATAATGTTTGTTATTCGATAAATAAATATTATTCTGAATTGCAAAACAAACTTTCCTCCAGGCACGCTCTTGATAACATGCGTGGGTGCCAGGGGCGTTCTCGTGCGGATGTTTAATAAACAACACATGATGGAAACACATGTAGTAGGCTCTCTGCAAACAACCACATTGCGTTTAATCTGGACAAGCAAATAAGCATTTATGATGTGAATTACCAGCATTTCTAAACAAAAGTTTCACACAGATTTCACCTTCTTTGGCTTATAGTCAGAATTTACGCTGTTTGCGTATATCACGCAGCACAGTGATAACCACGCCCTCTACGGTCACAGAATACGTTGGTCACAGAATCTGGTGTAACACCGGCATCCTCCCACGGGTTAACAGGTTTTAAGCAAACACTAGTAATACACGTTTAGTTACCAAAACAAAACTAAAAACATTTTAATGTTATAAAAAAGTGTGCAAACCGAAAGAAACAGCAGGTGCTGGCTATTTTCAGACAGTTCACGTTAGCGAGTAGTCTACGGCTAATAATAAACACCACTTCAACATGATCTCTAACTTAAGCAAAAGCTTTTAATACACATTTAGTTAACAAAATGAAACCATAAGCATTTTTATTGTTAAATTTTTTGTTTATTGTAAAAGTGTGAGTACAAGGAAATGATCCACCTGCATGTCTCTCAGCGATGGTGCCTTTATCATCTGTGCTGATAATGAAAATCAAACTCACCACTCCAAAATGACTATAGATCAGTTTGTAGGAGGCTTGGCTTTTCATGCCCATATATGTTACTTGCATGACATAAACTCCACAGTTGCAACTATCTTTCTGTATGTTGTGGTTCAAGACACCATGTGTCCATGTCACATCCACCCAGTCTGTCTTACCATAAAGTTTCTACAGCATTTTGAAGTATGTTCTGAGAATGAGAATTGTGAGATTTGTATGTGTGAATTGTATATTATTGAATTTAGAACCATTTAACATTTCACTAAACCAAAGTTGTTAATAACACGTGATAATGTACTGTATGTTAATTAAGAAAAAAAAAAAGGAATAATATAATACAATACCTGAATCTTTCGGCAACAAGTTCTGATTCTTTACCTTCATCCCTTGGGGATCCACCACTAACAATTTCTACGATGTCCTTTTGAGATACTGTTAAAATATATAGTTTGGATAGATTTCCATATACATAAGTGATGAACTATGGTTTAACAATGGTTTTACACACCAGAAATTTCCAGTGGTTTTTGTGTACTTGCATGAATCCAATGATGGCATTATAGTTTTCAAAGTTGACCTGAAAACGCATTGAAATATTATTGGACTTGTCCTTCTGACCTTTTCATTTTGCACAGAATAACAACTGTAAAGTCTAACCTTTCGGAAACTGTGCCTTGACATTACAGACAACACCAACAGAGAAGTGGTTGAATAGAAGTCATTTTTTTCCCTAACTTTTGGAATCCAACAGTGTTTGGATGTAGCTTTTAATAACCTGAAACATTTAAGAAAATTACATTTATAATTGTAACATTCTAACAGTAATGTGTCAGAATACTAGATATCCCGCTGCCTATCCTCTTCATTCAATCACTACTCGTTCTATTGTTAAAGCTTTGACAGTTTATTTCTGTGTTTGGGATTCCTAGGGTTGTTTAAAGCGACCAAGGATTAAATTTTACCTCTCATATGTTTCAAGAAGTCTTGCGGTAGCTTGGTGTGAAGACAAACCATTCTAGTGCCTACCATTAACAAAGTCAGGGTGCTTTGGAACGATTTCACCAAATATTGAAGTCGTTGCTAGGGGCTTATTAAGCAGACACAGTCCACTTACTTTTTTGCACTCTTTGCAGAGCCCAAACCAGCGTCTTACTCAGTGATCTCTCTTTTTACAACCCTGTCCACCCTAAATGTAGATAGATTTCAAGACAGATCAGTGTCCCTGAATGATGAAGTAAGTGTAACGGACTAAATAAAGTCTATCCAGTATCCAGTATATCTTCCAGCAAATTGTCAGTCTTAATCATCCCCTTCAGGTTGGTGGAGTAGTCCTGCCCCAAGTGGAGGAGTTTAAGTATCTTGGGGTCTTGTTCACAAGTGAGGGAAGGATGGAGTGGGAGATTGACAGGCGGATCGGTGCAGCTTCTGCAGTAATGCGGTCGATGTACTGGTCTGTCGTGGTGAAGAAGGAGCTCTAGCTGTGAGGCGATTTACTGGTCAATCTACGTTCCAACTCTCACCTATGGTCATGAGCTTTGGGTCATGACCGAAAGAATGAGATCCCGGATACAGGCGGTCGAAATGAGTTTCCTCCGTAGGGTGGCTGGGCGCTCCCTTAGAGATAGGGTGAGGAGCTCGGTCACTCGGGAGGAGCTCAGAGTAGAGCCGCTGCTCCTCCACATCGAGAGGAGCCAACTGAGGTGGCTCGGGCATCTGTTCCGGATGCCTCCTGGATGCCTCCCTGGGGAGGTGTTCCGGGCATGTCCCACCGGGAGGAGGCCCCAGGGAAGACCTAGGACACGCTGGAGCGACTATGTCTCTCGGCTGGCCTGGGAACGCCTCGGAATCCCCCCGGAAGAGCTGGAGGAAGTGTCTGGGGAAAGGGAAGTCTGGGCGTCTCTGCTTAGACTGCTGCCCCCGCGACCAGGTCACGGATAAGTGGAAGAAAATGAATAGATGAATAAATGAATTAATTAATCCATATGCCTGCTGTACTCAATTATCAAAGTTCATGGAAGATCCGTAGAAAGGTGATATTTGAATAATGGGTTGAGCTTTTGTGGCATAAATGAAAGTATGAAACTTCCTCCACAATCTTCACCTCAAGGACCATAATCCTCCTGATAACACAAAAAGTTATTTTTCAGTTGAGCATAAAACATATGTTTCTCAACAAGGACTGAAAGAACACATGGCAAGACCATGCTTCAGCCTTTGCATGCTGCACTCACTCTTACCATATGACATGATTTATACACAAACATGTTGCCCTCTAGTGCCCCTAGTGGTGAGGAAGAGAATGAGTCCTATAACAGGCTTGTGACTGTTATACTGTCTTGTGCCTCAAGTGAGAGTCTTTGCGGCTGATTCAGTTGATTCAGTTTTTTTTCTTTCTGTTTTCTCTTATTGTGACTGCTTTTTTTAGGTTATGGGAGTTGCTGTTATTCAAGTTGCAGAGGGGGATCAGATTGAGAAGGCATCGTACTGGGTTTGCAGCCTTATATAATGTTTTTGGGTTAAATGGTGATGGTTAGTGAATTGATGTAAATTGAATTTTTTATTTTTTTTAATAAGATTTTATAACGCTTCTTCTCAATTTTTGTTTTAAGGCAGGAACAAACCGACACCGACGAACTAGTGGGGTTTGCTCACGTCGACAGCGTCCAAAGTTGCCCTGATACACCTGCCTTTAGAGGTCCTCTGCAAGGATCCTCTCTCTTGAAGGGGGAGGTGTTATGGTGTGTGGGCACATTTTGTTATGTTTTCTTTTCTTTTGGTTGTCTTGTAGGTGGCAGGGAAGGGTTGTCCCTTCCTTCAAAAAGATTACTTACCTTTTTGTTGTGAGGCCCAGTTATTTGCAGGTTGCAAACAGGAGTGAAAAAATCAGCCAGAAGTTTGTACAACTGAAAGGTGCAATGCTGGCAGAATTTGCCAGGCAACCAAGATCTCTGACCGAACTTGATCGCTGGAAAGCAACTGAACTATGGCGATTTCTGCTGTATACAGGAGCACTTATGTTGCAGGATGTTCTATCTCAGGACCATTATCATCACTTCCTGTCAACTATCGGAACGACTATTCTCTTGGATGATAATGATGCCAGAAGAGGACACTACCTGAAATATGCCCAAAACCTGGTGGAACATTTTGTGGATACCTGTTCTGAACTCTATGGGGAAATTTTCCCACATTAAAGGCTCATATACGGTATTGCCAAAAGTATTGGGACACCCCTACAAATCACTGAATGCAGGTGTTCCAATCACTTCCATGGCCACAGGTGTATAAAATCAAGCACCTAGGCATGCAGACTGCTTCTACAAACATTTGTGAAAGAATGGGTCGCTCTCAGGAGCTCAGTGAATTCAAGCGTGGTACTGTGATAGGTTGCCACCTGTGCAATAAGTCCATTCGTGAAATTTCCTCATTACTAAATATTCCACGGTCAACTGTTAGTGGTATCATAACAAAGTGGAAGCAATTGGGAACAACAGCAACTCAGCCACGAAGTGGTAGGCCACGTAAAATCACAGAGCGGGGTCAGCGCATGCTGAGGCGCACAGTGTGCAGAAGTCACCAACTATCTGCAAAGTCAATAGCTACAGACCTCCAAACTTTGTGTGGCCTTCAGATTAGCTCAAGAACAGTGTGTAGAGAGCTTCATGGAATGGGTTTCCATTGCCGAGCAGCTGCATCCAAGCCTTACATCACCAAGTGCAATGCAAAGCGTTGGATGCAGTGGTGTAGAGCATGCCGCCACTGGACTGTTGACTGTCTGGAATGATGAATCACGCTTCTCCGTCTGACAATCCGATGGACAAGTCTGGGTTTGGTGGTTGCCAGGAGAACGGTACTTGCCTGACTGCACTGTGCCAAGTGTAAAGTTTGGTGGAGGGGGGATTATGGTGTGGGGTTGTTTTTCAGGGGTTGGGCTTGGCCCTCTTAGTTCCAGTGAAAGGAACACTTAATGCTTCAGCATACCAAGACATTTGGGACAATTTCATGCTCCCTACTTTGTGTGAACAGTTTGGGGATGGCCCCTTCCTGTTCCAACATGACTGTGCACCAGTGCACAAAGCAAGGTCCATAAAGACATGGATGAGCGAGTTTGGTGTGGAGGAACTTGACTGGCCTGCACAGAGTCCTGACCTCAACCCGATAGAACACCTTGGGGATGAATTAGAGCGGAGACTGCGAGCCAGGCCTTCTCGCCAACATCACTGTCTGACCTCACAAATGTGCTTATAGAAAAATGGTCAAAAATTCCCATAAACACACTCCTAAACCTTGTGGAAAGCCTTCCCAGAAGAGTTGAGGCTGTTATAGCTGCAAAGGGTGGGCCAACTCCATATTAAACCCTACGGATTAAGAATAGGATGTCATTAAAGTTCATGTGCACGTAAAAGGCAGGCGTCTTAAAACGTTTGGCAATATAGTGTAGGATGACATGGGAACATATTCCAGTAGCAGTAACAGTCCAGGTCCGGGTTCTGATTGCTTTAAGAAATATAACTTTTTGGATGAAACCATCATTTTTTACATCACATTTACATAATTTCATTCTTTCCTTTCATGTTATAGTTTGTACTTTCCCTATGCCACAAATATGGTACGGTCTCCAAAGCTGACACTGGCAAATGCAACATTATAGTAAAATAGTTATTTTGCCCATGTCCACATTATTTTTAATTAGCCTGTTTTCTGAATCGGATATGTATCTTTCGAAATTAATAACAATTACTGATGCCAATAATATTCTTTGTAGCAACAAAAAAATATCAGTGGGAATAAGCGGATGAAGAGGATCCATTAAAAAATGGGTGAGTTCATTAATCTTTCTTGCAAACTAACTGGTTATGTATGCTGGCCTTTTGATTATTTTTTATTTTATTTATTTATTTTGCCCTAAGAAAACCTGGAGGAGCATTGCTGGTTTAATCACTTGCCTTCTAATGGCAAAAAGTGTCTGTCCTTGAACAAGCTTAACTGCTCTGATTGTAGTCTCCTTGCATGGCTGGCGTTGGTGTAAGTGAGTGAATGTCAGGCATTCTTTGTCAAGCAGTTTTGCTGGAACAACTTTTATTATTATTATGATTTTTATTTATTTATTAATTTATTTTTTGTTCGTTCCTGTGGAAAACTTTTCTGAGGACCTTTTTGCAACACCACCTACCTCTAAGATTTGTAAGTAGACTTGTTGCAAATAAAATATACATAATGAATACGTTTCACATTTTCATGACTAGGAAATTGCATTATACTTTAAACTTTCTTCCATATTATTCAAAGCATAACCTTGTGTACATAGTGTATTAGTAAACTTTAATTTATTGAAATCTTTCATTAGGTACTCGGATGACTCCTTTGGATGACCCCCAAATGTCTAAACCACCAAGTGGGACATAGAATGTAGACCTAACCGTAAAGTCAATTTGTTATATGATGCTTTTCTGTTTAAACAGGGCACAGTTGACTTCGTATGCTGCACTAAGCTGCCTTCCATTCATTTCTCAATTCATCAAATAACAAGTGGAAAATATATTTTAAAAACAGCATTCGCCACTCACCAATGAGTTATGACTGTGTTTGTATCTTGCAATAAACCCAAGAAATCCAGGTGGTGAAACACATGATTAGCAATATTTTTAAAAAATGAACCATGGAGATATTTTCCAATTTGTTTAGTTTTCTGATAATATAATTCACATATTTAGGTGTGGCAATAAATTAAATGTAACAACAAAATCAATAATTCTAATAATACTAATAACACCTACTGAGTTGTTTGAGGAAAGTAAATTGTGCTGTTATTTTATTGTTTTTATACTGTTTATATGACTGAACATATGATAATGTAATATAGGCTACAGGCTTATATATGTAAAATGGTAGTAAATGGACTTGAACTTCCATTTACCTGTAACCTAGAGTAGTGGTCTGGGTTCAAACATTCCGACGGACACAAAGTGAAGCATTCACCTGACTGGAAAGAAAGTGATGCTTCGTTTTTTGTTAATCACATGTTTCTCTGAAAACAATACTCACATTATTCGCACAAGTGAACAGGAAAGAGACAGTCGATCAGTCGATTTGTTCAGCATTAGATCATTCCTACCAACGCAATAACTGATGTAATTGGGGGGGTGCTAGTTTTGTTCATACCCTGAGATAAAATCCTGCAGGCGCCCCTGGTAACAAGATGTGCAATGCAGCATTAAAACCTAAACAGTACAAACAACACAATGTAATATAAAAAAAAAAACGTAGGGGTGAATGTATTAGTCCATGTACACTTAAGGTTAAACTGTGTACTGGGCTACTTTTTACTGAGTGGCTCCCCATACCTGTAGGACTGGTGGAGGACGATACAAAACCCCTTAAAGAGTTATTCGTCACCAGATCCAGAGGCCATGGAGCTGCGTTTATTCTTGTCCCAACTTTCTCTAGCCGACATGGCTGCCACGCCAGAATCACCAGCCGGCATGGCCGCCACGCCAGAGTCTCCCTGTTGTCACAGCCACCATGCTAGAATCTGTAACCATTATGATTGACATTCTGGACCTGAGGAAGACTATCCATGGGTGTTTGGTGCTGATTTCCAGTGTGGCAGACCCACTGCTAACGTCAGTGCGAGCAGTTAACATCCAGATAGTCCCAAGTCCGGTGGTCTCTTAGACTGTTCTACCGTTGAGTCCGTTTCCTGTGATGGCGGTGGCCATCTTGTGTGTGTGGGCCATACACATTTCTCCAGCTCCTCCCGAGACAGAGGTTGCCTATGAACTCTCAGTCTGCCCTGATACGACTACGAAGGTCATCCCTGAACTCTCAGCCTGCCCTGACATGACCACGGACGTCATCCCTGATGGCCTACTGCTCCCGGCCAGATTCTGAAGGACTCATCTTCAGATACTTTTCTATCAACTATTCAAATAGTTCTCAACTCCATACCCATCTCTCCTACAATAATTTATATGAACAATTCCAGTCTGGTTTCCGTCCCCTCCATAATACAGAAACAGCACTCCTTAAAATCACTAATGACCTCCTCCTAGCTGCTGACTCACTGCTGACTGGTTCACTATCTATTTTCCTCCTGCTTGATTTGAGTGCGGCCTTGGACACAATTTCACACAACATCCTTTTGAACAGACTCTCCTCTATTGGTATCATTAACACACCTCTTAACTGGTTACAATCATATCTCTTAGGCCACACCCAGTTAATTCAGGTAAAATTCATTCACCTCCCATCCAGTCTCTGTCACCACAGGTGAGTCCCAGGGCTCTGTCCTGGGGCCCCTGCTGTTCATCATTTACCTTCTCCCCCTTGGTTACATTTTCCACAAACATCAGATTCACCTCCATTGCTACGCAGATGACACCCAGCTCTATCTTTCAATTAAACCCAACTCAAAACTTGCACCATCCTCTCTTACCAATTGCCTCCTTGACATAAAATCCTGGTTCACTTCAAACTTCCTCAAATTAAATGGTAATGATACAGAACTTCTTCTTATAGGTACAATATCAACATTAAACAAACTCCATCATTTTTCTATTCCCATTGATAACTCCATCTCCCCCTCCCCTCAGCTTAAGTGTCTGGGTGTCATCTTCGACAACACCCTCTCTTTCACCTCCCACATTAATAATGTTACCCGGTCTGCTTACTACCACCTTCGAAACATCAACTGTCCCTTCCTCACGCCTCACTCCACCGCCATTCTTGTTCACAGCCTAGTCACCTTCTGTTTGGCCTCCTGCATAAAACCCTTTATAAACTACAACTGGTCCAAAACTCAGCCACCTGAATTATCACTTACACCCCGTATCCATTACATCACACCCATTTTACAACGGCTCCATTGGCTCCCCATCACTTACCATATCAACTTTAAAATACTTCTCACTTATAAAGCCATTCATAATCTCGGCCCTTCACGTCTTTTTGATCTCCTCCATAATGCCAGCCACACCCGCTCACACTCTTAGATCCTCTTCCTCCATCAATTTCACTGTTCCCCTTGTCCGCCTTGTTCCAGAGCTGGGGAGCAGAGCAACTGAAAGCTCTGCTCCCCAGCTCTGGAACTCACTTCCACCTGACCTCCGTAATACCGACTCTCTCCCACATTATAAATCCAAACTCAAAACCCATCTGTTTAGAATAGCTTACTCCCTCTGACTACAACTGCATTGTCTTTTTTTAATTGTATTGTATCTCATTGTCTTCATTGTCTTTACTTAATTATTGTGATTGTCTTGTTAATGATGTTTGGTGACCTTTAGTGTCAAGAAAGGCAACTATAAATAAAATGCATAATAATAAAGAGAGAGCGGGAAGCGACTGAGAGGAGAGACAATAGAAAGAAATGGAGAAGGAAGAGCGAAGAGAACGAGAGAGACAAGCGATGGAGGGAAGACAAGAAAGAGAAGCAAGAGAAACAGAAGACAGATGGCGCCGGGAAGCAACTGAGAGAGGAAAGGAGAGTCAGGGAGACTAAGGAAAGGGATGAAAGATTCCTTCGTCTTCTGGAAGTAATTGCCAGAAAATAAGATTAATAAATTAGACTATGAGACAAAAGCATCTTCTGATCATTTACAAATTTGGATTTGTGTAACATATTTTAAATATAATTTATTATAAATACAAATATTTACTATAGCCATATCAATTAATTTCTAGGCATTCACAGTACATTAAGTACATTTAGTGATGCTTTGAGATAGTGATATCGTTCATAAATTCATTGAAATATTTATGAATAAGTGATGAATATTGTGTTAATGTACACAAAAAGCACACACTTTAAAACATTTTATTATTGCATACAGAAATATTTCCTCAAAAAGATCTTAATTTGTGTTCCGAATATCAACGAAAGTCTTACAAATTTGGAACGACATGAGGGTGAGTAATTAATAATATAATTCTCATTTTGAGGTGAACTAACCCTATAACCTGTTAGAAATGTCTTGATTATTTAATGTATGTTTAAATAAATTTTTAATGAAAATAAGTTATGACAGTAACTGTAAATAATTGTATTTCAAAAATGTGGGCTCTGTTGTTCATTGTAAACTTTAATTTTATAGTAATGTGAAAGTAAGGCTCCCCATATAGTTTACAGCATTTGCTAAGATAGATTTTTTTAACCTTAAGAAAATTGTAATTTATTTTAACAGAGGCACATTTGTTCAAAAAACAGTTTAGTTAGTTTAGTTTTCTCCCCCCTACTGTACCGTACCCGTACCGAGCCATGGCTTCAAAACCGAGGTATGTACCGAACCGTCATGTTTGTGTACTGTTACACCCCTAGTTTTTATTAATTTGGTGCTATTATGCGCAGTTGAGTAAATGACATTTACTTTACTCAAAGACTATAGAATAACATGTGTCACTTATATTGTTTTGAATGGGAGAAAGTGCAAAGTGTGATATGGCGGAGTAAGTCCTGCCTTCTAAATAAGAGCCAACTGCCGATTGGTAAAGTCATCGCTTCACTGCAGCGGCAGTTAGAAGCTCAGGTTCCTATAGAAACAGTCAGACGTGCGCCTCTGAAAAGAGACACTGCGCATGAGCTTGATCCAGCCTGAAAAATAGTTTTTTGTCAATATTTGAGCATTTAGAAACAAAATTTATGAGACAGTTGTTGTCAGATTTCATTTGTGTTTTCAAAAATGAAATTTAATCGAAAGCTTGGCAAACAGCTTTGGAGAATTTGATGTTTCCCCATTCAAAGAGATAGGAGCTGCACTTTCAAAGATGGCCGCCGAGTGAAATGACTTGTCTTAAAGGGACTTTGGTTTACTGTATGTGCGTCACATGAAGGTGGCTTTCTGCTGCTTGCAAACAGACTCTATTGAAGAGATGGCAGATTGCCATTCATTTGCTGCCTTGATTGCACTCATTATGCGCAAATACACTGCAGACCAATTCTTGCTCTTATCCAAGGAAAATCATCAACATTACCAACCATTACATGTATTTTATCTAACTAAATACATCGTAATCGGCTAAAAAGCATACAAAGGTTACTTTACTTCTTGAACCAGTGCACACCCGAGTCTGTGTTGCTTTCTCATTCATGTGAATCGCGGCACAGTTCGAGTGCAACCGAACTCAGACCACCTCCTCCAGGTAATCTCGGGTTCTGTATCCCAGTGCGCACCAGGGTCCACATGACAGCTTTCACATTAGCAATTTTTAATGCAAACTGTGCCCCATTCTGAACTAAACTGCCAGTGTGAAAATGCCCTAATGCACTAGTTCTCAACTCTGGTTATGATGGGTAATGGGTAAAAAAACAAACAAACAAAAAAAAAACATTTAAAGCATTTTAGCATAAGGTAAACAAAATGACAAAATGCAATGTAGATAGATTTACACAATATATTTATTTCAATGTATTATACTGAAATACATTATATTGCCAAAATATCCAAAATACATTATATCTGCCTTTTCATGCACATGAACTTTAATGACATCCTATTCTTAATCCGTAGGGTTCAATATGGAGTTGGCTCACCCTTTGCAGCTATAACAGCTTCAACTGAGGTCAGACACTGATGTTGGATGAGAAGGCCTGGCTCACAGTCTCCGCTCTAATTCATCCCAAAGGTGTTCTATCGAGTTGAGGTCAGGACTCTGTGCAGCCTAGTCAAGTTCCTCCACACCAAACTCGCTCATCCATGTTGGAACAGGAAGGGGCCATCCCCAAATTGTTCCCACAATGTTGGGAGCATTAAGAGTTCCTTTCACTGGAACTAAGGGGACAAGCCCAACCCCTGAAAAACAACCCCACACCAAACTTTACACTTGGCACAATGTAGTCAGGCAAGTACCATTCTCCTGGCAACCACCAAACCCAGACTCATCCATCCGATTGCCAGACAGAGAAGCATGATTCGTCACTCCAGAGAACACGTCTCCCCTGCTCTAGAGTCCAGTGGCGGCGTGCTTTACACCACTGCATCCAACGCTTTGCATTGCATTTGGTGATGTAAGGCTTGGATGCAGCTGCTTGGCCATGGAAACCCTTTCCATGAAGCTCTCTACGCACTGTTCTTGAGCTAATCTAAAGGCCACACAAAGTTTGGAGGTCTGTAGCTATTGACTCTACAGAAAGTTGGTGACTTCTGCGCACTGTGCACCTCAGCATGCGCTGACCCCGCTCTGTGATTTTACACGGCCTACCACTTCGTGGCTGAGTTGCTGTTGTTCCCAATTGCTTCCACTGTGTTAAGATACCACTAAAAGTTTAGCGTGGAATATATAACGAGGAAATTTCACAAATGGACTTATTGCACAGGTGGCAACCTATCACAATACCACGCTTGAATTCACTGAGCTCCTGAGAGCGACTCAAATGTTTGTAGAATAAGTCTGCAGCCTAGGTGCTTGATTTTATACACCTGTGGCCATGATTTCGAGGGGTGTACCAAAACTTTTGTCAATATAGTGTACATGAGCAACATCTCTATACAACCGAAATTATAGGACGTCTACCTCAATCGCTCAATATTTGCAAATATAGCAAAAGGAGATAGGTGGGTGTTGCCACAGGTATTCATATGACAAAAAGAAGAAAATCAAGGCAAAGTATAAAGACATAAAAGATGAAAATAGAAGAATTGAACCACTAAATCAATGAAAATTTTGGAGTTTTGTATGAGCATCACCTGTTCAAACAAGTATCTGATATGGGCCACATTTAAAAAAAAAAAAAAAAAAAAAAAACATTTGAGCAGAAAATCCAATTTGGGCCACACTCATCTGCGGCATGAACGTAGCTTTGATTTCACACAGATAGATAATTTCTGGTGCCATTTTAAATTGCTGAGCCATTTAAAACGCTTTCTACAAAAAGAACAAGAATAGGGTCTCACATCTGCGTGACTTTTCATATGCATCTTTAAATGTGATTGCAAAAGAAATGTTTTTTTACACCGATCACAATTAAATCGCCCTCCTCCAGAGTGAATGTGCAGGAGATTTCTTAAATTGCTTTTTTTCGTAAACCTTGTATCACACTCAGATCTTTGTAATTTCTTTCTAGAATGAGTTAGCAAATGACATTTCAGGTCTCTATGATATTTGAAAGTCCTCTCACACCTAAGACAACTGTAAGGCCTCTCTCCAGTATGAACCCTTGAGTGAATGTCAAGGTTTCCTTTAACCGTGAAACTCTTTCCACACTGAAGACAGGTGAAAGGCTTCTCTCCAGTGTGAATTCTTATGTGAATCTGAAGGTTTGCATTGTTTTTGAAAGTCTTTCCACAGTGATGACACATGAAAGGCTTATCTCCAATGTGAATTTCTACATGATTCTTAAGGTGTTTCTTGTCTGTGAAACTTTTTCCACACTGATGACATATAGAACAGTTTTCTTTTGAGTGAATCTTCATGTGGTAATTAAGGGTTACTGAAAATCTGAAACCTTTTCCACACTGACCACATACGAATGGCTTCTCTCCAGTGTGAATTGTCATGTGGTTAGTAAGGGTTCCTTTATGTGTAAAACTCTTTTCACACTGAGAGCATTTGAAAGGCTTTTCTCCAGTGTGAATTCTTGTGTGGCTGTTAAGGCTTGCTTTTTGAGAAAAACTTTTTCCACAATGTTGGCAGGTGTAAGGACTCTCTCCAGTGTGAACTCTCATATGGACTTTCAGGTTTCCTTTTCGAATGAAACTTTTTCCACATTGTTGACATGTGTAAGGGTTCTCTCCAGTGTGTATTCTCATGTGATCTTTAAGGCTTCCTTTTTGAGTGAAACTTTTTCCACATTCTTGGCAGGTGAATGGGGTTTCTTTAAAGTGAATTCTCATATGGACTTTCAGGTTTCCTTTTTGAGTAAAACTTTTTCCACATTGTTCACAGGTGAAAGGGCTCTCTTTAGTGTGAACTCTCATGTGGGATTTAAGACTACCTTTTTGAGTGAAACTCTTTCCACACTGTTGGCATGTAAATGGCTTCTCTCCTGTGTGAATTCTCATGTGAACTTGAAGGTTTTTATGTTTTATGAAAGTCTTCCCACAATATTCGCAAGTCATATTACTTACAGTTTCTTTATTTTGAGCTCTTTTTCTTTTTGAAGTCTTCTCATTCAGTGAGCAACTCAAGGTTTTTTCTCCAGTTATTAAATCATGATGTTTAGCATACAGTTCTTTGACTTCCTTTTTAGTGTCCTCTTGACTCTCCTCTTTCACTGCCATCAGATCTAAGGCAAAAAAGACAAATAACCTCAGTTTAATGGCACAAAGTGACAAATCAAAACGTTTAGACATAAAGCATAAAAAATGACATGTACACTAGGATCCTATATGCATTCACTACTAAGCTTACTCTTCTCAATATTGTTAATTCTTAGCTTTGTTTATGATATGTCCCAAATACTTTCAAGCTGGCAATAATCAAGCACCTCTTATCAAAAACAAACAACAAAAAACAGTTTGACTCAGAAGAACTAGTCAGGTATAGAACAATCTCAAATCTGCCATTTATATCTAAAATATGAGATATATATTGTCATCTCAACCATGTTCAGTTTGGCAGAAACAGTAATTGAAGAATTTCAGTCAGGATTTAGGCCTCATCTGTCAGAGTTACATTCTGTTTTGGTTGTTTCTTTGTGTTTTGATTCTGCCTTTGTCTTTTATTAGCCCATTAGTTCCCATTGTTTGCTCCATGTATTTATACCGTGTTCTCCTTCATTCTCTGTCATTCTCGTCTATGTATATGGTGTTCTCCTGAGTATCTCCTGAGAGTTTATTAAAAGTAATTCTACATATTCCTTGTCTTTGTGAGCTTTGTTACTACATTATATGACACCATCATAACTGAGAAACTGCATATTCAAATTACCTGCTTTAGGCATCCTATCATGGCTACAACATCACTTTTCTAGTGCTATTAGATATTTCAACAACATAGGCCACAACATTATCTTGCACAGCTTGAGCTTTATGTTGGCGTTTGTGAACAAGCATTAGCATGGTTCAGGTCCTATTTATGTGACCACTACCACTTTGTTTGTATAAATAAAAGACGTCTCATGAAACACAAATTATGGAGTGCCACAGAGCTCTGTATTAGGTCCTCTGCTTTTCTCATTGTATGTTTCCCATGATGGACATTATCATTAGTTTTCATTGTAATGACAATGATATTTAGTTTTAAATTTTCTCACAACCCAAAGTTAGCAGAGTGTTTTAATGTTGTCAAAGATGTGATAGTAATTTTCTTATATTAAACTCTGACAAGACAGCAGCATTAATTATTAGACCAAAAACCTCCACACATTAGATTCTAGATTTCGAAGCATGTACTGTTGCATTGTTTTCTACAGTTAAAAGTCTTTGATAATCAGTCTTCTATTCATGTTTATATAGCCTTAACAGCCTTCTTCCACCTTGGAAGGTCAATAAATAAGCTCTAGTTAGTTCAAAGTTTACTATAAATACTAAGAAATACAATCACATCAGCCCAATTTGATCATCACTACTGATAAGTATTACTGTTACATCCCAGGATGTATCTTTGTTTGTTGCTATTGTGTCTACCGGTTTCTTTTTTTTAATGTGTTCCTCTCCTAGTGACAGGGCTGACTGCTGTCTCTTTCTTTCGTGTCAGATTGCTCTTTTTGTTTATGTTGACCTGACCCCCTTTGTTGCTTATATTTAAATAAATTACATTTATTTATTTTTCTTTAAATGCCTTGGTTGTGGTCTTGTGATGTCATGATGAACTTAACAGAGGATGAACTGCTGCCACTTCAAACCATTAGATAGGTTTCACCTGCAACTGCATTCACAAGAGGTGTGATCCCTTTTTAGGATCACATCTTGTGACACCACATTGGGCCTAATCACGAAGCAAAACTTGGCATTTATCAATATGGACGTGACTGGTGGCTACAATCAACTCTCACATCTGTTGCACAAAGCCAGTTTCAGTTTCTACCCAGGTAAGTTCAAGATTAGTTTGAGCAAACTGTTTTTTCGGGCTCATGAAATTGGATTGGTTTTTAGCGGATTTCATTGCTATGGTAACTTGCGCTACACGGCTAACCTGCTCCGGAGCAGGTTTTGTTCTGGGTTAGAGGTTTTATTCACAAACCCAAACTCGACCAATCAGCTGTGAGTATAGTGACATGTATCTGATGCAATAAAGCTACTCCCCTGTATCTCTTGCTTCAAATTAAATCAGTTTATAGTGAAAACATTTTAGAGACAAAACTGCTCATCTTTTGCTGCTAATTATTTATTACATTTATATTACATGAATTACAATTACTTATAATTCATATAATATATTCATATAATTATTTTAATTTAAAAGGAATGTTTAATATTGTCCATTAATACAATGAATATAAAGCTTGTTAATCATTAACCATTAAACGACTAGATTTTTCTATTCAGTAGTAGCAATTGGGTTTAATATAACTCAAAACATGCCTTTTGTTTAGGCTACTTCTGTACTATTTACAGAATTTAATACATGACATAATGAATGCCCAACTAAGTAGGATCTTCCCAGGTGCACTTGGAAGGCGGCATTAGTGTGTGTCTGGTCATAGGCGGCGTTTTGTTTCTACCCCCTTCACAAACACCCCAAACCCAACCTGATGAAGACATTTTTCCACTGGTTATTCAACATGTGACAACACGCTTAAGTGAAAGTAAAATGCTTATGGCCAGACATAACGGAAGTTGAGCTAAAAACTGAGAACGCTCCGTGCCAGTGGACATGCACCGTTATGAATGTCTGTGTGCATTATCCCTAAATGGGGGGGGAATTCAATTGCTTGAATGGTGGGTTCATTATTATTCTAAATGAACTAGAAAAACACAAGTAATCTTTTGCAGGTTACCTACTGGCATTGGGTTCAAATCTAAAATCTTGCCAAATAGGTGCTTTTACATTTCAAATTGAAACCAAATCTTCTGCCATCGTCTTGTCAGTCAGCTTCTCACTCACTCCTGCTGCTGAGCTGATCTGTCCTGCAACTCTCTTTCGGCTCACACTGAATTGAGCAGACACAAGTTTTTAATGTAGTGTCTGTACTGTAACTGAACTAAATTATTTTTATCACAATAAAAACAACAGTGGGGGCAGTGCCATGGTGGGTAAGTGATGTAGCCGGTGTTCCTGTTGAACTTTCGCAGCAAGCCTACCCCCCACCCCACCACAAACGCATGTACGGGTTAATTACTTAAAATGCAATTTATTATCATGCAAAAAACAAAAAAAAAAAAAAAAAAAACACCACCAACAACAAAAAATAAAATAAAAAAACTGAAAATACAAGCTGTTGTGTGAAGTAATTATGCTGTAATGCTAAAACTGTAGTATTGTGTGTATTAAAACCCATCGAAAACTGATGTGAAATCCACCAATCAGACAGGTTCCCAAATATAAATCGATTTTTTTGATTGGTTAAAATTAATGGATAATATCTTGTTTTTCCAAAGGTGCCTATGTGTCAACATGTCTGTCCACAAGAGAGATCTACTCCATGTCAAATAAAACCACTTTAATTAAGACACTCATATGACATTCTTCAAAAATATTGTTCATTTCTGTAGAGCTGGTCATTTTAATAAGTATCAAAGTTCAGATTTAAACATGAAACCAACCTGTTTGTCTCTGAAAATCTTCTTGTTTCACTCTTATGGTTTCTTCTTCTTCAATCTTTATGTCTTCGCTCTCCTCTTTAATAAACGCCATCTTTATAATAGTGTAACATGGATCTCAGTTGCTTCACTAGGAGTTTTTCTGTGTGTTTGGACAATCTGTGAGAATAAATAACAGAAAGAAATCTAAATATCTGGGTGCGTTTCAGTTAGCTCCCTAGTTCAGTAATCAACGCACTGGCAAGGAGTGATAGTTAATGGCCCTGAATGGCCTGATTTAAAAAATAAAAAAAATAAAAAAATCAAAAGCACTACAATAGGGCTGTAGTCAAGTCCACCTTTGTCGAGTCCAAGTCAAGTCCGAGTCCAAATGAGGCAGTCAAGACAGAGACAGAAAAAAATAATCCTTTTCAAGACCACTTACATAACTATTGATAATTTATGTGATGCGAGAGACAGCATATCTTCTATTCTAAGATAATCATTTTGCATTATTATTTGTAATCAAAAAGCATGTGCAGAGTAACAACTCTGTAGGATCAAATTAGGCCATTTTATTTACTTTAGGTATAGCTATTTCACTAAAGTCACATAAAGCTGAAGTGCAACTTCACAATTTCAGTCTTTTTTTTTTTTATAGTGTAACAATCATATTCTGGGCTACCAATGGAAAATGTAAAAAAAAAAAAAAAATACAGTACAGCAGTGGTTCCCAAACATTTTACATTTGCGTACCCCCTGCATTTAACCTCCTTCTGCGTACCCCCTCTCTTCCACTTAGACTGCTGCAGTCGCACCTTTTCCATTAAGGAACAATATTTTCCCCCCAAAAAAGATTGTTTATTAAAGTGCCTTTTTTTTACCTTTATAAATACCTTTATAAAATAAACAATGTTTTAAATTAAAAATGTTCAATAGAGAAATAAGCAATGATATTAAAATGACGTGATACTTTAAATATTGAACTAAAGTCACTGTCTTAATGAGTGAGTCATCGAGTCATTCATTCATTCAGTAATGACTGAATGAATGAATGGCTGTATTTTTGAATGGGTAATTGAATCATTGACTCTCATGATTTGTTCAAAGTCACAGATTCGTTCACAAAACAGTGCTTTGAGTTGCAGTTCTGCTGTGGCTTTCGTTGGAACTATTATTTCGCAAAATACAGCAAACAATACAGTGTTTAAAAGTACTTCACTTAATATTACCCTTTTGTTTGTTGAACTGTTATATAAAATAAATTATAGGCGTAATTTGCGGGTGGGACAGGTGGGACATGTCCCCACCACTTTTTGCCAGGGTCGATATTGTCCTCACCACTTTTTGAAACATCTCGCGGCACGGATGTATGCTAATAGAAAAGAAACATCTCTAGTTGATTAGAAATTTGTTCGTTTGTGTTAAATAATAGACGATATTGCGCTGGGATGTGTTGTTTTTGAAATCATATTGAGTGCTCCTTGCCGCTGTTATAAGTGGCGCAACAGTTTTCTCTTTGCGCTCGTGCACAGTGCGCAGTCTTCACACGGACGAGCGCTTCAATCTATCACTGTTGCGGCCGCAGACTCTATTCGTTCCGGTGAAATTACAAACAAAATGCACATAAACGTGTCTCTGCTCTTGAGAAACAATCACTGATTAACATCTTTGGTTTTAATGAGAAAAAAATAAAATAAATAACACGAGGGCGGATTAACACAGAACCTCTGGCATGCTGAACAAAAATTCTACCGCTAGACCATCAGGACAAACTAATATAAAACGCGGATTTACGTATATACTGACTAATGTTAGTACTTTCGAGACTAACTGTCAGTGGTGTAGTCTACGTGATACGCAGGTATACGCTGTATACCCACTAGGAACGTTCAAGGATTTCCGTATACCCACTTAAAAAAACGTGAGGATACGTAACCATCCGATAAATCACAAAATATGATTTTGACTTGAAACAAAGTCTCATATTTCTCAGTCTCAAGTTTCATATTTTGCCCATTTTACTTCGGAATAAAAAAAAACATAGGCTAAATACCATTTTGGCACTCTTTAATGTGATCGTGACAGATCAAGAGTAGCAGTTCAAGAAAAGCGGCAGCCTGATGCGCACGTGAACTGATCCTCTCCTCCGCTTTAAGTTACCAGTTACAGCGCGAAATAAACATGAATGAACATCTCAAGGTATGATAAAAGATACACTACAACTTAAGGAAATCCATATCATGTCTTGTATAATCGCTTAATCAAGTTTCTATATATCCTAATTATTGTTAATATGTAATTCATTTTTCCAGGAGCTCTTTGCTTCTATCTTCAATTAAATTGCTAACAGTGATTGTAAATTAATTGCCGAAATCAGTTCATTTTAACCTTCAATAACCAACTGATTCCCATATTTTACAGCATTAGTTGAGAATTTTTTTCTTGAGAACATGGACAAACCCAGCGATTGGGTTGTTTTAACCCAGCAGTTGGGTTAAATGTTTGCCCAACCTGCTGGGTAGTTTTATTTAACCCAACTATTGTTTAAAAATGACTATATGGCTGGCTTAAAATGAACCCAAAATAGGTTGGAATTTGAAAATCAGACACATAATTATAGAGGCAACAATAATAATCAAAAGGTGAACATTTATTAATAAACAATTTAATAAATGTTTATTGTTTAGCTATTATATTTAATATTAATAAATGTTAATTTCCAACATATTTTGGGTTCATTTTAAGCAAGCAATACAGCAATTTTTTACACAATAGTTGGGTTAAATAAAACTACCCGGCAGGTTGGGCAAACATTTAACCCAACCGCTGGGTTTGTCCATTTTCAACCCAACTTGGGTTGTTTTTAACCAAACATTTTTTTAGAGAGTAATAATAGTTGCAACTTGCACTCTTAAATGTGCATTGAAACTTGCCAGCTGATAAAATATGCTCCAGGGACCATATTCATATAACATCTCAGGCTATCTTAACTGGTTGAGTTAGATGGTGAAACAGTAGAAAATCAGTCCAGAGTCTCTTCAGCTGTAAATGCCATTGGCTGGTGAAGTGTTTTGTTGATTATAATAAATTGACATGTTGATAAAACACACATAAGCAATCTTTCAGAATGCTCTCAATTGCATATAGCCTAGATCAGATGCATACTACGTGCAGTAGTGAGTGTGGCGGTGCTTATGGGGTGTCGCTCTGGGACAGGTAAGTATGAGGCTGGGAGGGAAAAATCACAGTATACTCACTACAAAAAACTAGACTACACCACTGCTAACTGTATATTGTATTATAGTGCGTAAGGACGAAACTATCATATTAAACATGAGGTCTATGTCAATACATTTTGCACATTTATTATTGTAATGATACACACATTCCTGTCCCACCCACTTTTTAAAACAAAGTTACACCACTGAAATCAATGTCACGTTTGCAACCATGTGGATATTTGGGGAAAATTGCATTTTTGCTTGTATAATATGTTATAAATATTAAAAACAAGAACGCACACAGGGTGCTTTTGTATCAAGAGAGTTTGAGTCTAAAATAAATTTTGCTTTTTTGAAATGCATGCTTCGTTTTAATGTTATTTTAAGGTGGGGTAGAATTAAATGAACAGCAATTGTTTGCGTACCCCCTCTGTCACGTAGGCTACCCCAGTTTGGGAACCACCGCATTACAAGATTTGAATAGAATATTTGAATATAACTAAATGTTGTTTCTATAGCAGCAACATTAAAGTTTACAGCAGCAAAGTCACTATATATAAATTTTATCTTTTTACTCACTAAGTTTTTATTGCACGTAACGTTACTTAGTACGCTTCTTCACTTCACTTATCAACAAAAATAACGTTCTTTAATGTTATATAAAGCATAACGTTACATTCAATAATAAAACTTTTACATCTCTTGTAAAACATGTAAAATTAATTGAACAGTTTGGATCGATTTAGACAGTTTAAATGCAGTTTAAAATACAAACCTTTCTTCAGTCGAATTACATCCGATGCAGCAGTGCGGCGCCGACTTGTGACTTCATGTTGTCACGGCAAAATAAAAGTCCTTTTTCTTCTTGGCTTTTTAGCGCATCGCATCCTGTGTGCAAATCGCCACTTACTGTGCTGTTATGCAGACAGGATTTATTTAAGATATTTTATTAATTATCTCTTCCATACGTACACACTTATATATTCATATACACATGTATTACTTGTGTTACTCTGCCCCAACTCTAAATCCACCAGAGCTCAGGAATACACACACACACACACACACACACACACAGTGGTGGCCAAAATTATTAGAACGGTAATATTTTTTTATGTTTTAAAAGAAGTCTCTTCTGCTCACCAAGGTTTCATTTATTTGATCCAAAATACAGCAAAAACGGTAATATTGTGAAATATTTTTACAATCTAAAATAACTGTTTTCTATTTGAATATATTTTAAAATGCAATTTATTTCTGTGTTGGTAAAGCTGAATTTTCAGCATCATTACTCCAGTCTTCAGTGTCACATGTTCCTAAGAAATCATTCTAATATGCTGATTTGCTGCTCAAGAAACATTTATTATTATCAATGTTGAAAAAAAAGAAATTAATACTTTTACTCAGCAAGGATGCATTACATTTATCAAAAGTGACAGCATAGACAATTATAATGTTGCAAAAACATTCTATTTCAGATAAATACTGTTCTTTTTAACTTTCTATTCATCACATAATCCTGAAAAAAAAAATTGTACACAACTGTTTTCAACATGTTAAACAGCCAAGACAACCATAGAGCCAATATACTATATAAGAGTGGAACAAATGAACAAATTATCATTCTTTATATACAGCATATCCCAGCACAGCTCTGCCTAGCTTCAACCTGAAACGAGGTCTAATTCGCCAAAATAACTGAAAGTACCTGTGGGAGGTGTGCAGGGCCTTTCCATGAATGGAACTGGTTCAGGTGTCATTAGATGGCCTAAATGTGAACTTGGGTCATGTGTTTGATAGTGATGATAAGCCCTGTCTGTTTTTTCTTTTCTGTTTTTTTCTGACCTTGGGTGCAAATGTCCTCCTAGATATTTCTTTGGCCTTCCGCTGACTACTGGTCATTGATTTAAAAAATGATTTTTGACCACTTTGCAGTCGACACGCCGACAGGTCGTATATATATACCCTGTAGTTGTAGAAAGCTTAGTACAACATTGGGTAAAGTATAGAAATACCACAACAAATCAATTCAAGTACTTTACTATAGTATGGTTCAAAAACACTATAGTATTTACTATAAATTTCTATAGTATTTTTTTTCATGTTACTGGGTGTGCTGGCAGGAGAAATTTTTCAAGAGACAAATATTGCTCCTAAAGGGTGAGTCATGATAACGTTAGCTCCAATAGTTCATTAATAACAATGTAAACACATGTCCAACTTGGAAATACTATAACGTTAATACTAAAGTGTATTAACTGGGATGCGAGTTTTGGCTAACGGACTAGCCGTGCTTGCTAACGTTGGCTAGTTAGCGTTAATTGAGGCAAGCTAGTAAGTTAAAGTTAAACATGTCAAACTGTCTTAGGACAGAGGCAATGGCAACTACCTGCTTTAGTATCGCATGGCAGCGTATAACGTTATAGCAGGTGCTTTCTTTCAAGTACTTGCATTCAGTGTTATTAATATTCCAGAGTCCAGAACTAATCTTTTATTTCTTTTCCCTTTAGTTCCCTGCTGAAAAAAACAGCATATGCTGTTTATCCTGCAAAGTTGCAGTCTTTTTTATTTCTTTTTTGTTTGCAAGTTCCAGTTATTTAGTTACCTTGCCCTGTCTTCAGCACAACCATCTGCCTGAGGAAAACAGGTTTAAGAACTGTTGAGGATGTGACAGCAGTCGCCCTCAGCTGTTTCCCATCTGCCCTTCTGTTTAGACTGTTTCATGCCTCACCTACATTCGAAAACACCAGCATGTGTAGGCGTATGCCAAATTGATTGACCTCATGCCAGAGAGCTTGATAGGTTACAAGTTACTGGTGCCCTAAATGACCAAAATCCACATTAGAACACAGCCGGAAGTTATTACAAGTGCTCGACGCTGTTTTAAAAGGAGTTTTGAGCAGGACCTCTCTGGAAAACAGGCCTCCGCCACAAAACATGAACATTCCATGCACACGTCTGTGGTTCCCTGGCGGCATGGCACCGAAAAAGCGCCTTCGTCCCTGGGTGGGCTCGAACCACCAACCTTTCGGTTAACAGCCGAACGCGCTAACCGATTGCGCCACAGAGACCGCCGGCAAGCCAGCCAGTATCGCGCTGCTTTACACGCTGGAACCTGAGAAGCTGTTGGGAAGAGAGATAGAGGCAATAGATACGCCCAACGTGGGGCTCGAACCCACGACCCTGAGATTAAGAGTCTCATGCTCTACCGACTGAGCTAGCCGGGCGGGTGTGGTTTTTGACTGTGGGCTAAATTACCTGCGTGGAGCGAAGGCTCACATTTCACAGAGGAAAATCTTGTGCGGGCAAAGTCAGGGTTAAGCCTAGGCTTACAGTTTACTTTGTTTGTTTCAGCCATATCTGTTGCCGGGGGATACAATTTGACCCAGTAGAGCAGGCCAATAATATGCACAAACAAAACCAGGATTTAAAGTTCTGTTTGGGTCTGTAGAGTGAGAGAGTGAAGGCAAACTCCTCCAAATTTCCAAAGGCAAAAGTGAGCCATACAGCAAAGAGTTGGAGGACCCAACTCTTAAGAGTCTCATTTCCCTTTAGTTCCCTGCTGAAAAAAACCGCATATGCTGGTTAAGGTAGGTTTTGGAGCTGGTATGCTGGTTTGAGCTGGTTTATGCTGGTCCTATGCTGGTTTTATGCTGGTCCTATGCTGGTCCTAAACTGGTCCAGGACCAGCATAGGACCAGCATGGACCAGCATAGGACCAGCTCAGGACCAGCATGAACCAGCTTAGGACCAGCATAGGACCAGCATGGACCAGCATAAACCAGCATACCAGCTCCAAAACCTACCTTAACCAGCATATGCTGTTTTTTTCAGCAGGGTTTCCCTGCAAAGTTGCAGTCTTTTTTATTTCTTTTTTGTTTGCAAGTTCCAGTTATTTAGTTACCTTGCTCTGTCTTCAGCACAACCATCTGCCTGAGGAAAACAGGTTTAAGAACAGTTGAGGATGTACCTGTTTTCCTCCGGAGTTGCTTCCAGCAGTCGCCCTCAGCTGTTTCCCGTCTGCCCTTCTGTTTAGACTGTTTCATGCCTTACCTATCCTCGCCCTGTCTGTTGTGTTAATAAACCCTGTTACTGTTCATGCTGCGTTTGGGTCCTCTCTCACAGATCCTGACAGCGACGTCCCGCTGTAACTTGACCTGCGCGTGGCGCTGTTGGACAGTAATACTGTATAAAAACATAATTTTTTACACTTTTTAATGTTACATTTTGTAATATTTGTTTTATTTTTGTAATATCAATTATTTTCTTATCCAGTTTTTTTGAGGAGACACTGCTTCCCTTGCCTCCTCAGAGGAAACAACCCTGATATATGTCAGTGGCGAGCGGTGACTTTTTAAACCGGGTATGCTGGGTGGTGCGTCATGTAAAAAAATGTGGCCGATGCAGTTACGTTGAATGGGTTTTTAGCTAATATGCGAGACGCTCACGTTCTGTGTTAGTTTACTCATTTGCTTGCTCATGACAAATAGCAACACAGCGAAAAGTATTTCTAATATGTTGGACCTTTTATTGAGAGTAGCTCATATTTACCTGTTTAGACGTGCCTTCACAAACACCTGTAAGAGCTTTTGTGATGTTTGAGTTGACGGAGGCGCAACATGCGAAAAGTGCGTTTGCAAAATATGCTGTATTTTTGTATTCCGCTAGGTGCCGCTAGTGTCACACAAACAACATACTTCACTTTTAAACGTATCAGTTTAGGACACCGATCTAAATCAGACATGACAAAAAAAAACAACATGGCGTCAATTTAAATGTATGCCAGAAGTATTTTTTAAATTAATAATTAGAAAAAACAGAAAAGCGTAGCGCCAGACCACAGTCCAAATAAATACTTATACATACAGTTTCTGGTGGTGCGTAGATCCAAAGATAACTCCAAGATAAAAAAAAAATGAAAGATCCGTACACGAGAAAGAAGTCAAAAAAGCTCCAACGAATTTATTATCCAGAGGCCACAAAAAGTGCAAAAACTGCAAGTGAAGAGTCCAAAACGTTTTCGGGATCAACCCTTCATCAGTGTCATGGCATAATGACATGGCATAGGGATAGGACCCGGGAAGAAATCATGTTCATGGATGCGATTATTAACGTTACTGTAGTATGAAGCAGAGCAGGGCCAAGTGCTGTGGGAGCTGAACCAGGCTGCTGGAGCGATTGCGCAATGCCTCACGAGCAGCGGAACTTTTATTATGCCACAGTCGCCGGCGCTGCTTCCGCTTTTCTGGTCATGAGTCAACGCAGCTCTGTTTATCATATTAGATAAATACGAGTGTGTTGAAAATGTCATAACGTTACTCTGTGCGTTCACTCGGCGGCTGCTGTGAGACACTTGTTGCACACTGCAGTAAGCTAGATCGATTTTAGAATATCATATTAAATGCTGGATGGCTTGTATTGATAAATGGCATGCAATTAATTTTAAAACGTATTGTATGATGGAGAAAATTCTGTATTACTGTTACTAAAAATAAAGCTGCATCTGATTATGCTATGCTAGCTACTTCACAAAATAGTGTTTTTCTCTGAGGTAAAGCATGGTACTCACAAAAAAAAAAAAAAAAATCAAGAAAATTAGATTTAAACAATAAGACTAAACGTGTTGAGCTATATAAAAACAATTAGTTTTCTTTCTATAAATATATCAAAACAGTTGTTCCCTTGTCTATTACAACATATAAATATTAAAGCGTCTTTGGTGTTTCCGTGATTTCTACAAAATAAAACCAGAAACTGAGGGTAATGCAGGTATGATGCAATTGACAGGCGACTCCTCACACGTCCCGGAGCCTTGGTTAAAATTGCAATTTTCTCACGATTTACAAATAGTTGCAAACATTTAGGATATTGTAAGAACTCAAGTGAACAAAATGTATAACACTGGCGTAGTGGTTTTTGGATATTTTACTGCAAAATTCTTACATATTGCATCTTTTTAATGTTTAACAGTTTGCGAATGACTCATAATTGTATCCTAATTTAGTTACTTGGTGTTTGGTAACAAAGGGCCTACTTTGCATCAGCAACACTGACTCAATGATAAACAAGTCATTCATAAGAAGACAACTGATGGCACCTGTATTCATAGAAACTAGTTTCTAACTAATGAATCATTTGATTGTTAATCATAAATATAGGGGGTTGCTGCTTGGTATAATTGTTTTCAAGAACATTACGTAAATTGGTAAACTATTTAGCCTAGGCTACTAAAACGAACACCAAAACTTAACATGAACTGTTATAGCAATTTATGCAAAAAAATTATTTTGTGCCTTGGCCACCTTCCATATTAATCAATTTTCTGTTCTGATCTTTTGGCAAACTACTGAGTAGGCACCAATCATCATGTAGACTTACAAAGTATTTTACAGTATTTTAAAACTACAAAAATACAAAACAAAGTATTTTGATACAAAATATGAAGCCATTTTCATCAAAAACAAATTACAAAATACTATCTTATATTTGAAATATGGGTAACACTTTACAATAACGTTCATTAGTTAAACATTAGTTAATGTATTAACTAACATGAACTAACCATGAGCGATACATTTGTTACTGTATTTAATAATCTTCGTTAATGTTAGTTAACTGTAATGAAAATACAGTTGTTCATTGTTTATGTTAGTTCACAGTGCATTAACTGATGTTAACAAGATTTTAATAATGTATTAGTAAATGTTGAAATTAACATTAACAAAGATTAATAAATGCTGTATAAGTGCAGTTCATTATTAGTTCACGTTAACTAATGTAGTTAACTAATGTTAACTAATGAACCTTATTGTAAAGTGTTACCAAAATATGTATTTGAAAAACATGTATCATGCTACTCATTCCTGCTTGTGCGAGTTGTCTGATGCCCCCGTTGTTAGTAGTTGCATAGCGTGTTTGTTATTTTGGGGAAGCAATGAAGGGAGAGGTGTGTTGCTTTTGGGTAGGATGTGTTTGTTTGGGCATCGATTTTAAATATCAACAGTGTTTCTCAGGAATTGCTTACCGCACCTTTAAGTCTTCAACATAGTATGAAAAAACAGGCAGACATGTAGAGAGAAAGTTTGAGACAGTGTTTAGCTCTTGCAACCCACAGCTGGAACCAGCTCCAGATGTTATAAGGGGAGCCCCAAAAGTAGCCATATTCAGGTCCAGATTGAAAACATGTTTACCTGTGCATTCATGCACAAAAGATGAGTCAAATAATGTAGTGCAATGTTTACATTCAGTTGATGTCCTGCATATTTTCTGGTGTCATTTTAAACTGCTGAGCTATTTATAACTCTTTCCACAAAAAAACTTCTCAGGTGAATCTGTAAGTGTGATAGCAAAAGAAATGTATTACACTGAACAAAAGTGCCTTCCTCCAGAGAATTTGTCCATTTTGTAAACCACTTACCACATTCATAACACTATAATTTCTTTACAGAATGAGTTTGCAAATGACGTTTCAAATCTCTTTGATATGTGAAACTCTTCTCGCACTGAAGACATGTGAAAGGCTTCTCTCCAGTATGAAGCCTCAAGTGAGTATGAAGGTTTCCTTTAACAGTGAAACTCTTTCCACACTGAGGACAGGTAAAAGGTTTCTCTCCAGTGTGAACTCTTAAGTGAACGTCGAGGTTTGATTTGTTTATGCAAGTCTTTCCACAGTGATGGCACATGAAAGGCTTCTCTCCGATGTGAGTTTTTACATGCTTCTTAAGGCGTTTCCTGTCTGTGAAATTCCTTCCACACTGATCACATTTAAAGCAGTTCTCTCTTGAGTGAATCTTTATGTGCTTATTGAGGGTTATTTTACATCTGAAACTACTTCCACACTGACCACATATGAACGGTCTCTCTCCAGTGTGAATTCTCATGTGAGTTCTAAGACTTTCTTTTCGTGAGAAGCTCTTTCCACACTGTTGGCAAATGAAAGTGCTCTCTCCAGGGTGGCTTCTGATGTGGGCATTAAGATTTCCTTTATGTCTGAAACTCTTTCCACACTGAGTGCAGGAGAAAGGCTTCTCTCCAGTGTGAATTCTCATGTGGATTTCAAGGCTTCCTTTTTGAGTAAAACTTTTTCCACACTGTTGGCAGATGTAAGGGCTCTCTCTAGTGTGAACCCTCATGTGGACTTTAAGGCTTTCACTTTGACAGAAACTCTTTCCACAATGCTGGCAGATAAAATTACTTCTAGTTTCTTTATTTTCAGTTTGTGAGCAAATAGATTTTTCTCCAGTTATGAAATTCTCACACTGATCTTTCTCTTCCATTTCATTCAGTTCTTGATTCTCCTCTTTCACTGCCATCAGGTCTAAGGCAAAAAAAAGACAAATACATTTTAACCCTAGTTTAATGGCACAAAGCAACAGACATAAAAAAATTAGACATATAAAGCATCAAAACCAACAACATACAACTAGGTTCTATACCAACTTATCTTCTGAAAGAGGTGTTACATGTAATCTCAGAACATATTCTCAATTACTGGTTATTTATAGACTGATCCCACATTTCACATTTACGTCTAAAATATTAGAAAAAAACTGTTCAGTTTTGCAGAGAAACATTATTTGTTAAGAAATTCAGTTACGATTTCATAGTATAGGTGTGCTTATGAATCATCTGATTCTGGCATCAGATCGTGGCTACTTAGTAGGTTGCCTAAGTAGTGAACATCCATCGATGCATGGCCAATCTGGTAGTTGGAAAACACGTGCAACCTGAAGTTTTAATGCGATTAGGTTTAGTTGATAAGGTTCACTGCAAAAAATGCTTTTCTTAGTATTTTTGTCTTGTTTCCAATCCAAATATCTAAAAAATTCTTAAATCCAGACTGGATAATTTTACTGGATAAGTAAAATGACATAAGATATTTTTTTCTTGTTTTCTGGGGGGAAAAAACTCACTTCATTTTGAATTTTGCTTACAACAAGCAAAATTATCTGCCAATAGGGTAGGAAAAATAACTTTGTTGCTGTTTGAAACCTTGTTTCTTGTTTCGGTCCCAAACAGAAACAATATTATTTACACCAATGTGGAAGTAGGATCTTCTTAGGTTCACATGAAGGCAGCATTAGTATTTGTCTGGTCATGTGATCTCAACATGTCTGTCCACATGAGGCGACCATAACATTCTTCAAAAATATCATTCATTTCTGTAGAGGTGAACATTTTTTAAAAAGGATCAAATGATAAATGATCAAATGAGTTTTTAAGAATGAAACCAACCTGTTTGTTCCTCAGTATATTCACATTTTACTCTGAATGCTTCTTCAATCTTCATGTCTTCACTCTCCTCTTTAATAAACGGCATCTTGATAATAGTGCTTTATGTGGATCTCAGCTGCTTCACCTGTTTTTCTGTGTTTGGACACTGTCATGTTTAAGATGAGAATAATTAAAGAAAGAGGATATAACAATAATGGTGTCTCAATCAACTCTCTAGTTCAGTAGTCAGTGCACTGGCAAGGCAGTCAGTCAGAGTGAGAATTAATGGCCTTAACTGATCTGATTAGCCAAAAAACAAAAACACTCAGAACTAGCACTACAAATTAAATAAACACGAATACACTTTATATTTAATTACAATTTAGTATTTAATGATTTGTAGATTATAATTAATATATTACACTTTCATATATTTATTTGCAGTTGGTTTGTTAAACTTGTCATTACATGTTTGTGTCTTCGTTGCATTTACACCGTTTTGATCAGCAGGTCTCGTCAGCGCGAAGTGATTCGAGCGATTCGGATCAGTGAATCATTTTGCGGAGCTTTTAATTCAGTTGACTCGGAGTTTTGAAAAGCTCCATCATACTTGCCAGTGAATGAATTCGTATTTACGATAAACCGATTCACGAGATAGGGAGCGAAATGAGAAGCACCTTTTCTGTGTGGGATGCGCTTTACTCACAAAAATGAATGTTAATAGATGTTAAATAAAACACCACAATGTTACATTAAATAATAAAAATAATTTTACATCGCATGTAGAACTATAAAATAGACATCGATTTTAAACACATTAAATGCTTAACACAAACCTTTCTTAAGCCGAATCATAACAGAGCAGGAGCGCGACGCACCCTTATGATGTCGTATCACCACACCAAAATAAAAGTCCTGTTCACACCGATGTTGTCTAAAATTATAAAAGTGCAAATGTACATTCTCTCTCTCGCTAATATAAAAATAGATGTAAGAAGAATTTAAAAGTTGAATGTTTGGTGAAATGCATATTTAAATACATTTTGTCCAATGATGAGCTGAAAACATTAAAAACTACTAATAAATAATAAAATAAAACTGTTCACACAAAAGCACATAAAAAATACATGACATAAATTACTTTTACAAAAAAAAAATTAAGGCATTTAGAGTTAATTTCATATTTAAATATTTCATTAAAATATAGTGCAAAATAACCAAAGTGAGTTTGTTAGAATTATTAGAATGGAAACTTTATTAAGTTAGAATGGAAACATCTATTATGTAGTCAACTATTTTAAGACATGGTACCAGATTAACACACATAGGACAAAGTGCCAGGTCAATAACTCATTCTATATGCTGTTTGCTATGGACATTGTCTTTCTTCTCCACAGCAAACGTCTGGAGGGCATCATGGCTGTACAGTGTAAAAGAAAGTTTCAGCAGCGTAATTCACACAATTCGCCACAGAAGTTCACACTTGAATTTTAAACATATATTACAAATAAAATAATAAAAAAGTAATTTACCAAATGTATTTTTATGCACATTTAATAGCAGGTTCATGTGTTTGCATCCCATTTAAATGGACGATTGGGGTGAGTAAATAAAATTAAAATAAATTAATTAATCTAGTGCAGCACATTGATAGAGGCAGTGACTCTAGACTTATTAAATTGATGAGAAGTTTTATGGACAACTACACATTAACACAATATTACATTAACATTAAACAAGCATTACATTAACAGTGACACAGCTTTACATAAACAAAATCATTGTATTTGATGCTGGTCTACAGAAAACAATTTCTATTTGTCTGTCTCTGTCGTATATTGTTAATACACTCTAATTTAAAAATTTCTTCGATTTTGTCATTTTGACTCAAAAATTCGTCATTTTGGCTCAAAATGATCAGATATTTATTTTTAGCCCCTATAAACTCTAAGCAGTGTGAAAGGACATATGTTCAGATATATGGATGTCTGAAGCAACATTAGTCACTACAAAAGGGTGGAATGAGCTCAAGCAACATGCTGAACTTGGGAAAAGATTGCTGAGAAATTACTACATTAAAAACCCTAAATGGAGGACTAACGTTGATAGAAGATAATTTCAATTACAAACAAATGTATATATAATTTTTATGTGCTTTTTTGTGTGTGTACATTTCTATGCACTTCTGTGATTTAAGAGTTTAAACAGGACTTTTATTTTGATCTGGTGATAAGACGTCATAAGTCTGCGCCGCGCTGTGTTTGTTGTGATTCGGCTGAACAGAGGTTTGTGGTTTTAAGTGTTTAAATCGATACAAATCCTTCAATCCATTGTATAGTTTTTACAAGTGGTGTAAAATAAGTAATTGTTTTTAATATCTAAAATGAACGTTATTTTTATGACTGAAGCGCGTCCACAGTAACAGAACAGCAGATTATTAACAGAAAAGGTGCGTCTTATTTCGTTCCCTTTATCATGAATCAATTGGTCATAAACACGAACTCGGTCACTATTCAAAAGTGATGATGAGAGAAATTGAGCTTTCGAAACTCCGAGTCAATTGAATCAAATGCCTCGCAAAACGATTCGCTGTTTCATTCACACAATTATCGCGCGTGCTGGTCAAAACTGTGTAAATCCAACGCAGACACAATGTGACAACTTTTACAAACCAACTGCAAATGTTTCCATGAAAGTCAAATCTATTTTCATAACCTATGCACATTATTAAATGTTAAATATTACTAAATATTAGGTCTCTGTATTTTTTATATTATCTATTCATTTGTAGTGCTAATCAGGCCATTAACTCTTGACTCCAGTGCGCTGACTACTGAACTAATGAGCTGATTGAGACGCACCCAGAGATTTAGTTTGGATTTATTTTTCTTTCTGTTAATTATTATCATCTTATTAAACATGACAAATTACCCAAAACAGAAAAACTCCTAGTGAAGCAGCTGAGACCCACTATTATAAAGATGGCATTTATTAAAGAGGAGAGTGAAGACATGAAGATTGAAGAAGTATTCAGAGTGAAACATGAAGATACTGAGGAACAAACAGGTTGGTTTCATTCTCAAAGCTGAACTCAAGTCATTAGAACCTGTTTAAAATGTTCACATCTACAGAAATTAATTATATTTTTGAAGAAGGTCTTAAAGTGGTTTTATTTGACACGGAGCAGGTCGCCTCATGTGGACAGACGAGTTGAGATCACATGACCAGACAAACACTAATTTTTGCATAAAGAGAACTGTGAAATGTGAGTGATCAACATCACATTTGTTGTCTATAAGAGATTTTTTTCTTCCATTTACACGGCTTTGACAAGATGTCAATAGCGTACTTCTCCCTTCTGGTCTGCTGCTTTGCACATGCATAGGGTAGAATAATTAAGAGAAAATAAGTAATTAGAAAGTTTCTCATTAGAAGACAATAAATCGTTATTACGATAAATTTAATTATTAAGAAGTTTCTCAATATAATGAGATTAGTCATTATAATAAGTCATTATCATAAGAAAGTTGCTCATTATAATGACTTACAGAATAATAGTTTTTTACTCAAAAATGCATTTTCCGAATGCATCGCGATTCTCCCTGGAATTGATTCTGAGCTTCGTTTTTGACAGCAGATGGCACTCTTGGCTAGTTTTTAATTGCACATTCAAATGCGAAGAAGAGGGCTCGTGCATTCGGCTGAGTCTGAGAATGTACTCGCACCTCAGAATGCATTTATGACTCGAGATTAATGTAAACAGCCCACTGCAAACACCCATGTAATTCGTTTCAAACTTTATGAATGATTATTTTATAGAAGGTTCAAGTGGTGTGTGTAAGGAATTGAAAGGAAGCAGAGTACAGCTGTTTCTAAGGCACATAGTGCCATCAATATTTAACAAACTAAGCTCAGAATTGATTTGAGAGAGAATCGCGATGCATTTGGTAAATCTTAGAATCGATCCAGAATCATTTCTTGATTCGACATGCATCGATTTATTGTCCCAGCCCTAGTTTTTACTATTACAAGATTGACCGACTAATTGTGTAAAGTACTGATGATAGCATTTATATTTATACATTATAAGCATTATAACCGATAACTTTTGTCTGAATGAATGCAATGGGCTTGCCATTGCAACAAATTTTTTTTTTTTTTTTTTTGCTCTCATGAATCTTTTAATCATAAAAATTTCAATGCAAATGCAATGTCAATAAGATATTTGGCTTCTTTGAGATTTGAGCTAAAATAATGTCTCTCAAGGGAAGTGTGTACGAGAAGAAAAGCAGAGGACTTAATACTGAGCCATGTGGCACTCCATACTTGTGTTTGATGAGATATCTCTTCATTTACACAAACAAAATGGTATCTGTTAGATAGATAGGACCTAAACTGTGCTAATGCTTGTCCACACATGTCAACATAATTCTCAAGCTATCCCACAAAAAGTTGTAGCCCATGTTGTTGCAAGATCTCATAGCACTAGAAGAGAGATGCAGTTTCTGTGCTTCAATGGGGCATAAATCTTGACCGAAATTCTTTACAAAAACTGTTACTCTGCAAAACATGGCAGTTTTAAGATCGTTCTATAATGAACCAGTTCTCTTGGGTCAAACTGTGGGTTAGAGCACTGTGTGGGACTGTTCTCCCACTCCCACCTGCTCCCATAATTTGTGTATGCACCCCCGCCTGCACCCGCAAACATTCTGTCACAGCTTGTAGAGATAGTGAAGAATTTACACAAATATTAGGGCTAAACTAAACATTACTTTTTAAAGTAAACATTACATTCTTTCGCTGAGGTGAATATATCTGTTGTGTTTGTCGCAATGAGAAGTTGTCACAACAAAGTTATCACGTTCACATCTGCCAAGTGTCATTCTGACTGTCATCTGACAACCGAAGTTCCAAATGTTTAACTCAGTTACACAGATACTTTTTTGGATTTCTAGGCAATGTATAGACCAATTCAGAATAGATGTCACAGTTACATCACTTGCAGCTGCGCACATATAGTGGTGGCAGAAAAGTAGCAGTAACAAGTTGAAAATGGGCAAAATCCACAGAATAAGAGAAAAATGTTTTGTTGTGCCTTTGGATGTTAGAATCGGAATGCAAAAAATATAGTCTTCATTTTTATAGAATACCATTGTTGAGTTGAAGACTGTTTTTGAAACGCAGACGTTTATTTTGCAAGTCACAGACTGGACTGATGAAACCTGCAATGATAGTCTACTATTAAAGCATGAATTTGATGTAAACAGTAAATCTCCAGCCTCCATGACATAATATTTAAACCTAAAACTTTAAATAGATAATGTTATAGGCTATGTTTAAAATTTATCTCACAATTCTGACTCTTTTTGTATATATATCAAGTTAATATCAAAAAACTAAGTCAGAATGGAAAAAAGTTTGAATTGCGGAATATAAACTTGCAGTTTTGACTTTTTCCTTCTAAGAATTGTGAGATTTAAACTCAGATTTGCAAGAAAAAAGGCAGAATTGTGAGATATAAACTCAATTACCTTTTATTAGTGTCTCAATGCACACAGTGCACAGAAGATCAAAGGTCAGGATTTTTGCTAAATGATAAAAATCGTGTTCCGGGGGGTAAAATCTGCGTTTTTGGCGGGGCTCCCCTGGTAAAATTCACATTCCAGGGGCTAAATAGCATGTTATTTGGGGTCGATTCAACCCGCGGACATGAAAAACAACCCATGTGAAAAACAACAGTGTAAAAGTAGAATCCGCGGACTTGGCAACACTGGTCACAACTTACAAAGTCCAATTCTTTCCATTTTTTCAATAACAACTAAGAAATTTGTCCAAATGTCAGACTTGCCTTGTTTTGGGTTTGTATAGTAAAACCCCCCTTTAATTTATTTTTCAACTTTATTTGTTGTCTCTATCCTTCTTGTTAAATCTTGGGACCCTCTGTATTTTTTTTTTTGACTGCCCACTTCTTCCTTCAGCAAAGGTACAACCAGCTGCTCCTGGGAGAATGTGTTGGGTCCCACTGCATCCCAATCCCAATGCAATCCTCTACTGTGGGTTTTTGATGAGGGGTTTGATAACGAAGTATTTGGGACGTGTAACTAAAGAAAGCAAAGAGTTACAGGTTGCACCTCATTCAGTAGCTTTGATCTAACATACATGTTGTCGGATTTAATGTCTGCATGTCTAAATGTTTTGATGTCCTTGCTTTGTGTCATTAAACTAGGCTTAACTTGTATTTGTTTTTTGTTTTTTCTTACCTCAGACCTGATTGCACTGAAAGAAGAGAGTCAGGAACTGAATGATATGGAAGAAAAAGATCTATATAAAAAACATCATGAGATCATGACTGGAGAAAAATCTTTATTTGACTTGCAAATTGAAAAGACTTCCTCTAAAGTAAAAGCCTCCCAAAAAGGAAATAGAACCTGCCAACAGTGTGGAAAGAGTTTTGCACATAAAGGGACCCTTACTTACCACATGAGAATTCACACTGGAGAGAGTCCTTATACCTGCAAACTGTGTGGGAAGAGCTTTTCACTAAAGGAAATCTTAAGACTCACATGAGAATTCACAGTGGAGAGAAGCCTTTCATATGCCTCGAGTGTGGAAAGAGTTTTACACACAAAAAGAACCTTAATGACCACATGATAAGTCACACAGGAGAGAGCCCTTACACATGCAAACTGTGTGGGAAAAGCTTTTTACGAAAAGAAAGTTTTAAGACTCACATGAGAATTCACACTGGAGAGAAGCCATTTGTATGTGGTCAATGTGGAAAAAGTTTCAGATTTAAAGAAAACCTTAAAATCCATATGAGGATTCACTCAAGAGAGAACTGCTTTATATGTCATCAGTGTGAAATAACTTTCACAGACAGGAATCACCTTAAGAAGCATGTAGAAATTCACACTGGAGAGAAGCCTTTCATGTGCCATCACTGTGGAAAGACTTGCTCAAACAAAACAAACCTTAAGAGTCATATAAGAATTCACACTGGAGAGAAGCCTTATACCTGCCCTCAATGTGGAAAGAGTTTCACGGCTAAAGGAAACCTTAACATTCACATAAGAGTTCACACTCGAGAAAGGCCGTACAAGTGTCTTCAGTGTGAGAAGAGTTTTACATACCACGCAGACCTGAAACGTCATTTACAAACACATTCTGGAACAACATTGTAGTGTTCCTCAGTATTGGCCAACGCTGTACACGTAAGCAGCACGATGTGTGCGCATGATGCTGAAGCAGGAGCTGGCCAACAGTGAGTCGGTGTTCTGAAGTAGAACCTGGAAGCTCTGCATTGTGTATACAAAGTGAACAGAGACTGACGGGGAAGAAAAGAAATTGCTGCATAAACACAATATTGCATATTCCCTAGCTGCTAATATGCCTAGTAATTAACTCTAATCATTAAAACAGGACTGTTAACATGACACATAATTTTAAACCTTGTGTATGGTTACTTCATAAGGAATTGATAAAGCAGACCACGCAAAAACGCATAGTGATATAGCATAAGAAAGACAGTTCACTTATCTTAGATGTTGAATTTAAAGACCAGAACACACCAAGCCGACACAGACGAACTAGTAGCGACGAAAGCAGACTGCGGGGTTGGCTCACGTCGGCAGCGTCTAGGTCCAAAGTTGCCCTGACCCACCAAACTGACGCTCGACACCCAATGGTCAAGTGTCACGTCCGTTCTGCGCCTGCGTAAGACGAAATGCCTTTTCGTACCAGCAGGTAGCAGTAGCTGAACAGCCAATCAGAATGATCAGATGGCCCGTCTGACCGACGAGCTCCGACGCCGATTCAACATATCGATTCGGCTGAAAAAAAGCGAAGAGGACCAACTTCAGCCAACAGTGCAGAACACTGAGAAAACTTAGTCGGCCGAACAAAAACTGCCCAACGGCCGACCATCAGCTTGATGTGTTCCAGGCTTAAGAGGATTTCTGAAAGCGTGCTGCACTGCTAAGCCAAATGCTAACCAAGTATTTGAAAGTTGAGCATGTGAGGTCTGATACAGCAAGAATCAATTAGCTTTGCCCTATAGAGAAGATGTGATTGCAAGCAGGTTGAGTTAAGGATCTATTAGCCTGTGCCATCTAGAGTTTCATGACAGAACTTTGTATGAATAAAAATAAGGAGCTGCATGTAGTCACCTTTCAATTAGTCTGTAAAAGTCTAAAATCGCTTCAGATGGAGTATCAAATTTGTGTTCAATACTGTCGTTGGTGATTCAAAAGCCGGTTAGATCTCTCAACCCATATTTCACATCAGATCGGGACTTCAGCACTTGGTAATATACTGCTCTCTTTTTTTGCCGTCTCAGGAGGGAAATCTGGGAAAATGTGGACAGTTTTGTCTTTGAATTTGAGCTGTTTGGCTTGGATGGCCTTCCGTAGATTGTCTTCCTTGACGTCAAATTGGTGAAAGCATATGACAAACGCCCCCGGCCTGCTGACCCTCCGTGGGTTGCGCTGCCAGTGTACAATAGGCTTGAGGAAGAAGGAGGCTGGATATTTATTGCAGTACCTCTGCAATGAATTTTGTGGGCTGTGGCCCCTCCATACCCTCAGGAATTCCCACAAGATGTAAATGGCTTCGTCAGGAATGGGATTTCAAATCTGTGCACTTGGCCTGAAGAGCAGTAATCTTGTTCCGCTACAGCTAACATATCTTTACTCTTCTAGCTGACCATGACAGCCTAGGTTACTGGGGACACTCCAGCCAATTCACAGTTAAAGCATTTACTTTTCATCTTCAGTCACAAGAGAATAATGATGAATATTGTCTGGACCTCTTACTGAGAGAAAGTACATCTCAGTCAGTATGTTTTGGGAAAATTTCCTGATCAGAGCTGGAACTTGACCAACTCCAACCTTGAAGAAGCTGTGTATCCGGATGTGTGCATCAGTATCCTTTGTTACAGGTCCTGACTTTCATAAGGTGAACAACTGGCAACCAAGGGAGATGAAATGACCATCTTTCAGACAAACTGAAGCCTAGATAAGCGACCTTGGTGGGTCACTTCGTGCCTAAACCAGAACTCCTGGAGTCATCTGGATAACCAGTGGAGATATGCTTTGAACCATATGTCCATGTGTGGAGATTTTCTAAGTTGTCTATGTCTTAACCAATCAGAATCATTCAACATGAAGTAATGACATAGTTTAGTGACCTGTGTTAGAGTATAATTGCTGTTATATTGAATGTGTATGCAGAGCAGCCTACAAACTTCTTACTGAGTGCTGAAGCTGACTTCTGCTGATGAAACTGCAAACTATTCTTCAGTAAAATTTTCTTCAATTAATTGCATCTCTGACTCCTGGTCTTCATTCGTCACATCTGGTCCTCGGGTCTTAACAGTAAATTCCCCTACAATTCTTGTACATACAATTGAATGTATTTATTGGCTTGATTAAAATTGTTGCAAAAGCCATATATAATAGAATCGCAGAATGGATAACCATAGATTGCAGATACTATGCTTTCCATTGACGCGAATGAAGTCCGTTTTCGTGTAAGTGTCACATGAACCGCCGCAATGCAAACAGTCTGCTCTGGTCCAGAGACAGGAGAGCACAGAGTGGATCATATGCGGCACAGACCACAAAAGGTATCTTGAATGGATGGACTTTGAAACCACTTGTTTGAAAACTTGCTTTCGTGGTTTAATTTTTTTTTCATGACTCATCTGTTGACAAGTGGTCCATTCTTTAAGGCAAGTTTAATTATTTTTAAACTGCCTTATTCATATTTGTATAACAAATTGCTATATTGTTGCAATTCTGATCAATTTTTTATATTGGTGTATTGTTGTAGTTATGAACTCATTTTTATATTGGTATATTGTTGCAGTTGTGATATAATTTTTATATTTTTGCAGTTATGATCTAATTTTTATATAGGTATATAGTGGCAGTTATGTATATATATAATTTTTTACTTTATCATGGTATAGTGACAATTAAAAGAGCCCATTGTCCATATAAAAGTCCTATTCTTCAAGAATATAGGACTGTTTAACCAAAAGTGATACTAGAAAATTACATATTGAATTTTATGTTAATCTATTTTAGTTTTTGTAGAGAAAACATCATGACAGAGAGCTTGTTTAAAAAGTCATCCAGTTGCAAGGGCACCTTGTTCATTGTGTATATCTAGATAAGTTACAACTTAAGTTAATGTTCTGTTCATTTTTGTGGTAATTACACAGTTATTACATGTTAATAATACTTAAACAATCTTTTGCACTTGAGGCTGATTATTTGAGTTATAACAGTGTTCAATCTAATTGGTAATTTCATGGTTTTACATAATTTTCCACAATATGTAAGATCCTTAATTTAACATTAAAAAGTTAAAGAAAATACAGAAAATTTCATGTAAAATTACAGCTAAAACCTGTATTTTAAAATTACTGTATTTTTATGTGTTGGTTATTTTCTGTTTTTTTACAGTATTTTTCTGGCGCCCCAGCTGCTGGAATATTTTTTTTTTTTTACAGTGTACCCACTTGCAGACTACTGTGTCTCAGGGATGCATCTTACAACAGTTAAGATACACATACATGTCTAGTTAATTATAGATTTGGAATTTCTCATTTGACAGACATAAAACTTACATTTAGTGACTATTGTGAATGTCATGTTTTTTTCTCTCTTTTAGATTCTCACCTTGGCTCACAAGAGCAGGATACAACTTAGAGTCCTTTTTGGCAAAGACGATGCACATAAAATGGCTTGTCAGCATCTTGGAAATCGGTTACTTTGTTGCTACAATAAGGGTCCGTTACTCGAGGAAACGCTTCAAATGCTGTGAATTCCAGAGCAAGAACAATGCAACTGCACCATCTATTAGTGAATCAGGTAAGTAAAACTTAATTTTCCATCAATTAAAACACTTGAACGTAAAAAAAAACACCTTAGAACAATGGTGTAGTGAACACAATGATAAAATGCCAACCGAAACACGAGATTTCTTAACAGGATTAACGTTAAGTGTAGGCAAATATGTTAAGCATTAAGCAACAATGACGTTATAACTGTTTTGCTATTCAAAAAATGATTAAATCTCTTTGAATAGCTAACCATCTGTCATCTGTCTGTCTGTCTGTCATCTATCATCCTGCCTTCCTGTCTGTCTGTTTTAAATTGTAGTACTTTTTTGCCATTATAGACAAAATGTGGGCATTAATTGAATGGACAGAAATGGAAGCCTCTCTGGACATTGTAAAGAGAAAAGACATTCTTCAGTCTGTAGTTCACGGCGGGGATGTTGTTGATGTCAGGTATGAAGATGAAAGCTCTCCTGCACTTATTCTCAAGATGAATGGTGAGTTTGGTGAATGAGTGAATGTATGCATATTTTATTTTTTCCTGGTTGATCTGTTCATTTGAAATAATGAACCTTTCCTGTACAGAAAATAAGGACAAGATACTGAAACTTTTAAATCAGATGGAGTCAGAGAGAAGGCAAAAAGAGGAGTGCAAGCTGCAAGAGAGCAACAAAAAAGAAAAGAAAACACTCCATCATCAATCCCAGAAGATGTTTAAAAAAGTAAAATCTAACTTCCTGATCAATTATATCAACATTGTTCAAATGTGTGTTTTTGCTGTTCTGTGACTTTAATTTTGTCTCTTAACTTAGGTGGGGGAAAAAACACAAAATGACACAGTGTTGCTTAAAAAAATAGAAGTAAAAAACAAAGAAAATGACACATTAAATGATCTGAGAAAAGAATTCAAGGCCTTGAGAGCAGAGAATCAGCAACTAAAGGCCCTTTTTTAAACTGCAAAATGTAAGGTTATTTATATACATGATTATAGATTTTTTTTTTTTGTTATGAATGAATGAGTTTATTTAAGCATAGTATTCTTTATGTAAAGATTATTAACAGATTTGCGGAGTTGCTGCCTAACAGCAGTGTAAACAAGTATGCTGTACCAACCTCCCTAAAAAGTGCAGCTTGCAGCGTTGCCCTTCAACCAGCCAACTCTTCACATCTTAGTTCTTCCGAACTGGACCATGTGAGAATACTATTTTTAGATTTTCTTTTCACACCATTTAAATAAGTCTGTTCAGTTTTTTTGTGTGATTTAGGAAAACATAAGTATTTTGTAAAACACAGATTAAAAAAATATGGCCGATTCAATTTATTATTTAATGCAGGGATGGGACTCGGTCCTAGAGGGCCACTGTCCTCCAGAGTTTAGCTCCAACCCTTATAAATCTCAAGCCAAGCCTCCTTTGGACCCCACACAAGTGGAACTTTTTATCGGTATAAAAGTGTTGAAGGTATATATGCTCTCATAACAAATAACTAATCTGTAAGATGATAATTTACAGTTCTTATAACTGCAGTGTCTTATATTTCAGCATTTATATATGTAATGTATACTCATATTTCTACGCTGCAACTCTGAGTGGTGAAGTACATAAGAGGTGAGGGCAAATTCACTACAACATATGCATGTAATTATATTTATACATGTTTTATTAGCTAAGTTAAGGCAAAAATGTCTCTTTTTCCAGAGTCCAGAGTTATTGGTTTCTGCAGAATGATGGGCCATGTTCTGTTCATTTTCTTCACACTTGTCTCATTTGATCTTTAAGCTCTTTTGACTAATAAATAATTAATAATTAACATTTTCTGAAGTCATTTTTAATTTTTTGTTGGTATTTAAATTTGAGACACATAACATTGCTTTTTAAAAGTGTTTTGTTATACATGAGGCCCTGAAGATCCCTTCAGCAGTCCAACAGGATGAGTATACATAACAGTTCATTAGGATACATTAGGAAATGGTCACAAAAATCTTGTGGGATCCTGTAGGAATGTGCAGGTATGTGGTGTGTAGGTCCTGCAGCATTTTTCCTGTAGGATTCCTGCAGGATTTTTTTTTTTTTTTTGTAAGGGGTTGGTAAGACAAGAGAGCCTTAAAAAACTATGCAAAACACTACTAAAAGAAGTAAAAGAAAAAAGTAAAGACAGGTAAAGCTTATTTAGTTTGACTTTACTGTAATTGCTGAGTTGTGTAAAGACATTTCTGTTCTTTTATTCTTTCAATTTTTTTATTCTTTTTCAATTTTTTCAGATCAATGCAGAATTTCTCTGCATCACAACAGTCCCCCTTCAGTCACGATTCTTTGTAGAGTTAAGCCCAGAACACACCAGGCCGATGCCGGCGAAGTAGTGGCGACGAAATCAGACTGCGGGGTTAGCTCACGTTGGCAGCATCTGGGTCCAAAGTTGCCCTGACACACCAAACCGACGCTCGACACCCTGACGGCCAAGTAGCACGTCCGTTCTGTCCCTGCATATGAAGAAATGCCTTTCCGTACCAGCAGGTTGCAGTAGCTGAACAGCCAATCAGAATGATCAGATGGCCGACTGACCGACGAGCTCCAACACCGATTCAACATGTCGAATCGGCCAAAAAAAAGCAGACGAGGACCAACTTCAGCCGACGGTGCGGAACACACTGAGAAAACTTAGTGGGCCGACGAACAAAAACTGCCCGACGGCTTGGTGTGTTCCGGGCATTAGGGGCAGTTCACACAGAAACTGCCTTTGAGTCTAAAAACGCAAGACACAGCATTCAGTTACTATGCATGCTTAGTAGTTATGGAAACAAATTGTTAGTTATTAGTTGGAGCAACTTTTTAGAGAATACTGACATTTTAGTTATGCTCCTATTTTTATTGTTTGACTTTGATTCAAACATGCAATAACATGACAGGACATGAAGGACAGAAGAAAAAACAATGTTGTATTCTTGTTACACAAATATTTCCAAGTTTTCACATATTTCGTTCTACCTCTATCATAACTAATTTTAAAAAAATAAAGAATTTTTTAAATTTTTGTTTTTTAATATTAAAGTCAAGAAAATGTTAATATTGGTGGATGTTAAAGTTCAAAGCAGGAATTAAGGTCAGTAACATTGCATGACTAATAATTACGCCGTTATTTGGAATCATTATATAACCATTCTTTGTCAAATTTTGGTTATTCTACTTTTCTGTAACATAATTAGGTATCCTTCCTTAATCCTTACGTATTAACACTATCCAGAATGTTGCAAGCAGAGATGAAGTGTTCTATGCCATGGTTTCCATCATTTGTTAAAGGTTTAATTTGATGCAGATCAGGATCCACGGTGTCTTGTCATGTGCATTCCCTCCTCCCAGCTAATACATTTTGTTCTTCACTCTGAATTCTTCCAACTGTCCATAGTTGGATTGGAGAGAAACTGTTCACAGTGCTAAGACTATGATTGTTCCATTGATTGGTGTATTCTGTTAAAGCCCTATTTATCCTTGGAATGAAAGCAAAATGTAAGGCTCTAATGTGGGTGGGGTTTTTGATTTGTAAAATTCCTTCGGCCTCCAAAAAAAGAAACAAATCTCTGAAGTATCCTGACAGGACCCTGTTTACCTCTGCCCATAGCCTTTCTATCCTCTGGTTGTGCACGCTTGGTCCAACCAGAAAACTGGTTGAGTCCTCTGTGTTCATTAATGAAATGTGCGATGTCTATATTTTCTGAGCCTGCATCACCTCTTACTCTACTTGGTAATCCAAACCTATCCACAGCATCTCTGAAAAGTTCCAAGGCAGTTGAAGATCTGTTGTTATTGCAACATCTCAAGTATGTGATGCATCTGCTGTAGCCGTCAACACAGCCATGATAAACAAGGCCCCAGTTTGCAAGTTTGTGATTGGTATTGCTTTAATGCAATTACATCAGTCCTCGATTTCACAGACAACGGTTAAGCTAGTCCTAGACTAAAATGCATATTTGAGCTGTTTTAAACTGGAAGCAATTTGTACTGACACATCTTAAAATATGTCAGTGTCATTGTTTTGTCTTAAGATACAGCAGTAATGTTTTTGTCTAGTGTACGTTTATAAAATCTACTTAAATATCCTAATTGAACTATAGCTCATAGACTTACACATCACACACAGATCGCAGGCACAGAATCATTCAGTAGCGTGGAAATGTATTGTCGACACTGTTCTGTGATTTCTCAATAAAATAGCTTATATTTCTTAGTAACTAAAACCCACAACTTTACTATTAGTAGAGAGACGCCGCCAGGTAGAATTAATTCCAACCCGGTCTCATAGGAAAGACGTACGTGTGGAAACGTTTTCGCGAGTCGCCAAAATACGTAGCAATGCGTACATATGACTGCAGTTTCCAACAGAAATGATCGCTAGAGGCAGTAAAACGGCAAACGCTTTTGATCGTTTTCATACACAGTTGCGATTACAGGGTCAGATTATGGATTAATAAAGACTCGTTTTCACGTCTCCTTGCACATTATGTTATGACTTCAAAACGCTTTTTTACCACAGTGCACAATTTATAAACGAATATATTTTGGACTTTGCACAGCTCCATGTTTCGCTTTTCTAACATAACAAGTTTGCCTGGTAGCTCAGCTGACACGGAGTTGTACTTAAGACGAGGAAGCCCTGGGTACGAATCCCGTGAAAGGCGAGTCACGGTAAGAGAGCTCAAAGAGAGATCTAAACAAGCTAAAATGGCACAATTATGGATGCTTTTTATGTCACATTTGCTTTTGTTAACACTATCGGGTAGGTTTAGGTGTAGTGTTGGTGGTACGTTATTTTAAAACGCAATGGAGTGCAAATTTCAAATCAGACTGCGGTGACTCGTATAAAAACCAACGTCATAAAAACGTACCATATTCATGTTTATCTGTTCCGGCAAAAAAAAATGAACACGCTTTTAGCGCCACTCAGTGGACATTTCACATCGAAACTGCAGTGATATGAACGTATTGGTACGTATTTTGCGACTCGCGAAAACGTTCCAACAGGTACGTTTTTCTAATGAGACTGGGTTGCAAAATTCTCTTCTTTAAAGGAACACTCCACTTTTTTTGAAAATAGGCTCATTTTCCAACTCCACTAGAGTTAAACAGTTGAGTTTTACCATTTTCGAATCCATTCAGCCGATCTCCAGGTCTGGCGGTACCACTTCTAGCATAGCTTAGCATAGTTCATTGAATCTGATTAGACCGTTAGCATCTCGTTAAAAAATGACCAAAGAGTTTCAATATTTTTCCTATTTAAAACTTGACTCTTCTGTAGTTAAATCGTGTACTAAGACCGACGGAAAATGAAAAGTTGTGATTTTCTAGGCCGATATGGCTAGGAACTATACTCTCATTCCGGTGTAATAATCAAGGAACTTTGCTGCCGTGCCGTGGGTGCAGCAGGCGCAATGATATTACGCAGCGCCTGTGACCCCCTGCTTGCACAGGGAGCGTGCCTTGCAACCATGGAGACATTTGTGAGAGACGCTGCGTAATATCATTGCGCCTGCTGCACCCATGGTTCGGCAGCAAAGTTCCTTGATCGTTACGCCGGAATGACAGATCAAGCGTACAAAGCTCAAGTTATATTATAACATATTTAAAGTTATATATATAACATATTTAAATATGTTTTTAGTACCTTTATGGATCTTGAGAGAGGAAATGTCATTGCTCCCTATGTAGGTCTCACTGAGCCATCGGATTTCAACAAAAATATCTCAATTTGCGTTCTGAAGATGAACGAAGGTCTTACGGGTGTGGAACGGCATGAGGGTGAGTAATAAATGACAGAATTTTCATTTTTGGGTTAACTAACCATTTAAGAGACTGTGCAAGCGATTTAACTTGTGCACAGACCAAGCACTGAATGGGATTGCGGGATCTACTGGAAGAACCCAACAGTGAACCCAACGACCTAAAACCGGAAAATATTCCCTGTCAGCACAGCAGACTGGGAGAGGAACTTTAGCCTTATGAATAATATAAGCACAGACAAAATGGCTATCCTACAGGTCTCAAACATATCAAACTTAATGACGATTAACACCAACGGACCCCCTACTACCAAGTTTGATCGTAGGAAGTATACAAGGACTTGGTTGAATAGCCACCTTGCTGCCTCTTCTGTGCATTCTAGACAATGCAGTGTGAAAACCCCTGCAAGTCTGTCTGGAATATACTGTAGTACGGGCGTAGACAGGCTGTTGACAAGTTTAAAAACCTGCACTGACAATAAATCTTATGTTCAAAATCAGTTATTTGTTATTTCATATTCAATATTTTTCAAATTTCATAGTATTGCACTACTTACCTACATGAAGTTAAAGGGTTAGTTCACCCAAAAATGAAAATTCTGTCATTAATTACTCACCCTCATGGCGTTCCACACCCCTAAGACCTTCGTTCATCTTCGGAACACAAATTAAGATATTTTTGATGAAATCCAAGAGCTCTCTGACCCCTCCATAGACCGCAATTTAATTGCCACTTTCAAAACCCAGAAAGGTAGTAAAGACATTGCTAAAATAATACACGTGACTACAGTGGGTCAACCTTAATGTTACGAAGCAACGAGAGTACTTTTGTGCGAAAAAAAAAAAAAAAAGATGTCTTTAGTACCTTTCTGGGTCTTTTAAGTGGTAATTAAATTGCTGTCTATTGAGGGATCAGGAACCTCTCGGATTTCATCAAAAATATCTTAATTTGTGTTCTGAAGATGGGGTTTGGAACGACATGAGGGTGAGTACTTCATGACAGAATTTTCATTTTTTGGTGAATTTCATAATGATCCTTACTCCATAAAGTCAAGCAGCAGAAGTTAAATGACAATGTGTAAATACTTCTGGCCCATTTTAGGGTTTTAAAGAAAAAGCTTGCTACAAATACTGTTATAGATTAACTGGAACTCGTCACAACACCAATCACCACAATGGTGACTTCAGAAACAACATCAGTAACACTCAGTAAAGCTAAATCTCAACTAATAATATTCTGAGAAATTATGAGTTTTAATTAATTACACTTAAATATGTATTTTATTTGCAGTTGATTTCCATCTAAGTCTGTTGCTGCAAGTCTGCTTTAGTTTGTTCTCTTTTTTTCTGAGGAAAAAAGAGAACAAATGAAAGCAGACTTGCTTTCTTGTTCTTCCTCTTTTCTTCAGTATCCAGGTAAAAATGAAGTATACTTAAATGCACTAAAAAAAAAAAAATACAAGCAGATACATTTGTAGTACATTCTTAGATTTTGTGCTAAATAAAATTGTAAAAGTTATACACTATAAATGGACTATTTAAAAGTATATTTCTATTTCAGTAGTACTTCAGTGCACTTGAAGAATTATATTAAATACTACTAATACTTAAATTGATTTTTAGTGCATTGAAATAAAGTATACTACCGCAAAAATATACAGAGGAGTTATTAGTGTATTTATTAAATGTGTGCTTTGAATGCTTTAAAAAGTAGCTCAATCTTAGAGGCTGTTTACACAACACCGTTTTCAACTAAAAAGGTAATACTCTTTAAGTGTTTTGGCCATTCATTTACACGACAATGGTGTTTTGGTGGCCTAAAAATGCAAACTTTTGAAAACGGGTTTTTCAACGCAAAGGTAATGTGTTTTCTGTGAATGTGTGAGACTTACGATTTATTAGCCGCTATAGGGAAATAATGAGAAGAATATCAAAGTGAAGTAAACTGTAAAAATAAGGTGGATAGGCATGCACGTGTGGCGCGAGTGTTCTGTAAAAGGATGCGTATGCCGGGCACGTCTTTACAAACTACTTGTCTGTGTGAAAGGGGATAGTATTGATAACGTTGTCATCTGTACAAAGAAAAAACTTTTCCGTTTTTAGTACATTGTTGTCATGTAAACGTACTATTAGTAGACTTTTATATAGTAATCCTATATTCAAATTAAATTGATTTTATAAAAAATATATTACTAATGTTCTAGTTATAAGTGCATTTTCCCAACTGTGGTACTTAAGTACACTTAATATAAATGCACTAACACTTAAATTTATTTTAAACATAGTCAGATAAAGTAAACCAAATATACATAAGTGTTTTGTAAGTGCATTACTTAAAAGTGTGCTATGAACGCTTTACATGAAATGTTAGTGGATTTTTATATTTACTATCATTCAGTCTTCTTCCTCGTACGCTTTGTTCACTCAACCATTCCGTGACAATCACCAAGTTTGCGATTCTGGGTGCGATTAATCGCGCACCCTTAATCACGATTAATCGCACACTTATCATGAAATTAAGCATACACCATTTATCTTGTTTAACACGTCCATTTTGCCATCATTGCTTATATCCAGCAAAGTAAACAATCAGATTGAAGTGTGATTTTCACAAAACTGTATTTTTCAGCTTTTTCAAGGTAAATTTAGATGTCTGTGTGTGAAAACAACCTGAATGTATTGAAATGTGTCTGTGCATAAATACAGTGTGTGATCAGTGCGTCAAGAGTGCTCATACATGATTTGTTTGCCCATCAATATAACAAACTCACATGTTCTTCTGTACGTCACCGCAATCGTCTTTACTTTGATTGCAATCCTCATCCATCACTTTCATAGCAAGAAGCTGGTTTGCTTTATCTAGCGGAGACAAGTAGTTTTCATATCATCTGGCCTTACAGTGGTGGGATGTTCCGACGTTCTGTTCAGAACACCTTCATTTGAGTCCAGCTGTGTTTGATTATACTGATTGGACTTGATTAGGAAAGCCACACACCTGTCTATATAAGACCTTACAGCTCACAGTGCATGTCAGAGCAAATGAGAATCATGAGGTCAAAGTAACTGCCTGAAGAGCTCAGAGACAGAATTGTGGCAAGGCACAGATCTGGCCAAGGTTACAAAAAAATTTCTGCTGCACTTAAGGTTCCTAAGAGCACAGTGGCCTCCATAATCCTTAAATGGAAGACGTTTGGGACGACCAGAACCCTTCCTAGAGCTGGCCGTCCGGCCAAACTGAGCTATCGGGGGAGAAGAGCCTTGGTGAGAGAGGTAAAGAAGAACCCAAAGATCACTGTGGCTGAGCTCCAGAGATGCAGTCGGGAGATGGGAGAAAGTTGTAGAAAGTCAACCATCACTGCAGCCCTCCACCAGTCGGGGCTTTATGGCAGAGTGGCCCGACGGAAGCCTCTCCTCACTGCAAGACACATGAAAGCCCGCATCGAGTTTGCTAAAGATGGTGAGAAATAAGATTCTCTGGTCTGATGAGACCAAGATAGAACTTTTTGGCCTTAATTCTAAGCGGTATGTGTGGAGAAAACCAGGCACTGCTCATCACCTGTCCAATACAGTCCCAACAGTGAAGCATGGTGGTGGCAGCATCATGCTGTGGGGGTGTTTTTCAGCTGCAGGGACAGGACGACTGGTTGCAATCGAGGGAAAGATGAATGCGGCCAAGTACAGAGATATCCTGGACGAAAACCTTCTCCAGAGTGCTCAGGACCTCAGACTGGGCTGAAGGTTTACCTTCCAACAAGACAATGACCCTAAGCACACAGCTAAAATAACAAAGGAGTGGCTTCACAACAACTCCGTGACTGTTCTTGAATGGCCCAGCCAGAGCCCTGACTTAAACCCAATTGAGCATCTCTGGAGAGACCTAAAAATGGCTGTCCACCAACGTTTACCATCCAACCTGACAGAACTGGAGAGGATCTGCAAGGAGGAATGGCAGAGGATCCCCAAATCCAGGTGTGAAAAACTTGTTGCATCTTTCCCAAAAAGACTCATGGCTGTATTAGATCAAAAGGGTGCTTCTACTAAATACTGAGCAAAGGGTCTGAATACTTAGGACCATGTGATATTTAAGTTTTTCTTTTTTTAATAAATCTGCAAAAATGTCAACAATTCTGTGTTTTTCTGTCAATATGGGGTGCTGTGTGTACATTAATGAGGGAAAAAAATTAACTTATATGATTTTAGCAAATGGCTGCAATATAACAAAGAGTGAAAAATTTAAGGGGGTCTGAATACTTTCCGTACTCACTGTAAGTGATACTTCAGACTCAAAGTACTCCGGTGATAAGAAAGTTCTTTTTATCAACTCCGCCATGCGAAAGAGATTTAAAATGAAAATGTCCATGTAAGAGTTTGGTACCTTTCTCCATTTTTCTGTCCCCGCCAGTTCTTTTCTGTTCCGGTTCATGTGAGCGCTGCAGCAGTCTAAGGCCCACCCCAAATGCTCTTATTGGTTGAGACTCGTGATGATGCCCATCCTAAGCCAGTACTGATCAACATCCCACCCCTCCTGTGACCCATGGTTTGTCTGTATGTGTATTCAGAGCTAGTGAGCAACAGACTTTCAAAATAATAATAATATAATATACAGCTATACTGTTAGTTCACCTCACATTTATCATGTCTGTTCCCCAGAAAGATTAGTTCATCTCTCGAGTCTTCGGGTCCGAGTCATTCGTTCTTTTTCATGTGACCGCTTCCTGGCTCAGTGTCTCGCAACAAATACATTACATTCGTATTAATATTGACTGTATGTTGTATTACATTTAGGAATTATCATAATTATCAAAAGATATGAGCAATAAACATTTATGTTATGCCACTATGTGCCTTCTGACCAATCTTTTTAATACAAATATTAGACCAATATGTTCAGCCTTCGTATAGGAAAATCAATTATTAGGCTATTAGCTAAAGAACAAAAAAAAAAAAAAAAAACTAAACTAAAAAAATTAAAAAAACTACACATTTGTTTGTAAGGAAGGTTGTGAATGGCTGTCACATCACGTGAAAAAAGAACGAAGGACTCAGACCCGAAAGACTTGAGAGATGAACTACTCTTTTGTATCTATGGGGCTGTGACTTGATGAACGAACGACTCAAACCCGAAAGACTCGAGAAGTGAACTAATCATTTCTGTTTCCTGTACAGAACCTATGGGATGTTGCGCAATGCGCGGTCAACACAAAATTAACTAATCACTCTCTGAGACAACTCGTTGTTCTCGAGTCATATTAAAGATTTGTTCAAAATGAACGAATCGTTCATGAACAACACAATACTAATATATATATATATATATACACACACCGATCAGGCATAACATTGTGACCACCTTCCTAATATTGTGTTGGTCCTCCTTTTATCTTTGAAAAGCTTGTATATGTGGGTTTAAGGCACGATTATAAAACACGTCAAGTGAGTAAGGCTCAACTCTTTTTACTGTGTCCACAATCAAATTTGATGAAAAAGACTATTTTATCGTGGCTCTGTTGCTTGGAATGTGGTTCCTACAAATATACGTAAGAGTAATTGCACGTGTTTCGAAAAAAATGTGAAAATATGCTTATAAATATGTAGATGTATTTTTTATGTGCTGCTACTGCTAAGATGTATAAGTATAGTTTTGTGATGCGATTAGTGTAATAATTGTATTTTTGTTTTTATTTCATTTATTTGAATGATTTCTCTGTATTGTACAGACTTGTGGACCTCAGGAAAATTAGCAACCACTTTGTGGAAGCTAATGGGGATCCAAATAAACAATAAACCAAGATGTTAGCAGCAGATCCTTTAAGCACTGTAAGTTGCGAGGTGGGCCCTCCATGGATCGGACTTATTTGTTCAGCACATCCCACAGATACTTGATTAGATTGAGATCTGGGGAATTTGGAGGCCAAGTCAACACCTCAAACTCGTTTTGCTCCTCAAACCATTCCTGAACCATTTTTGCTTTGTGGCAGAGCGCATTATCCTGCTGAAAGAGGCCACAGCCACCAGGGAATACCGTTTCCATGAAAGGGTGTACGTGGTCTGCAACAATGCTTAGGTAGGTGGTACGTGTCAAAGTAGCGTCATGGATGTCAGGACCCAAGGAACATTGGCCAAAGCATCACACTGTTTCCGCCAGCTTGCCTTTTTCCCATAGTGCATCCTGGTGCCATGTGTTCCCCAGGTAAGTGACGCACACGCACCCGGCCATCCACGTGATGTAAAAGAAAACATGATTCATCAGACCAGGCCACCTTCTTCCATTGCTCCGTAGTCCATTTCTGATGCTCACATGCCCACTGTTGGCGCTTTTGGCGTTGAACAAGGGTCAGCATGGGCACCCTGAGTGGTCTGCGGCTATGCAGCACCATACACAACAAACTGTGATGCACTGTGTATTGTGACACCTTTCTATCAGAACCAGCATTAAAGGTGCCCTAGAATTGAAAATTGAATTTACTTTGGCATAGTTGAATATTAAGAGTTCTGTACATGGAAATGACATACAGTGAGCCTCAAACACCATTGTTTCATCCTTCATATGTAAATCTCGTGCGTGAAAAACACCACGGAAAAACAGGCGAATCTCAACATAACACAGACTGTGACGGAACAGTTGGGATCATTAATATGTACGCCCCCAATATTTGCATATCCCAGCCAATGTTCAGGGCAAGGCAGTATCAACGTCTGGAGCTGCAAAAAAACAAGTATTTAAAGGTGTACACACCCCAAATCAGAGCATTTTTAATGCCATCCCAAAATAGGCAGTTAAAACATGGTATAATAAAAAAATCTATGGGGTATTTTGAGCTGAAACTTTACAGACACATTCTGGGGACACCTTAAACTTATATTACATCTTGTAAAATGTCAATTCTAGGGCACCTTTAACTTCTTGAGCAATTTGAGCTACAAAAGCTCATCTGTTGGATCCCATGACCCTGTCACTGGTTCACCACTGTTCCTTCCTTGGACCACTTTTGATAGATACTGACCACTGCAGACCGGGAACACTTCACAAGAGCTGTAGTTTTGAAAATGCTCTGACCCAGTCGTCTAGCCATCACAATTTGGCCCTTGTCAAACTCGCTCAAATCCTTGCGCTTGCCCATTTTTCCTGCTTCTAACACATCAACTTTGAGAACAAAATGTTCACTTGCTGCCTAAGTGAACATTTTGGACTTGCTGCTCCGTTTCACTTGGAAATACGTCACAACACTGGAGAAAAGTCGTTTGCAACTTCCAGTGACTTTAATGAGAGACTGCCGGTGGTTGGACCAGAGACGAGACCTGGACTATAAATTCCCCCGGATCTCGCTGGAGGTCGCTCTTACTCTTGCTCTCTCTTTGATTGCCACTCTCTTTGATGCTTGCTATGATCATTGCTCTGTGTGTCTCTCTTTGATTGATCATGTTTGCTCATGTGTTAAGCCTGTGTGGCCAGCTCTAGTGAAAATGCTGTTAGATCTCAAGTTTATATTCTAACAGAGTGCTGTTAGCCACATGTGTTGTGAGAGCCTTATGTCTTGAACTTCAGTGTTCCACTGTTCATGTTTGTAAGCCACGTGTGAAGCCGTAGGGGGTGAGTGCCTTATTTATTTTTGTAGGCCACTCGGCCATTACCTTTTTCTCCTGTTTTTGGGTAGTCAAGGAGTGAGGTTATATTGTTGTATTTTGGTTTCTTTATTTTGATGCACAGGGAAGTTAATTTCTTTAATGGGAAGTTAGAGTGTTGTTTGTTTATTGTTTTGGCATTTGCTCACTCCTGATAATTTGCTTCAGTTTCTTTTATTTGTGTTTTTTTTTTTTTTTTTTTTTGTTATATTGTTTGTACTCTCAAACTGCTAACACACTAAAAGACTGATCAAAAGATCAACTAAGAAAATAAAAATGAGTATTTAAACGGCCATTCATTGTTGTGTCATTTATGTTGCGGTCCTGACCTAGACCAGGCCGTAACAATATATATATATATATATATATATATATATAAAACGGTGTACACTTAACACTAGTGATTTTGCTGTGAAAGAGTGGCTTATAAGATGTTGAGATCCATATCTTCACACTTAAGGCTTTTGCACCGGAGAAACCTTTTCATGGTTCCTAGAACCGTTGGCTGAAGTACCCGGATTTTGCCATGTTCGCACTGCAGGAACTAGGAACGAGTTTTAGTTGTAGGAACTTCTTTTGGGGAAGTTTGGGGAAGACTGTTTTCTCCTACTTCAAAGTAGGGTCTAAACCAGCACTATAGGAACTATCAGTGACATAAGTGTACGTCGATATGTCAATCACTGGCACCCGGCATTTTTAAAAAATCAGTGGAAACATATTTACTTCACGAACATGGAAAACAGCGATAACGGAATTTACCTGTTGTCTGCAGGTTTGTGTTATTTTCTCAGCCTCGATGATATATAATACTGAAAGTTTACATCTCCTGATACTTAATGATATTTTATTAACAAAGTCCACGAGGAACACGTTAAAATTACCTAACCAGTCAACAAGAGATAAGGCCTATATACATAGTCACCTCACTTACGTTCACTGACAGATTTCTACATCCCTACACTACCCCATCTCCTCACACTCGCCTGGTTACTATCCTAACCAGAAATACTGGGGGAGTACTCTGTTTTCAGGTCAAAATTCCGAGCTCGGAGCCCTCCCCTTGGACAGCACACCAAATGCGCATAAATTTTTTCTATCTGATTATTTGTAAGTGTGAACTCGTGAAATGTTGTTTATTGCCTTCTTGAAACCTACATATATACTGAGAAAAATGCATATATAAATATCCTATTGTTATTAACTTGTCTGAATGTGGCACAACCAAACCAGAAACCCGTACTCAATGCATCCGCTTGTCAGAGAAAATGTTAACAGCAGTGTGAACTGACAGCGATACACTGCAATATACTCTTCAGAGTTTGAGTCCACACTCAAAAGTGTTGAAAGTAATTAGATAATTATGATTAACTAGGTAATGATTGACCATTAATGAAGACTCCTGATGTTATCAAGCAGAATCACCAAAGGAAAGAGTCACAATTTTATGTGATCAGTAACCATTATGGTGATCAGTGTTTGCTTTAGCTAGGCTCTTGACCCTTGACTTTTTAACTTTAGAATTTGTCTGGCTACTGTAGCTGAATTATAACAGCCAGACAAGCCAAGAGAAAATGAATATCATCATGAATAAATTTTGAGCTGAATTGTCTTCATTTTTTTTTTTTATGTGACTTTTTAGTAGCTTGTTTTGTGATGTTCGGAGTTGTTCAGAGCTATTTGTCACCATTGTTGAGATTCATACACTGATGTTTGATGTGTGTGTGTGTGAGTGTGTAAATGATAGAATACTCAATGTTTTACCAACTTCTAAAAGTCCTTGAATATTGAAAATGCCAGATCTTATGCTGTAGACTCACAGCACCGCTGTAATCAATAAGGTAAATCTAACCTAGAGATTAGGTTAATCATTACATGATGATTATGTCAAAACATAAAAAACACCTGACCACATTTTTTCTTTACTTGTCTGGCTGTTATAACTAAATTACAGCAGCCAGACAAAATTTAATGTTACAAAGTCAAGAGCCCAACTAAAGTAAACACAGATCACCATAATGGTGACTTAAAGATTGTCACTCTTTCCTTCGATGATTCTATTTGTTAACATAAAGTGTCTTCAATAATAGTTAATTATCACTCAATTAACTTTAACACTGCTTCTGTGTTAATATTAACACTTTTGAGTGTGGGCTCAAATAAGCTCTGAAGAGTGATAATTTAACACTGGGCTTTTTGCTGTGTATATATGGACTTTTAAGGTAATCAGCTAATGTGCCTTTTTTTTTTTTTTTATCTACCAACACAATAATGGTAATATTCAGACAAAAGTCTAGGAAGTCTGCTTTCCACTTCACTTTAAACTTACACACAAAAACTTCCCTATAAACACTTCCCTTTCGGGGAATCCCCACTGCCATTGTGTAAATCCATTCCACTTCGTCAAGTAGATGAGGAAATTTTATATGGACAGACCCTTGACCCCTTGGTTTTGATCTGCTCATATTTAAGCCCCGTTCCAAATGGCACACTTCATGTGCACTTGCAGACATACTGTGGCCACCGTGTACATGTGTCTGTTAAGTCCACAAAACCAGGGTGTCCCATTTGTAATATTAGAAAAAAGGTTCAGCTAAGGTGCACCCTCAATGTGCACTATTGCTGAGCCTGCACTGAAGTGATCTCCACGACAGCCTTCTACCTGACAATAAAAGTGGCAGTATGTCATAAAAGTGAGGTATTAGAAGAAGGCCATAAGATCTTAGGATTCCATTTGCGACAGGACCTTACACTTCAGGCAGCTGTAGCTACCAAAATGCAATCTGTTGTCACAGCAGCTCATGTTTAATTTACCTCCATGTAACCTGGACATAATTCTTGTAATAATTATTATTATTATTTTTTTTTTTTTGTATATGGGTCTAGGGCTGACTTGCTACACCACCGAATACAATGGAGAACAGAGCAGCAAGCTATATAAAGGAGGAAAAGGAAGAAAATATCAATTTAAATTGCTTGCAATTTGATTAAAAAAATAATACCATGTGGAAATACTTTATGTGGTCAGGGTTTTTTTTAACCCCTTAAGCCCTGAAGGAATTTTTAGTGTTGTTTTTGTGTATGAGTGATATACACAAAAGTAAAGACTCCAAAAAGATTGCAAGGAGAGTCAAAAGGCAGGTATCGTTTGATAGAAAACTTGTAAATTTTACAAACCCGATTCCAAAAAAGTTGGGACACTGTACAAATTGTGAATAAAAAAGGAATGCAATGATGTGGAAGTTTCAAATTTCAATATTTCATTCAGAATACAACATAGATGACATATCAAATGTTTAAACTGAGAAAATATATAATTTTAAGGGAAAAATTAGTTGATTTTAAATTTCATGGCATCAACACATCTCAAAAAAGTTGGGACAAGGCCATGTTTACCACTGTGTGGCATCCCCTCTTCTTTTTATAACAGTCTGCAAACGTCTGGGGACTGAGGAGACAAGTTGCTCAAGTTTAGGAATAGGAATGTTGTCCCATTCTTGTCTAATACAGGCTTCTAGTTCTAGCTCAACTGTCTTAGGTCTTCTTTGTCGCATCTTCCTCTTTATGATGCGCCAAATGTTTTCCATGGGTGAAAGATCCGGACTGCAGGCTGGCCATTTCAGTACCCGGATCCTTCTTCTACGCAGCCATGATGTTGTAATTGATGCAGTATGTGGTCTGGCATTGTCATGTTGGAAAATGCAAGGTCTTCCCTGAAAGAGTTGATGTCTGGATGGGAGCATATGTTGTTCAAGAACTTGGATATACCTTTCAGCATTGATGGTGCCTTTCCAGATGTGTAAGCTGCCCATGCCACACGCACTCATGCAACCCCATACCATCAGAGATGCAGGCTTCTGAACTGAGCGCTGATAACAACTTGGGTTTCCTTGTCTTCTTTAGTCCGGATGATATGGCGTCCAAGTTTTCCAGAAAGAACTTCAAATTTTGATTTGTCTGACCACAGAACAGTTTTCCACTTTGCCACAGTCCATTTTAAATGAGCCTTGGCCCAGAGAAAACGCCTGCGCTTCTGGATCATGTTTAGATATGGCTTCTTTTTTGACCTATAGAGTTTTAGCCGGCAACAGCGAATGGCATGGTGGATTGTGTTCACTGACAATGTTTTCTGGAAGTATTCCTGAGCTCATGTTGTGATTTCCATTACAGTAGCATTCCTGTATGTGATGCAGTGGCGTCTAAGGGCCCGAAGATCACGGGCATCCAGTATGGTTTTCCGGCCTTGACCCTTACGCACAGAGATTGTTCCAGATTCTCTGAATCTTTGGATGATATTGTGCACTGTAGATGATGATAACTTCAAACTCTTTGCAATTTTTCTCTGAGAAACTCCTTTCTGATATTGCTCCACTATTTTTCGCCGCAGCATTGGGGGAATTGATGATCCTCTGCCCATCTTGACTTCTGAGAGACACTGCCACTCTGAGAGGCTCTTTTTATACCCAATCATGTTGCCAATTGACCTAATAAGTTGCAAATTGGTCCTCCAGCTGTTCCTTATATGTACATTTAACTTTTCCGGCCTCTTATTGCTACCTGTCCCAACTTTTTTGGAATGTGTAGCTCTCATGAAATCCAAAATGAGCCAATATATGGCATGACATTTCAAAATGTCTCACTTTCAACATTTGATATGTTATCTATATTCTATTGTGAATAAAATATAAGTTTATGAGATTTGTAAATTATTGCATTCCTTTTTTATTCACAATTTGTACAGTGTCCCAACTTTTTTGGAATCGGGTTTGTATTACATTTGGACATTCTCATGCTGAGATATATATATATATATATATATTTAATTGTAATTTTACATATCTTTCTTATTTGACATGCAGTAACTCTGGAAGGAAATAAGGTAGGATGACAAATTTTTTTTGGTGAAGTTCCCCTACATGTGAGCTGCATCTGGATCAAATTGTGGTGATAGCATAAAAGTAATAAAAAGTTACAGCATCTGGAACCAAGGTAGCCTTTTTTGTTTAGCACTTGACGCCCTCTAATGGGCATTTTTAAAATCGTTCCTTCGTGAGGAATATCTTGTGATCTACGCCAGGGGTTTTCAACCTTTTGGATGGTGGATGCATCATTGGATCAGAGATAAAGTGAACATGAAACAGAACCTAAAATCAGTGGTTGATTGAACTGAACTGTGCCTTATTATCCAAAGTGGATTCTTTTAAGAAAAGTGATTATCTTTTCACACAGTGAACATGAGTTGTGAATCTGATGTTTACTGGTTTCAATTCATTTTAAGGGTAAAAGGTGACTATATGCCAGTGATAACTGAGTCTTCTGATGAGTTTTCCCCTGTTACATTGGACTAATGCTATGTATGTTGATTTCCATTGTTATACATTGTTTTCCATTGTTTTGTTTTTCTCCCTCAGCATAACCAATGTAATTTATTTTTGTTCAATAATATTTTTACTTTTTTATTTTGTATTTTTAGAGAATTTCATGATACTAATTAATATTTATGCAATAATTATGATCATTTTTTCCCATTGAAAATAATAATAATAAAAAAAACAATTCTAGTATTTTTTCACTATTTTTCAATTAATGCAGTATTTCAGGTTAAAATAGAGTCTAGGCCTTTAATTTTTTTTAAGGCAGATTAGAGCCATCTGGTAAAAGTATAAAAAGAAAAATGTGTAATACCATGGTGTAACCACTAGATACTTGTACAGCTCTCTATGGAGAGGCTTGTGAATTCCCTAGTTGTTTTTGGACATATTTACCTAATTTGTTTTAGGTTAAGGATATGAATATATATTTAGACATTCTCAAAACCTATTTCTTATCAAGTTTTTTTTTTTTTTTTTTTTTAACCTTTTTATGCTCTTGACACAGAGCTCCTGCAAAAAAAAAAAAAAAAATGCTCAGAAAGATGCGAAGGAACAAGCCTGTACTTCCAAGTGCACAGTTCATAAGTGTGTGTGTATAATGTGTGTGTGTGTGTGTGTGTGTGTGTGAATGGGTGTTTATTTCAGTCATGTTTTATAGTGTCACCCCTTCACTGCTGTGACCTTTTCCTGCATTATGACTGAATTATTGAATGAATTTCACATATTCTCAAAACTTTGCTCTGTGTTACAGACAGTGGTTCATAGGCATGTGTGTAAGTGTGTGTGCGTGCGTGTGTGTGAGAGTGGGTGCGTCTATATCACACTCTTAATGTTTTAGAATGTCATCCCTTTACTGCTGAACTTTTCAGAATTGTGGCTGATTTGTAGATTGTACACACCAAAATTCTCAAAATTTTTGTGTTTTTGTCGATTTCCCATTCATTTCCTATGGTCGGTCATTTTTGACCGAAGAACACAAGTGTAACTATTTTTTTATGACCACTTAGACTTTTCGAATCATGCCCTCAATTTTTTTCTGTGTTCGCCTACCAATTGACATAAAAATCTTCAAGTTTCAGCCCATTCTGATGAAGCTACAATTTTTAAAAAATTCAAAACAAAGATTTTTATATTATTTTATATTGTACCAAAGGGGTATCGTGTGCGCACATGTGTGTGTGAGAATGGGTGTGTTTATTTCATGTTTTAGAGTGTCACTCCTTCACTGCTGTGAGCTTTTCCTGCATTTTGACTGAATTATTGAATGGATTTTACATATTATCAAACCTTTGCTGGGGGGGGCTGTGTACAGCTGTGTACTCTTTTTCAGAATTGTGGCCGATTTGTGCAGAATTTTTGTGTTTTTGTTGATTTCCCATTCATTTCCTATGGTCGACCCAAGACAACGAGTGTTACTATTTTTTTTATGACCACTTAGCATGCTCGAATCATGCCCTCAGTTGTTTTTTTTTTTTTGTGTGCACTCTCCAAATGCCATAAAAGTCACCAAGTTTCGAAACCATTCCGATGAAGCTGCGATTTTTAACATTTCAAAACAGAAAATTTTTCGGTCATAAATGACCGAAGAGCACCTGAGGGTTAAGAAATGCCTATTAGTTAATTTGGGGGAATTATTATTAAGTAAAATACATTTCAGTTTTCAGTGATTGCCTGCATTGGCCATTCCTGTGACCTACACCCTGATACTGGTGTATTTATCTTCATTTAGTTTATTGTATTCATAATCAAAAAAAAAAAAAAAAAATGTAAGTAATTCAACAGCTCCATATATAGAAAAGTAATCAAGGTCTTAGGAGGCGTTACATCTAAAACTTTTTCATGGGTTTGGCAAAAATGGGTGGGTCTGTACTAAATAAATAAACAGTGCTCATTCTACAGCAGCTCATCTGTTAACTGTAACCGTGAGTGCAGGAATCAGGAATGGAACCAGGAATCTTTTATGTACGTTTTGACAATAAAGATACTGAGGGCACAACTGGTCCCAACACCAAGACACCAAGTTGCTGCCAGGATGAAGGAAAAGCTCAAAAGCGCAGTAAGTATTAATTTTATTCTGAAACAGATGGTGTTAATAATGTTTAAGGAACTGAGAAATGTTACATAACATTTCCACCTTCGTTCTCTAAGAACAATATGTCAATTCTTACATGAAATGTATTAACAGAATTTTTCCCAGTAAATCCTGGTGTTAAATTAACACTGTTCGGTGTTCATACGGGAACCACCAGCAGGGTGTTAAAAGTAACACTGAACCAGTGTTAGAGTTAATTAGATAGGTAAGTGATTAATTGAGTGATGATTGTTTAATTATTGAAGACACCTGAATCACAGACAGAATCACTGAGAAACATAAGAACTACAACTAACTTCCAGGTTACTTGCCTTAGATCAAGTAGTTGGGAAACATTGTGCCCGTGACAGGTTGTCAAGTGTGCCATGTAAAATAACCAAATGGCAAAAAATAAATCTATAAAATAAAATAAATGCTATATAGTTAAGAATATATCGTCGCTGTCAGGCGGAAACCTCGTATCTATATATTTAGTCAATTTTGTTTAATTTTATTTTTAAAAATCAATGCTATTGATCACTCTTTATGCCTGGATGTGGGTTTTACAAATAATAAACCACTGAAAAGGATTTAAAAGAGCCTGTGACAAAACCCCGTAATTCCATTGGATCCTCAAACTGTTAGTCAAACCTCAAAACTCTGCCCTGCCAAAAAGTGTTGCATGCAGTTCGGAGATAGATTTCTGCTTGCTTGCAATGTAAAGGTAAATAAAGATCCGATGTTTACGCAATTGCGCTACTGACCAACAAAAACCTGGTCTAAAGTCAATGGCACAGTATTTTTTTTTTTTTTTTTTAAGGGGCACGTTAGTAATATGCGCCTATAGGCGGTTGCACAACGCACATATACTTTACTTGCAGCAGCACACAAACATTTTTAAATATTAAAAATAAAAGGAATCCTCTCCGGAGAAGTGTTCAGACTTTCTGCTTGCAAATTCCACCATGTTTTTTTTTTTTTTCGTCATTAAACAAGCAAAAGTGGATCCAGGCACACCCTAAGTGCGCCATGCGCTTCAAACCATGCGCTTAGATCGTTGAAATAGGGCCATATGTCTGTAAAGGCTAATGTTTTATGCATTTGAACTGTGGGAGAAGAGGCTTAGTCTGGTATTTCCCATCTATTTTAAATATTCAGCTTCATCTATTATATCATGAGATTTTGTCCAAATGTATTCAACAACAAGAAAAACTAAGCACCCATATAGCTAGCTACAATAAACTTAACCTGTGAGTTGATGAAAACGTATAATGCGAATGCACTGACTGCTGTCCAGTAACAGACAAAATATGTCATTCGTTGGTCAAAAACCTTTCAACTCCATCTGAGCTTGATTTTCATAAAATGCTAATATTATAATGACATATGTACTTGTTTGACCTGTATAAAGCCACAATAGCAACGTTATTAACACAGTGTTTAATTATTTTAAAAATACAAGGTTTCCGCCCAACAGCGACAATATGTAAATTTGTTGTCTTATCATCATCACCAACATCATACAGCTAACTATATGACCTTGTGTTCATATCTGACTTAATCTTAAGTTTCACAATAAATGTGAGTACTACTTTTAATGTAACATCTAGTTTTAATATGCCATTTGAAGCAATGCATATTTGTGCAATTTTGTCATTTTAGTGCATAGTGGTGTGCCGTGGGATTTTTTTACTTATCAAAACTGTGCCGTGGCAAGAAAAAGATTGGGAAACACTGCCTTAGATGAAATGAGCTAAAAAGACATTAAATCTTTCTTATTACAAACCAGACTGACTTTATTTGTCATTCGTCTGCAGTTCTTTTTAAGAATTAACAGTGGTTTAAATGTTGAGATTTTTTGTCAGTTTGTGGTGTTTGTAACAGTGTTTGCCTAAACACATAATTTGTTGCAAAGGAAGCCATAAACAAAATGATCAGATAAAAAGTTTTAATCATTATAATGAAAGATGATTAACTACTAACTGACCAAATGTAGTTATTTGATATTGAGATTTTCACCAACAATATTTAGATTTTTAAATACATTGTGGGAAATTTTTTTAGACACACACAGACAACAAGAATCAGCATATGAATGTCAACAATAGTGACATGTAGGCCTATCGCGATTATGAAATTTGGCTGATGGTTAATTGTCTGAAAAACAATTGTGGTTATGCCAATTAATTGCCAGTTTTGGGGCTTTGTCATACATTTTTGTGTGCTTCATTCATTAAATTATTGTGATGAATTAAATCCTTTGTAAGTTATCATTGTGCAGCGCAAGATTACAGTTAACACCTTTAAATATTAAAGAAATTAATTCGATAAATAACCGAAACGATCACAAGAAACTGGCCAATCACAGAAAAGGTGATTATATTGAGTATGAACTAATGGTCATTTTTTATTTGTTAAACACAATCCAGAATCCAATAAATACACACTACTTCATTATAGAGAAAAACAACATATTAATAAAAATATATAATCATTAAAAAAAAAAAAAAAATGTGTGTAATTCAGCAGCAAAAAAGTAATTCTTGAAAAAATCTTTGGTGCAGAGTAATTTTATAAAATCTAAACATGTTAATAAAAACAAATTACTATTTGTATTCTTATAAAATACATTAATGTATTAATAAATTCAACAATTTTTATATTTATATATATGAATGTAAAAAATTAACCTATATTTACACACACACAAATAATATAAAATTAAAAGATGCTTATTTTAAATGTATTGTGCCGCTTTTTAATGGGGCAACAACATATGATAGATATGACAGAACAAGATAGGCTTTAATAAACTTTCAGTGTGCAAAACCATGATTATATGAAATGTTTCAAAACAGAGCGGCACAAACCGCTTATGCGCATCCTGGGTGCAGAATGATGTGCTTAAAGCTAAAGTCGCAGTGCTGCGCAAGTGCGCTTTGAAAAGTTTCACGTCACAAAGCGAAGAAATGTCGAGCTTTACTGTGTTGACTGCCGTAACTGGACGAGGTGCCCAGCATGCATTGCAGCACTAAGTATGTCACCAACGTTTAGATTCATATGTTGATTCTATATGTCTGTGTCTAAAAAACCTTTCCTACAATGTATTTAAAAAAACAAAATTCAGAATATTGGTGGTGAAAATGTATTAATATCAAATAACTACTTTTGGTAAATGTCTTACAAAGACCAAAACTGGAGTCAAACTGCCCAACTAAAGGAAACTGATCACCATAATGGTGACCACATATTTTCAATAAAATTTCAACATCTAAACCTCTGTTAATTCTTAAAAAAAACTGTAGCTGACAGAAATAAAATCAGTCTGGTTTGTAATAAGAGAGATTTACTGTCTTTTCAGTTGATTTCATCTAAGGGTGTGGCTGGAAGTCAGTCGTTTTCCTTCAGTGATTCTGTTCATTATCATCAGGTGTCTTCAATATGCTGGTGGATCCCATATGAACACAGAGTTAATTTAACACCAGAGAATTTACTTTGAACACTTATCAAAGCCCTATCAATTAATTAAGAATCTTATAATATCTTATAAGAATCTTATAATATGGAGTGAATAGTTGTTAATTGACATTTGTGTGTTTTTTGTCCTGTTTGTCAGGAGGAAGCAGATGTTTGGTGTTGATGACAGTGTGTCTTGGGCTCATTTGTGTTCTTCTGCTGGCCTACATCATACTGCAGTACTTCTCCATCACAGCAGTGACAAACCTGTTCAAGAGTTACAAGAACACAGTCGAAGAGTTCAATCAGACGATAAACAGCTTACAGGACAATTACACTGATCTAATGATTGAAAAGGACCAACTGCAGAACATCATCAACTCTTTGACTCAGAAGAAACAGGAGTTGGAGACCAGAGTCAATAATCTTACTGCCGAGAAAAGCCGGTTACTGGAAAGCTTTGACTCTTTGAGTCAGAAGAAACTGGAGTTGGAGAACAGAGTCAATAATCTCACTGCCGAGAAAAGCCAGTTACAGAACAGTTTCAACTCTTTGAGTCAGAAGAAACTTGAGCTGGAGACCAGAGTCAGTAATCTCACTGCTGAGAAAAGCCAGTTACAGAGAAGTGTTGACTTTTTGAGTCAGAAGAAACTTGAGCTGGAGACCAGAGTCAATGATCTCACTGCTGAGAAAAGCCAGTTACAGAGCACCATTAACGCTTTGAATCAGAAGATACTGGAGTTAGAAAGCAAAGTCACATCTTTGAGTACTGAACTTAAAGAAGCTTATGAAAAAGGTTAGTACAGATCTGTTTTGTAATTCCTTTTCCTACTTTTCTTTTATGTATTTTTAATTTTTTTTTAAACTGACTTTTAGGATACCGGTGGGGTTCAGGTTGGATTTTCTTATCCAATGTATTGAGCTCCTGGTCTGAGAGCAGGCAGTACTGCAGGAATATAGGTGCTGACCTGATCATTATCAACAGTGAAGAGAAGCAGGTGAGTTTGTGTATTGATGAATCCTTGGTGTTAAATTAACACCACTCAGTGTTCATATGGGAACCACCAGCAGGGTCTTAAAAGTAACACAGAAGCAATGTTAGTGTTAATTATATTCTTAAGTGATTAACTGAGTGTTGTTTGTTTGATGATTGAACATACCTGATGATGACAAGCAGAATCGCTGAAGGAAAGAGGAACACAAGAACTACAACTGACTTCCAGCCACTGCCTTAAATGAAATCAACTGTAAAGACATTAAATCTTTCTTATTACAAACCAGACTGACTTTATTTCTGTAATTTGTCTACAGTTCTTTTTGAGAATTAACAGAGGTTTAGATGTTTGTTTTACTCAAAATGTTTGGTCACCATGGTGGTAATCAGTGTTTCCTTTAGTTGGGTAGTTTGACTCTTGACTTTTTATGTCAGTTTGTGGCCTGTGTAACAGTATTTGCCAGAACACATAATTTGTTGTAAAGAAAACTATGAACGAAGATGATGAGATGATCAAGTTTTAATCATCATAATGAAAAATGATTGACTGATCTCATAACTGATCAAAAGTAGTTATTTGATATTAATAGATTTTCACTAACTTTTTTTTTTTTTTGCACAGATCAGACATTTTGATTTTTAAATATATTGTGGAAAATCCGTCTTGATGTTTTTTTTTATTTTCTTTCTTGATTTCTTGATGTCTGTATTTTTATTTTATTTTTTTAAAATTTCCCATTAAATTCCCAATCTATTAATTTTAAATGACTATGTTTGTTCAGTTATTAATCAATCATCTTTCTTTAAGATAATTTAAACTTTATCATCTTATTGTCTTTGTTTATGGCTTCCTTTGCAACAAATTGTGTTTTAATAAACACTGTTACAAAGGCCACAAACTGACATTGAATGTAACGAGTCAAACTGTCCATCTATAGGAAACACTGATCACCATAATCGTGGCCATACGTTTTCAATAAAACAAATATCTAAACCTCTGTTAATTCTCAAAAAGAACACTGCTTAAGAATTAACAATGCTTCTGTGTTACTTTTACCACCATGTTCATGGTTCCCATATGAATACCAGGGAATTTAATGTAATGAGAGAACTCTCACTTATTCTTGTTTTTATGCACTCACACACAGAGGTTTATAAATTCAATAATCAAGGAGAGAGCATGGATCGGTTTGAATGACATACAGCAGGAGGGCACCATGAAATGGGTGAATGATTCACCACTGAAACAAGGGTACGTGCTAAAAAAATACTGTGTATTTATTTGTTTACTATTTTTATTCTCATTTTAAAAATCCATCACAACCAACAGGAAATATCTGAAAACACACCTCTTCCACAACCACAGCAACCACAAGCAAAGCAACTTCATATAAATACATTTTTCTTCTCTCTTTTATTTTTCTGCATTTTCACTTCTAATCTAACTTATTTTGTTACTGTGATTATTGCTGCTTCATGAATTTTGGGGTTCTGAATAATTGAAAATCTGACAATTTTATTCAGGTTTTGGTTCACAGGTGAGCCGAATGATGTGGGTGGAAATGAGGATTGTATTGAACATATCCCATATCCCCAATATCCCACCCAGACCTGGAATGATCTCCCATGCTCCGACAGGAGAAAAGCGATTTGTGAGAAATAGGGTTCATCCTATCTTTTTTATGATTTTACTTGTATTATTTTATGGAATAAATCATATTGTGATCACATAATTTCTAATCGAGGTTCTTGCCTTTTAAAACAGTTTGCAACTTTCATTATATATAAACCTTCGGGTTACAAGTCTGACTCTTTAGCCATTAGGCCACAACTGCCACAATATGATGTCAATTTTCATTTGTAATTTCCTATAATGTACAAAATGATGAGTGGATATTCAGATTACTAAATAAACTGCTGTCTTCTAATACATTTATTTCACGCATGGATTGTTTCTGACAGCGCTGCTCAAGCTCGGGGAGCCATCTGTTGGTCATACTTATGTTCTCCAGGGTTCAAAGCGCAAAATATTTGTAAAAATCATCGCTGAAACAGTGTTAAGCCCAGCAGTGTTAAGTATTCTTAAGTAAGCCCAGTGTTAAGTATTGTTCACTTTTTACACGTATGCGAGGGTCAGCGTACAGTGCGTGTGACAAATGCAAATTTCGTCATCAGAAGAGTATGCGCACCGCCAGATTTTTTTAACAGTGGTTGTGATGTAATTATAGAAATATAGTCTGACGCTGTGCATGTTTCGGAGTACAAAACAGCTGGAACATTCCATTCACTGTAAATGCTTCTCTGCAAGTGCTGTGTGTTTGAGTCGCTTATAATATGCATTTGGGAACGCAAACGTACGGCAAACATCTTCTGAAATTCATAGTTGAATTTCTAAAGAGAATAGTTTATATAGTTTATATGAGAATAGTTTATAAATCTTTTGTTGTCAACAAACAAGTTCCATAGCAGATGCCATTGCATGCTTTAGAAATAGTCGTACGCTGCTAGCTTCCAATTCCTTACACACACCACTTACACCTAAAATAATCCTTCATACATTTTGAAAAGGTTGAAACGAATTACAAGGGTGTTCGCAGTTGTGTTTACATTAATCTCATGTCATAAAAGTATTCTGAGCCAAGGTGCAAGTATATTTAACCACTTACATGACCAAATGCACGAGCACTCTCCAGCACTCTTCTTCATGAGCATTTTAGGGGCATGATCTGCTGTTAAAACCTAAGATCAGAATCAATTTGAGAGAAAATCACGATACATTCGGAAAATATCGGAATCGATCCAGAATCATTGAATCGAGAATCGATTTATTGTCCCAGTGTTACGGACACAGCCATATCACAAAAAAGGGACACAACAAAACTCGTTCCAATAGGGGATTTATTATAGAAAGAATATAAACATATTTTTGGAAGGAAAATCAGTCAGGGAAAACAAAATATCAACAAAAGAGAGCAAAACAAAACACCCCATAAATCCTACCGCCAAGATATGATGAGGCTTCTTATGCTAAACTCATACACAGTCCACAGGTGCAGGAAATCAGTTCCTAATAAAACAAAGACACAAATAACAAAAACATTTCCACCCCTAGAGGACAGACAAATTATTACACACACACACAAAAAAAATCAATCAAAAATACATAAACATGTAACACCTTCACCCCCAGAAGTGAACTGTCACCAAAACAATTCATACCTTTTATGATTTATTTTATACTCCTAACCCATCCTAGATAAGGCATCAGCCACCACATTATCCTTACTTCGAACATGTCTAATGTTGAGGTCATATGGCTACAAACTCAAGCTCCAACGTATGAGACACTGATTAGAGTTGTGCATTGAATTCAAAATGATGAGTGTTGTAATCGCCATACACAACAATAGTATGAGAGTAAGTCAAATATACCTCAAAATGCTAAATAGCAAGGACTAAAGCTAAAGCCTCCTCCTAAATAGTTGAATATTTCCGTTGTGCAACAATGAATTTCTTCAAAAAGTAACACACGGGGTGTTACTCATCAGAACCCCTCTGCTGAAGAACAGCTCCCAGCTCCACATCACTCGCGTCCACTGCAAGGCTGAATAACCTTAAATGATCATCAACACAGGTGCCGAAATCAACAAGGACTTTACATTCTCAAAAGCACACTGACATGCATCTGACCACTGAAATAACGTCTTAGGGCTTAGCAAATCAGAAAGGGGAGATACCACAATTGCTACATTTTTACAAAACGCACGATAATAACCCACCATTCCTAAAAAATGTCACAGTTGTTTTTGATCAGCAGGTGGTGGAAAATCACAAATAGCCATAACCTTTGCAGCAACTGGACAAACCTGTCCCCCTCCAATCACTTTAGCCAAATAAGCTAAGGTGGCTTTTCCAAATTCACATTTGGTTAAATTGACAGTGAGCTTCGCATCAGCCAACCGAGAAAAAAACCTGCCGGAGCAAACTCAAATGCTCATCCCAGGATGAAATGTATAAGACTAAATCATCTAGATAGGCTTCACAACCAGATACGACTGCCAAAACGGTATTCACTAATCGCTGGAAAGTACTAGGAGCCAACTATTTTGCTGTTAATAACAGACCCTTCTTTATGCCATGTGACATCAGTGTTGGCTAGGGTCTTGGGCTGGTCCACAAATTACTTTAGAAAGATTTCCACCACAGACTCTTTTGGCCCAAACCAAATGCTAGACAAGCATTACATGCTTAAACCTAAGTTCAGGGAAACTCATTGATCATTATGTGGATGGGCCATATAGAGAACTTCAAGTAATTAAAGACAGGGCTTCCATCTGAGTTAAATATATGTATGATAAAGTATAAGTTGTGAGAATTTGAGAGGATCTTGCTTGGGCCTGATTTGTACTTCTCCCCATCATAGATGTCTGACAACATCTCATTATGGCTCTTCTGCCTGTCAGACCAGGAGTTCAAATGGGCACTCACTTCTGTGCTTTCAAGCTAATTTTGAATTTGTGGAGCAAGAGGAACATTGATAAAGAAGTTGCTTCCATTCATAGAACCACAATCAAAAGTGTTGCCACATGATCCACATTCATTCATTCGTCTGTCACTGATTTCCCGGACTGTTACAATGTTTGTTTCACAGTAGAACTGGAATTCTTTTTCCTCGCAACTGTTTTAAACACTCTGTTAAAAAGATCATCTTGCCCAAACATTTTATCAACTGCAGTAGATCATGTAACTGCAACCAGATATAATTTATGCTTTGCCGCATGGCTCAAAATCATAAGCATTGCCTCAGCTTTTGTGGTAGATCCTGTGGCAGTCAAAACAGTGTCCATGGCTGTAGGTCAATAATACAAGCCAATAATAGGTCAATTTTATTAATAAAAACAAACAAACACAAAGAGCAAGGATGAGGACAATGATGTCTACATCGGCTACCTCTAAGAAACGTTTCAGAATTTCTATTATGTTTTTTTAAGCATTTGAAGCTCTGAAACATTTTAACAAACTCCCATAGAAATATATTAAAGGAGGGCTTACATTTTTGGATATGATATTTACCCATCAATAAAACAAAATATACAGCATCAGAGAAGGATGAATTTAAATCACACTTAAAAAGAGGACACCTTGTTGGGTTATAGGAGGAATTGTCTCCATTTTTACTGACAACCAGCTATGTATAGTCAAGCACGTGAGACAATAGTCAACCAGGTCAGGAGCAAGATGCTCAAGAAGATTGTGGGAGAAGACGAGACCCTCAGCATTAAGTCGAGAGTTGATTTTGCTCACCTGCCCAACACTGACTCATCCCCCACATCCAGCAGGTGAACTTATACAGGTGCTGGTCATATAATTAGAATATCATCAAAAAGTTTATTTATTTCACTAATTCCATTCAAAAAGTGAAACTTGTATATTCATTCATTACACACAGACTGATATATTTCAAATGTTTATTTCTTTTAATTTTGATGATTATAACTGACAACTAAGGAAAATCCCAAATTCAGTATCTCAGAAAATTAGAATATTACTTAAGACCAATCTTGGCCAACTAAAAAGTATGAACATGAAAAGTATGAGCATGTACAGCACTCAATACTTAGTTGGGGCTTCTTTTGCCTGAATTACTGCAGCAATGCGACGTGGCATGGAGTCGATCAGTCTGTGGCACTGCTCAGGTGTTATAAGAGCCCAGGTTGCTCTGATAGTGGCCTTCAGCTCTTCTGCATTGTTGGGTCTGGCATATCGCATCTTCCTCTTCACAATACCCCATAGATTTTCTATGGGGTTAAGGTCAGGCGAGTTTGCTGGCCAATTAAGAACAGGGATACCATGGTCCTTAAACCAGGTACTGGTAGCTTTGGCACTGTGTGCAGGTGCCACGTCCTGTTGGAAAATGAAATCTGCATCTCCATAAAGTTGGTCAGCAGCAGGAAGCATGAAGTGCTCTAAAACTTCCTGGTATATGGCTGCGTTGACCTTGGACCTCAGAAAACACAGTGGACCAACACCAGCAGATGGCATGGCACCCCAAACCATCACTGACTGTGGAAACTTTACACTGGACCTCAAGCAACGTGGATTGTGTGCCTCTCCTCTCTTCCTCCAGACTCTGGGACCCTGATTTCCAAAGGAAATGCAAAATTTACTTTCATCAGAGAACATAACTTTGGACCACTCAGCAGCAGTCCAGTCCTTTTTGTCTTTAGCCCAGGCGAGACGCTTCTGACGCTGTCTGTTGTTCAAGAGTGGCTTGACACAAGGAATGCGACAGCTGAAACCCATGTCTTGCATACGTCTGTGCGTAGTGGTTCTTGAAGCACTGACTCCAGCTGCAGTCCACTCTTTGTGAATCTCCCCCACATTTTTCAATGGGTTTTGTTTCACAATCCTCTCCAGGGTGCGGTTATCCCTATTGCTTGTACACTTTTTTCTCCCACATCTTTTCCTTCCCTTCGCCTCTCTATTAATGTGCTTGGACACAGAGCTCTGTGAACAGCCAGCCTCCTTTGCAATGACCTTTTGTGTCTTGCCCTCCTTGTGCAAGGTGTCAATGGTCATCTTTTGGACAACTGTCAAGTCAGCAGTCTTCCCCATGATTGTGTAGCCTACAGAACTAGACTGAAAGACCATTTAAAGGCCTTTGCAGGTGTTTTGAGTTAATTAGCTGATTAGAGTGTGGCACCAAGTGTCTTCAATATTGAACCTTTTCACAATATTCTAATTTTCTGAGATACTGAATTTGGGATTTTCCTTAGTTGTCAGTAATAATCATCAAAATTAAAAGAAATAAACATTTGAAATATATCAGTCTGTGTGTAATGAATGAATATAATATATAAGTTTCACTTTTTGAATGGAATTAGTGAAATAAATCAACTTTTTGATGATATTCTAATTATATGACCAGCACCTGTAGAGTGGCCTTTACAAGCGGGCAGCTAAGCCGATCTTCTGGAAGCCTAAACCCTATGATGAGGGTCAGGGGAGGGAGAAGAGACGGAGGAATTTTGGAGCCTGTCTGGTCTTGTCGACCAATTCTGCCACCATCTCTCATCGACCTGTTTGCTGCTGGTGTTGTTAGTGATGATGATGAGGGGGAAGAGTATGAGTTGGAGATTGATGATGAGAGACTACGATGATGATGATCATTGATCCATTTAATAGTGATCAATTTAATAACCTTGCAATTGTTATAACTGAATAAATTAGTTTCACGTGACTAAATGTGGTAATTTCGTTACTTTCTATGGGAGATAAAAACCTTTCAGATTTCATCAAGAATATCTTAATTTGTGTCTTGAAGATGTGTTTTTGGAACAATATGAGGGTGAGTATTTAATGACAGAAATTTCATTTTTGGGTAAACTAACCCTTTAAGATTACTGAGCATTGATCCTGAGAGGTTATGTCCTGTGTAGTGTCCATCTGAACAGAGAACCTTCCAGCTTCCTGGACATCATTGGAAATACACTCTTGAAATAGGTGCCCAATGCTATCAATTACCTAGTTCACTGTGTTAATGGAGTGTAGGGTGATAAGAGACCCTCTACCACTTGTTCCACTGGACCATTGTAACTTCCTGTAACTTCAACACAATCATAAAGATGCTCTTTTAGGCAGACATATTTTCCTATAAAGATGAGCTCCAAAAAGTTCCCATGGTCTATGGTATTGTCATCAAGTGTATATTCTGCCTCATTCTCCATATGCCTATAGCTCAGCCCCTAGCATTTTCACCACATCCACGACACGCTCCAATACCAGGATATCTCTTTCTTACTTGTTCCCTATGAGCAGACATCTGACTACCAGCAAATATGCTGCTGATATCTGCTTTTGAGCATCTTAAGATAAAAAGCTTTAGCACTGTTATTTTGACATATTTTACAGCATCTGCCTGAAGGGCATTTTTCTTTTTTCACGCAATTTCTCTGTGCCTCCCTTGTGTTTCTTTTCCATCTCTCTGACTATTTTGACAGATGCACACTGACACTGCGCGCTTAAAGATGTGATTGGGCCAGTGTCAATTAAGAAAAGAACCAATAGGCCGCTGATCTACATGTTTCATGGGCCAGTCTGTCAGAAAAAAATTCTACAATGACTTTTTTTGACAAATGCATTACGCCAGCACAAAGACCCCAGCTCTGTCAATTAAGCAAAGCAAAAAAAAAAAAGGATGGACTGCCGATGTACGAGTTTTATGGGCCGATCAGACAAAAAAAAAGTATGAGATGTATCGGCCTAAAGCCCGGAACACACCAAGCCGACGGTCGGCCGTCGGGCAGTTTTTGTTCGTCGGCCGACTAAGTTTTCTCAGTGTGTTCCGCACCGTCGGCTGAAGTTGGTCCTCGTCTGCTTTTTTTCGGCCAATTCGACATGTTGAATCGGCGTCAGAGCTGATCAGTCAGTCGGGCCATCTGATCATTCTGATTGGCTGTTCAGCTACTGCCACCTGCTGGTACAGAAAGGCATTTCTTCCTAAGCAGGCGCAGAACGGACGTGCTACTTGGCTGTCAGGTGTCGAGCGTCGGTTTGGTGTGTCAGGGCAACTTTGGACCCAGGCGCTGCTGACGTGAGCCAACCCTGCAGTCTGCTTTCGTCGCCACTAGTTCGTCGACATCGGCTTGGTGTGTTCTGGGCTTAAAAAGCATGTTAGTCCAGAGGGAAAATGCCCTGTCTACCAGATGGCCAGTCTGTCAATGACTTTACTTAAAATTATATTCTTCATTCATTTTATTTGTCCATTGTACTGAAGATACCTTTTTAAAAGATTGTTTTACTTGTGCCTTTTTTGAACACTTGAGTTTATCCGAGAATGACTTGTTTGATTCATTCTGTCATGTTTAAGAGGCTGTGTTGATCTTGTTGAGGTATTCAGTTTGATTTATATTTTATCCAGTTTTATCAGTTTCCGATTTCATTGTGGAAGAGAAATATATTTACTTGCACATATTTGAGAATCGTAATATCAGATATTTCACATTATAGTTAAGTTTTAGATTTATTTATTTTTTTAATAAAAAGGAAAAATTTAATAAAAAGGAGGCTCAAAAAAAAAAAAAAAAGGCTCAGCTAGAATGTTGTAAACTTACATGTGAAAGCGTTAAAAGAACTATCCTACACCCTATGGGCTTCTCATACACAGGCCACCAAAGCCCTCTACTTGCATTACCAAAAGTTAATGGAAGTCTTGCTCAACAGATGACAGCCAAAACCCCGCAACTCATAACCAGTGCTTAAAGGAACACTCCACTTTTTTTGAAAATAGGCTCATTTTCCAACTCCCCTAGAGTTAAACAGTTGAGTTTTACCGTTTTCGAATCCATTCAGCCGATCTCTGGGTCTGGCGGTACCACTTTTAGCATAGCTTAGCATAGTTCATTGAATCTGATTAGACCGTTAGCATCTCGCTCAAAAATTACCAACGAGTTACGATATTTTTCTTATTTAAAACTTGACTCTTCTGTAGTTACATTGTATACTAAGACCAACGGAAAATGAAAAGTTGCGATTTTCCTAGGCCGATATGGCTAGGAACTACACTCTCATTCTGGCGTAATAATCAAGGAACTTTGCCGCCGTACCATGGCTGCAGCAGGCACAATGATATTGCGCAGCGTCTCTCACAAATGTCTCCATGGTTGCAAGGCACGCTCCCTGTGCAAGCAGGGGGTCATAGGCGCTGCGTAATATCATTGCGCCATATCGGCCTAGAAAAATCGCAACTTTTCATTTTCCGTCGGTCTTAGTACACGATGTAACTACAGAAGAGTCAAGTTTTAAATAGGAAAAATATCGAAACTCTTTGGTCATTTTTAACCGAGATGCTAACGGTCTAATCAAATTCAATGAACTATGCTAAGCTATGCTAAAAGTGGTACCGCCAGACCCTGAGATAAGCTGAATGGATTCGAAAACGGTGAAACTCAACTGTTTAACTCTATGGGAGTTGGAAAATGAGCCTATTTTCAAAAAAAGTGGAGTGTTCCTTTAAAGTGGGCTGATACCCACTTTATCCCATCTGTATTTTAATCTGTATCTTTTCTTGCGTATCGACACTTCTCACATGTTGCCAGTACTTTGAACTGCCGACACCACCCCCTCCACCCGAAACATGTGCCCCCTCAGATTTTTAAGCCAAATTATTTTTTAATGCAGCTTCCAATGGACAGAAAATAATATTGTTACATTTGATAAGATCACCGGTGTGATTAGAATGTTAAGTGCAGCACGTCATCAACTGCTAAATTCAAATCTGCGTTCATTCTTTGACTGGTGCAGAGTCAGAGACAGATGCCCTCACGTGTCATGAATCACAACTGTTCAGTGTTTTTAAAAATACAGCTAATGTTTATTTTATGTTTTGGCATGTATGACATGCCTTTAGTCTTTACAGTAGCAAGATCTTTATTTGCACATTTAATTTAATAGTTGACGGGGCCCTAAGGGAAGCATTAGCCCTAGGCCCTGCAAAAGCTTAACATGGCACTGTCACACCACATTAAAGAGCACCAAAACGGTATTTATTGTATGAAATTAATTATAAAATTGTCAAAATTTGAAAGCTGAGATTTTGTTTCAATATCAAAAGCATAATACTTTGCAGTGTAACTTCAGTGTTATCTTAGCATCTTCCAAAACCGTCATTTGTGCACTCGTCTAAATAGATTAGCTGTGCAGGTCCTTGCTATCATTCAATTGTGTTAGAGTATTGGGATCAACATTTCCTTATTTAAAAAAGTTGTTTTATCACTGGTGACATACAGATCACCAGGGTACTCTTAATATACACACTTGTATTTTTATATTATATTATATTATTGTCAGTCTCACTCTGTTCTCCCTCACCGTCACAATCTTCACTCCACTCACCAGACTTATCACCTGCACCTGACTCTAATCAACGTCCAATCAAGGACTGCACATATACCCAGCTCACACAGTTTTATTTTGTTGTTGTTGTTGTATACTCACAGTCACACAGGTGAATACTAGAAAAAAAATATGTACCAACAAATGCTTAGTTCTGACACATTGGGCTGACTATAAGAAGGCTGAACTGGTCTGTGAACCAGTGTGTCCAGTTGGCTTCATAATACATGCATGTAAAATGAAACATTTTTCATTTAAATTTTGTGAAAGCTGGGAATGGGCTCATTACCAAATACCAAAAGATACTAATGACAGTAGACATGGAGAAAGGAACTTTACCAATATAAGTGTAGGATTCTGCTGCAACCCCATCTTACAAGATGTTGAGAACTGGGTAAGAGGCAGGGTGAAAGGGATTATGCTGTTGAGCATCTCATTGATTTCTCCTCTTCAGATAACCACTATTATGCCTTTTCATAAGGATGGTTAGAAGGATTCCTGTGCTTTGACCATCATCTGAAAGCGGATATTTATGAAAACATGGCTACAGTTCTGTGCAAGGCAAAAGACCAACAAACAATAGAAGTGAAAGCATCAACAAAATGATAAAATCCCTAAATGAATAAGAACTTCCAGTGGATGCAATGGGCTTACTACATACAGTCATACTTCTTATTTAAATTTCAGAGAGCAAACTGTGGCTTGGGAAATTATGTAATGAAGCAAAGCCTTGGTTTTTTTGCAGTGACAGATGTGTCTTTGTAAGACATTATCAAAAGGGTCAAGGTCAACACAGAAAATGAACCATGCAAAGTTGAAGGAGGTAAAATTCTGTCCCCTCAGACATCTTTAGCCAAGACAGTCATTGAAATGAGTCTTGTGAGTCTAAACGCGTCTTTTTTTGTGCGTGTGAAAAATCCCCAAAAATAATCATGTAGCTCGAAATACTGCCAATGGTGCATTATGCTCTTGTCCCAGCACTGGGAAATGCTACCACATATTTGCAGTAGAAATGGCTATGGGAATTCACTTCATTACAAAGCTAACATATGGCCTCTGAGGGTGTTCAGATGAATCAGACTCTTTGGTGGACAGCATGTCATCAATTTCTTTGGATGCTGAAAATAAGAAAAATACACAGGAAAATCAGAAGTGTTAACACCCCTAGTGTTTATATGGGTAGATGCACAACTGATGTAAATAGGGTTGGAAATCAAAAAACGTATGGTCAGGAATCGGATACTTATTAAAAAATTTAAAAATTTGATTCCTCTTATCGATTCCTTTGTGTGAATTTTAATATGACTTTAAACTATTCAAGTGCAAGACTTGCATGCTGTTTTCTGTGCTGTGCACACTGAATAACTTATTTTAAATTATATCTTTGTTCAGTTGTATTTGTGCTATTACTAATTTATTTATTTATTTTTTGTGTTTACTTGTCTTTAAAAATGCTTGAAATTTACATGTTAGGATAGTTGTTTTTGCTATGGTATTTTAAACCATAGGCAAAAGTTGCTTGTGTAATAGTGCGTACGCACCAGACGCGAATGAAGCGTTAAGCGCGAGTGATTTACATGTTAAGTCAATGCAAAGACGCAAATAGACATCCTGCGGCGCAATTCGCGCGAATAGAGCGTTTCGGGCAAGTTGAAAAATCTGAACTTTGGCGAAAATTCGCGCCGCGTTAACCAATCAGGAGCTTGCTCTAGTAGTGACGACGTAGCGAGAGGAGGCAGAAATCCGAAACAACATGGAGGACAAAATCATCCTCGCTGTGCGATACATCTTTGTACTTTTTTAGAAACGGGAATAAAAAGGATTTTGCTTGGAAGAAAGTGAGTGAGGAGGTCGGACAATCTGGTAAGTTGTAAAAAACGCTCTTTACTCAATTTGAGCTATATATACACGTATTGAGACTACAAGCTAGCTAAAGCCGGCAAATTGAGCTTATTTGCCGTATTTTACAACTACTTTACCGCTGACGAGTTGATGTGTTTATTCAGAGGAAGACGAGTCGCCTGTTAGAAGCCCCTCTCATGACGTGAATTCGTGTCTGTTGTGAAGTGAATTTCACGCGTGAATAAAGCAAGTAAACTCAAAATTTTCAAGCATCCAACTACGCGCGAATAGCGCGATTTATTCGCGCAAGTCGCGTCTGGTGTGAACGCCCCATAAGTGTTCTTTAGCCTGTTGATTTTTGTTCATGTTATTCAGCTACAATGAAATGTTTTGCAGTAAGACTTAGAATAAATGTGAATGATAAATGTGAATGTTTTTAAACCTTATTGGAATCAATGAGAATCAGAATTGATAAGAAGAATCGAAATCGTTAAAATTTAAAGGATACCCAACTCCAGTTGTAAGGCAACCAAAAGTATTTTGGATATAACTTCAGCCATTTAATATCCCATGAAAGGATGCTTAAAACAACTTTAAACAGTGTTGTCAAATCACTAGGGGTTAAATACAGGGCCAGTATCGCCAATACCAATATTTTTTGACTGTTAAAAGAATACGCTTGAATTTACATTTACTTTCCTTTAGGGGAAAGCCGTGTGTCATGATTTATGAGGTGAATGCATCATTAATATGCTAAATCTGAATACATTTTCATGACCACCAAACGATTTTGTGATGTGTGCTCTCGACGCGCCGGTAATTATTAGTCATGTGGATGGTTGCTGTAGTAAAACCATTGTTAATTTTTGTAAAGGGCTGCCAGGGACATAATACAATCCATTTAAACTTTTATTGATCAATTTAAATAAATTTAATTGCACAAACTAGCCTAATTATAATAAATAACATTTGAACTGTTCAAAAATGAGGGGTAGGTAAGATTTTATTATATGTTTTTTTTTTAAAGAAGTCTCTTCTGCTCACCAATGCTGCATTTATTTGAACAAAAATAAAATAAAAACATTAATATTGTAAAATATTATTAAAATTTAAAATCTGTTTATTTTTATATATTTTAAAATGTAATTTTATTCCTGACGTCAAAGCTGAATTTTCAGCATCATTACTCCAGACTTAAGTGTCATGTGATCCTTCAGAAATCAGTCAAAGATGCTGATTCACTGCTCAGGAAACATTTCTGATATTTATCAGTGTTGAAAACAGTTTGCTGCTTTATATTTTTGTGGAAACCATGATACATTTTATTCAGAATAAGTTGTTTGCAACTAAGTTTGCAACTAATGCCTAAGTTTTGAGTCGTTCATGGTTGCTCTAATCAATCCAACCGAGAAATCACAAGGAGCTTTTATCATGTACCAAAAGTTTTTGTTCATCAGGGGGAAAAAATGCAAGAAATTGACTGAAAAACACAGGAAAAAGTGCCTTGTAATCCTGCATCTGCGGTCGGCAGAAGCCAAGTCGGATAATCCTTGTATGTGTAGTGACCACTTTGTCAAAATTTAATACAACTTGCATATGCAACCACTAACAAAAAAGTAGTATGCCTCCATTAGTTTTGTATGCTTTCATTTATTTTTTGGATTAGAAGGATGTCCGTGCCCGGTTGCGTAAAACACCTTAAGTTTTTTTTATTAGGAGGCTATAACATACATTTTGGAAAGCTTCACTTTAAATGTTACACGGAGCGAGAAGGTTCAAGTCTTCTAACGAGACACAATCAACGTTTTATATGATAAATATTTTAATTTTAAGCATTTATTCACATAAACATTGATCAAATTACATAGGCTATATGGCAAAACCTGGGTCGATGTCATGAAAAACTTGCCGGTTTCCCTTAGAGAACTGTTTAAGGGATTATATCAAAGACTTTATATGCAACATTCCCATAGGTAAGTGGAAATCATGTCTTAAGTGTCTCATACTTAAGGGAAAAACTTGAGGTGTTTTACGCAACCGGGCACTGGAGAAGTTGCTTACTGTCTCGATGACAGGCAAATATTCCAATTCAGTAGAAAAATCGCTCCTCTTTATAATGTAAGGATCAGATCCAACATATGTTGTGATTTTTCTGTTCATACCTCTCTGTAATAATGCCTAAACCAGTACATTAACCTGATCAAACAACAAATGAATGTGTTTTTCAGTGATTGTTTTCCTTGCAATGGGAGTGTATTTGTTGTCCATTACTTTCAAGAAATGCTGATTTTCAACAATTGACTATGGAATGCAGGCAAATCTGAAAATGTGAGGGAATGTGGGAGTAAAGATAAATGAGTGCAGTCAGTATGTCTGTAGATAGCATACTCGTATCAAAAAGGGAAACCTTGATCCCAATGCTGATTTAAGAACTTTACTATACGATATGGCCAATCAATTGTGCTTATTTCTGTAATTAATTATTCTCATGTCTGCTTCCTGTACATTACCCCTTGCCATATCAGGTCTTCAAATGAGGCCAAAAACTATAACATTTGTTAGAAAAGAAATACATTACACGTAGTGTTCAACAAACTGAGTATTTAGTAAAACTTAAGACCGTAAATAATAAGACTGAACACAAACACTCAAATTCCAATTAAATAAACACTTAAATTCCAATTAAATAATCTCAATGAAAGTTGTTCAAGGTGTGCAAATGTAACAGAATTGTTATATTGTGTGTCTCCACTTGCTAAGAATGATGTTAAATAATCGCACTGGAAGATGATCGGATAGAAAAAGGGTTAACAGGGCTTCCTATTGGCTGTCTGGTTTTCTGTGCTGTGTGCGCCAGCAAAGACCAGTTACACAAACAGGACAAATGTAGTTCTGTTCTTGCCCTGTTTTGTGCATGCATAGGCAGTGAAACCACTGTGGACACACATCACAGCCAATCTAAAATTCATAAGAATATCAAAGTCTGAAGTCAGCTGCCCATTTCATTATCAAAATATTTAAAAAAAACAAAACAAAACAAAAAAAAACACATGCATCTATACATGTCATTAGAGTTTGATTAAAAATTTTTTTTTTTTTTAAATGCTTACCCAGTCAGTCACATTTTGAGAAGAGTCTTTTTCCCCCACACAGAAAGCACATGTCCTTCAGGTCATCTAGTCAAAGATGGTGGTAGGAATGTTATCATAAAATATGTTCTGATGTTTTCACAGGCAACTGAATATTCAAAAGTCATGTTACCCTTACTTGGGATCAATTCCAACAACTACAGCTTACTTTCAAGACCAAACTGCCTGTGTTTGGTCTCGCAAGTGCTACTTTTTAATAGGCAACTTACCACTGTTCTGTAAGAGGCAAGTGGCTATTTTCATTCTAAAGGTCAGAAAGAAAGAAACTTAGTAACTATCAGTCAGTTAGCCACTCCTTTTATTCCTTTTACCAGAGTCAGTAGTTTGCCATTTATGCTCTTGAAAGGAAATGCAGAATATGCCCATGATGGGCCCCACAACTTGATTGACTTGGCAAAATGACTAAAAAAGTGAATGTTAAATGTCATCTGTGACTCGGTATATAACATCTGAAACCTGAATATAAAATCAAGCCACAAGATCTTAGTTCTTTTGATTTCATGGTTTTTGTTAATCCTTTAAAAGCAGATAAATGGCTGTTACAAGTAGGCCAAGATGTTGCAAGTACTTTTTGGGAAGAAATCCTTCAAGACATGGTAGGCTGTAGAACAGGAGCCAGGATTTCCACTCTTTGGTTTTCCAGTGCATCCTATTTGATAACCCTCTAGGCAGTTGAGTAATCAGGTGTGGAGGTTGGATACCAACAATTCTGGCATCTATCTCTCTCAAAGTGGCAGGGCTGCCAACATAATATGGCTGGGTGGATGAAGTATCATCAAGGACTCTAGTTATCTGTCTTGAAACCTCAAGTAAGACTGCATGCATGTAGTCAGGGACAAATCCCCAGACAACATCAAAGTATGGCAAGTTGATTAGTGGAGCAGGACTTCTACCTTCTAGAGCCAACTCCATATCCCTAACCATTTCCTCATTTGTTCTGTCACTGTATTCTTCTGTTGAAGCTGGATACTTCACTACCTTATCAACCAGCTTTCCAGGATGCAGACAGAATCCACAGCCATAATATCCATTAAACTGGGTAGTGTTTGTTCTTGCTCTGGAATCAACATTACAACAGAGGCCAACTTCTTTATGCCATGTGACACCAGAGTCAGCTAGGGTCTTGGCCTGATTCACAAATTACTTTAGAAAGTTTTCCATCACAGGTGGTTTTGGCCCAAACCAAAGGCCAGACAAGCAATACATGCTTAAACCTAAGTTCAAACTGAATGCTAAAACTCAGGTGAGTGAGACCTCCGGTGGCCGATTGAAGAATCTTCACCGCTGGTGACCAATTGAGGAATATCTTCACCGATGTTCAGTAGAAGCGAACATCGCCGATCTGTCTTTGCTTTTTGTCATGTTTGATTGATTTGATCCATCTTTGACCTCTAGGGCTGCTTAAGAAAAGCGTGTATGCACAATTATCTTGACTAGGTAAACCTTCAATTCAATTCCTTTTTATGAAAACACTTTAGCCCCAACTTATTTGTTAGGTTCATTCAAGTAAGGTGTAAGTTTAATTCCCGCTTTTTTTTTTAGCGTCTTTCATGAAACAGCCCTCAGGTTCTCCCACCTTGTTGCCACATTAACCTCTGTTTCTTGGTGAGTGTTATTATGTTTCTCTGGACATATCAAGAGATGGACTAATAGTTGTGAAAAAAAAAGGTAGCAGAATGGAATGCGGGATAAATTATGATAGAAGTTTTAAAAAATGTTTTAAATCAACTCTCACCTGGCAATTCAAAGGCAACTTTCCAGTTTGTGTCAGCCATGACAACAGATGGGTGGTGTCCACAGCAGTAACAGAAATAGCTGTCTGAGAGCACAGAAGTGACAGAAAGCTTTCCTGAGGGAGTTGTGTGACACTATAGTCCCAGAATGGGACTCAATTGTGCGCAATATCCGTCCAACAGCAATGTGATTCTGCAGAGAAAAAAAAAAAAGTTTTTTAACATATATTGTTAATATTTTTGTATGTGCTTAATTTAGTGCAAACATTCAAATATGCACAATTTATATAAGTGGCTTAAGTGTAAAAATTTTACAGAATGCCCTACCTTTGTCCTGCGAAAATATCCCATAAACTGTTGCTTGTGTTATGACAAAAGCATTGTTAAGCTCAGGAGGACAATTTGCCTCTGCAGGCTCAAAGTTATCTGGAAATGGCTTCTCTGTCTTCATTAAATCCAGTGGAAGTTCCTCTGGGATTCTCTTGGAATTCCACAAGTAGTTGGGTCATAGTGATCACAATACAATGAATGTATTCTGGCTGATAATGCATACCCAGATTTTCACTGACCATTTCCTAGAAATCTTCAATGTCCTCGTTTTAGGTATCCACTGCATTTTTGGCTGTTTTTGGAACAGCCATCACGTAGACAAGTATCTATGTACACAGCTGAGCCTATACACTGGCAGTGCCATTTACACAGCAAAATCTCCAGAATTAAATCAACTCTGCTCAGAGTACATATGGTCCCTCTCTAAATAATGTTAAAATAACACTGAAGCAGAGTTAATGTTAAAGAGATAATTAAGCAGTTAATTAAGTAATGAATGCACATTAGTGATGAACACCTGCTGTTAACAAGCAGAATCACTGAAGAAAAGAGAAACACAAGAACTACAACTGACTTCAGTCACAGTCATATTAATTGCTTAATTATCTCATTAACTTTAACTCTGGTTCAGTGTTACTTTAACACTATTTAGAGAGGGACCATATGCACTCTGAGCAGAGTTGATATAACTCTGGGGATTTTACTGTGTACCTGATTTGGTATCGAATGTTGAAAGTGTCCTCCCAAACTTAGACCAGTTGTCCTTCTCGCCAGTTTACACTGAGAAGATTACCCCCAGAAAATTGGAAACGCACTATCAACTACCTCTGTGTTAGCGTGTTGGAAGAGTGCCATACATTCTTCTTGCCTAGATGTTATGATGAGTCCTTTTCCCACCATCTCATTCACAGACTCATTTTTCAGTGCTGGTGGTGGAATATATGCATGAGCTTTTCTGGTCCTCTCTAGGTGGTAGTATTCTTTACCAGAATTTACACTTCAAACATTTCTGTACATGTATAGGAAGTCTAACACCATGGGAATATTTTGTCACACAGAGTCAATTTTTTTTGGAGTCAATGCATATCATGGGTTCTTGTCCACCGTGCTGCTTTTTTTCATGTCTTCTCAAGTTTGAGGTGGTGCTGAAATGAATCCCACATAGATGGCACACCCTGGTTCCTTGTTGGATTTAAAAAATAAGATACATTCCATGTTAATTATGATCATTTCAGTAATAAACCACTGTTGTATCTCTACTTCTGTTTGGTTTACATTTGTCAGTGTACTCACCAGAAGGTGGTGCTGTCACCATCAGACCTGTTGTGTCAAAGAAAAGGAATAATACATTTTTAGGTTACACTGCATTTGACAGATGCAGTGTAACTTATAAACTTGTCAAAGAAACATAGAACCCAGTATTAATAGAAATAGTATTATTTTAATTGTTTACATTGATTTTGTAAGTGGGATTTGAAATATTTATTATTTTGGCACACTTAGGACAATGCCAATGGCTCCTTCCACCACTTTTCTGATCTGGACAGTGGCTTGTTATGATGAACTTGCCCTAGAAGACAATAGTATTCTATATATTAAATTCTTTATATACACATTTAATAGATTATTAATATTTGCTAGATTTAATTCTCAAGATATTTACTTGTGCCACCCTTTTTAAAGTGTACAGCAACTCTCAGTTGCTTTATGGAAAAATTTAGATGTTGTAACTGAAGAAGAGCAGTAACAACAATCATGATCGCCTCCAAGTTCCAAAAAAATCCTCTTTGTTGAGAAACTCAAATACCCTTCCTGTCAAATAAGAACAGAAGACAGGTTGATTAGCACAGTTTTACTTCTTTAAGAGAGATTTTTTTTGTTTTTTGTCAGCCATTTATTTCACAAATTTTGCACTCAAAACACTTCCAGTATAATAACAACCCCAATAATACAAAAGTCGTTCATCTTATAAAATTTAGAATCAATCTGAGCTCTGGACTGGCTGAGCTCTGGGGTGATGGAAGTGGTGAGGATATCGACGGCGTATCGGTGAGTAATATACAGTCATTAGTATAGTTCAGAAATGATGATGAAGATGCTGGGTGGGAAAGGGTGGGAGATGAAACTACCTCTCTGAAGTCAATCAGCCAGTCCTCATCCTCCGTAGTCGTGACTCTCCGCTGATGTCGCAGGCTCACACCCCTGGTCAGACTTGCGGTAGGGCTGCACATCCGGGGCGAGGGTCAGCTCTGTCCTCGGGCTCTGGCTGACGCGTCGTGGCGGGTGCTGGCTCACCGTCTGCGGGGGGCACACGCAAGTTCTCCGCGGTTGAAGGTGTTGCAACGGTCTCTGGGTCTGGCTGTGTTCCAGATCGGGGCGCGATGCTCTCCAGACACAGAATGACAGTTTCTCTTCAGTTCAGTCCGGTGGTGTCTGGAAGGTCGAGGGGTTGGTGGAAAGTAGCCCCGATCCGATCCGGAGGCGTAGGACATACAGTGTAAACTTTCTGGAGAATACGGAAATGCGGTTTTGGCGGAAGCACTTAGAAGGCGAACATTTATAACTTTTATAATTGCTTTATAACGTTTATATAAAGCATATACAGTTTTCATTTTTTTCGAAAACGACCGATCGTTTCGCTAGATAAGACCCTTACTCCTCGTCTGGTATTGTTTAAAGCCCTTTGAAGCTGCACTGAAACTGTAATTTTGACCTTCAACCGTTTGGAGGCCATTGAAGTCCATTATAAGGAGAAAAATCCTGAAATGTTTTCATCAAAAACCTTTATTTCTTTTCGACTGAAGAAAGAAAGACATGAACATCTTGGATGCCATGGGGGTGAGTAAATTATCAGGAAAAGTTTATTTGAAAGTGGACTAATCCTTTAAATAAGGACCCCCAGCAGCTATTAGGTGGTACATTTGAACTTTTCTTGATGTACATGTTATGTTTTCAAAACTCAATTCCACTTGGAATATCAAATCTGGCTCCAAACACAGTTGGTTCTTCTAGTAAACAATACAAAGAAACCCTCTTCTTTTTTTAAATAAGCTCCATACTCTAGAGATCTCTTTATAAAACTGTGTCAGTCCATTCAGTTTAATCTTGCTAGAGTCCATTAAAAACAAAGAGTCCAATCCCAAACCTCCAATTTATCTTAATATAAAATTAGCATTTCTCCAGGAAACAACACCGTTGCACACTACAGGGACACCAGAATCCCAGAGAAAAAAAAAAAAGGAAAATAAGGATAAAAAAAAAAAAGTTTTTATAAAACAATTTCTGCAGTGAAAGCTGATTAACTCCTATGTCTCTAAGTGCTTCCATAAGTTGTAGTCTTTCATTGTCATAACCTTTACTTTATTAAAATATGCTTGACTGTTTCAGGAAGATCACATCTGATACAACATCAGGATTCATGTTTTCCAATCATATGTAGTGACTGTTTAAGAGCAGAATGCCTAATTCTGAGACGTGATATTATGCTGTCTTCCCTTCTATTCCCAACACTTCTCCTTTCGCTCCCAACCATTCACTGAATACTATATAGATGTCATCCTTTATTCTCACTGTCCCCTTTTCTTTACCACATATCCTTTACAGCTCCTTTAATTAGCCCTTTTGTTTCCAAATTACTCATTGGAACATTCAACTTTGTCTGAGTGTTTTAATGCTTGTTTTGCTATTCGATCCACCACTTAACTTCCTTCTACCCATATATGAGCGGATACTCATACAAATGATACAACTGTTCTTGTTTGATGTATTCTGAACAAATGTTGTAAAATATCTGATAAAATGTCTTGCCTAGTTGATGATTTTCCACTCTTTAAATGTGATAATGCTGCAAAAGAGTCTGAATTTACGACCACTTCCGGTATTTTAATCTTTCACCCTGTAACGAAGAATCAGCGGAGTGAGGATCCATATGCGGTTTATTTAAAGGATTAGTCCACTTTCAAATAAAATTTTCCTGATAATTTACTCACCCCCATGTGATCCAAGATGTTCATGTCTTTCTTTCTTCAGTCGAAAAGAAATTAAGTTTTTTGCTGAAAACATTCCAGGATTGGTTCAATGGTCTCGCCAAACGGTTGAAGGTCAAAATTACAGTTTCAGTGCAGCTTCAAAGGGCTTTAAACGATACGAGACGAGGAATAAGGGTCTTATCTAGCAAAACGATTGGTCATTTTCTACAAAAATACAACTGTATATGCTTTATAAGCACAAATAAACACCTTGCACGTGCTTCCGCTTTCCGTATTCTTCAAAAAGCTTACGCAGTATGTCCTACGCCTTCCCTATTCTACTTACGGAAAAAAAAAACGGAACTGGTACCACGTTCGTTCCGTATGTTGGACAAAAGTTGAACTTTTTGGAAGGTGTTTGTCCCATTACGTCTGGCGTAAAAGTAATTAATAAAACAAATTAAATAAAAAAAATTAATAAAAAAAATTCAGCATTTCAGAAAAAGAACATCATACCAACAGTAAAATATGGTGGTGGTAGTGTGATGGTCTGGGGCTGTTTTGCTGCTTCAGGACCTGGAAGACTTGCTGTGATAAATGGAACCATGAATTCTGCTGTCTACCAAAAAATCCTGAAGGACAATGTCTGGCCATCTGTTCGTGACCTCAAGCTGAAGCGAACTTGGGTTCTGCAGCAGGACAATGATCCAAAACACACCAGCAAGTCCACCTCTGAATGGCTGAAGAAAAACAAAATGAAGACTTTGGAGTGGCCTAGTCAAAGTCCTGACCTCAATCCTATTGAGATGCTGTGGCATGACCTTAAAAAGGCGGTTCATGCTCGAAAACCCTCCAATGTGGCTGAATTACAACAATTCTGCAAAGATGAGTGCGCCAAAGTTCCTCCACAGCACTGTAACAGACTCATTGCAAGTTATCACAAACACTTGATTGCAGTTGTTGCTGCTAAGGGTTGGCCAACCAGTTATTAGGTTTAGGGGCCAAGCACTTTTTCACACAGGGCCATGTGGGTTTGGATTTTGTTTTCCTTTCATAATAAAAACCTTCATTTAAAAACTGCATGTTGTGTTTACTTGTGTTATCTTTGATTAATATTTAAATTTGTTTGATGATCTGAAACATTAAAGTGTGACAAACATGCAAAAAAATAAAAAAACACTTTTTCACACCACTGTATATCAACATGATGAACAATTACACCTGACATGGTCAATCACTGAATTAACAAATCATCCAATAAACCAAATAAATAAATAAATAAATTATAACATGAACAAAATAAATAAGATAAATATTTTTTTTGTTAAAAAGAAAAGAAACAGTGATATATCCAAGCTATTTCACTTTCAGATAATTCTGAAGCTCTTAAGATGATAAACCTGTGCTTTTTAATGTATTTTGCTAAAGGTGAAGTTGTAATATTCTATATTTTGTAGTTGGTGTTTTTATATCCTGTTAAATCTGTACATTTGCATTAGTTATTCATTTATGCTTTCTATGCCTGGGCAATAAAAAAAAAGTGCACAGTTGCAATATTGTAAATGTTACTCTTTATTTTTAATAAGTAGGTATTAATTATACATTTTTTTTTTTTTTTGCAACACTGATGTAGAAACAGTGGAACATTTTTTTTTCATTGTAATTTAACACAGAAAGAAAGAATGTGTACACACAAAATAAGTGTTGGCAATAAAAGGGAACATAACACTTTATATCATTGGAAAACATGAATAAGATTGTTCTGCCAGATTTGATCTACATGAAAGTTGAATATAAAGTGTGAAGGTTACGAAAATGAAATATTACAATTTATAGAGTTAAGAGCAATAAGATTTCAAGGGTGTTTCACATACTGTTTAAATATTTAAAAGATACAAAGATTTAAGACATCATATGTATACAGTTTTATATATAAAGATACTTAACATATAACATGATGTTCCACACTCAATCTAAGTACGTGGCGGAATATGTACCATAAGCTGGCTTTCCAACTGCTATGAAACTTTAAAGGAGAAGGACTTTTATTTTGGTCTTATGATGTGACGCCATAAGGCGGCGCTGCGACTCCGCGTTGGTTATGTTATGGCTGAAGAAAGGTTTGTGTTTTTAAGCATTTAAAGTGTTTAAATCGATACAAATCGTTTAGTCAAATTTATAGCGCTTACTAACAATGTAAATTGAGTGAATTATTACTTAATGTAATATTGTATTGCTTTATTTAACAGTAATGAATGTTATTTTTGGTGAGTAAATAGCATCCACACATGAGTAACAGAAAAGGTGTTTCTCATCTGGCTCCCTATGAATCAGTTTATCGTAAATATGAATTCAGTTACTGGTATGGCGTTATTTTAATGACAAATATCGAGAGCGCATTTCCTTCCCTCTGGCATAATACTGGACGCACGCTCTTAAATATATAGTGCTCCAGTCGTGAACTGCCTTTCCTCTCATTCAGATGTTACGTGTGCGCGCACATGAAAAAATACTATAGTAATTTATAGTAAGTACTATAGTGTTTTTGAACCATACTTTTGTAAAGTACTTGAATTAATTTGTTGTGGTAATTCTATAGTTGCTGTGGTAATATAACAACTATAGTAATATAAACAAATTACTTTACCCAATACAATAAGTTTTCTACAACTATAGGGTATATTATACTACAATACACTACAGTTTACTGTAGTAAAAACTAAAGTATACTACAGTATTTATTACAGTTTATCAGTTCACTATAGTTAATACTACAGTATGCTGTAGCATAGTGTTGTAAATTCCATAATATAAACAGTATACTACAATTTAGTATTTTTTTCATGTAGGCATGCTCAAACGGTATTCACTGGAAAATCTCTCTGTGCTCTTGCGCTAGAATTTAATTCTCTTCGCTTCCGGATAAACATTGTCAAAAGTTATCAACCAATCATTCTGAAATGACCGATGAAAATGCTACATGAAATGTTATTAGCTGAGAGTGAACTGCAACTGGAATTCTTTCTACAATCAAAGATGGATCTTTAATTTCTTTACAATATAGTAATATTTAACAATATTAATCAAATGTATCCTAGAAATGGCTTGGAATGGGGCACTTGGATGATTTGTACATATTCAGTACTGGTCAAAAGTTTGGAAACATTAAGGTTTTTTAATGTTTTTGAAAGTAGACTCTCACAAATGCTGCATTTATTTGATCAAAAATACAGTAATACTGTGAAAATATTACTACAATTTAAATTGGTTTCTGTAGCAGTATATTTTAAGTATAGTTTATTCCTGTGATGGCAAAGCTCAATATTCAGCAGCCATTACTTCAGTGTCACATGATTCTTCACAAATCATTTTAAAGGCGGGTGAACACTGTGTGATTTTGGCCACGATTTGGTCATCTGAGACAAATTTTGCAAATCCTATAATCCTAGCCTAAAATCTGTAGTCTTTGATCGTTAGTTTGACATGTTCACCTACAGCCGATTAATGACCAAATTTGACCTCCGACGAAATTCTGGCAGCGTCAGAAGATTTGGCACACAGTCCTGCAGTGTGACTTCTCCTACGACATTCGTCAAATTGACTTGTTTTTCAAGATAAGCCGTGATCAAAATTAACGCTAGAGATATCTTTGTTAGCCACCATTTCAGTCCCATGTGTAATGCAGCTCACTGTCACCGAACATTTATGGGTTGATGTAAAACTCCTGACAAGTTTTTATGCGCGCGTCCGTTTTTAACGTGTCTTGACTGTCGTACAGTCTGACATAAATGACAGCTGAGATCCCACAGTGTGACATGAGGATTATGTTCGTACAGTCTGATCAGCAACAATCGTAAAGGACTATTATAAATCTTATTTGTACCACCTGACTGCTGTAGATTAATTTCAGCGTTGATAGTGTTGACATAGAAACGCATAAATCCGTGTCTGAGGACTAGGGGTATGCGATATCGACAACAACTGATACCTCTATATTTTCTGGGATTTTCTTGAAAACGATAATTAGACAATGAGTGTGTTTATTGTATTCTAATTGAATTTATTGATTAAATAAAAGAATTTGACACAAAAGATAATGCATACATTTAATTAGGTTAAAAAAATGTTTGCAAATATTTAGGAAACATATACATTTAGGAACTATAGGGAGCTGATTGAGACACACCTAGTGATTTAGTTTGGATTTATTTTTCTTTGTTAATTATTCTCATCTTAAACATGACAGAGTGTCCAAACACACAGAAAAACTCCTGGTGAAGCGACTGAGATCCACATGACACACTATTATAAAGATGGCGTTTATTAAAGAGGAGAGTGAAGACATCAAGATTGAAGAAACATTCAGAGTGAAACATGAAGATACTGAGGAACAAACAGGTTGGTTTCATTCTCAAAGCTGAACTCAGTCATTTGTCTTCAGTCAAATGTCCACCTCTACAGAAATGAATTATATTTTTGGAAGAATGTCATATGAGTCTCCTAATTAAAGTGGTTTTATTTGAAGTGGAGCGAGTGTTAGTTAGTCATCCGTTATTATGACGTGATAAACATTAATTTAGGTAAAATAACATGAATGCAGCCTAACAAATTTATTAGCACTATACCAAAGTCCCTTTCAAGGAAAGTCTGTTCACATTCAGTGGCCATATTTGCAACACCTCCGGGCTCAAATAGCTTAAAAAAGCTTATTTTTCAGACTAGACCAGCCACGACATGTAAGTTACAGTGTTCATTCTAATGCTTGATCTGTGATCAGTGATTTTTGATGTGTAATGATTCAAGTTCAGTCAGATATCCTTCGTTTAAAGCCGTTTATGCGTCAGTAAATCAAGCCAGTGACTAAACAATCTTCTTCACATTGTTTCTTTTAGTAGTATGAAAATAATCTGTTAAGTTATATACAGAAATCGATCAAAGAACTCTCCCTTTATAATCATTAAAGCTGTCAATCAAACAGATGAAAAGGAGGGTGCATGAAGGAGTTACTGGATTAATTTTCACTTGTATGTAAGCTAAGGGTCAGTTGAGTAATAGGAAATTTGTTCTGTTTGCTTGAATATTACCCACATTATCGTTGGTGTATATCTGGAGGATATTTGCAAAAGTATGTCAAAAGACTGATATTTCAAAGGATGTTGATATGAAGGAGATCATAGCCTCTTATAGCTGTAGCTTATCTCCTAAATGCAGTAATAAAAGATCTGTACAAGTTATGCCCACTTGAGAATGACATGCTACATTATCCAATGGAACTGCAGAGGGATGAAAGTAAATTTTGCTGAACTACAGCGTCTATCTGCAGTTTTAAAATCCCATTGTCTTTTGCCTTCAAAGGTGTCACTTGTTACCTAGCAGCCCACTGACCTTAAAGACTATGCAATATTTAATGCATTTGGCCAAAATATGCAACGTCCCTCAGGTGGATCGGCCATATTAGTTAGATGAGACCAGTGGCGGAGCTGATTATTTTTTAGTTAGTAACTAGTTACTCTAGGGTGGCACAGAAAATATCATTATGCAAACAAACATGGCACTCATCCAGCCTTATATTGTGCAATTACTATATTAAAATATTTTAATTTCAATTACAATTAATATAAAATGTACATAAAATTGTCATCATTTACTCACCCTCATGTTGTTCAAAACTATTTGATCAAATAAAACTTATGAAATTCACTTTGAAACCAGAATTCATATCTCTCATTGCTGAAAAAACTGTTTAAAGATCAGAAAAATCATGTCAATTATGTTGGCTACTGAACTGAATTTTATTTCAAGTGCAAACAATAAAATTTCAGCAAACTTACAAGCTGTTTCCAAAATCATGACACTAGTACTACTAGTACAAACAACTTAAATTAGTTGGATTTTGCGGTTATTGTGGTTTAAAGCAGATAAATTCACAAATTCATCAAGGTTCGGAGACTTGGCTTGCCTGGACTGCTCAGTCTATCATTATTCATGGTTGATCGCAGGTAACTTTTTACCAGTTTGAGAGTAGAGAAGCTGTGTTCACATGCAGCTGTTCTCATGATTATGGCAACAGCAATTTTGCACAATCTAAAGAGCTCATGGGATACCTCTTTAAATGGCTTAATGAGCACAGTCAAATCTACAATACTAGTGGGCTTTTGTATACAAGCTTGAAATTCCTCTCTAGAATTCTTTTCATTTGGTGAAATTGAATCTCAGGCGGATACAAAAATATAAGAGGATAAAAATAATAAAAGCAAAAAATGTGTCTCCAAATTTACTGTAGGTGGTCTGAGTACGGTTCGTTTGAGGGTCTGTTTTTTTGTTCGATTTCTTTGTGATATGTGAAAGCATCGAGGTTCTGGTCCGCTGTACCAGGTTTGCCATACCTGCTGTTCCGTCTTTTTTAGGTCTGTCACTGCTGAAAACAATGTCCATTCATGATCGCGTTCGTGATTCGCGACTGTAATCATATCTGCAAACTAGTCGCTTTTTGGCGAAATTCGCCGTTTTGAATCAAAATATGTCATTTATGTGAATCGTGTAGATCCAAACAGTTTTTTTTTTCTCAGGGGTGGGGGGTGTCAGGGTGAGTTTGCAGGCACAATAAACCTCACAAGAATTGAAAATGGGCTATTTTCCCATAGACTGGAGTGCGACCATAGACGTCTCTCGAGCTGTCGTGATCTTTTTTGGCGCTCTGTGGTGTGACTGACCAATGCTGTAGCACTTCAGTTCAAACAGAGGCAGAGCGCACATGAACCAATCATCTCTTTCGCTTTACAACACGAAATAAACATGAATGGATGTAAGGATGAATGAATACCTAATGTATGTTGAAATATCCAGTACAACTTACTGAAATCCATATCATGTCATATGAAATAATCGATCAATAGTTTCAACCACGGAAAAGCGGCATTGAAATAGCTTGTAAAAATGTCACATTTACTGTAACATTTACCACAGAAAAGCCGTTCAATGTCAAAAAATGTGTTAGTCAGCTACAAAAATGAACTTAGAGAGGAGTATTTGATATGTGACTATAGGCCATTGCATATTCACGTACTTAACATGTGCCCCCAGACCCCCCTACTACTAACTTTGTAAACATGCCACCTTTTTCACCACTTTGGAGTTTGCAGGTATGTGTAATGAACGTGATGAATTTTAACAGTAGTCGGTATAGTGATGATACAATTGGGCTGATGTGATCAAATTTCTTGCATCTCTTAAGCACTCTAGATGCTGCGTTTTTAACCAACTTGAGCTTATTTATTGACCCTGCAACTTTAAGGTGAAAGAAGGCTGTTCTACAAACATTAGAAATCAAACGACAAATGAATGTGAACACAACACTCGGGGTTTTAACTGTAGAAAACCACATAACAGTAAATCCTTCGAGATCTAAAATCTTTTGTGCAGAGGGGTTTGATCCAAATAGTTAATTTTTCCGTATTTTTTGCTATCCCATCCTTTATATAAATAATACACTCTGCTACAGAGTTATGAAGTTTTGTTAGGTTATGAGGAAATATAAAACTGAGTATCATCTGCATAACATAGTGAAGTCTAATGATAATGTCCCTCATAGGAAACATATTCAAAGAGAAAATCAGAGGACCTAATACTGAGTCCTGTGGCACTCCATACTGCCAGTTTTAAAGTTTTTGGAATGTGTCCTAAACAAAGCAAAGATTTGACAATGTTGAGAAGAGTTTCTGAGATTAAAAGAAACACCTCTTTTAGTAGCTTAGTAATTATGGGATCTAGCATACACGTTTTTGGCTTTGATGCTTTATGTTGGTTTTGATGCTTTAGTTTACATATCTAAATGTTTTGATTGCTTGTGCCAGCAAACGGGTTAACTCATTTCTTTTTTTCACCTTAGACCTGATGCCACTGAAAGTGGAGAGTGAAGTACTGAATGATATGGAAGAGAAAGATCAGTATGAGAAATGTCATGCTTTCATTACTCGAGAAAAATCATTTAGTTGCTCGGAGACTGAAAAGACTTCCTCACGAAAAACAGCTCAGAAGACAGGAAATGAAAGTTGTTTCACCTGCTTTCAATGTGGAAAATGTTTCAGTCAACATGAAAACCTTACAGTCCATATGGGAATTCACACTGGAGAGAGCCCTTATGCCTGCCAACAGTGTGGAAAGAGTTTTACTCAAAAAGGAACCCTTAACAGGCACATAAGAATTCACACTGGAGAGAGTACTTTCACCTGCCAACAGTGCGGAAAGAATTTTGCTCAAAAAGGAAACCTTAAAAAACACATGAGAATTCACACTGGAGAGAAGCCTTATTCCTGCAGACTATGTGGAAAGAGTTTCACAGCAGCACTAAACCTTAGGTATCACATGAACCGTCACAGTGGAGAAAAGCCATTCAGATGTGATCAGTGTGAAAAGAGATTCACACGTAAAGTACACTTTAATAACCACATGAAGATTCACTCAAGAGAGAACTGTTTTGTATGTCATCAGTGTGGAAAAAGTTTCCCTGAAAAAGGAAACCTTAAAATCCACATGAGACTTCACACTGGAGAGAAGCCTTACACATGCCCTCAGTGTGGAAAGAGTTTCACATATAAAAAATCCCTTGATGCCCACATGAGAAATCACACTGGAGAGAACCCTTTCACCTGTCAACTGTGTGGAAAGAGCTTCACTCAAAAAGGGAACCTTAAAATCCACATGGGAATTCACACTGGAGAGAGTTCTTATACCTGCCAACAGTGTGGAAATAGTTTCACTCAAAAAGGAACCCTTAACAGGCACATGAGAATTCACACTGGAGAGAACCCTTTCACCTGCCAAAAGTGTGGAAAGAGCTTCACTCAAAAAGGAAACCTTAAAAAACATGAGAATTCACACCGGAGAGAAGCCATATACCTGCAGGCTGTGTGGAAAGAGTTTCACGGTACAGCTAAACCTTAGGTTATCACATGAACAGTCACTGGAGAAAAAACAATTAAATGAGATAAGTGTGAAAAGAGATTCACACGTAAAGAACCTTAAAGTGTACCTTTGCCAATTTTCAACTCGCTTTGTATTGTAACAATGCCTGTAGTACATGTAAACCCAGGTTTACCCGTTCTCCATGTTACTTGAACCAGAGTCCTGCACGGGTCCTGTTTGATAAACCCGAACCCGCCCTGCAGTAATTAACAGAACACCCAACCCAGTATCCAACAGAAACAGTCATTTAAGTCCGTACCCGACCAGTAAATACTGCGACCTGAACCGCACCCGCATTAAATCTCCTACATGAGGTAGACAAAAATCATTTTCACATAAAGCCTAACACAAGCAATAAAACCAACATTAGGCATTCTGAGTCGATGCATTTAATTAAACATTGCATTAAGCAACACAAGTAAAATAATAGAACAAAGAATGTTTTGGAAGGGTTAGTTCACCCAAAAATGAAAATAATGTAATTTATTTCTCACCCTTATGTCGTTCTACACCCGTAAGACCTTTGTTCATCTTCGGAACACAAATTAAAATATTTTTGATTAAATCCAATGGCTCAGCGAGGCCTGCATACACAACAATGGTACTTCCTCTCTTAAGATCCAGATAGGTATTAAAAACATATTTAAATCAGTTCATGTGACTACATTGGTTCTACCTTAATATTATAAAGCGATGAGAATATTTTTTGTGCGCCAAAAAAACAAAATAACGACTTTTTAACTATCTAATGATTGCCGATTTCAAAATACTGCTTCATGAAGCTTTGGAGCTTCACGAATCGAATCAGTGGTTCGGAGGACCAAAGTCACGTGATTTCAGCAGTTTGGTGGTTTGACGCGCGATCCAAATCACTAATTCGAATCAAAAGATTCATAACGCTCCGGAGCTTTTGAAATCGGCCATCACTAGATATTGTTAAGAAGTCGTTATTTTGTTTTTTTGGCGCACAAAAAATATTCTCGTCGCTTTATAATATTAAGATAGAACCACTGAACTCACATGAACTGTTTTAAATATGTTTTTAGTACCTTTATGGATCTTGAGAGAGGAAGTACCATTGCTGAGCCATCGGATTTAATAAAAAATATCTTAGTTTGTGTTCCGAAGATGAACGAAGGTCTTACGGGTGTAGAACGACATGAGGGTGAGTAATAAATGACGTTATTTTCATTTTTGGGTGAACTAACCCTTTAAAGCTAGTTAATATTTTAGCAGATTCACTCGGCATTTAAATGCGGTTGTTTCTTCTGAAACTCAGCAGTGTTTACCTGGCTGCTGGTCCTCTTTGTAACAGCATGAAAAATAGGCTAAATCTTTTATTCAAATTGAGAATATATTAAATGCATAAAGCGAGCAAAGCACGCTTCCTTTTAATATAATCACTATAGCTTTCAATCAGATGAAGCGCGATTGGCTACAATGCTCAGCGCTGCAAATCGTGCTAGAAGCCTTTCATCCTCAGACAAGAGCGTGAACACGTAAGCATGGGACCATTTGAAAACAGCTGTCAAATGCACTGAATTGAGTTGAATGGCAATTTCACCCGCAGTGCCTACCGTGAGTCTGAACTGCACCGACCTGACACGTAAATATTATTCCACTTGTTACATCAAATATTAGCGGCGGGTACCAACCCTTGTGCAGGACTCTGACCTGAACCGATTATACCTGAATACAATTATACATGTTTGTTTGTCTGCAAAATTCTGGGTGAAAACTATAGATTATACTTCCATGTTTTTCTGTCCTCGCCCACAAACAGTCAGATCGACAGAGGGTTATTAACGTAAGTTACTGTAAGGGTAGGTTTATCACTGAAAATTGTATCATACTATGTCTACACTTTAAACAGCATTATGGTAAAAATGGAACACTATGGCAACAGCTTTCTTATCTGTACGTGACTGTGTTTTGCTTCAGGGGGAACTGACAGAACTGCAGTTTCTTCCAGGTTTTCTTCTCTGTTTGGCCTCACACACTGTGATCCTTGTCATCCAGTTTGAATTGTCTACTACAAACAGATTTTCTGTCGCAGCGTTCTCTCCATATTTACAGTTCTTTGCAGCCTTCAGCCACTGCCTACAATGGTCTGGATGCTTCACTGGAAGCCAAAAGTAACTCACTCACCCTAAATGTTTACTCTTTGAATTCTTGCACCCGGAAACAAAACAAATCAACACAGTTATGATTAAAAATTTGCTACACTCCCACTAGCACATGAGAAATCACACTGGAGAGAGCCTCTGGATCAAAGATGAGACGTCATTTTTTTTGGTGTCCACATCAAATTAAATTTACAAAAGTGATGTGCTTAAATATGGAAGTAAAATGTCTATGTTCATGTTTCAAATAACATTTGTGAAAATAAAATGTCAAAATATGGGTGAAATAGTGTTCCAAAGTGTATCATTGTCATTCAGTGTAATGATCCAGACTTTGATTTTACCATTACATCTATAAGTAAACATATAGAATACAAAGTTGTCAGCATTAAGTTGCAAAACACACACACACAAAAAATCTGGATCTAAATTCAAGCAGTACAGTTTAATGAAAAAAAGAAAAAAGATACAGCACACTGGCAATGTAATGGCGAACAGAACAACCAATGTCATGATGCAATCACACAATGAACAGAAGAAACAAAGCTTAAATACACAGAGAAACAAATTAACGGAATGACCAACAGGTGTAACAGATAATCAATGAATCACCAAAGAATCTAACTGAAAACTAGGACACAGAATAGAAACATGATACAAAACCCACCCAAACAGAAAACAAACCCAGTTTGCCCATTGCATATTCCCCCCATCAAGAAGACCCCAGAACGTAAGGATGGGAGATCAAACATCATCCACTTTAACCCTGAACACTGGCACGCCACAGGGATGTGTTCCTAGTCCCCTCCTCTACTCCCTCTTCACCAATGGCTGTTTACCCATTCATCCTAGCAATACCATTGTCAAGTTTGCTGATGATACCACCATAGTAGGACTGATAACAGACAACAACGAGACAGCCTACAGGGAGGAGATTCAGCATTTCACAGAATGGTGCTCTCACAATAATCTGGACTTAAATATCACTAAAAACTAAGGAATTGATTGTGAACTTCAGAAAATCCAAGTACACTGAGTACTCTGCCCTCTGCATACACAACGAGGAGGTAGAGAGGGTACAGGGGTTTGAATTTCTTGGCCTACACATTTCAGCTGACCTTACCTAATCTACATACATCTCTCATCAGGCAGGGACCCAACGCCCAACAGAGACTTTTACTTTCTTAGGAAGCTGAAACATGCCCACCTCCCTTAGAACCTGCTGACCAACTTTTATCGGACAGCCTCCTGACCTACTGCTGTATAGTGTGGTTTAAAAGCTGCACAGAAGAGAACAGGAAGGACCTGCAACAGGTAGTGAAGGCTGCTGAGCATGTTATTGGTACATCACTACCCATACTCAGTGATATCTACACTGCTCGACTTCAAAAGAAGGTCAGCTGCATTTTAGACCCCATTCATCCTGGACATCATCTGTTCTCCCTCCTACCCTCTGGGAGAAGATACAGACTAATAAAATCCAAAAGAAACAGACTGAAAAACTTAAATGCATAATACCCCTTCACACTTGTGCAATAACATCCATCTTTTTCATAAGTCTCATTTCCTTTTCTGAGCTCAAGTTCAGCATCATTAGAGAAAGTCGGTATGATAAAAGGGTCAGGCCAGTGCTTAGAGCGAGGGGTTGACAGAGAACATACAGAGGATGCTGAGGTCTCAATGGCTGTGTCAGAACAACTACTGTCCAAAAAGGACAGAATGGGGCATATTGGTTAGTACTTTTAGCATTATCTTCAGCCTTGGTCTCTCTGTGGGAAGCTCAGACATTTCAGTCAAGTTGCAAAATTCATTGTTGAATTGTTCATCGTTTCTTAAGACTTACAACTTGCTTGAAAGAAAAACTTGGTCAGTAGATGAGGTGCATACTTTCCTCTCGTTGGTAGCAGAGAAGCGTGAGAGCTGGATGGAGCAACCCGGAATGAAAAAGGTTTTCAGGAAGTCGCTCAGCTCTTGGCCGCACATGGTTATCACCGGACCTACAAACAGTGTAGGGACAAGTTAAAAAAACTAAAAAGTGATTACAGAACCATAACAGCCGGAGTGGTTCAAACAGGAGAGCATAGAAGTGGTTCGACCAAATGGACGCTATCTACGGAAGCGGACCGGAGAGCAATGGGAGGGAGGGTGCCCTGGACTCGGCCATGGCATTGTTGGAGAACACAATGGAGGATGGTACGTTGTGTTATGTCTATTACTATAAAACTCTATTACACTTGAAAACTTTACTTTATTGACATCCCTATTTAATTGTTAAATTTGTTTATGGTCAGTAATTTTCTGGAGTAGTAGTTTGTTTTGTGTTGCAGTAATTTGTGCATTACAAACTAATTGTACAAACTTTTTGTTTCAGATGCATTGTCTATGATTGATTCTTCAGCACTTTCTCCATGCAATGACGCCTCAGTGTCGCCACCAGCACGACCGCCAACACCAGCAACCTCCAGCACCAGCATGACACCAGAGCGTGTGGTCACAGGTATGAAATATGACTAAAACACTCAGTTACAAATCTTAAATGTAGAATCATGACAATTTTAATACCTGAAATAACATAGGATGTGTCAGCGTAAGATATTTCACAATATATGAGATGTATCACAATATCAGATACCATATGTAGGATATCATTATAGGACATATCGTCCTATTTGCATTCTGAGCAGTTTTGAGATATTGACCTTCAAAGTTTTTGCATTCCATGCGACTTTGTTTGTAGACGGAACCTTTTCTAAATAAAAAGTCGCAAAATGTACACACCATAATAAGAGCAACACATAATGTAAATAATTTGTCACAGAATAAGAATATGTGAATAACTCAATTTAGACAAAAATGTCAGATAGAACCTTATAATTCCAAGGGGACGATGTATATCACAATATAGGATATACATGTATCATGAATTCCTGTTGCTCACCATAAACATATATTTATTGCAAGCTACTGTAACTTTGTGATTAGTTTTTTTTTTTTTTATTTAACCAGGAGAGTCCCATTGAGATTAAAAACCTCTTTTTCCTGGCCAAGAGGCAGCAACATTTATACAATTATAAACATAAAAGAAACATTAAAATAACACAGGTTATGAAAAACAATTGCACATTATTGAGGCAGTCTCTATTGCTTTCAGCTTAGTTTTAAAAGCATTTAAGGACAAGAGCTCGGTCAGTTTCCAGTCCTTCTGCAACATGTTCCAAGCAAAAGGAGCCGAGTGGACAAAGGCTTTCTTCCCCAACTCAGTGCGGGCAAAAGGAACAGAGAGCAACGACTGATCGTTTGATCGCAGGGAGTAAGAGACAACACTTCCCTGTTTGATTAAAGTATAAATGTACGGAGGCATTAATCCAAGCATAGCCTTGAAAATAAAAGTGTACCAATGTCCTTTTTTACTTCAAAAGAAGAACACAATTTATTACGGAAATTTGGAGCGTTATGAATCAGCGTGTCGAATCATGATTCATTTCGCGTGTCAAACCGCCAAACTGCTGAAATCACGTGACTTTGGCGCTCAGAACTGCGGATTCGACACGCTGATTCATAACGCTCCAAAGCTTCCTGAAGCAGTGTTTTTAAATCGGCCATCACTAAATAATTCGTTATTTTGGTTTTTTTGGCGCACCAAAAATATTCTCGTCGCTTTATAATATTAATATTGAACCACTGTACTCACATGAACTGATTTAAATATGTTTTTAGTACCTTTATGGATCTTGAGAGAGGAAATGTCATTGCTCCCTATAAAGGCCTCACTGAGCCATCGGATTTCAACTGAAATATCTTAATTTGTGCTCCGAAGATTAACGAAGGTCTTATGGGTGTGGAACGGCGTGAGTAATAAATGACAGAATTTTCATTTTTGGGTGAACTAACCCTTTAAGCATGGAGAAAAATGCACAATCAGCTGCATTCAATCAAGCCTTCCTCAACGTCATGGGCATGCTCTTATGCTGCGTTCCAGGCAGGTTTTTGAGCCCGTAAGTCATGACTTCAACGACTCACGACTTTGTAGTGTTCCAGGCAAGTCACGCCAAACTGCCTGAGTGTAAACAAACCAGCATGGGCGGACCGTACGGGGCTTATGCTCATTTACAATCATTTCTATCGCCAAAGGTGCTTACTCCTTGCTTATTTGAGGGAAACGGAGGAGGAAAACCAGCGATAAGGCAAGAGAAGCTGTTATACCTTTTATTTTACGTTATTTTACCGTGCACTTGCATAAACACTGCATCTGTAGGGGCTGCCATTGTTGTTTCGTGGGCTATGTGACGTCCGAGAGCGGAACTGGGAGTACATCGATCTAGTACGAGTTCACGGGTGGGAAGTCACAGGTATGACTGCCGTTCCAGTGCACTTTCACGGGTAGAAAGTTGGAAAAACACAGGTTACGGGTTGCCTGGAACGCGGTATTACAGGCGATGAGTGGCTGGCGTAACCAGAACTCTCTGCCCGACTAGAAACTCACGTAGTACATACTTTATTATAAGCAATTGTGTTTTTTTTTTTTTTTTTTGTGCACTTTTTGTACATACATGTTAGCACATTGTTTAAAGTTTTCTTACATTTTAACCCTTAAATGCATGAATTTTTCGCCAACCATTCTTACATATTCAGGTCTTTAGCGACCCGGATCTATATCAAACTCGGATGGATCTCCACCTGTCGCGATAATATAAAACTCATCTAATATTAGAATAACCATTACAGAAGAATAAAATAAAGCATATTTTGTTACCTTTTGGAGCTTGGAAGGGCTCATTTTGAGCAGATGTTTTATGCCATCATCACAGTCCTCGTCAGAGCTCATTTCCCAGTACATTCAGCAAATGATAGTTTTGAGAATATGTTTGAGATCGCAAATATCAGCGATCAAAATATATTGATCGCTGATAGCTTCACCAGATCCTCCATCAAGTGACACTCATATTTGATTGCATTCAGTACTTGCTCTGCAGTAAATCGCTGAGCCATTTCTCGTTTTCCCTATTCTTTCGTTTCTGTCTGAATGAAACGTCACTTCATCATTATGTATCAGACATTGCCACCTTGTGGAATAAAGGTGAATTGTGCTTATTTCCATCATCAAAGATTCAATTATTGTTGTGCAGAAAAAAAAAAAATACGTACACTAATACACCGCGGGTCGTTAGCGACCCTATACAATTTTTACAAAAAATGAATGTGAAAACAGGCATTCTTTTATAATTTTATGATTTTTTTCTTGTTATATTCTTTATAATGAATTGATTGAGGAATACTAAGAAGGTTGATGTCTAACTTTGAAAAATGAATGAGGAGGAGGGTAGTGAATGACGTCCCGGGTCGATAAAGACCCGAGGTATGCATTTAAGGGTTAACTCTTACATTTTATTTCTTATGTATTTGTTTTGCACTACATACAATTTGCACATTGTTTAAAGTTTGCTCAGTTTACATTTTAACATTTACAACTTTGTATTTGTGTTTTTCTTAAGTAAAAAAATTCACTGGTCAAACGGGTACTTTCTTTCTTAATGCTTTAATATTTAATGAGCATGTAATGTACCAACTGATACATGTAAATGATAAATACACTAATGATAAAAGCCTGTTTAATAAAAAATGCAAGGGAGACATATTATACTTTGAAAGATAGTACAAAAGATTGATAATACACTTGACAGGGCAGACAACATGAATAGTTAACTATTCAAGTAATGCGTTAGACCCTAACGTACATCCCTGCCCTACTCCTCAACAGCCTGTGCCAGTGACACCACAGGCTCTGCGGGTGAAGGTAAATCCCATGCATTTTCATAGGCTTCTCCACGACTCTCACAAAGGTTATGTAGAGCACAGCATGTCAGCACCATGGATTTCACAAGGTTGATCGCACAGTCATTTCTTTTCATAAGCCAACCCCATCTTCCTTTCAGTCTACCAAAAGCATTTTCAACCACTACACGTGCTCTGCAGATTTTCATGTTGTACACCTGTTGTTCTGCTGTCAACAGAAAAAAGAAAGAAAGACATGAACATCTTGGATGACATGGGGGTGAGTAAATTATCAGGAAAATTTTATTTGAAAGTGGACTAATCCTTTAAACTACGCCAGAGCACGTACACACCTCACGCACCGGATGCCGTGCGTGTGCTCAAGGCAGTTGGACATAGTGGTGTATTAGAGGTAAAAAATGATATAAATATTGTTCGGTTTCTTGCACAAACCGATCATTTCGTGTCTTAGGACATCAATGTGTCGTCACGAGCCGCAGGGTTTAATTTGGATTTGTCTGTGCATGTTTTTTTTACTCTTATAGATGGAGTTACCATTGACATGCATTATACGACTGACAGACCGCAACGGTTGGAGTTAAAAATCATCATTTGTGTTATACTGAAGAAACAAAGTCACCCACATCTTGGATGCCCTGGGGGTAAGCAGATAAACATCACATTTTCATTTTTGGGTGAACTATCCCTTTAAATATCAGTTGACCTCTACTTCACATATATTTATATATTGTACAGTTGCAAGAAAAAGTATGTGAACCACTTGCAGAATCTGTGAAAATGTGAATAATTTTAACAAAATAAGAGAGATCATATAAAATGCATGTTATTTTTTAATTAGTACTGTCCTGATTAAGATATTTCACATAAAAGATGTTTACATATAATCCATAAGACAAAAAAATAGCTGAATTTATTCAAATGACCCAGTTCAAAAGTTTGTGAACCATTGATTCTCAATACTGTTTGTGGTTACCTGGATGATCTACGACTGTTTTTTGTTTTGTTTTGTGATGGTTGTTAATGAGTCCCTTGTTTGTTCTGAGCAGTTAAACTGAGCTCTGTTCTTCAGAAAAAATCTCCAGGTCCTGCAGGTTCTTCAGTTTGAGGATTTTTTGCATATTTGAACCCTTTACAGCAGTGACTGTATGATTTTGAGATCCATCTTTTCACACTGAGGACAACTGAGGGACTCAAACACAACTATTAAAAAAGGTTCAAACATTCACTGATGCTCCAGAAGGAAATTAGTTTTGTAATGCATTTAGTAATGAAGGATGCATGAATGTATATGTAAATATATTACAATACTTTTGAGGTGTCAGTTAGAAATAGCTAATACTAACGTAGATAAAGTTAATTTACAGTATACAGCAGACCTTTCTGGATACTTTCTGTCTTACATTACAGCTTCAATAATTTAATGTTATGTTGTACTATGTGCTGCCCTGTTGTTCGATAGTCGGATATAGTTTGTCACTCAAACTGATATTGCTTCAACATGCTACATTTTAGATTTTATAAACTTATAAAAATTATAAACCCCAGCACCCCTCACCATGAAAACACTTTACAAATGCAACCAACTTGGTCCCCAAGAGTGATGCTGGTGCATGACCCATTCATTGTATAATTCAAAAAGATGGTCATTTCTTTTACAACACAAATTTCTTAAATAGTAAAAAACAAACTTTACACTACAGCCATATTTGCAATAGTTTCAGGAATGTACTGTATGAAGATGTAATTTATTTAAACTGTAAATAGTTAGAATATTGCTGAAAGAAAGGTATTTTACTTATTTTATTATTTATTTATTTGCTTGCTTGCTGAAATCAGAGTTTGCCATTACTGATCTGGCTACCTCTGGCAATGTTTGCAAATAAACTGTGACACGTTATGGTGGCACCGACACTAAATGCTCAACAGTTTGATGCCTTTCTTTGAGAGAGTTTCCACTTTTTGGTGAAGACCCATCTGATTTCTGTAGCATGGACAAGAGCAGAAGGCTGCACATTTTGGCCTGACCAAACAAGACACCTTCAGCAATAATGGCTCTTGGAGAACTAGGAAGACCCAATAGGGGCTGGCTTGCAGACTTAAGGGGCAAGTGGAGCTCCACTCAAGAGCGGAAATACGTCACCTCCACTAGTGGAGCGACCGAGCGGATATACGTCACCTAATCTTCACTGTTCAAGACCTCCATCGTCTATAAAGCAATCCCAGCTTCAGTAGCCAGGGTGGTCATCTGAGGAGTAAAACCCCAAAAGCACTCCCTGTTGTCCATTTCCCTGGTAGCCAACTCCACAGTCTTTGTAATGCTGGGTGCATTGTAGGCGGCTGCACCTAGATATATATGGTGTACGGCTTTCTGTACCTTTGATAGTGTCTCTCTGAAAGTCTTTTCCAATTCACTACACCTGTTCGGTATCAAAACACAATTATGAATGCACATTAAGTCACACAATTCAGACAATAAATCAACAAATCTTTAACTGTCAAAAATTTCATGTTACGGAAATGGAAGAGAGTGAGATTAACCTAGCCTAATTGTTATACCCACAAAAAAACAAGATGGGGCAAACACACTTACTGAACTCGCTATAAAGCCAGCTGAAGTGTACCTCCTGTTGAAAATGCTCCTGCTGAAAATGTTAAATCTCTGGCAGGATTGCAGAGCAGCCATCTTCTAGAACTACGAAGACAAGGATCCTCTGGAGAATGTCAACTGGTAACTGTAGATATGAAACATGATTTAATATAGAGTCATTCCAAGCCATTTTTGTCAACATTAAAGTGATTATAAACACATGCCTGCAAAATGTCAGTGGCCACTTCGCCATCCTGTGAAACCCTTGTCATCTTTGCTGGGAGTGTATGTACCTTCAAAAAGTAAAACATAAAAAAACAGATTGTTTATGAAACAGCTGCACATTTATACATGCTACTTTCACTACTTTTCACCAAAATATTACCAAAGTGCTCTGTCTCCTTTTCCTAGAGACACAAAAGACAGGTGGCAGACTTCCATCCCCCATCTTCCTGCCTTCCTGTGTAAAATGTGCAAGTAATTGACATTGACCAAATATGTTCATCACACTTTCCCACTTTGATAGTAGTATCTATTAAAGGGGACCTATTATGCAAAATTCACTTTTGTATGGTGTTTGGCTTAAATGTGTGTTGCCACTCCAACCACTCCTTTTTTTTTAATCCCCATAAATCATAAGCAGCGTCTCAGAACAAGCCATTTGCAGGTTCCTGGCAATGTGACGTCACATTAGCCACAGGCCCCACCCACGAATGTTGACAGACATTGCCGTTTTAACAGAGAACCGCCCTGAGCGAGTTCACAGTGAGTTGTACACAGTCCGCCATTGCTGCACTGATGAGAATGTCTCCCAAGCGTTTTAGGTGTTCTGTAGCTGGATGAATTAATCCACATAGCTCTCTCCATTTACTCCCTAAATCTGAGCCGCTGAAGACGAGGTGGATTAATATTGTTTTCAAAGAAAAATTCTCCCTCAATTCTACCGAAATTCGTTTATGTCTGCGCGAATCATTTCACACCGGACTGCTTTGTGAACAAATGTCAATACAAAGGGACAATACAAAACAGAGGTTGTGCTATTTAGTTGTTACTCAAGGATAGATCGGTACAAACTGTTCGTGATCCAGTTTACAGTCTCCAGAGTAATACTGGATATGGCAGTAATGAAGGTGAGAGCACTTTATTACAGTTCATCGGAGTTGATTTACGGATATAAAGTTTACCAGTTTATTAAGAACCACCCGAAAAGGCATAAGGTCTTTATATATTTGTTTACTGTTAGTTGTAATGAGTGTTTCTGTGTCCTGCGCTATGTATGTTGATGATAATGCAAGGGAGAGAGAGTTTATGGATAATATTTTAATGCACACTTGCACTGTTTTATTACGCTCTTACAGAGATTTTCTAGAGTGAAAACAGATGCTTCATATTTTGTGTGAAGTACAATAAACGTTATAAAACTCATCGGTAAACAGGCATGTACTAATATATTAGATAAAAACAAGAAAACAATATAAGTTATAACCGTAATTAAACTAAACTATACTTGTTCTATCTCCATGCAGCATATATTCGCAGTTTCTGACATTATAGTGCGTCCTGACTTACTACTGACACCTGAGAAAGAGCTCTTGAATCTCCGTCCTCTTAGGCAGAGCGCAGCAACTCATTTGCATTTAAAGGGCACACACTGAACGTTTTTGCTCAACCCCAAAAAGTGGCAATTTTAACATGCTATAAAAAATTAGCTGTGGGGTATTTTGAGCTAAAACTTTACATACACACTCTGGGGACATCAGAGACTTATTTTACATCTTGTAAAAGGGGGCATAATAGGTGCCCTTTAATGTATTACTTTTCATTTCACAAAACATACCCCTCAATCTCAAGGTTCTCCAGCAAAACCTTACACCACCACCTCCTCAGATATGGCATGTCAGACTGAAGATAAGAACAGCTGTAATGTAATTCACCACAATTAACATTAAACATTTTTATGTTAACACTAAGACTGCACTTACGGCGGTGAAATCAAATGCTGCCTCCATAGTTATGGACCAGGCATACTGTAAAGGCAGAAAGGCTGTTATGTTGCCATGTCTTTGTATGAGCATAAATTCACCAAGATGAATAAAAATGAGGTTCTCAGTAACAGCGTTAATGGGCGTAATGGACGTGGTGAGGACACAATGGATGTTGTGTGGACATCACTAAACATCCTGAAAATGAGCTTGGCAACTCATTATAACAATGAATACTCCACAGTCAATCCCAAAATGTTGTAGGGGTAAATTCTTCATAACACCCATTATGAAGAATTTACAATGACTAGCTTTTGTGTAACAGCCCTGATAAATAAAAATCAAGACAGACGAGGAATACTTAAAATTTAAATACACAGTACAATTCAGCAAATAATTAATTTCTTAGAATAATTAAAGGGATAGTTCAACTAAAAATGAAAATTTGATGTTTATCTGCTTACCCCCAGGGCATCCAAGATGTAGCTGACTTTGTTTCTTCAGTAGAACACAAATGATGATTTTTAACTCCAACCGTTGCGGTCTGTCAGTCATATAATGCTTGTCAATGGGAACTCCATCTATAAGAGTCAAAAAAACATGCACAGACAAATCCAAATTAAACCCTGCGGCTCGTGACGACACATTGATGTCCTAAGACACGAAATGATCAGTTTGTGCGAGAAACCGAACAGTATTTATATCATTTTTTACCTCTAATACACCACTATGTCCAACTGCCTTGAACGCGCGCACAACAGTATTTCAGCAATCCTATAAGATCATTACAAATCACACTGTACGACATGGATTTAATAAACTTGGGTACGGCATGTATGTAGACTGTACGACAATGACACCGATTGAATCGTAGGCTACGACGCAAGTTAGTGTAAAAGAATAAATCGTCATTAGCATGCGCTAGTGGTAAACAAATAGATCAAGATGAATCGCACTTTGGCAATTGTGCTATTTATGTGCGCTGAAAAAAGAGAAGGGAGCGAAAGAGGAGAATATGGATGCAGTCATGGCTAGGGAAAAGAGGCCAACTTGGCATGCCAATTTTGCAAATGGAGATTGAGGTAAGTAGTTTTAAGCTTTAGCGCCATGTCGCGTTGATCAATATAGCATAATCATGCTGTAATTATCACACAGTCAGACTTTCTTTGGTTGCAAGACCTTGATAATGGCAGTCTTTGAACCTCTCTCACTGTACAAGGTAGGACCACCGATTAGGAGCCACAACTACAAAATTCGCCACGACTGGTCATCTTTTGTCTGGGACAGGCCAAAATTGTAAAATGTATACCATGCATAAGACACTATTCATATTATTAAGACACTTCATATTTTTGCAGTTATTGAATGGAACTGAATCAACACTGAACAACTATTTTCTTTTTAGAACTGCTTTACAACAAGTGAACTCTGTTTGTATCAATTCATTATTTTCCTGTTTTTCACTGTAAGCTGCTTTGAAACAATCTGTATTGTGTGTATATATATATATATATATATATATATATATATATATATATATATAAAGTTGACTCAGTTAAGAATTTTAAAATGTAGAATGCATGTAAAAGTGCTTTATAAAGATCTTTATCAGATATTTGTACAAATATGTTTTCTTGTGCTATCTGTGGATACTAGAAACTTCCAGGCAGGTCTGTTGAGGCAAGCAGGACAGTGCTGTTTAGTGAGCGATATGAATCACATATCAACTCACACAAATTATATTTTTTTCTTTTCGGCAATAGGAAACACTTTTATTTTGGTACGATCTGACGTCATAAGGCTGCGCCGCGGTTCTGCATCTGTTTTGATTCGGCTGAAGAAAGGTTTGTTTTAAACATTTAAGGGGCTTAAATCGATGCAAATCGTTAGTGTTCAATATATTTTATTTTTACAAGCGATGCACAAATTAATTATTTATCATTGAACGTAATATTGTAATTCTTTATTTAACATTAATGAACGTTATTTTTATGAGTAAAGCGCATACACATATGTGTAACAGAAAAGGTGCGTCTCATTTCTCTCTCTATTTCTTATGGCATTATTTTAATGACAGATGTCAAGAGTGCATTGTTGTAATAACAGAGCACACTCAAGTAATGCGCGAGCGTGAATCTCTCCGCTCGCACGCGGATTTCCATCGCACTCGCACAAAACTGGATGCGCGCTCTCAAATACACAGTGCTCTTCTATGAACTGCCTCTGCTCTCGCTCAGATTTTGCGTGTGCGCGCTCAAACGGTGCTGTAGATTCGCGAATCTCTCCGCGCTCTTGCACTAGAAAGCTGGATTAAACGTTGTCAAAAGTTATCAGAATAGACTTCTACGACTGACCGATGAAAATGCTACATGAAATCTTATAGATTGAAAGTGAACTGAATCTCTTTTGACAATCAAAGATGGATTTTTAATTTCTTTACAATTTAATAATATTTAACAATATTAATCAAATGCATCTTAGAAATGACTAGGAATGGGGCGCTTGGATGGTTTGTACATTATGGATATTAAAGTTTTGGCTTGAATTATTTTGCCTGCCTCATTGCTTAAACTAGCTAAATTATATTATATTGCGTGTGTATTGATACCTCGTCTTCAAGACAGCATTCAAATTAAGTTTGAATTATTTGTAATTATCAATACATGTAGAAGGAATATATGAGAACTTATAATAATACACTTTTAAAAGTGTTTAAAAACACTTTTATTCATCCTATCCCACAATCTTGGCACACACAGAACCTAAAAAGCGATCAATATCAATGTAAACTTAATTAAAACACAAAATAAATTTACTTAGGCCTACATTTGAGAATCTAAATATCAGATATGTCTGCAAATCATCAAATTTAGGACTCAAATCCAATTCAAGTCCAAAGCTGCTTTTCCACCATCAGGCCGAACGCCCGGTTCTAAGAACAGTTATATTTCCACTTGAGTTTGTGGAAAATAAAACCATATCTGTACTGGCTGGGCCGGATCGGCACAGAATGGAGCAATAAAGCAATGCAAACGGTTTAGCCCGACGGTGGAAAAGCGACTCGAGTCCACAACCGTGGCAGTTAGACACGTTGGTATTAATGCAGTACACATGTAATGAGAACACAAACAATGAAAGGTATCTGTATAGTTTTTTTTCCTTTAATTATTATTATAATTATTAATTTGTAGTGATAATTTTGAGTTTGTTTTGGCTAATTGGGAAATTTAAGGCCATTCCCTCTGACTGACTCCCTTACTAGTGCGCTGACTACTGAACTATAGGGAGCTGATTGAGACGCACACAGTGATTTATTCTTTTTGTTAATTATTCTCGTCTTAAACACGACAGATTGTCCAAACACAGAAAAACTCCTGGTGAAGTAACTGAGATCCATGTGACACACTATTATAAAAATGGCGTTTATTAAAGAGGAGAGTGAAGACATGAAGATTGAAGAAACATTCAGTGTGAAACAAGAAGATACTGAGGAACAAACAGGTTGGTTTCATTCTCAAAACTGAACTCAGTCATTTGTTATTTTTTTACCTCCTACAGAAATAAATCTGTTTGGACGAATGTCATATGAGGGTCCTAATTAAAGTGTTTTTATTTGACAGGCAGTGGTTTGCTTGAAGTTGGGCATCCGTTATGAGGATGTTACACTTTAAATTAGGAAAAATAATATGAATGTAGCCTAAAAAAATAATTAACACTATACCAAACTATACTCAAAGAATGTCTGTTCACTCAACGACCATATTTGCAACACCTCCGCCTATTTCGGGCATCCAAGACCAAGTCCAATCTACTTGAATAGGTGAATCCTGAAATCTCAAAAACTGTTTGTCAAACTCAAAATAAAATGGCATTTCAAATTAACAACAAAATTTGACATGAAGTGTCCCATAAATGTTTCTTATGCTCAAATAGCATAAAAAATCGTATTTTTCAGGCTAGACCAGCCAATGCGCGTGTGCAGTCCTAAATGCACGTCTCCAATCACTGAGCTTTTACCAACAGCTTCAGTGACGCGATGACTTTAATAATCAGCGATTGGCTCTTTTTCTTTTTTTTTAGAAGGCAGGTCTTATTTCACCATATTGCGCATTGCACTTTCTCCCATACATAAGTAATATGTTTGCATTGTCTTTGTCTAAAGTCTTTGTTTTGTATATCTAAAGTCTGAAACTCAATATTTACTTCTGTACCGAAAATGATGGAAACCATTAATTTCTTTCACTTAATTATGCAATAGTATCTAACAGAACAAGAAAAAAGATTTATTTTGTATGATATAAAGAAGGGCTGCAACTAACGATTATCTTGATAATCGATTAATATGTTCATTATTTCTTTGATTAATCAGATGTCAAATCTGAAAGTTACTATTAAAATTAATGTAATTCTTGAAAAGTTTGTGTTTTGCCTCAAACCTCATACTCTGTGTCAGAGAGGACCTATTTTTTAAATTCTTTAAGTGTAATGTACCATTTTTTTTTTTTTTTAATTATAATTTTACATATCTTTCTTATTTGACATGCAATAACTTGGGAAGGAAATAAGGCAGGAGGACCATTCTTTTTGGTGAAGTTCCTCTATATGTAAGCTGTATGTGGATCAAATTTTGTGGTGAAAGCATAAAGAAATCAAAAGTTACAGCATTTGGAACCAAGGTAGCCTTTTTGTTTAGCCCTTGATGCCCCCTAATGGGCATTTTTAAAATACTCTATGGGGAATATCTTTGATCTTTGAATAGTCTGATTTTGGACTCATTTTAATCGGGAGCATCCACTGTAGGTAATGATGTGCCATTTTCTACAACCTGTGCATGTTTCATAAAGTTATAAGTGAAAAACTTCATGTGAAAGCTACATTTTACATTTTAATTGGGAGCATCCACTCTAAGTGCCATTTTCCACAATCGGAGCATGTTTCATGAAGTTACGAGCGAAAATATGGCATGAATGCAGCATCCGTATGTTATTTACATATTGGTCTTGCGGGGCTTTACATACAAAAACTTATAGTAGATTCATTGTAAAGTTTAGACTCTGAGATATTTTAAATGACACCTATTTTGTGTTGATCAAGGCAGTAGTTTTGAAAAATATGATTATTAATTTTTTAGTAGCTAGGTGGAGCCTGCGGGCAGTACACTCCGGTTTTACTCAGCACACATTATATTCTTGTCAAAATGGTTAGAGCTGAGTTTTCCTGTCAGTGGTTGCCTAGTAATTTGATTATTAATTGTTTCGTGGGGAGTGGTATACTGGGGAAAAGATCATGTTGATTATTTGCAACAAGAGAAGCAGCAAATTCCAGTTTCTGTTATCATTTGGCACCACATAAACAAAAATTAATGGGGTATTCTTAACAAGACACAGAGATTGAATAGAATCAACAGCAAGGAGGTACGGCTGCCTTCCTTCTCTTGCTGGAGATGTTGTTCGAGGCTGGTACAAGACTACAAAGAGACAAAGACAAAAAAAAAAAAAAAAACATTCTACAAGATGCCTTCACATAATAATGAATCAAAAATTAGGAAGAGTAAATTTAGTAGATAAGTACAAAGCAACAGATTCAGACATAGAAAACAGGGTCTCGAATAACATGCTTATACATGGTAATTACTATATACCACGATAATGAACATGCACAGTATTGTTACAGTGTACACTTCAAAATACAGTGAATAATTATTTATTACCAGTTACTTAAAATTTTAGAATGGATTTAAATCTAGTTCACCCAAAAATGAAAATTATCCCATAATTTACTCACCCCAAATCATCCTAGGTGTATATGAGCCAAAAATTAATTCTTCTGTTTTGGCAGAATTTAATAGAAGATATTAACTTGCCATCCCATCTTTTGTTTGATAAATACACTCTGCTACAGAGTTGTGACATTTTTTTAGGTTGTGAGGAAATTAGGGCTGGTCCGAATACCATTTTTTGAGCTTCGAAGCTTCGGTAGTAATCAACACCGAATATTCAAAGCTTCGGAGGGAGGGGGCTGAACATATTCTTCTCTCTAATAAGGGCAGTGTAACGAGTAGAAATAGGGTGTGGCCTCTTTAAGAGCTGTGCACCAGTTGTGAAATGTCAATCGCCTCCATGAAGTCTGTCTGGTATCAATAACTCAAGCTAAGTGAGCTATTCTATTTGCTTCGTACACAACGCGTTACAGCAGGAATCTCTGTGTATCTGTCTGTCTGTTTGCATTTTGATTATGTCGAAAACCGTTCAGCCAATCGACTTCACTTGTGGCAGGTGTGTTGCTGTGGACCCAAGGGAGTGCAGTGTCGCATTTGGTGCAATATGGACACGCGACATGTTTAGAATTATTAAACTTTTAATAAACTAGAGAACAGCGAAAGCGGCGCGCCTCATGTGGGCAGGGCTTATATGCTCCGAGAATGGACACTGCACTAGTGATATAAAACACAGGTCTGTTAAGAGCAATAATTAAAGGTAGCCTAACATTTTTCTGACAAACAAATCACTCCCAAATCAGAAATTAGCAGCACAGCAATTACTGACACAGTAACGGGTAGGCTCATTCATTTGCGCTTGACGAGAGCGAGCACGCTCATTGCTTTTTCTAGCAGTGTTGTCAAGTCGTTAGGCTCTCTTTAAGCCTTCTTGGCTACTGCATTTATAGAATCATGCTGTGTTGATAGCAGTGATTTTTTTTTTAGCACTTTAGAGCTCCACCACGATAGTAGTTGCGGGTTATAGGCTCTCTGTGAGCCTCCTTGCTAGACAGTGTGGGGCATTGTTCGGCCTCCTCTTGATTAGCGAGTCATTATGCGGAGGCCTCCATTGCTAGAGCTCTGCTATTATTCGCTAAGTCGTCAGACTCACTGTGAGCCTCCTTAGCTAACTTGAGCATTGTCACATCTCCTCTCGTTAGTGGGAGTTATCTTATTGAGGCCTCCGCTCTTTAGAGCTCCGTTAGGGTAACAGTTATGAGTTGAGGGCTCTCTGTGAGCCTCCTTGTAAGTTTTCCTGTGTGGAACGTTGTTTAGGCCTCCTCTCAATAGGAGAGCCATTATGCTGAGGCTTCCGTTCCTAGAGTTTGGTTATTATTAGCTAAGTCATCAGGCTCTCTGTGAGCCTCCTTGGCTAACATGGGCGTCATCAGGTTTCCTCTCCTTAGTAGTTTTCATATTGAGGCCCCCGCTCTCTGAGCTCTGCCAGGTTATCATTTGTGGGTTGTAGGCTCTCTGTGAGCCTCCTTGCAAGATATCCTGAGTGTGAAATGTTGTTAGGCCTCCTCTGGATAGTAGAGTCGTTATGCTGAGGCCTCTGCTCCTAGAGCTCAGCTATTTTTAGCCAAGTCGTCAGGCTCTCTGTGAGCCTCCTTGGTTAATATGAGCATTGTCAGACCTCCTCTCATTTTACAGAGTTGTTTGATCTAGGCCTCCGCTTTCTAGAGCTCCGCAAGGTTAGCATTCATGGGTCGCAGGCCCTCTGAGCCTCATCATGGGATATCCTGATTGTGTAACGAGGTTAAGGCCTCCTCTCGCTTAGAGAGTCGTTATGATGAAGCCTCCGCTCCCAGAGCTCAGCTTTTATTTAGGTCTTATTTGCTAAGTTGTCAGACTGTGTCACTCTCTCTGAGTCTCCTTGGCTAATATGAGTGTCATCAGGCCTGCTCTCATTTTGAGAGTCACCTTTGAGGCTTCCGCTCTCTAGAGCTCTGTCTGGATATCAGTTGCAGGTCGCAGGCTCTCTTTGAGCCTCCTCGCAAGCCTTTCCTGAGTGTGGAACGTTGTTAGGCCTCCTCTCGATAGGAAAGTCATTATGCTAAGGCCTCCGCTCCTAGAGCTCGGCTTTATTAGCTAAGTTGTCAGGCTCTCTGTGAACCTCCTTGGCTATTATAAGCGTTGTCACACCTCCTCTCATTTTCTATCTTGAGGCCTTCGCACTCTAGAGCTCCGTTGGATGTTAGTTATGGGTTGCAGGCTCTCTTTGAGCCTCTTCATATAATGTCCTGATGTGTGGATTGTTGTTACGCCTCCTCTCGATTAGACAGTCATTATGCTGAGGCCTCCGCTCCTGGAGCTTGGCTTTATTAGCTAAGTCACCAGGCTTTTTGTGAGCCTCCTTGGTTAATTTGAGCATCTCCAGGCCTCCTCTCGTTTTTAGTTGTTTTATCTAGGCCTCCGCTCTCTAGAGCTCCGCCAGGTTAGCATTTACAGGTCGCAGGCTCTCTGTGAGCCTCCTCGTGGGATATCATGACTATGGAACATTGTTAAGGTCTCCTCTCGCTTAGAGAGTCGTTATGATGAGGCCTCTGCTCCTTGAGCTCGGCTTTATTGATTTCTTAGTTGCTAAGTCGTTAGGCTCTCTTGAGCCTCCTTGGCTAATATGTGCGACGTCAGGCCTCCCCTCATCTTGAGAGTCTGTTTTGAGGCCTTCGCTCTCTAGAGCTCGGTCTGGATATCAGTCGTGGGTCGCAGGCTCTCTTTGAGCCTCCTCGCAAGCCTTTCCTGAGTGTGGAACGTTGTTAGGCCTCCGCTCCTAGAGCTTGACTATTTTTTCGGTAAGTCATCAGGCTCTACGTGAGCCTCCTTGGCTATTAGGAGTGTCGTCAGGCCTCCTCTCTTTTGAAAGTTCTTTCTTGAGGCCTCCACTCTCTAGAGCTCCGCTGGATATTAGTTACGGGTTGCAGGCTCTCTTTGAGCCTCCTCGTCAAATATCCTGTGTGGATCATTGTCAGGCCTCCACTCCTAGAGCTCGGCTAGGTGGTAGGAAATGCTGTGCTAAGTATTTAGGCTCTCTTTGAACCTCCCTGGACAGAGTGTGTTAGGCCCCCTCTCAATCCGGGAGATGTGATTTAGGCCTCCACTCTGCGGAGCTGTGTGGACCAGCTCAAGCCTTTTCTTTTGAAATTGACCTGAGTATGAACGTAGTTAGGCTTCCTCTTAGAGATCCTTTTTGAGGCCTCTGTTCTTAAAGCTCTGACCTGTGATTGTCACTAGTGCAGTTAGGCATTCACAATAATGACCCCTAGGGAACGCAGCGTCTTGTTCTCTATTCTCAGGGAACCATGGATAAATTCGTAACCTGAGACGTCTTCTAATATTGTTCATATAATATCAGATTTGAGATCGGTCTTTAATTAACCAGTTCCCCTGGATGACTCTGTGTTTTGTTGTTGTTGTTTTTATTCAAACACTTTATTTTGATGTTCCCCTTTCAACATTCTGTTGACTACAAGTAACGTTGCACCTATGTGTCAACTACCTCTCATTAGAGTTTTAGTAGACTGTCTACTTAATATCTGCAAACCCTTTATTTTGATGGTCCCTCAACAAACATTTTTTATTTTAACCCAAACTCTACTAATACTGTATTAGTACTCTAATGAGAGTTAGAAGACACATAGGCAAAATGTGTAAAAGGGACCATCAAATGTAACAAAGCAAAGATTTGACAATATTGACAAGGGGTGCTGAGATTACAGGAAACACCTCTTTCTGTAGCTTAGGAGTTATGGGATCTAGCGTGTTTTTGGTTTTGATGCTTTACGTCAGGGGTGTCCAATCCTGCTCCTGGAGGGCCACTGTCCTGGAGAGTTTAGCTCCAACTAAACCCCTGCTTTATTTGTCAAAATGTTTTGATGTCTTTTGCTTTGTGCCAGGAAACTGGGGTTAACTTTTATTTGTCTCTTTTTCCTTAGACCTGATGCCACTGAAAGAAGAAAGTGAAGTCCTGAATGATATGGAAGAGAAAGATCAGTATCAGAAACATCATGCTTTCATAACTCAAGAAGAATCATTTAGTTGCTCACAGAATGACAAGACTTCCTCAGGAAAAATAGCTCTGAAGAGAGGAAATAGAAGTAATTTCACCTGCTTTCAGTGTGGAAAGAGTTTCGCTCAAAGAGGAAACCTTAAAAAACATATGAGAATTCACACTGGAGAGAAGCCTTATTCCTGCAGACTATGTGGAAAGAGTTTCACAGCAGCACTAAACCTTAAGTATCACATGAACCGTCACAGTGGAGAAAAGCCATTCAGATGTGATCATTGTGAAAAGAGATTCACACGTAAAATACATTTTAAAAACCACATGAAGATTCATTCGAGAGAGAACTGTTTTGTATGTCATCAGTGTGGAAAGAGTTTCCCTGAAAAAGGAAACCTTAAAATCCACATGAGAATTCACACTGGAGAGAAGCCTTACACATGCCCTCAGTGTGGTAAGAGTTTCACATATAAAAAATCCCTTGATGCCCACATGAGAAATCACACTGGAGAGAATCCTTTCACCTGCCAACTGTGTGGAAAGAGCTTCACTCAAAAAGGAAACCTTAAAATCCACATGGAAAAACACACTGGAGAGAGCTCATACACCTGCCAAAAGTGTGGAAAGAGATTCACTCAAAAAGGAACCCTTAACAGGCACATGAGAATTCACACTGGAGAGAACCCTTTCACCTGCCAACAGTGTGGAAAGAGCTTCACTCAAAAAGGAAACCTTAAAATTCACATGAGAATTCACAATGGAGAGAGCTCTCACTCCTGTCAACAGTGTGGAAAGAGCTTCACTCAAAAAGGAAACCTTAAAATCCACATGAAAATTCACACTGGAGAGAGCTCTTACTCCTGCCAACAGTGTGGAAAGAGCTTTACTCAAAAAGGAAACCTTAAAATCCACATGAGACTTCACACTGGAGAGAAGCTTTACACATGCCCTCAGTGCGGAAAGAGTTTCACATATAAAAAATCCCTTGACTCCCACATGAGAAATCACACTGGAGAGAACCCTTTCACCTGCCAACTGTGTGGAAAGAGCTTCACTCAAAAATGTAACCTTAAAATCCACATGGGAATACACACTGGAGAGAAGCTTTACACGTGCCCTCAGTGTGGAAAGAGTTTCACTCAAAAAGGAACCCTTAACAGGCACATGGAAATTCACAGTGGAGAGAGTTCTTTTACCTGCCAACAGTGTGGAAAGAGTTTTAATCAAAAAGGAAACCTTAAAACACATGAGAATATACACCAGAGAGAAGCCATATACATGTATCATTTTCCTATTAGCAATGTAAAGCTGCTTTGAAACAATCTGATTTGTATAAAGTGCTATGTAAAGGGGCCTTGACTTGACTCTGTGGAAAAAGTTTCATGGCAGAACCTTAGGCATCACATGAACAGTCACTGGAGAAAAGCCGTTCAGATGAGATAATTGTGAAAAGAGATTCACACTAAAGTAAACCTTAAAGGTCTGGTTTCACAGACAGGGCTTAAACTAAGCCAGGATTGGGCCTTAGTTCAAATAGGGCATTTAACCCTTTCACGCATGAGTTTAAAATATTCTAGCTGACCCCCCAGAGTACGTTTTTTTTTTAAGCCAACCATTATTTTGGAATGTTTTCCCTTAATTTTTCCATGGCAACGCATCATGCTTGTCACGTAACACACCGCAGCGACAATAACACTGTATGACAGATGATTCGCTATTATTTTTTCTTTTTTTATTTAAAATATTCACAATCTTGGTTACCATATCATCAACTATCTGATATTCTGATTCTCAAATATGTGTGAGTGTGTTTTGTCATTTTAAAACCTTTATAAATGATATTTATCTTGAACTATAATGCGAGATGGGAGCTGCCATCTTAGTTTGCACCGCAGTTCGCAGAGTCCTGTCAGTCGGATTTACAGCACATGAATTCATCAGTTTCTCCCGAAATACATGCAACCAAGTGGCTGGTGAACTAGAAGAATAATAGAGCAAACTTTATAGTTACTCAGGCCCACTATGTGTGTCTGATATGAATAAACGTCGGCAAATTATATTTGAATGGATTGTTATTGCTGTTTCCACTGATGTCTGACATCAGTGTGTATTTTAACTCTAATTGTATTGTTTTACTGGTGCTTATGTGTATTTAAATGTCTGAAACCTTAAAAAAAAACCATTGTGTGCGTCCATCTCACAGCCAAAGCTCAGTTTGAATCTGGCAGTTATGTGACGTCACTGAACGTTCTAAATCCCATATGTGGGACCGTCTCTCAGGGGCACAGAAATAAAAATCCCATGTGTGGGACCGTACCGCTCAAATGGTTAAGTAGCTTTTATAAACGTACCCTAGAAAAAAACATTACTGGTATGCATCTTGAGTCAAAACAATGACAGCTCAAACATGGATTTTAGTCTCGGACTAGCTTAAGCCTTGTCTGTGAAACCGGGGGAAAGTGTAACTTTGCCAGTTTTCAACCCGCTTTGTATTGTTAAGGAGGTATATTGTTTGTATTATTTGTAGTAAATGTAAATTAAAAATGTTTACCCGTTCTCCGTGTTACCTTAACCGAGAAATCCATGTTTTGTCAGCTAAAATCTGGGCTTTTGTGAAAACTGTAGATTATACTTCCGCATTTTTGTATCCCCACACATGGACAGTTGAATCAACAGAAGGTTATTATAACAGTACAATACAATTTTCAGTGATAAACCTACCTTTACAACAACTGTTCTGTCTACTTTTTAAACAGCATTATGGAAAAAATGAAACTGAACGTAAATCACTTGAGCTAAATGTTAACTCCTTGCATTCTTGCACCCGGGAACAAAACAATTTGACAATTACGACTAAACATTTGCTAAGAAGTATTTCCTACTAAAGCAAGGCGCTATTTGGCTCTGGTAAGCGTAATCATAGCAGACTGGTTTTCGTACCTATTTGGCAAAAGGGAAAACAGCAGCCTTTTTTCTCTGTTTTCTCTAGTCGGGTAACAATTATTTCAAATTGTTTCACCTGTCTACTGTCTAGGCATGCAAGTTTTACTGGAAGCCCATTTTGCTAATGGTGAAGTACCCCTTTAATAACCACATGAAGGTACAAGAGAGAACTGATTTGTATGTCATCAATGTGGAAAAAAGTTTCCCTGAAAAACAAAAAAACTTAAAGGTTTAGTTCACCCAAAAATTATTCGCCCTCATGTCGTTCCATGCTCACCTCCGTTTGTCTTCGGACCACAAATTAAGATATTTTTGATGAAATCCAATAAGTTTTTTAGCCTCAGCCTCAGATGTCACGCTCATGGACCGTTTGGTGAACGTCTGAAGCATATGGCACAGTTGACTTCGAAAATCTTGAAGTGTTTCTAGTTCTCATCTGGTTGGTTGAAATCTACAGGATGTCCGGGAGACGTGCGTGTCGCATTCTTTAACGGTCCACCTGGGAACAAATCCTGTGATGCCAAACTTCCTTGGGGACAATAAGTGCTTATCAGAAAATGCAGGATTTTCAAAAGTATGTGAAGTTCGCGGCTCCAGTAAACTTGCATAACGTTGTTGAATGAATAATTTATTAGATGCACGCCGGTCTGTTATTGTAGGGAAATCGACTTCACGCCCCTAAACATATTACTCCAATCTGGCTTTGTTGGTACCATGATGCTGATCATCAACTTTCTCTGTCATTTCAGGCTTTGATCCTGAGTTTATTGGAGAATTTGCACATGAATGTGTGACATCAGTGACAAACAGCCAATCACATGCCTTGCAACAGAGAGAAACTGTGATTCACTTTTTGCAAGAGAGCCAGCACGATTCAAAACTTTTTCTTAAGGGGGTGGTTCATTGCGATTTCACTTTTTTAACTTTAGTTAATGTGTAATGTTGCTGCTTGAGCATAAACAGTATCTGAAAAGTTACAGCGCTGAAAGTTCAATGCAAACGGAGATAACTCCGTAAAAGTTAACCGTTCAGAAGCGTCCTGTTGCATTCAAAATGTTGTCACTTCTTCTTGAGTCTCTCCATCATTGTCCGACTCCATTTTGAACATAAAAGTCTGAATGGTTTCTGATATTTTCAGGGAGTCTGCGTGAGGTAATGTGAGGCGCTGCTAAATGATAACACCAGCTCCTGAAACTCCACCCCCTTTTGAGAGCAGCAGCTCATTTGCATTTAAAGGGACACACAAAAACTGAGCGTTTTTGCTCACCCTCAAAAAGTGACAAATTTAACATGCTATAAAAAATGATATGTAGGGTATTTTGAGCTAAAACTTCACATACACACTCTGGGGACATCAGAGACTTACTTTACATCTTGTAAAAGTGGCATTCTACCACCCCTTTAAGAGTTAAGGGACTGAAGAAAATGAATTTAAAAGCATATACACTGATGAAAATACTTGTCCATGACAAATAAAAGAAATTATCTTGCTCTATCAGTGCAAGTGAAACTTGTAAAGTTAATTTATATAGTTGATAATATATAGTGATAGAAACTCAAACATATAAGATTACATAAGATCTATATATATAAATATCCATTTAATCTAAATGCTTAACTGTTAATCTGAAATAATAATGTTAATAATAAATATAGATCATATAATAATTATATAAATCATAAAATAATTCTAATAATCATTAAAGCCAGACAATTTCATTGTTAAATATTTGTTTTTACTATATAGTGACCTTTAATTTGGAGGAAGAGAAACTGGGGGAGTGACTTTATTGCGTTGGATGTGTCAGTGTCATTTTGCTCACACCTGATTGGTCAAATTTTGGTTTGAGATCTCTTAGCCAGAACAAAACCTGCCCTGGAGCAGGTTAGCTGTGGAGCGCAAGTTACTATGGTGATGAACACCGCTAAAAGCCAAGTCACTTTCATGGTACCTAAAACCCAGGATTGGCGCAAACAAATCTGAAATTTACCTGGCTAGCCAGCTAATCTGGCTTCATGGTACAGGCCCCAGGTTCATGTTTCATTGCTTTGTTTGTTATGTTTTGCCACATGCTCCCGGTTGTCATGTGATTTCATTGTTCTTAAGTGTTATGTTAGGTGTGTTCGACATCGGCTGCGGCTGGATGTAACCGATTGGTGAGTAGTCGCGTACAAGCGGAGAGGAGCTGAGAACGGAGACGTGAAGTCGGACACTTTCTGCTCCCCATAGTGACGCTCGCGCTACGTTTGCATACTTTATCACAGTGAAATAAATGCAATATTTGACTAATTCACAGATGTTTCAGAGACATTTTCATTCAATACTTTATGTACTGCTTACAGCATCTGTTTTTACAAGAATAAAGTTCAATATAATCATATACTATATAAAAACTAATGTAGTGGGGTCTAAGTTTTTAATCAGTATTATTTTGATAAACATGACACAATATAACATCGCGACTACATGAAAAGAGCTTTAACTGTTATAAAAAATACAGATTTGCGAGCATTAGTTGAACTGAATGCGTGACAATAAACACGAAACACACGTGATCGTTGTCATGTGGTGAATCCGGCCAATCGTGAAACAGCTGTGTCGTCATCAGAGCTCGTGCATATCCTCTTGAGAAACTGCGCTGGCTGACTCAGGCGGCTGCTCTCGAATCTCTCTTGCGGCACTTTGAAGCCATACGTCACGGTCACATGGCGTCGGCGCTGTCTCAAGTCGGACAAAATTTCTTACCGGCATGCACTGCTTCAAGTCAGCCGCCGATCGGTCTGTGCGTCGCTGCATCAAGTCGAACAAGCCTGTTGTCATTGGTTGATTTAGTCATGTGGTTTTTCAGTTCTGCTTTGTGATTGGGTAATCGTTTTGATTGTTCACAGGTGTTCCTTGTTTGTCATTAGTCTCTATATAAATAGCCCTTATGTTTTATTGTCCTCTTGTCTAGTATTGTTTGTTGTAAATTACTTTTGGTGAGTTTAGTCAGTTCAAATTGATGTTCTTCTTCTAGTTATCGTCTTTTGTTTATCTGTATTTTATTTATTAAACTGCACACGGGTTCTTACTTTAACTTGTCTTCAGTGGACTGCCTTACAAATATAATTTAAATGATTACATAGCCAAGTCTATTTTGTTCAAAGTATTTATCAAACAAGCTGGCAAAACTGTTTAAATTGGTTCGCGAACCAGTTTGTTCAGTTCCCTCAATTTCCCATCTGAAGCGGTTTCTCACTCTAAGTCGTAACGGGAAAGGAGTGTTGGATGAAGTGGCCATGGGCCTACAGTCAATTGAAAGCAAATCTGCAAATGCATCCTATTGTTTCCCAGCGATAAAGATCTTTATTAAGCCTAGTTGAACATCTGCATATGCTTGTCTGTGAATGATTCCGCAGGTATACATTCGACTTCATTTCATACAAGCAATTTACAACAAACAGATTTATATGCTAAGTACACGATACCACTACTACGAAGTATGACCTTGCCAGTTTTTGATACCTTAATTTATATATTAAATAAGCTACTATTGTTAACAGAGTACGAAATGAACACCCGTCAACCTGGAATTTGTGGGTATTGCACAGTGGCGTCGACCTGTTTGTCTTAAAAAAAAGGAATGTCTTTGCTTAGACACAGGTAGCCTGTTTGCACACGCCTGCAGAAACAGACGATTACATTTTGGAGAACAGACGAAAGAAGATCCACTTGCGTCGCTTCAAAAAATTGAGGTTAAACCACTGGAGTCACATGGATTACTTTAATGATGTCTTTCCTATCTTTCTGAACATTGAATGTATAAATTGCATTGCTCCCAGTGGAGGGAATGAAAGCTCTCGGATTTAATCATTTGTGTTCCGAATATGAACGAAGGTCTTATGGGTGTGGAACGACATGAGGTAATTAATGACTGAAATTTCATTTTTGGGTGAACTAACCCTATAAGGATGTGTTAATTGGTTTATAAAACATTAACAAAAAATAATAATAATAAGACTGCGTAATTAATTATTAATCTTTTATTGTTGCTTGCCAAACTTAACATTCATCCTTGTTTTTTAAAAAAAGAAACAGAGCAATATATCCAAGCTTTCAATTTCAAATTACTTTTAAGCTCTTAAGATGATAAACCTTATAAAATTGTAATATCCTACATTTTGTAGCTTATATATCTTTATGTTAAGTCTGTATGTTTGCATTCTTTGTTTTTTTTGCCTTGGCAATAAAAAAACAATTGCGATAATAAAAATGTTCCTCTTTGTTTAACAAACAAATGTTAATAAGCAAATGTTTTTGTTATTACGCAACACTGATATAGAAACAGAGAAACCTTTTTTTTTCATTGTAATTTAATGCAGACTTCACTTAGTCGAGATACTTTATAACATTGGAAAACATGAAACAGGATGTTGTGCCAGATTTGATCTACTTGAAACAGTTGAACATGTCTTAAAGCGTGGAGGTTACGAGAATGAAATTATAGAGGTAATAAAAGATATTACTTAGATTTCACTGCAGATTTAGTTAAATAAAGATTCAAGAGTGTTTAAATATTTAAAAGATAGAAAATTAGAAACAAGACTTAAGACCTTATACAATTGTTACTTTTTTCTATATATTTTTATTTATTTATTCAACGTCAATGCCAAAAATATGCACCATAAGCTGGTTTGCCAACTGCCATAAAACTTTAAAGAAGGACTTTTATTTTGGTATGTTTGGTACGTCATAAAGCTGCGCCGCACCCCGGTGCCTTTTGTGATTTGGCTGAAGAAAGGTTTGTATTTTTAAATCGTTCAATCAAATTTATAGGTTTTCCTAACGTAAAATGAGTGAATTATTATTTGATGTAATTTTGTATTGCTTGTCTAACATTAATGAACGTTATTTTTTTTTTGAGTAAAGCGCATCCGCACACGAATAACAGAAAATGTGCTTCTTGTTTGGCTACCTATGAATCAGTTTATCGTAAAAACGAATTTGAGCACTGGCAATTAATGATGAAGAAACGGATCTTTTCAAAACAGCACGTCAAATGAACCAAATAAGGCTTTAATGATTCGAAGCGCCCGATTCACCGCATACTGACGACGCGTTGGTAAATGTACACGAGAACACAATGACAAAGTTTCTAATACTAGTATTGAGTTTTTTTGTTTGTTTGTTTTGGCTAAGGCCATCCCCTCTGACTGACTCCCTTACCAGTGCACTGACTACTGAACTAGGGAGCTGGTTGAGACGCACACAGTAATTTAGTTTTTCTTTCTGTTAATTATTCTCATCTTAAACACGACAGACTGTCCAAACACAGAAAAACTCCTGGTGAAGCAGCTGAGATCCACATGACACACTATTATAAAGATGGCGTTTATTAAAGAGGAGAGTGAAGACTTGAAGATTGAAGAAATATTTAGTGTGAAACAAGAAGATACTGAGGAACAAACAGGTTGGTTTCATTCTCAAAGCTGAACTCTTTTGAAGAATGAAATATAAGTGCCCTAATTATGTAACAGTATGTAACAAAAAATGTTTATTTTGTAAGTAGGGCTGCAACTACAACTTTTTTGATAATCGATTGTTGATTAATTCTTTGATTAATTAGATTAAAAAAAAATCTAAAAATGATTAAAATCTGTGTTTTATTCAAAAAATAAATAAATAAATATCAATAATTATTCTAAAAAATGTTATTCTTCATCCTGGCCAATGTTGTTCTCCAAACAATATGCAATATATAGGCTATGAAAACAAATACAGTGAATGTGTGTAGAAAAGGGTTAAAATATACACATTAAAATCTAAATCATAAAAACAACAGATTGCTTACTGTTTAATGCATACATTTAAATAATAAAGTTAAAATGATTCAATTAAAAATAAACAAAAGTACAACATTTTAACTTGTATGAGGATGGCATGCATTCACTCATTTGAACATACACCGCGTTCCAAATTATTATGCAAGTGACATATCAGTAAGATTTCAGTAGAATAAACATTCAGATTTTAGTTTTTCTAAGAAAATTTTGTTTATTTATCCATGTCTTTTTATATAACTGGTATCAATCTCAGACAAAATAATTTGCCAGGTCTATGGAAACCCTACTTAGAGGTTGTTCCACATTATTAAGCAAGTCACAGTTCTCATGCAACATGGGGAGGAAGAAAGATCTTTCTGAAGAGCATGAAAAGCATGAAATGGTGCAATGTTGTGCAAAAGGCATGAAAACAACTAATATTGTGTGAAAACTGAATGGAGATTATCGAATTATCATAAGATTTGAGAGTGATTTAGAGCACAGCAGAACTCGATCAGATAAAGGCTTATTAATGAAAGTTCCTGTCAAAAAAATTAATTGTATTAAAAGGGCAGCTATAAAAAAAAAAAGCCAGTGTTGAGCAGCAAACAGGTATTTGAAGCTGCTGGTGTCTCTGGAGTCTCAAGAAGCTCTCCATGCAGGCTGGCAGTTGTGTGTAAAGATGCATTTCAGCCACTCCAAACCAAACCTCACAAAGAGAAACATTTACAGTGGGTGTAGAAATACATGAAGACTCATTTTTAAATAGTTTTATTCACTGACTAATGCCGTACCACAATGGATGGTCTAAATGGATGGATTTCTGGATGGTTGATGAATGGCCACCACGTTCCAACAAGACTGTGACGTCAGCAAGGAGCTAGCGGGTGATGATTTGGGCTGGAATATTGGGAAGTGAGATGGAAGGTCCCTTTAGGGTCTCTGAGGGTATTAAAATGACTTTTGCAAGATATGTGGAGTTCATAACTGGCCATTTTCAGCTATGGTATAAAAAGGAGGATAGTGCCTTCTGAAATACAATGCACTATGCACTATCCCATGCTGCAAAAAAACACCACAGTAATAAAACTGTTTGAAAATGTATTTCTACACCCACTGTAAATGTTTCTCTTTGTAAGGTTTGGTTTGGAGTGGCTGAAATGCATCTTTAGTGAGGAGGCATTTAATCATCTCACTCGCATAAAAACATTCAGTACTTCTCAAAATGAATAAAACCAGTAAATGCAAACTCAGAATATGATGCAATGTTAAATTTCACAAACTTTATGTATTTAATCTTACTATATTAGCCAATGTCTTTGCTGCTGACCTTTGATCATCGAATTTAACCAAAAATGAAGAGTAACTTCAGCAGCAGAGCTGAAAGGTTTGACCTACGCCCTCCACTGTACAGGTGTGAAATTGCATTTCCTTCAGCCTGAGGCTTACTCATTTCACCTTTGCTGTGAAAGGGCCTTTACATTTGCCAAAAATAGAACTTTTTTTGTTAGAAAAAACAAACAAGCAAGCCCATCTTAGATGAGGAAAAGTAACACAAAAGTAATGTAACATTACTTTCCATAAAAAGCAACTAAGTAATGCAATTAGATTTTTATTTTTAAGGAGTAACGCATTATTGCAATGCATTACTTTTAAAAAGTAACTTACCCCAACACTGCTCTAGATGCTGCATTTTTAACCAACTTGAGCTTTTTTTACTGACACTGGAGTATTTTTAAGGGTGGAAGAAGGCTGTTCTACAAACGTTAGAAATCAACTGTAGCAAACCACGTAACAGTATAATCCATCGAGATCTAGAATAATTTGTGCAGAGGATTTTGATCCAATAATGAATTCTTCTGTTTTAGCAGAATTTTATTATAAGAAATGTACTTGCCATCCCATCTTTTATATCATTAATACATTCTGCTTGTGAGTTATGAAGTTTTGTCAGTTTGTGAGGAAATATAAAACTATCAACTGCATAACATAGTGATGATAATGATAGTGATCTAATGATAATGTCCCTCAGATATAACGTATAAAAGGAGAAAAGCAGATGACCTAAAACTGAGCCCTGTGGCACTCCATAATTGTGTATGATGAGGTATCTCTTTATTTACACTAGCAAAGTTGTAGCAATTTTTTTTCTTGCTGAGCAAATCCTATATCTATTGGACGGACATTTTGGCTACCTGAGCAAAAACATTTTTTATACCAGATGTGTACACAAAAAGTGGTTACATCATGCAATTGTAACATTTAAATTGAATGTGCTATTTCTATTTGATTAGACCCAATATTGTAGACATAATGTCAGATTTAAGATCTGTCTGTTTTTTTTTTTTTTTTACTGCCAGTTTGAACGTTTTTGGGGCATGTCCTAAATGAAACAAAGAGTTGACAATATTGAGAAGAGGTTTTGATATTACAGAAAGCACCTCTTTTAGTAGCTTAGTAGTTATGGGATCTAGCATACGTTTTTGGTTTTGATGCTTTGTTGGTTTTTGATGCTTTGTGTCAGCAAACTGGGGTTAACATTTATCTGTCTTTTTTTCACCTTAGACCTAACGACACTGAAGGAAGATGGTAAAATCCTGAATGAAAAGGAAGAGAAAGGTCAGTATGAGAAACATAATGCTTTCAAAACTCGAGAAAAATCATTTAATTCCTCACAGACTGAAAGGACTTACTCACGAAAAACAGCTCAGAAGAGAGGAACTGGATTTTATTTCACCTGCTTTGAGTGTGGACAGAGCTTCGATCAACCTGAAGACCTTAAAGTCCACATGGGAGTTCACAATGGAGAGATACAACTGAAAGAGGAGAGTACAGTCCTCAATGAAATGGAAGAGAAAGATCAGTACGAGAGATGCAATGCTTTCATAACTCGAGAAAAATCACTTAGTTCATCACAGACTGAAAAGACTTCCTCACGAAAAACAGCTCAGAAGACAGGAACTGGATTTTATTTCACCTGCTTTGAGTGTGGAAAGGGTTTCGATCAACCCGCAGACCTTAGAGTCCACATGGGAGTTCACAATGGAGAGAATGTTTTCAGCTGCTTTGAGTGTGGAAAGTGCTTCAATCAACCTGAAGACCTTAGAGTCCACATGGGAAGTCACAATGAAGAGAAGTATTTCACCTGCCAACAGTGTGGAAAGAGTTTTGCTCAAAAAGGAAATCTTAAACTCCACATGAGAATTCACACTAGAGAGAAGCCTTTCGCCTGCCAACAGTGTGGAAAGAGTTTCACTCAAAAAGGAGCCCGTGACCGGCACGTGAGAATTCACACTGGTGAAAAGCCTTTCACTTGCAAACTGTGTGGAAAGAGTTTCACGGCAGCACTAAACCTTAGGTATCACATGAACCATCACAATGGAGAGAAGCCGTTCAGATGTGATCAGTGTGGAAAGAGTTTCAGACGTAAAGCATCCTTTAGTAGCCACATGAAGATACACTCGAGAGAGAACTGTTTTCAGTGTCATCAGTGTGGAAAAAGTTTCACTGAAAAAGGAAACCTTAGACTCCACATGAGACTCCACAGTGGAGAGAAACCTTACACATGCCCTCAGTGTGGACAGAGTTTCACATATAAAAAAGCCCTTGGCTCCCACATGAGAAATCACACTGGAGAGAGTCCTTTCACCTGCAAACTGTGCGGGAAGGGCTACACATCGGAACAAAATCTCAGGTATCACATGAACCGTCACACTGGAGAGAGGCCAGTCTCATGTGATCAGTGTGGAAAGAGTTTCATACGTCAAGCAACCCTTAATCAGCACATAAGGGTTCACTCAAGAGAGAACTCTTTTATATGTCATAAGTGTGGAAGAAGTTGCCGTAGCCTGAAAAGCCTTAACAGGCATGTTAAAACCGGACACAGCGGAAGAAAGCCTTTCAAATGCCACCAGTGTAATAAAAGTTACCGATTCAAAAAAACCCTTAAGAATCACATGAGACTTCACACTGGAGAGAAGCCTTTCACGTGTCTTCAGTGTGAGAGGAGTTTCCCTTATCAAAGAGATCTAAAACGTCATTTGCAAACTCATTCTGGAAAGAAAATGCAGTGTTTAGAGTGTGGCAAGAGGTTTAGAAAAAGCAGCAATTTCAAAAATCATCTGCTCATCCACTCCGAAGGAAGATCTTTTAATTGTGATCAGTGTAATAAAACATTTCTTTTGCCATTACACTTACAGATACATAAGAAAAGTCATGCAGATGTCAGACGTTATTTGTGTTCTTTGTGTGGAAAGCGTTTTAAGTGGTTCGGCAATTTAAAATGGCACCAGAAAATACGGATATGTGTGAAATTACGGCTACGTTCACAGCGCAGCTGAATGTGGCCCAAAATCGATTTTCTACTTAAGTGCAGAATTTCATTATCATTTTATATTTTTTGTTGGGCTGCTCGCATGACCCTTAAATGTGGTCTGTATCCGATGCTTTATCCGATCATCCGATGGGTTAGTCACTGCACTTGTGGCCATGCCTGACCATCTTCTTTGCTATGTGTAACCCTCTGCTGGTGTGTCCATACTTTGTTCAAACAATGAGAAAAGAAAAAGAAAAACAACAACAAACTACACTAGGGTTCAAACTTTACTTGCCTTCAGTGGACAATTTGTTACAGAAAGCTCCACCACCACATTGCACTTTTGATTTTGTTTTGGCTGCCAATTTTCTGACCCTGCTTTTGTCTTACCCAATAAACACTCTTCAAATGGATCCTCACACAAGTCTTCTGAGTCATCTCTTTACTCTCTGCAGGTATTCACAAGATAATGTGTACATAAATATTACTCAATTCATTGTTCTGTTAAAAGACAACTCAATTTTAATTGCTTTAGCGATGTAACATCATATTTAGTATACATTTTGTAATCACAGTTATGCAAATAAACATTTGAACCAGGAGTGGAGCCAGACATTGTGAACATGCAGGGCTTAGCCCAAATCTACATTATATCCACATTTATGGCAGCTACATGAACTTTTAAATGTTCTCTGCCTTTATCATTATGAAACCATAACACAACATTTTGAGTGTCAAATTTGCACCCCTGCCATCTAAAAAGTGGCAAAAATTCTCTAATAAGTTTATCTAGAATTCCAGATTCCTCTTATCGATTTCTTTTTGTGCATTTTAATATGACTTCAAACCATTCAAGTCCACACACTTCCAAAGTGATCTTAATGTGATTTTTAAACCATTCAAGCGCAAGAAGACTCACGAAAAATTAACTGGCTGTTCTTGACTGCATAATTTTGTAACTATATTTGTAATGTGTACACCAGGGGTACTCAAGTTTGGAGGCCAAGAGGGCCGCATTTAATCCACATAAAATGCGAAGGGCCACAAATTACAATTTGGATGGTAAGACTTTTATTTAGGCCTAGTTAAAGCAATATATATAGTTTTACTTGGTATTTACAAGTTTATTATCTATAGTTAAGTCTTACTAGTCCTATAATAGTTGCCCTATTTAAAGTGTCACTGAACATGAAAAAAATGCCGTTTTAATAGTTTGTCTTGCTGTATCCTTAATGCAAAAATGCACTCATACTCAGAGTATAAAAAAAACAATGCCAAAATGCAAACTGTTCCTTTTTGTGATTTGCATCGTTTACATTTACCCTCCTGATTTGATATATAAAACGATTTAGTATATATTACAGTTCATAGCCTTTTATAGTGTGTTTACCATACTGCATTGACTATAGGTATTATGTTCAAGCTTTAATATCCGTACTTTAAGCTGTTATGCATTTGGGGGAAATGTGTTTGTGTGGACATACAGTGCACAGCATAAATGAGTACACCCCCTCTGAAACTTCTGAAAGTCAACAATTACTCAATTACTTAGAAGACATGTTAGGGTTCTTCAGAGATATAATGTTCCAGCAAGTCTGCTTAATCAATTACCAAAGAAGAATGTCAAAATTATTCAGGAAAATAAGATTTTCTTATCAAGGTGATAAAATGTTGTGTAGCAAAAATGAGTACACCCTCCTAAAAGTTACTAAATAAAAATTTTCTGGTGTAAGTTTAAGGCAATGTTTGATCAACAGGTAAGTATGTTGAACCAAAACATTTAAAGAGAAGTAATTTCTTGACAATTAAAAGTGTTATATAGCCCACTGAATCATTCTCAGACTTAATGCTGACAACAATGGAACCACTTGGGAGAGAAATGTCAGGAGACTTATTTCTTAGCACAAAAGAGGACAGTGGTACAAGAGGATTACCAAATCATTGTTTTAAGTGTGAAAATACAGCAAAGTAGCACAGAAATTCAAAAACAATGGACTTCAGTATAATCAGGCCTTCATTTTAAGCTTTAATTTAATGAGGGATTTTTTTTTTTTTTGCTAGACAAAGAGCAGGAGAAATGCCAAGCGAGTGTCTCAGAGCCAGCAAAAGCTATGAAAAGAGTGACTGTTTATCTCACAGAGGAAGATGCAGCCTACAGAAATGACATGCATGGTTGTTGTTCTCACTAGAACTACCTACAGTAGCCAAAGCACAGTAAAGTCAGTTAGCCATTTCCAAAGCCCATACTATATAAAAATATAGATTCTGGGAATCAATACTCTGGTCTCATGAGACCAAATCAATCATTTTGGATCTAACAGCATCCAAAATGTTATGGTGTTGCTAGAGGAGGAGTACAGTGAGAAGTGCCTGGTTCCCACAGTAAAGTTCAGTGGTAATAAAGCTCTTATGTGGGGATGTATGTGTGCTGAAGGTGTGAGGGAGTTGTGCTTTATCAATGCTGTCATTAATTCCTACACCACTGTGTAATTTAATACACAAATTTGAAACAGAAGATGTTACCCTTTCCTCATTCCCTGCATTGTTGGGCATTTTTTCAACATGACAGTGGGGATATGCATTCTCCCAAGGTGAAAAACCGTCTGTGGACATGTAGTGCACTCAATCTTAACACTCTTGAGCACCTGTGGGGGATTCTGTAGAGACGAGTTGAGCAACACTCCCCATTAAAGATCAGGGCATTTAAGGAGCTCATCATCCAGGAGTTAAACAGGACAGATGTGACAATTTGTCATGAACCTGTACACTCCGTGCCAAGAAGGGTCAGAGCAGTATATTCAAAATTATGGAGGGCATACTAAGTACTAGAATATTATACATTTGTTGAATTAAATCTAGGGTGTACTCATTTCTGCAATCCTTAATTTAAACAAAATTGGCTAATTTACTTATTTTATGGCTATTAATGTTCTCAGTTTTTATTATGTATATGTTTAAAACATTTTAGTTTTGCCATCTTTCCGTGAATTGTATTAGTGATCATAAAGAAAATACATCTTTTGTATTTGTTCAGAGGGGGTGTACTCATTTATGCTGTGCACTGTATGTGATAGTGTAGTCAGCATTTCATTGTTTTAAGGAATGACAGATGGAAAAATTGCTCTTTTATTCAAATGTGTGGGGAACCTTTCATGCTTGTGGCTGCCAAGGAACTGCACCCTAAGCACAGAAGTAGTTCAACAAGTGTCTCCCTTACACGCATTGCTTCCCGTGCAGCATTGTTGCTCCCTACTTGGCTGATGTTGTGCAGTGCAGAGGCTTCTCCATCACCAACATGGGTTAGCAGGAAGGGTCTTGTCAGGTCTCTATGGAGAGGGAAGGCTTCATCTGCCACAAACACATGAGGCTCCTGGCAGCAGTGTGTTCTCAGGTAAGCCAATGGTTACTTACCGAAGAGCATTACCAAAGGGACTATTATATTAGCCAGAGTCCCACCATCACTGGTCTTCCCATAACTGCCAATATCTATGATGGGGAAGCAGCATTTGGCATCTACAACTGCTAAAAGGACAATAGAGACAATAGTTTTTTTGTAGTTGTAGAATAGTGATCAAGAGTTGTTGGGAGCCTGGATAACTACATGCTTCCCATCAATAGATCTACACAGTTTTGAAAATTTCAGCGATGGTAGAACTCTGCTGCAATTTCCCGCCAATCTTCTATGGTGGGATTAGGCATGAACTCCTTCACCAGGAGTCCCAAATGCCTTTTGCCACTGCTGTCACAGCTACAGTTCTGTGCGCAACCCGGCAGTGCTGTGGTAAGAGTGCCCTGTTGCAAGGAACTTGCCTACCCCTGGGCTACTGGATAGACACCATTTCTATAATACACACAGTGAGTTCAGGTGGTTCAGAGCGCTAATGTCCATTTTTATTGGTGTATGTTGTCTCAGAATATCCAGCCTTACATCTCTTTTGTTAAGTGACAGTCCACAATGAGGACACATGACAGTGTTTGTCGTCTTTTGAATTTTTGGGGGTGGTGCAAAGGAGCCTGGATCAAAGGTAAGGGGGACAGAGACTGGAAACATCACTCTCTCTCTCTTCCTTTGTATTTGTGGTGGTGGGGTTGGTGCAAAGGAGGCAGGATCAGAGGAAAGGGGATAGAGACTGGAGACTTGGTAACAAAAATAGCTGGGGGAGAGGGTGTCGGGCATGCAGCTACAGAGGGCCTTGGAGATGGGGTAGGTGCTGCAAGTGCTTCTGTCTTGGAGCATTTGTAAACATGGCTTATGTATTGGCCATTGCGTATTACTGTCTGGCTGCAGTACAGTTCATATGTATGTGAGTATCATATGTGTGTGAGTGTGTGTTTTGTGTGGGGGGCAGAGGAGTACATATGTGTAAGGGGGATGGTGTGTGTGAGTGAAAGAGAGAGAGGGAGAGAGAGAGATGAGTTTTATGTGTGGGGGCAGGGTATAAAAAATGGCATGTTTATTCTTTTGACATTCTTGCACTTATATTTCAGGATGTAGGCTAACATTATGGAAACAAACATACACATAAAGAAACATTATTACTTTAACTACTAACAAAGTAATAAAGTAATAACAAAGTAACAATGTGCCTGTGTGAAGATCAAAACCCATACTAACCATGCCTTGGTTATGTTGTTTATGCACACACACACATGACGCACAAATTCTTAAAGTTGTCAACATTTTAAGTCTTGGTAACTTCACGATGGCTCAAAACAAAACGCTTAAACCTAGCTTTTATTAAGTTGTTAAAGGGATAGTTCACCCAAAAATGAAAATTTGATGTTTATCTGCTTACCCCCAGGGCATCCAAGATGTAGGCTGACTTTGTTTCTTCAGTAGAACACAAATGATGATTTTTAACTCCAACCGTTGCGGTCTGTCAGTCGTATAATGCTTGTCAATGGGAACACAATCTATGAGAGTAAAAAAAACATGCACAAACAAATCCAAATTAAACCCTGCGGCTCGTGACGACACATTGATGTCCTAAGACACGAGTTTGTGCGAGAAACCGAACAGTATTTATATAATTTTTTACCTCTAATACACCACTATGTCCAACTGCCCTGCACATCCGGTTAGTGAGGTCTGATCACGCTCTGACAACGGAAGTGATGTCTCGCACTCATTGAAGCAAAGCGCGAGAGATCACTTCCATCACCAGAATGCGTTTTTTGACCTCACTAACCGGATGTGCAGGGCAGTTGGACATAGGTGGTAAAAAATGATATAAATACTGTTAGGTTTCTTGCACAAACCGATCATTTCTTAGGACATCAATGTGTCGTCACGAGCCGCAGGGTTTAATTTGGATTTGTCTGTGCATTTTTGTTTTGACTCTTATAGATGGTGTTGCCATTGACATGCATTATACAACTGACAGACCGCAACGGTTGGAGTTAAAAATCATCATTTGTGTTCTACTGAAGAAACAAAGTCACCTCCATCTTGGATGCCCTGGGGGTAAGCAAATAAACATCAAATTTTCATTTTTGGGTGAACTATCCCTTTAATTGCATTTCAGCCGAGAGTTTGACTGTTTTCTCAATGCATCTTCATGTTTCAATGTTAATGAGAATGTGACGTATTTGGGCATGGGCGTGGCTTCTGACATCACACTTGGATGTGGGCCGGGTCGGACGTCCACAACAGGCTGCAGCGAGACGCTTCTCAAATTAGTAAATACAAAAAACTTTCAAACCCATTTAAGGGTAAAGATTTTATTTATGTTCAACAAATAAAAAACAGATATAATACAGATGAACAAATCATAAAGCTTGGGTTGCTGAATATTATATCTCTTTCTTCAAAAGCACTTATTGTTAATTATATGATCACAGCTTATAAACTAGATGGTCTGGCTTTAGCCAGGTTTCTTTCAAACACAGCACATTACATTACTTTAAATAGTTTAATGTTGCTGTAATCAATCAAGGTGCCACAATGGAGTGTAATTCTGCTGAGTCTGGTGATTTTTGGATATAAACTCATGCTGTACATTGTATTAATAAATTCATCAGTCATTTTGTGCTTGTTTGGATTTAGCAAATCAATGTTAAAATCACCCCAGATGAAAATAACTTTTTATTAGTTTTTGAAAACATTCCTTCTATCCAGTCCTTAAATACTTTAATGCTAGAGCCTGGTGTTCTATATACACCTTATGGTAACATTCTTTTTTTTCCATAAATATTTACTTTCTACCACCTTATAATTCAAGTTTTTATCCACATACAAAGCCACTCCTCCTCCATTCTTATTATTTCTATTTATACAGTTGACTTCATACTCCTCCAGATCAAAATCCATACCTTTATCAGCATTGATCCATGTTTTAGATATGGCAGATTTATTGTAGCAGTTATTGTTGTTATTGGAGAAGAAATTATTCTCAGAAACTGTCATTTTCCAAGTCCAGTTAGTACTTGTCTAGTTCCTCAATGATTTTGATCACCAAAACTTTACTTCAGTTTAATGAAAATTTTGCAGTTTGTGGTCCATGTGTTTTGAATTTTTCCCAGTTTCTTAAAGAAACCCGATTTTCTAGCGATGTCTGCGTTTCATTTAGTCAAATGTTAGTTTATGAAGACATTGGTTCCTTTTAGCTTCCTTTCTTGTTTTAACAGAGCAGTTTTGTGTTTTCTGTTGATCAATCTCATGAAGATAGCCGGTTTGTCGCTGTCATTTCTCCAGGGCAGAGGGTGGTATGCCTCTGTTATCAGAGTCCATTTCAATCCTCTTGGATTAAAGAAAGGGAACCACCTGTTGAAAACCTGCTTGCCGGGATCCCATCACTTCCTCCACCAGGTCCAGGATGGATTTCTGCTGCAATTTAACAGCAGAAATGTCATCACCTTCCATGACTGTCAGTGCCTTCTTTGGCGGCATAATAGTAACGCTTAAAGCACTCCGCACACCCTCAATCACACCAGAAATGGAAACGAAGAATGCCTCGCACTCAAGTGACAAGTACCTTTAATAAACCTTGTTACAGTTGAACATTTCATTGTATGTTTCTTCATGTATTCGCAGAAAAGCTGACTGCTTTTTTGACAACTCCAGTCTATCTCACTCAATATCTTCATGGATAATGTCACCTTGCAGGTTACACAGGGCTGCACAAATTCTCAGAATTCTATCTATTTTTGGTACAAGTTTGTGTGCAAGTGATTTAGTCTGCATATAATCCACTCTATGTGGACTTTCACATTAGCAATCCTCCTTGTCTTCTTCAGAAAGCTGTGCCCCCTTTTAGTAAAGTCAAGTATTGTGTGCTTCACCTTCCTTTCAGACAGCAGATAATGGATGGTGAAGCCTCGGTCAGCCATGACCTCATCTCCTGGACTCAGGTACTCCAGGAACCCTGAGTCATATGTAATGAAATTGTCACTACATCTGTCTCCATAAACTGGGGAGATGAACATTATTAGGCCACAGAGTGCATTTGCCACTAGGTACTTGATAGTGTTCTGGGCATAATAATGGCTAAAAGACTCTGCAGGGGGATCCAGATTCCTGGCCCTTTGGAGGGGGGTCTCAGAGCAATCTATGATGCATCTTGTGCCTGGGTAGTATTCTTTAAAGCATTTGGGCATTGTAGCTACTTTCCTTTGGAAGCCAAGGAAAGTAGTCCCTCATATTTTCTTCCATTAGGTCAATACAGTAGCTTAACATTTGCTCTGGGACACAGTAAATCTTTTAGCCATGTCATCAGAACCTGGTCTGTTGGGTCAAGGAGAAAGTTACCATTGTAGAGAGGTCACAGTGTACAGAACAGCTCCATTATGGCTTCACCCTTCAGACAGGTTTATGAAAGTGAGTTTTGAGCTGAGAATTGTTTAAAATATCTTAAATGTTGACGTTAGCTGGTAGCCTGATATATTAACATGGGAAATGAGCAGCAGAGTTGACCCTCTCCTGACTCAGATAAACTCCGTCTCTGTTCATGGCCACTCCTCAAGCCCCAGTTGGCCCGCTTTGGACCAAGGTATTCGGCGGGCCAAAAAACCCTGGCCGTTGGCCCTGAGGAAGCCCCGACAAGGCCCGATCAAGCCCCGGAAGTGACAGTGGAAACTGTTGCTTTTGGCCCAACAGTGGGAAAACAGCTATTGTTCCGGAATGGTTTGAGGAACATGATGAAGAGTTCAAGGTATTGATCTGGACTCCAAATTCACCAGATCTCAATAGAATTGAGCATCTGTGGGATGTGCTGGACCAACAAGTTCGATCCAAGGTGACTCCACCTCGCAATCTACAGGACTTGAAGGATCTGCTTCTAACGTCTTGGTGCCAGATACCACAGCACACCTAGTAGAGGGAACAAAAACAGGGTCTTAGGTTGTGCATGGCTTTTCAGGTGTATCTATAAGAGTGATGGCAAAATAATTTGTTTTATTATATAGCTCACAATTAAAAGTGAATCTTCATGTGGGAATTAAGGGTTGCTTTATGTCTGAAACTTTTTCCACACTGATCACATGTGAACGGTCTCTCTCCAGTGTGAACCTTCATGTGATTCCTAAGGTTTAGTTCTGCTCTGAAGCTTTTTCCACACAGTTCACAGGTGAAAGGCTTCTCTCCGGTATGAATTCTCATGTGTTGTTTAAGGTTCCCTTTTTGAGTGAAACTCTTTCCACACTGTTGGCAGGTGAAAGAAATCTCTCCAGTGTGAATTTTCAAGTGTTTATTAAGGTTTCCCTTTTCAGTGAAATTTTTTCCACACTGTTGGCAGGTAAAAGGCTTCTCTCCATTGTGAATTCTCACATGGGCATTAAAAGTTTGTTTATGTGTAAAACTCCGTCCACACTGAGGGCACATGTAAGGCTGCTCACCTGTATGGATTCTGACGTGGCTTTTAAGGCTTCCTTTTCGAATGAAATGGTTTCCACAAAATTGGCAGGTGTAAGGCTTCTCTCCGGTGTGAATTCTAATGTGTCTTTTGAGGATTATTTTTTGAGTGAAACTTATTCCACATTGAGGGCATGTGTAAGGCTTCTCTCCAGTGTGAATTCTCATGTGGTAATTAAGGTTTCCTTTTCTGTTGAAACTTTTTCCACATTGCTGGCAGGTGAAAGAGCTCACTTCATTGTGAGCTCTAATGTGGACTTTAAGGCTTCCTTTTTGGGTAAAACTTTTTCCACACTGTTGGCAGGTAAAATAACTTCTAGTTCCTGCTTTATGATCTCTTATTTGTGAAGTTATTTCAGTCTGTGAGCAACTAAATGATTTTTCTCCACTTACGAAACTATGACATTTCTCATAATGATCTTTCCCTTCCATTTCATTTTGTTTTTGACACTCCTCGTTCAGTGCCATCAGATCTAAAGTAAAAAAAAAAAAAAATTAACTCCAGTTAAATGGCACAAAACAACAAACATTGTAATACAGAAACTGGTACAAATTACCTGCTTTTGGCATCTAAACATGGCTAGATCTTTCTTCTAGTGCTATTAGACCTTTCAACAACATAGACCACAACATTCTCTTGCATGTTCTTAACCTTGCATTAGTCTTATAAAATACAAGTATGAGTGCCACAGGGCTCAGTATTAAGTCCTCTGCTTTTCGCCTTGCATTTGTTTCCCGCTGAGATACATTATCATTAGATTTCACTGTTATGCCAACAATACTCCTTTCTATAGTAGGGATACGCCAATCCGATACTCAGTAATTGGTCGGTCAGATGAGACCGATTTAAATTCAATATTGTGCGTATACTATTCTGTTAGTAGTAGCCCCACAATAGGCACAAAACATTATAAAGCACCATAAACTTTTTGTGCATATATTCCAAGTGTTTTGAAGCCATTCCATAGTTTATTGTGAGGTTCGAAATGCATAGGTGTTGTGCAGAACGATCAGCGTATGACATCAAAGTACCGCAAGAGCGATTTAAAACCATAAGGAGTCGTATGCTCTCCAAATGCTCTCGCTGTACTTTGATGTCATACGCTGATCGTTCTGTGCAAGCCGACGCATCTCAAACAAGCCTAATGTCAGCTGATTAATTCAGTACCACACCCAGATAATGATCTGAATTATATAATGTCGATGAGTAAGATAAAAGCCATTGTTAGTGGGTCTCAGTATTTGCAGCTGCAACAGTAGTAATAGTTGTAGTCACGTCAGCAGCGTCTGGCAAGTTTATTATCAAATGTTCATCAGGTCAGAGTGCTGTTTTGGTTTATGTGTATGACGCAGCGCGACTGTTGATTCTCTCCAGTGCATCACTTATACATGTATTTACTGTTATCTTTGATATTTTATAGTGTTATAAATTCAAGTTGCGTACTTCCATTTAGCAAAACTTCAAAATTTCCCTCAAATTTACTTCAATATTTCACAATAAGAGACTTTTCTTTTAAAAATCTTACCGATCCCAAACTTTTAAACGACTTTTATACTTTTACATATGAAACTAAAACCTTCAATTGAATTCAAATGATTTGTTCAAACTGGTTAATTCATTCATGAACGAAGCAAGTGACTACTGTCTTTATGAATTGGGTGAGTCAATGATTCAATGAATGCAGATTCACTCTACAACGAAACACTATAGCCGCGTTTCCACCGCAGGAACTTTCCCCAGAAACTAGGGACTTGGTACTCAGTGTGTTTCCACTACAGGAACCAGGGTTTAAATGAAGTTCAGGGTAAAAAAAAATCCCCCTCTGAAAATACCTGCTCGCTAGGAAGTTCCGGAACTTTCGGGGGTTGAGACTCGGGCGCTGAACATGCTGATTTGGTTGAGTTCACACAGCATTTTGATTGGTTGACTCCATGCAGCATTTTGTTTCAACCATCTTTTTTTTTAAGTCTGTTGCGGTGCGTGCAGTAAGAGTTGTTTGCTACAATGCAACAATGGAGTTTAAAAAATACGACCGATGGACTGACGATGAGGTTCAGGCTTTATTAAGCTTATATGCGGAGAACGAAATCCAGCGCGAACTGGAAAGTCGCGCACAGTCCTATGTCATCGGACTATCTTCACGGTACTTTAGACCGCTATGGAAACGCAGCTAGCAATAGGTCTGGGGGAAAAAAAGTTCCTGGGACAAACTGTTCCAGGTAATTTTGGTGGAAACGCAACTTATGTGTTGCTTGGAGATTCAATGTAAAAAAAAAAAAAAAAACTCATTCAGGGCAATTAATATATTAAATTTGGGGGCATTTTCATTAATTGTGGGGGCATTTCCACCCTTGTACATCAGCATTTCATGCCACCAGCCATTCTGTTATTGTAGGAACATTGACTTTACATTTTCATGCCCCTAAACTTGATGCTAGTCCAGACCTGACATCCATCTGAAGTTCTGAGACTACATGTGGTCTATCTGTGCATGTGCCTGATCAGAGTATTAATCAATTATCAAAATAATCGTTAGTATCAGCCCCGTACCAATGTGCTAAAACTGTTTTTCTTTTTAGTGTCACAGCTGCAGCTTCATTAAGTAGTTCAATGAGGACCTTTGTGAGGTTCTGGGCCAGAGGTTCTGCTGCGGAAGTGTACTGGGCGCTTGATGTCATGGAAAAGCATAGCTCCTTCAGCAGCTGTACTGGGAAGGGTGACCCTTTTTGTCTTATGTTTTCAGACAGCAACATTGCTTCAAAAGCAGCTTACTTGACAATCTTTGGAACTACACCACATTTCTCATCACTACTTTTGTCAAAAGTGAAATGTGAAAGTGACTACATTTTACTTTTTGATGAGAGTTTGAACCGCCCCTCTCCATTCAAAATAACTAGATGTGCACATATGTTTTTTGGGATGGTGACCATGCTAGCACAAGGTTCTTTGACTCTCCATTTCTCAGATATGCATATGCTGATGACCTCTACAAATCGTTACGCATCAACTGGAACGCTGATTTGTGGCATATTGCATATTTATCAGCTGTTAAATAATATGGTCTGAAAATTTGAAATTTGAGTCTGGAAAAGTATGGAATTTTGAAATGGAAAATGTGCAGGAACCCTGAACATTTAATGAAATGCGGTTAACTTGGCAGTATTCAGGTATAAATACTACAGAATTTGAATAGAGTAGTCAAATGTAAAATAAAACACTGCACTATATAAATTAAATATAGATTTAAAGCTACAAAACTTATTAACTCAAACAAACCACTTTATTTATGACACTCTATATGACATCCCTCAAATATTGTTCATTTCTGTAGAGGTGGACATTTTAAAAAGGATTAAATGACTTGAGTTCAGCTTTGAGAAAGAAACCAACCTGTTAGTGTCTCCGTATCTTCTTGTTTCATTCTGAATGCTTCTTCAATCTTCATGTCTTCACTCTCATCTTTAATAAACGCCATCTTGATAATAGTGCGTCACGTGGATCTCAGTTGCTTCACCAGGAGTGTGTTTCTGTGTGTTTGGACACACTGTCATGATTAAGGTGAGAAAAATTAACAGAAAGAAAAATTAATTCAAACTGAATCTCTGGGTTAATCTCAATCAGCTCCCTAAATAGGCAGTGCACTGGTAAAGGAGTCAGTCAGAGGAACAGTTAATGGTCTTAAATAGCCTGTTTAGCCAAAAATACTCAAAACTAGTGCTAAAAACGTCAAATTATACACAAGCTTCGTGTTTATAGTTACTTATTATTTATATTTGGAATTTAATGATTTGTTGTTTACATTTAATAGATTATAAAAACTTTGCGAGTGGTTTGTATTCTCGTTGCATTTACATTGTTTTGACAAGGAGGTGTCGTAATAGTGCGGTGATTCGTGCGCTTCGAATCACTGAATCATTTTGCGAAGCATTTGGTTCAATTGACTCGGAGTTTCGAGCAGCTCTGTTTTTTCATGACTGCTTGCCAGTGAATTCCTGCTTACAATAAACTGATTCACGATATAATGAGCGAAATGAAACACATTTTCTGTTACTCATGTGTGGATGGGCTTTACTCACTAAAACACCGTTCATAAATGTTAAATAAAGCTATAGAATATTACATTCAATAATACATAACTATTTCTACAATTATTGTAAAATCTATAATTGTCTGAACTGCGTATATGAACTTAAACCATTTTAATTCTCAAAACAAACCTTTCTTAAGCCGAATCACAGGCACAGGACCGCGTCGCCGCCTTATGACGCCACACCGCCAAAACAAAATAAAAGTCCGGTTCCCAGAGGAGGATAAGAAATTTATATTCAAAAACACAGATTTTCATTCTTGGTAAAATACATATTACATACACACAGAGAGAGAGAGAGACTGATAATGTCTTTGTGTTTATGACATGTTTCAGATGCAATAGCTCTCCACACTGCAATACAAAATCTTTTAATGCAAAGTTAAACCCTGGTTGATGCTACCTGGTTATTTACCCTGTTAAACAAGGGTAAATAACCAGATGTTTTACTGCACATTTTATAGAAAGTTCAAGTGTTTGATAGCGTGATTTAAATGGACACATGGGGTGCTTAAAGGCCTCATGAAATCAAAATTAACTATATTTAATTTGTTAGCGCATCTAGTTGTGGTCCCAATGGCTTGATTATTATTTTTTTTTTTTTTTTGCAAATCGAGGAGGGAGGGATATCAGAGATGTTACATTGTTTTCGAAGCATTTAACGCACAATTGCTTCAAAAAATTTGGACACAACGTGAAATATCTGTAATTAACAATAATGGCTGTCCCGTCAGTGTACACCATTGGTTCTCACAAAGTTTGACAGTAAGTGAAACTAGCTAGCAACCAAGCTCTTCAGATGTTGAACATCAAACAGGGCTGCCGAAGAACTTGATGTCATATGCACAATAAACTAAATAAATTATTTTTGGCATGTGTGCCACCAACCAACTTAAATCAAGACTGAGATGTGTTATACCAATCATCTTCTTCTTTCTCTACAGAGGGTATGTTGAAAGAGGCTGTACAACTTTATGATATGAATTATCATGAAATCGCTCAGTGTTTCAACCATGGAAAGAAGCCAAAAAAAAAAAAAAAACAGCTTATAAACAGTATGTCACATAACGTGATATTTACCTCAGAAAAGCCATTAAATTACCATAAACTCGATAGTGAGAAAAATGAAATGAAGAGAGGAGTATTTTAGGGACGCCACAATACAGTTAGCCCATGGTACAATACATACCTCTGTTTTTTAAGCACGGTTTTCAGTTGGTTCTGTTCTGATGGCTTGGTACATCAGAGTGTTTTTTGTTTTTTGCTTAGGTGACAGGAACAGTAAGAGTTTAAGCAGAAAGAATACTATTTTTTTTTTAATCGCAATACTCTTTATTTTACTTAAAAGCCAAAAAAAAAACAAACACTTGTCCACATCCTATTCCTTTTCTCTCAACTGTTTACGTTCTTTAGACATAATAACCAACTGTGTTTGTTAACCTTGTGCGTATTTGACAGTATTAGTGCAATAATATGTGAAAGATAACTTAGTTCAGTAATCACATGCTGTTTGACTGGCTTTTAATGTGGCTTTGAGTGTGCGCTCAGAAAAGTGCATATCAGAACAACACACGAATGAAAAGTTTAACAGGCAAGGCTCTAAAATGCATGCAAATAATGAGCTTTTTTGATTGCAAATAACTGCAGTGTCTCGTGAGCGCAACTCTACCACTGTGTTAACGTGATGTGAATGTATGTTATATTGTACAGTATATTGGGATGGGGAAAAAATGTGTATATATACGGTATATCCAAGTGAAACAATATTTAAGATCAAAATCAAATCGCAAGCTTATGAATCAAATCATAAATCTGTTACTAAAACCCCCCACTACTAAGGAATAGTGTTGTTCTCTTGTTCCTGTTTGTTCCGAGAATGTTGGCACAAGTATTGAACATCTATGTCTAACATTAACACCAATTAAAAGGCCATGCATGGAAGACACCACATTCAATTACAGCTCAACATGCACCTCAAAACAATTCTCAGATGTTACCTATGAGCCTGATATCACTCAGGAGCAAGGGCAGTGAAAATGAAGTCTATATGTGGTTAGTTTTACATAGATGTATACACGGCTTATCACTAAAACTTTAGACATGTTGAAAAAAATGTCAAGGCATCTAGGTCAGGTTTGAGATGATCAAACATGATGAGATGATCAAACTTGTTTGTATGATACAGCTTGTGAAGCTATATCCGATTGTTCAGGGTTTGCAAATCACTCTACAAAGCCAAGAAATACATGGTATATGAAGATAATTTGCTACTGTGACAAGCTCAAGAGTCAAAACCACTTCTTGCTCTTCTTCAGCTGCCATGTTACCACTTGTTGACCTCTTTCTCACATGGGGCTCAAGTAAAGTTATAATTTGGCAATTAGTAAAGCTAATAGAACTAGATGTTTCAATCCCTTTAGTAGGAAGCTCTTGATAATAGCAGTCGGTATGGAGTGGTGAAAAAAAAAGGGGTAAGGTCATCAGGTGGGCACCCTGCTTCATCGACGTTTCATTGATTGAAGCCCACAACGTCTCCAGAAGGCTCAACAGTGTACCCAGCGTCCCAGGTACACCCCCCTCCATGCCCTCTATATCCCTGATGAGCTCTGCATGGCAGGGGCGTCCTTCTCCCTGAGTCGGGCCTAAGCCTGACCACATACCATCTGTCTCTACCTTGCTGCCCAGATAGGGTCCTTATGCTTGATCCAGTTACTGCTTTTTTCGGCAGCACTTGACATGGACTTGATGGCCTGTTGGAAAGAGCGACCCTTCACCCCTATTTTTCCTCAACAAACTGGTGGTAGATGTTGCAACAAATCCCCTTGCATCCCACCTCTACTGGGAAGATACTGGTCTTCCACCCGGAAGGTCATAATTTATAAGTATTTCCAGACTTTCAGCTACAGAGTGGGAACTTCGACCATAGCAACAATTGTGGATGAAGTCACCAAAATCATCTGGGATGTATTGGTGAATGAATACATGCAAATACCAACAACTCAAGATTAGGTGGAAATTGCTAATGGGTTTCACAAGAAATGGAACTTTCTAAATTGCATTGGAGCTATTGATGGTAAACATGTGGTGTTACAAGCTCCACCATGCTCTGGATCATTATTTTACAATTATAAGGGTACACACTCCATTGTCCTTCTAGCATTAGTTGATGCAAATTATCAGTTCTGTGCTATTGATGTTGGGGCATTCAGAAGGAACAGCGATGGAGGAGTATTTTCCAGTTCCCCTTAGGGAAAAAGACTGAAAGAGGAAAAGATGGCTATGGGGCAGAAAGCTTGGGACCTATGCCTCACGTATTTGTTGGAGATGAAGCTTTCCCACTTCAAAAGCATCTGATGAGGCCCTTTCCTAGACAGCAGCTCACAACATAGAAGAAGGTGTACAACTACCATCTGTCCAGGGCAAGGAGAGTAGTGGAGAATGCCTTTGGTATTCTCTTCAGTCAGTGACAAGTGTACAGGAGGGTGATGGCTGTTACACACCAGAGAAAGCAGAGGTAATTGTAGAGGTTAAAATTCTTGAGTAGTATTTAAGATAAATTCTAATAATGGATTTTTTAAAAAAAGACCTGAGACCTGTACTGAACGCTGTATGAATACCCTAAAGGTTTGTGTCATTTGTGAGAGCATACAACCAAGATTTCTGACTGCAATAGCAACAGTGTTTGCAACATACTATGTCTTCAAACTTCAGTATCCCGAGGAGGCATGTGGCACATTGGAATTCATTCAAAGTTATTTTATCACCTTTTATAGTACCCTTTAAATTGCTTTATTTTCTTTTATTGCTCCCTAATTTAGCAAATCTATATTAAATCCAATATTTAAATAGATGAAATGTAGATTTTCTAAGTTTTCTCTTTCAATGTGTGTGCGTGTATGTGTGTGTATATATATATATATATATATATATATTTTAATAAGTTCGAAGACCTGCAGGGGCAAGGTGATTTTAAAGAAAAGTGGAAAATTTGTAAACAAGAATTCTGCCACTGTCAACCCCAAAGTTCTCTCCTAAAGAACCTGATCAATTTCAAATGGGATTTCGTCTAGGTAACTAAACTTAAATCCCCACTGACACTCACATTTGTGCAGCTTCCTGAAAGAGTTACCACCTCTCGTCTGCATTTATATTCAGTGTTAAGAAAGTATGTAAACCTTTTGATTAATTTTTTTTTTCTTCATTAATCGGTCATAAAATTTCATCTGATCTTCATCAAAGTCACATGTATAGACAAAACACAAAGTGCTTAAAGCTAGCAACACAACAATTATAATCTTTCATGACTTTACTGACGCATCCCATTAAACATTCACACATTCTTTGGTTTTCCAGCATATTCTGCACAATTAAACCCTTTACAACAGTGACTGTATGGTTTTAAAATCCAGCTTTTTACAATGAGGACTACTGATGGACTGACAACTATTACAAAGGGTGCTCATGAAGAAAATACAATGCATTAAGAGCCAGGGGAGGACTTTTTTTCTTAAGAACAGTGGACAATTTAACTGCTCAGAACAAATGTAATGTGATCTGCGAAAACCCATCACATGGTGAAATTTTACCTATCACCTATTTCAATACCATATGAAAGCTGGTTTCGCCATTTTTCTGGATTCTGCCCTTTCCAAATCTGTTTTTACTTCTTTCATAGCTTGTCTGTAACAAAAGTTATGGTTATCTGAAGTCGGCTGATCGCTCTGATTTTCAGAAACGGAATTCTGAGAAAAACAGGTTTAATTAACTGTCACCACCTTTTTTCGCATAGACATCAAAATGCACTATCCAAACTTAAAAGGTTGTAATTCAAGTAAGCTTTGGAATATAGACCTAAGGTTGGTCTTGTTTTAAAGAAGACACTTGACAGATTATTGTAGATGTGAAATAAAAAAATAAGTTATAGAAGTTTAAGTTTATGAAAATGTAAAAATATAATTGTTTATATTTTATAATAATATATTACAAAACATGTTTTACTCTTAAACTGCAAGAAAATAAAAGCCAAAAATGTCAACATTCTAAATTTTAGGTTGAAATATTTCAAAAATGAGCTTTCAGTAAGATTTTGTTTTGGGCACAGTACTAAACTTTTTCACTAGATGACACCCAGACTCCATATCTGACCATTTAAGGGCGTCTCCATTTATATGAGTGATCTGAACCATATATTTCCATATTTTCAGTACATTTTATGAAGTAGACATCCTATTCAGAAGTAGTATGGTCAGTTTGGCAGTATTTGATTTGAATTCAACCTCTAAAAAACAGATAATTAGAACGTGTGTGTTCATTATAGCGCCGCCTTCTCATGATAACATTGTATTAGAAAAAAAAATCTTTGTGTGCTGTAGTTTATACAGGACTGGCGGGAAATTTGCATTAATACACCTTCATTCTACATGTTATGTGGTTTATTTTGATAGGTGAACTGTCTTTGTAGTGTTAAGAGAGGGAAAGCTGTGGCGTTTTTTTTTTTTTTTTTTTTTTTTTACCTCCACCGTGTGTTCTTAAACAGTAATGTTAGAGAAGTTATGTTGACAGCCTTGCCACTATAAATCGCTATTTTTCTGCATTCAACAGGCGAATTTTGCCAAGATATTTTCAGAGATGATAGACAAGATGTTATAGAATAATAATTTAATGAACCCAATTTTGACCAAAAAAAAAAAAAAAAGACATTTGACCTATTTTTTGACTTTACTGAAAACGTTCCATTGCAACATCCGACGGGTTTTCCCAGATCGCATCACAAATTCATTCCCAAAATTTTTACACACATATATATCAATATTATCTTTACCATATTAACCTCCACACCATATTTTCAACCTGTATCTACCTTCTCCAAAAAAATTATTACTTCTAGTGCTAGTCACCAATAGAAGATTGGAACCATTTAAGATCCTTTAATCCTGGATCACCTGCCCTGCATGCTGTCCTAGTGGACCCAGAGAGGCTGGATACCTCCCCTCCCCAAATATCTCTTTGTCAACACCACTAGATTACCAGAGACACCCAAGCCAGCTGTATCAAGGAGCAGTGACTGGTGGATTCATTCAATGACATACAACAAGCTTCTATCAGTCGTTCTCCCATCTAATCAAGTCATCCAGCGATCTCCTTAGGATTCATCCATGTCTTCTTAATAATGGTAAGTACCCATAATGCATTGCAATCTACTTTATATATGTGAATCTAATTTAATATCTCCACTTCCTAATATTTCCTTCCTAATAAAGCCAATAAATCCACCCCATCTTATGTACCAATGGTTATCAAAAGGAAGACAAGAAGTCTCTAAATCATCTCTAAATAAATCATAACTCCAGCCCTTCCCTATTTCAACCTATCATCTTCCATTTTTTTATTCTACCATCAGTGCGATACTCGTACAAAGATCTTTCCCTATCCCTTATCATCCCTTTTCCATACATGTATTTCCTTCTAAGTTACTGTATTATCATAATTCCATCATTACACCAAAATTATGTATCCATTTAATACAATTTTTATATATATAAAAAAATTGAACACCAATCCCCCCCGTTCATAACATGGTCCTACTAACTTCTCTATTATCTTATCTCACTACCTCTCAATTCAATATTTAATTCCCTATTTTTCATTATTCTAAAGATATCTTCTATTTTAAATATAAACTAATTATAATAGAAACTAATTTTATATAGCTCCATTTTACATCTATACACTCTTTTATGAAACTATCAACGCAAAATAAACCTTGTCTCAAACCCTGGTCTCCCAGTTACCAACCTACTCTATTAGTCCCCTAAACCACAATTTTCACAATCATGCAATTTTTCATTGATCATTTTTATATATATTTTTTTTACACATGCAATACATTCAGTGCATTCCAACCATTCATCCAATTCTATCATTTAATCCTCTGGGATACATCGTACTCAATCTCCTAATCCATTGTTTCTCTTTCACCCATCTATTTGTTTTCCCCCAATTTGGACTGTGTTCTAGTCCCCTAACTCTAATGCTCTCTAGGCCATGCCTCATAAAATGTGAAACTTTATGTCCCTTCCATGTCACTTCCTTCCTAATCGCATACATGTGTGCTGCCGTCCTTACTCCATATGAATTCTTTGTTTCCCCAACATACCTCATCCCACAATTGGCTACTTATCAAATAAATACAATTGGATTTGTTTAAAGGTATAATTTGAGATAACTTGAACACCTTGCCATTTACTCCCCTCACATACCTTCTGACTATTCCTTTTTTCTGCTTCTCATTGGGTTTGGATAACCTGCTCTGTACCAGATAATCTCCCAAATTCTTACCCCTTTTATATGCTACCACCATCCTGTACTGCTGTTCTATGGCCTGACCTCGAGTATGTTTATGGTAATTCCTCTTTAATCTCCCAGTTAATTTCTTAGTGGTCTTAGAGTATGTCATGATTAATAATAAAATTCTCCTTTTCTGTTCCCCTCCCTTATTTTTATCCATTTTCTCACAGTCTTTCCTGACTAGCCTCAAAATCCATCTGGGATATCCTCTTTTTCTCAGAGCCTGAAATAGAATCTTCTTTCTATCTTCCTCCCGAGTACAATCCTTCTACACCTCAGTAATTGCACTTTGATGATACCTTTAAAAATATGTGTTATGTTCACTACTATAATGTAGTGAACATGTAGGAGGGTAACAGAAAAGGAGAAGCATGTGTATCCGTCAGTTTAAAAAACACCTTCGTGTCCAACCTCCCCGTTTTCTCAAACTCTGGTCCTTTGAACACTGTAGTGTCCAAAAAGTTTAACTCATTTGTTTTCAATTCCCATTTAATCTTAGATGATTCATGATGTCCGTTTAAAGTATTAACAAATTCAAAGATGTCCTCCTCCGTATGGTCCCATAATCCCTATATATCATCCAGGTATCTAAAATAACAAGTGGGTAATTTTGCATATGCCGGTGCAAACCGCTTGCCCATGGCAGTCCCCTCGATCTTTAAGTAATATTTCCTGTTAAACTGAAAGTCATTTTTTGTGAGACTCAGTTCAAGTAATCTTAAAATTGATGCTTCTGGTCTGTTCTGCTCTGGGTATTTTTTTAAACCATTCACTTACCGCCCTTAGTCCTTTATTCGTTTCTATATTTGTATACAGACTTTCCACGTCCATGGAAAATAGTCTTGCTCCCTGATTTAATTTCAAGTTCCTTAGGACTTGAATAGGGGATTGAGATAAAAAATCTATGAACTCTGCCACCCTGTAACTCTCACTCCCACAGCCTGATAGGATTGGTCTACCTGGGGGCATGTTTGGAAAAGGTCATGAAGAGTTCTCCTTGTGGATTTTAGGTAGAATATAAAATCTTCTACCTCTTAGTGTTCTTTCTCCAGTTATGTATTCGACTTGTTTCACCCCTAGGCTCCCATCCTGTATTCAGTCTAAATGGTGTCTTTGTCCAATCTTCATCTTGATCTCCACCAAAATGATCTGCTAATTTTACCCTTCTATGGTATTCCCTGACATTAGATTCTATTTGTAACCTATGTGAGTATTGCGTCTTTTTTGGTTACACTTTCGAGGATTGCTCGATTGCTCCTCCTAACTCGATTGCTCCTGTCTGCCTCGCTGCTCAGATTGGTTTGCGTCTGTAACTCCGTATAGCTTTGTTTTGAATCTCTTACTTTTATTCATTGTTGCTTATTTTTTTATTACCTTATATGTAATATTGCCTACCACACTAATCTGACGTCGCTAGCTTGTAATATTTGAATCTAAATCGCTGTTACAACGCATTTGCATTTGCAGCGCTAGCTTGTTAACCTGCTAACAGTCGCTCGCGCGCTCCTTTTTCAACGCGTTCTTCAAACAGCTGTGGTAAGTCGGATCAGTCTACAAACACGGTGAGTCATGTCATCCTCTCCCAGCATTGCTACCTGTTCCATTTGCCACATGTTTACCATAGCTCTCTCTGTCAGCGACGAGGGATTTACATGTCATAAATGTAGGGAAATAGTCAGGCTGACAGAGAGAATCTCAGAATTAGAGACACGCATCCAAACTTTAATCGAGGATAGTAAGAATGCAAGGGCTTCAGATACTGTTTTGGATGCGACTAGCTTAGTGAACTCTGTACATTGTTCGGTTCCGGCTGTAGAGCCCGCGCAGCAGGGCACTTGGGTAACGGTGAGGCGGCCTAGCCGCGGAAAACACCACTCTTCCGTTCCAATAAGAACATCAAACAGGTTCTCCCCACTCAGTGATACACCCACTGAGAATCCTGTTGAAAGTGCCCTAGTTATTGGCGATTCTATTACACGGAACGTGAAAATAGAGACACCAGCCACCATAGTCACATGTTTGCCGGGAGCCAGAGCACCTGACATCAAAGCAAATTTAAAAGTGCTGGCTAATGCTAATCGTAAATACTCTAAGATTATTATTCACATCGGCACTAATGATGTTCGACTTCGCCAGTCGGAGATCACTAAAATTAACATTAAAGAGGTGTGTGAACTTGCAAGTACAATGTCAGGAGAAGTAATTTGCTCTGGCCCCCTTCCTGTTCGTCGGAGTGATGAGATAGTTAGCAGATTATCATCACTCAATGGCTGGCTGTCTAAGTGGTGTCCGCAAAATAATATAGGTTTCATAGATAATTGGAAAAGTTTTTGGGGCAGACCTGACCTGTTAAAAAGAGATGGTATTCATCCCTCCCGGGATGGTGCTGCTCTTCTCTCTAGTAATATGGCACATAGTCTTAGAACTGAAACATGACAAACTGGGGCCCAGGTCAGAAAGCAGACAGACTGGCTAAACCGACCGTCTGCTAGCTGCCTCACGTTACAGAAGTCAGAAAATTCAGATAACTCTCAACACATAGAAACTCTTACACCTAGATATTTTCAAATAGAGACTGTGTCTGTACCCCGAATTAGTAAAAACAAAAAACTTCCAAACCCATTTAATGGTAAAAATTTAATTGATGTTCAACAAAAAAAAAATAGAGATAATAATGCTAAACAAATGATAAAACTCGGGTTGTTAAATATTAGATCCCTTTCTTCAAAATCACTTATTGTTAATGATATTATCAAAGATAATAATCTAGATGTGCTGTGTTTGACAGAAACTTGGCTAAAACCGGACGATTACATTACTTTAAATGAGTCTAGTCCTCAAGGTTATGATTATCGACACAATGCCCGTCAGAAAGGCAAAGGGGGAGGTGTTGCTGTAATCTATAGTAATATTTACAGTATTAGTCAGAAGTCTTTCAAATATAATTCCTTCGAAACTATGGTACTTTACGTAACATTATGTAAGTTGACATTTGTGCTGGCTACTGTATTCAGGCCACCAGGACACAATACAGACTTTATCAAAGAATTTGCTGACTTTCTATCAGAGTTAGTACTAGCTGCAGATAAAGTCCTTGTTGTTGGTGATTTTAATATTCATGTAGATAATAAAAAAGACGCATTAGGATTGGCATTTGCAGATATTCTAAACTCTATTGGTGTTAGACAACATGTGTCAGGACCCACTCATTGTCGTAATCATACTTTAGATCTAATATTGTCACATGGAATCGATATTGATGCTGTTGAAATTCTGCAGCAGAGTGACGACATCTCAGATCATTATCTAGTCTCGTGTATACTACATTTAGTCAAGGCAGCTAAACTGCCTCCATGCCATAAATATGGTAGAACCATCACTTCTACCACTAAAGATTGCTTTATAAATAATCTTCCTGATCATTTTCATCGCCTTAGCATACCAGACAGCTTAGAAGACCTCGATGTTGCAACAGAAACTATTGCCTCTGTCTTTTCCAGCACATTAGACTCAGTTGCTCCTTTGCGTTTAAAAAAGATTAAGGAAATTAATCCAATGCCATGGTACAATGACCACACTCGGGCCCTAAAGTTAGCAGCCAGAAAAATGGAGCGCAGCTGGAAGAAATCAAAACTAGAAGTATTTCGTATTTCGTGGAGAGAGAGAATGATTGAGTACAGAAAGGCCTTAAAATCTGCTAGATCTGCCTATTTTTCTAAACTCTTAGAAGAAAATAAACACAACCCTAGGTATTTATTTGATACAGTGGCTAAATTAACAAGAAATAAAGCTTCAACTTCTGATGTTTCCAAAGAGCACAGCAGTAATGACTTTATGAACTTCTTTACTTGCAAGATTGATAATATTAGAGAAAAAATAATAACCATGCAACCGTCTACTACAGTATCGTGTCAGATAGTGCATTGTAGTGTCCCTGAGGAAAAATTCAATTCATTTACTGCTTTAGGAGAGGAAGAATTGTCTAAACTTGTTAAATCATCAAAATCAACAACATGTATGTTAGACCCTATACCGACTAAGCTATTGAAAGAAATGCTTCCAGAGGTCATAGACCCTCTTCTCAATATCGTCAATTCATCTTTATCATTAGGATACGTACCAAAAACTTTTAAGCTGGCTATTATTAAACCTCTTATTAAAAAACCACAACTTGATCCTAGAGAATTAGTCAATTACAGGCCGATCTCAAATCTCACTTTTCTGTCAAAAATACTAGAAAAGGCAGTATCATCACAGCTATGTTCCTTTTTAGAAAGAAATGGTATCTGTGAGGATTTCCAGTCAGGATTTAGACCGTACCATAGTACTGAGACTGCTCTCATTAGAGTTACTAATGATTTGCTCTTATCATCAGATCGTGGTTGTATCTCTCTATTAGTGTTACTGGATCTTAGTGCAGCATTTGACACTATTGATCACAATATTCTTTTAAATAGACTCGAAAATTATGTTGGCATCAGTGGAATTGCATTGTCATGGTTCAAATCATACTTATCTGACCGTTATCAGTTTGTAGTAGTAAACGAAGACATGTCATATCGATCACAAGTTCAATATGGAGTACCACAAGGCTCAGTACTAGGACCGTTACTGTTCACTCTGTACATGCTACCCTTGGGAGATATCATTAGGAAGCATGGCGTTAGTTTTCACTGTTACGCTGATGATACTCAGCTCTATATTTCTTCGCGCCCTGACGAAACTTACCAATTCACAAAATTAACGGAATGCATAGCTGATATAAAAAATTGGATGACCAGTAATTTCCTACTACTAAATTCAGAAAAAACAGAGATTCTAATTTTTGGACCAAAAACTGCTTCACGTAATAACCTAGAATATTGTCTAACACTTGATGGCTGCTCTGTTAAGTCTTCGTCGTCAGTTAGGAACCTGGGTGTGCTTTTTGATACCAATCTTTCATTTGAAGGCCATGTTACTAGCATCTGTAAAACCGCATTCTTCCATCTTAAAAATATATCTAAACTACGACATATGCTCTCAATGAAAAATGCAGAACAGTTAGTTCATGCGTTCATGACCTCAAGGCTAGATTACTGTAACGCTCTACTGGGTGGTTGTTCTGCTCGCCTGATAAATAAACTACAGCTCGTACAAAATGCAGCAGCTAGAGTTCTTACTAGAACCAGGAAGTATGACCATATTAGCCCAGTTCTGTCAACACTGCATTGGCTTCCTGTTAAACATCGTATAGATTTTAAAATCTTGCTAATTACTTACAAAGCACTAAATGGTTTAGCTCCCCAGTACCTGAGCGAGCTCCTAATTCATTATAGTCCTTCACGTCTATTGCGATCTCAGAATTCAGGCCAGCTGATAATACCTAGAATATCAAAATCAACTGCAGGTGGTAGATCCTTCTCCTATTTGGCACCTAAACTCTGGAACAATCTTCCTAGCATTGTTCGGGAAGCAGACACACTCTGTCAGTTTAAATCTAGACTAAAAACGCATCTCTTTAACCTGGCATACACATAACACATTACCAATTTATATTTCCAAATCCGTTAAAGGATTATTAGGCTGCATAAATTAGGTCAGCCGGAACCGGGAACACTTCCTATAACACCTGATGTACTCGTTACATCAGAAGAAGAATGGCATCTACGCTAATATTAGTCTTTCTGTTTATCCCGAGGTTCACCGTAGTCAACCGGATCCGGGCCGTATCCAGGTGAGACCAAGGACCTGCACCTTGACACGACCACAACGCAGCCCTGAAGTATCAGCAGAGATTGAGTCAACTAGATCATCCACTGTGAAGGCCTCATCGACACGACAGCCACGACACAGTTCCTCAACAACCGTCCATACCGGCGTGATGAATACGATCCTCAATTGGATGGAACTGAAATAAATACTTTTAATGTTGCGATCCTATTGGACTTATGATAGCAACCTGAATTGTAACAAAGCACTGTTGGCCAGAGGAGAACTGGCACCCCGACTAAGCCTGGTTTCTCCCAAGGTTTTTTTTCTCCATTTTAACACCAATTTGCCACTTGTCTGCCACCTGATGTCACCTGATGGAGTTTGGGTTCCTTGCCGCTGTCGCCTCTGGCTTGCTTAGTTGGGGACACTTGACTTGACATTTGATATTCAACAGTGCTTTTGATCTGCCTGCATTGACACTATTCTTTAAGAGATGCTGTGCAGCCAAACAATGTATCAGTTATCAATGTAAAGCTGCTTTGACACAATCTACATTGTAAAAAGCGCTATATAAATAAAGGTGACTTGACTTGACTTGACAATCCAACCTCGGAACAAAAAGACAGTCCACGCTCTAATAGCTTTATTTCATCTTTATTTAAGTCTATCAGTTGGGAGAGGTTCATCCAGATATTTTTTGGCTCACATGATGCCCCTCCCTGTCTAGTTTAAATAACTGTACCAGTGACTCAACATGCCGTTCCTGCAGTCCTGTGTACCATATCCCTTTTCCATTTGGAACTTGTTGTATGGTAAGTGGGTTATTCCTCTTCCAGATTCATCAATTATGTTATTTAGTTCCCTCAGAACCCTTTCCGGTAGCTCCTCTGAGTAATTTATCCTTGGTACCATAATCACAGCATTCGGAAATGTGTCTTTCGCTGCTCCTAGCATTCTACTAAATGTTCTTTGTAATACTGCCATCGACATGTGATTCTGATTATTCATGCCAAAAGATAAAATCACCTTTAAAACCTCAGGACTGTTTGGTGTTTAATGCTTTAAGATCCTCTGAGCATGCGTCAGCTGTGCCCCCGGATAGCTTACCACTTGCACTCTTTTATCACTAATTTCAGGAATCCTGCTAAGATTAGAATTGCCTAAAATTAAGAAAGGTCTCCTAGGTTGTAACTTCCAGGCCCGGTATTTATCTCTCCCATGTTCCTGTCTTTCAAACACTCCCCCCGTTTCCTCTTCTTCCTATCTATTCTCCCTTCTCTTCCTTCCATCCTTCCAACAACCACTTCCTCCTCCTCTTTACCATCCCTTTCTACTCCCTCATCCATTCTCCCTATCGTACCAGTTTTCTCCCCTGTCCGATCCAAAGTTAATCAAATGTCTTCTTCCTCCCTTTCCTGTCCTGAAATAGCAGTATCTTGTATTTCTTCTTCCACTTGTGAAGTGCTTTAAGACTCGGTCATGTCAACAGAATCATTATTCCTCTGTTGCTCGTCCCTTTCCGCTGTTACATTCTCCTCTTGAACTGAAGTCCCAGCATCTTGCCCCTCCGTTTCCGTGCCTTGTTGTACCTCTTCTCTTGGTGTTTCATGTTCCTCCCTCTGCTGTTGCGGCCATTCTCCCACAACTGACAGATCTCCCTATGCCCTCTCAATTGTGTCCTGTCTTATCCTTTTTAAGTTTTGTCTCGCCCATCTTACCGCCACTTCCAATGTTCTATTGCCATTCGAAAGGACCATCATTGCCAGTTCTTGTAAAACGTCTCTCTTGAGTTTCTGATAATGTTCCGGCAGAATTTTCAAACTTTCCAACAGCCAATTTCTAGCATTTCCATTTAACTTCCACCCCGTAATCATATTTGGGGATGCCAAAACTACTATTGTCTGTAACTGTGCCGATACTCTCCTCAAAACTCTTGGCCCAGAGGTTTCCATCTCCCTTAAATTCTCCAAATGATGCGTGGCCGAAATATATTTGCGCATAAGCTTTGTCTGTTCCCTCAAATCCTGGTAATCCTTCATCCTGTATGATGATGGTAGTACTAGCTCAGTCTTTCCTCTCCTAGAATACTCTTGCAAGGGCGATCTTTCCACTCCCAAGTACTGTACCTCCTGATTTTTATTTCCAGATCTATCAAAAGCTGGTGTGGGATGTGCTGGCTGTTTTTTTGCCTCTTCGTAAGGTTTTTTTTCTTCCATTGGTTCTATTAATGCTTTGCTGTTAGACCTGGATGTCCTCTCAGGCCAGATTTATCAAAAGCTGATGTGATGTGTTGGTTATTACTGTTGTTTTCTTTTCTTTCTTTTTTTTTTTGCCCACTGGTTATTCTCATGTATTTTGTATTTTCAAAAGTATTTTCTTTTTTTCTTAAAAACTTTTAACATATTGTTAAAAGATTCTTATTTAGATTATCCTTCTGCCAGACCAACTTCCGTATTCAAGTTACGAGAAAAACGGAACCGGCATCGCGTCAGTTACACTTTTTCCGTAAGTTGAATAGTGAAGGCGTAGGACGTAACATAAGCTTTTTGAACTGCGAGAGGCGTTGCGTTTTCTTCCGATGTTGAATATGGAAGGCGGTTTGGCGGAAGCCAGATATTTTACTTCATAACTTGTTAAATATGGATATTTTTTTACACAAACGCAACCCTTAGCTTTAGAAGGCCTTTATTAACCCCCCGGAGCCGTGTGGAGTACGTTCATGATGGATGATGTGGATGGAAGCACTTTCTTCAGCTCATACTGTCTGGTATCGCTTACTGCCATTATAAAGCTCAGATGCATCAGGATATTTATTAATATATCTCTGATTGTGTTCATCAGAAAGAAGAAAGTCATATACACCTAGGATGGCTTAAGGGTGAGTAAAGCTTGGAGTAATTTTCATTTGAAAGTGAACTAATCCTTTAATGTTTGAAAGTATAGCAAAGAAGATGGTCAGGTGTGGGCACTGGAGTAAATGTGCACAAAAGAAAATAAAAAGCCCTAAGTTAAAATATAAGCAGGTGAAGGATATAAACTAAAAATAATACAAATAAAAGAAGTGGTCATAAAGGTGGACAATCAGATGCAGAGTGAAAGTAGCCTTTATTTCAAACAGATACACATTTTCTATTGCCGTACTCTTTAACAAAGAACATAAACAGGGTCTCACATTTACATGACTTTTCACATGTATGTGCAAGCGCGATGTTTTATTAGACTGATCACAACTGAATTGTCTTTCAGTGAATGCGCAGATGATTGTTCTAATTTCTCTTTTTTCCAAACCTTATCACACTGAGGGAAAACAACAATTACTTTTCAGAATGAGTTTGCAAATGCCGTTTCAGATCTGTGTGATATGTGAAATTTTTTTCACACTGCAGACACTTGTAAGGCTTCTCTCCAGTGTGAACTCTCATGTGAATCTTAAGGTTTCCTTTCGTCGTGCAGCTCTTTCCACATTGAGGGCAGGCGAAAGGCTTCTCTCCAGTGTGAATTCTCATGTGACTCTCAAGGTGCGCTCTGTGTTCGAAACTCTTTCCACAGTGATTACATATTTGAGGCTTCTCTCTATTGTGAATTCTCATGTGATTCTCAAGGGTTGTTCTGTGTTTGAAACTCTTTCCACAGTGATGGCACATGTAATGCTTCTCTACAACGTGCATTTTTGCGTGATTATTAAGATGATTCCTGTCTGTGAAACTCCTTTCGCACTGATGACATACAAAACAGTTCTCTCCTGAATGAATCCTCATGTGATGATTAAGGCTTTCTTTATACCTGAAACTCTTTCCACACTGCTCACAAACAAACGGCTTCTCTCCTGTGTGAATTCTCATGTGAGTCTTAAGAGTTCCTTTTACTGTGAAACTCTTCCCACACAGTTTACAGGTGAAAGGCTTCTCTCCGGTGTGAATTCTCATGTGGACTTTAAGGGTTTTTTTCTGTGCAAATCTCTTTCCACACTGAGGGCATCTAAACCGTTTCCCTGCAGTGTGGATTTTCAAGTGGAGTTTAAAGTTTTTTTTCCGACTGAAACTCTTTCCACACTGTTGGCAGGTCAAAGGGCTCTCTCCAGTGTGAACTCTCTTCTGGAGGTTTCTAGTTTGTGTTTTATGAGTTGGTGAGTAACTAAATGATTTCTCCTTAGCCATGAAAAAATGGCATTTCTCATACAGATCTTTCTTTCTCGTACCATTTTCGTTCAGTTCTTGACTCTTCTCTTTTAGCACCATCAGGTCTAGGGTGAAAAGAAACAAAAACAAGTTAACAGGTTTAATGGCACAAAGACATGACAACCTTTAGACATGTAAAACATCAAATGCAACAACATGTATGCTGAATCCTATACCCACTAAACAACTGAAAAAGGTGTTACCTGTATTCTCAGAACCTCTTGTCAACATTGTTAATTCTTTGCTTTCTTTAGGACATGTCCCAAATACTGTGCTCACTTTTTTTTTTTTACCTCCCATCTTTATTCTGTGTCATTCCCTCACCCACACACTTCTCATCTCTGGATATGAATACCACAACAAGAAACTTTATGTTCCACTTTAACATCTGTCCTCTCTCTTCCAAGCCAGCACGTGCTACTCCCTCTAACCCCTGGTTATCTGATGTTCTTCGTGAACACCGGACCAAACTCAGAGCAGCGGATAGAAAATTATTCTAATCAAAAGATCCATCTGACCTAACTATGTATGAATCTCTGCTCTCATTCTTTGCTGTTGACGTCCATGCAGCAAGATCTTCATATTTCGAATATTCATATTTCATTAATTCGAATTTAATGTTTTGCCTCGATTTTATTATTTTTTAAATCGAGAAATCTCGATTTTGGATAAAAAAGTTAGCAAGCGTTACAATTAGACATGTTGACAATACAGCATAACCGTGTTACGAGAAGAAAATGATCCGACCTCATGATGGCGCCGGCGCGCCGGATTAACCGCTCTCATGTGACGCTCTATGAACGTAGAACACATCACTATTCTTAAGCGGCTGTTCATTCAGAAATGCGTTATTGCATTATAAAAATGAGACGCAGGCAGTGGAATGAGGAAAAAAGGCAAAGTTATTAAACGCGAGTTGAACTTTTTATTTTTTACTTGACCGCCGTGTTTTTAGAATGGCGTTTAATGGGTGAGACGCTGCAAAAGACGCGAGACACAAGTGAAACACCTAAACATGTCTGCCAAACATAAAAACAATTGGACAAATAGCGCAATGGAATGCAAAAACCTGTAACCTGTTTGATATTTCATGTTTGCATGATGGTGACAGGCTGAAAGCTGCTGTTGGTTTCTGTTTACAAAGCATTTGCTGTTAATAATAGCCTATTACTGGTGTTATTTATTGCTATTAATTTTTTGCTAAGAAATATTTAGCATTTTCTTATTTTATATTATTTCTGAGTATATATGATGTGTTTAAGGTAAGTTTGTACAACATTTGCCTTCATATTTCAGGCATATTTCTACAAAGATATTAACAAATTGTTTTACATTTACACCATGTTGATCACTTCATGTGTGGTGCACTTGGAATGGAAATTTTTTTTAACCAGATTGAGAATGTTACTTAAATCATATTGTAGTTAAGTTTTTAAGTTGACTAGTTAAACAGTAAAAAAAAAAAAAAATCGTGAATCGGTCAATCATTCTGAAAAAATTGAGATTTTATTTTTTTGCCATATCGCCCAGCCCTAGTTCAGAGTACTCAAAATTATTGTAGACACTGATTACCTCAAAAAATTTAAGTAAAGCAACTCAAATCTTTTAAGTAAAGAATAATTATAAAAAACAATTAAGTCAAACTGAATTTTTATTTAATGTTTAAGTCCACTATTGTTTACCATACGTAATGTTTCTTATTTTTCAATTATTTTGATGCAGTGGTTGTGAAACCCAATAAGTTCAGAATACTCAAAACATTTAAGTAAACAACTCAAAGATTATTTTAGTACAGTGGTTCCCAAACTGGGGTACGTGAGGTGACAGAGGGGTACGCGAACAAAATTTTGCCGTTCATTTAATTCTTCCCTACCTTAAAACAACATTAAAACCTATCATGTATTTTCTAACAGGCACAATGCCGTAACTACATGACATCCAATCAAAATACCACATCTTTTGCGGTCAAATCTGACAGCATCCATTTCCAGATAAGCAGCACGCATACGGGTGCGTATAGGTTGCGTGCGGTGTCTGCTATCTTAGCAAATCGTGCTACATTACTGCCGTTCTAGACAATGTACCTGCAGATTTAGCACTTACTAGCATGAAGAACAAATAGCCTGGCACAAAAGGTGCATAAAGATCAATTTAAGATTCAAACTCTTGATACAAAACATAGCCTACCTTTTGTGAGTTCTTGTTTTTAATGTTGATAATATTATACGAACAAGAATGCAAATCCAAATATCCACACAACAGTTCAACAAACAAAAGGGTAATATAAAGTGATGTTCTTTACAGTATTGTCAGTATTTGCTCTATTTTGCAACGAAAGCAACAGCAGAATTACAACACAGCGGTGTTTCGAGAACGAATCTGCGGCTTTGAACAAATCGTTTGTGAAAGTCATGATTCACTGATTCATTCATGAATAAAGCCACTTGCTGACTTACCGCCATCTACTGGCGGTTTTAGTACTTAAAATAATCATTTTTCACGTTTTTAGCATTGCATATTTCTCTTTTGAATTTTTTTTTTTTATTTAAAACATTATTAATGTATTCGCGAAAAAAAAAATGCACTAGAAAGTCAATTTAGGGGGCAATTATTGTCCCTTAATGGAAAATTTACAATCTAAGTGGAAGAGAGGGGGTATACAGAAAGATGGTAAATGCATCAAAGAGACTATCACCATTTACTTGCATGATCTGTTAATCAACATGCAGTATATATAGTCTTGATGTTTCACAGCCCATTCTTGACCTATCCACAGGCACTACTCTTCACCACGATGGTAACACTAAAAACTTCAACATCACAGAAACACCTTTAAATACCAAAATAACAGAACATAAAACAATAACACATCTTTCCTTTAATCTTTAATCTTGTGCAAAAACACACACAATAACACTCAATTTCAACATTTATTCTCCCTTACAGAGTGTGACGCAAAGCATGCTGGGAACTTAAAATCTGCTGCAACTCAGTTTAATGTTGAATGGATTCTTCTGATAACGTCGGTTACATCGGCAATAATTAAAAAAACCCTCAAATTTAATTGTTTTAAGTTGCATCAATGATTTAACAGACTTTAATTGCAGCGTACTCAATTTTTATAAGTTAGTAGTACTGTTCGGGTTTACAGTATTCTCCTGGATCTATCTGCTGCCTTTGACACTGTGAAGCATCAGATCCTTCTGTCCACCCTCTCATCACTGGGAATAATAGCAACTCCACTTCACTGGTTTGAATCCTATCTCACAGGTAGGACTTTCAGGGTTGCCTGGAGAGGGGAGGTATCCAAAGCACATCAACTGATCACGGGGGTTCCTCAGGGTTCAGTTCTTAGACCCCTCCTCTTCTCTATATACACTACATCACAGGGACCCATCATGAAGGCACATTTCAAGGTTTCTCCTACAATTGCTATGCTGATGACACGCAGCTTTAACTTTCATTTCAACCAGATGATCCCACAGTAGCTGCATGAATCTCAAGCTGTCTGGTGGACATCTCGGCATAGATAAAAGAACATAACCTGCAGCTCAATGTAGCAAAGATTGAGGAGCTTGTCTTCCCTGCCAATCCGACTCTACAGTGCGATTTCACCATACAGCTGGGTTCATCATCAATTACCCCATCAAGGTCGGTCAGACCAGCTGACCTTCAAAGACCACACTGCAAAGACAGGTTTGCACTACACTGAGCATGCAACACAACTTCTCATCCAGGCCTTGGTCATGTCTAGGCTTGATTACTGCAATGCTTTTATGGCTGAACTTCCATCAAACCTCTACAAATGATTCAGAACTCTGCAGCACGACTTGTCTTCAACGAGCCCAAAAGGGCCCATGCCACACCTCTGGTTAGCTCTCTTCACTGGCTACCACTTTCTACTCGCATCAAGTTCAAGGCATTGATGCTTGCTTACAGATCTACCTCTTACTTCCACTCTCTCTTACGAGCCTACATCCCTATCAGAAGCCTGTGATCACTAAATGAGAGAAGGCTCATGGTACCATCACAGAGAGGCACAAAAGCACTCTCCAGAACATTTCCGTTCACTGTTCCATGCTGGTGGAATGATCTCCTCACCTTCATCCGGAATGGGCAATATTCAAAAGACAGCTGAAAACTCATCTTTTTTGTGAGCGCTTAAATTTCTATGCTTTGACTTTCCTTTAATCGCTTCCTATTCTAGCTAAGTATTGTGAGCACTTCTTTGTGTTTATTTGCCTCTTTACAATGAATCGCTTGCTGTATTGCTCATTTCTAAGTCGCTTTGGATAAAAACATCTGCAAAAAGAATAAATGTCAATGTATTTTCAAGCTGGCAGTTATCAAAGCCCTTATAAAAACCCACAGTAAAACACGGGATCGGGATTCCGCAGTCCCCAACACAAATCTTACGGGAACAGGGGGTTTTACCTTTGCTGCAGGTGGGAGTAAGAGTGGGGCTGGGAGGTCAAAACACATACTGCAGGTCCCGGGATTTAACAAGAAGAATGAAGTCAACAAAAGTTCAGAAAAGATTAAATTGTGGTTTTACTATACAAAACCAAAACAAGGCAAAGAGAAAAGTGTAAAGAATTGCAAGTTGTAATAAATATTCAAAATTACTGATAGCAGGAATATTAGGCTGCTGTCACTTTAAGAGCTGAGCAGATCCAATATACTGCAACACATGAAGGGATTGACATCAACACCCGCCAAATGCGGGTGGATTTCAGCAGTGGTGTGAAATGCAGTCACTCCTACTAGCCTCTTTCAATTGTAGTATTTTAAAGAGGCATCTGAAATAATAAACTTAGTGCAATGTAGTTATAAAAATATACGTTTTTCGATACACATCAATACTGAAATATCTTAAAAGCTTCCAATACTAATTCATCTAAGCTTCCAATACCCTCTTTCATCTCTCAGACAGCGAGATGACACACAAACCCACCTCCCCTCACTCAATTCTTTTGCTCCGGATGAATATTTTTGCTGTTACAGGGCTTGAATTTCAGTGTGGGATTGCGCATAATTTTATTAATTTTGTGCTCACACCCAGAGTGTGCACACATAAAGCCACCTCTCAGGAATAAACAGAGTTATTTTTCACAGCTTATTGCACATACACAGTGAAATACACAAAATAACGTTGTCAAAATGCTCGTCTTGGCGAGTATTCATGTAAGCAGTCGGTTATGTTTTAAGTGAACGTAAACAGTTGAGAAAGAAAACGTATAATGGATAATATGTATAATAAATAATATGTATAATGGATCCGTTTGTCAGGTCTTAAAGTGACAATAGCTATGAACATTTTGCTTTCTCACATCACTTGTTTTACATGCAACTTCACTGGCTAATAAATGCATAAGTGACCAGCTGAATATAAACTAATGCAAATAGCTGGTAACAATCGTGATATTAAACATTTGGGTCGGATTTGTGTGTATTTTTGTCACATTGTTTTAATCGCTTGAGGTACTTCTAATGTTAGCGTCCCCTCAAACTTGATGGCAAACATAGGCTACTGCTGTTTCTCTGCTAATGCAGCATCTAGTCAGCAAATTAATTACTGTATAACGATATGACAACATGTACTGTAGAGTTCTATCATACCGTTTCGCTGACGGTGTTTTAAATGCATGAAAATGTAGTGTAGGTTGAGTACTTAAAGGGTTAGTTCACCCAAAAATGAAAATTCTGTCATTAATTACTCACCCTCGTGCCGTTTTACACCCGTAAGACCTTCATTGATCTTCGGAACACAAATTAAGATATTTTTGTTTAAATCCGATGGCTCCGTGAGGCCTACATAGGGAGCAATGACATTTCCTCTCTCAAGATCCATTAATGTACTAAAAACATATTTAAATCAGTTCATGTGAGTACAGTGGTTCAATATTAATATTATAAAGCAACGAGAGTATTTTCGGTGCGCCAAAAAAACACCAAAATAACAACTTATTTAGTGATGGTCGATTTCAAAACACTGCTTCAGGAAGATTCGGAGCGTAATGAATCATGATTCGGATCGCATGTCAAACCGCCAAACTGCTGAAATCACGTGACTTTGGCACTCCGAACTGCGGATTCGACACGCTGATTCATTATGCTCCGAAGCTTCCTGAAGCAGTGTTTTGAAATCGGCCATCACTAAATAATTCGTTATTTTGGTTTTTTTGGCACACCAAAAATATTCTCGTCGCTTTATAATATTAATATTGAACCACTGTACTCACATGAACTGATTTAAATATGTTTTTAATACCTTTATGGATCTTGAGAGAGGAAATGTCATTGCTCCCTATGTAGGCCTCACGGAGCCATCGGATTTAAACAAAAATATCTCAATTTGTGTTCCGAAGATTAACGAAGGTCTTACAGGTCTGGAACGGCATGAGCGTGAGTAATAAATGACAGAATTTTCATTTTTGGGTGAACTAACCCTTTAAGTATACGCACGTGTCTCCACGCAGCCTCACATGTCAAAATAAACAGCACAAGGCATTAGTGATTCTGCCTCTAGAGGCCGCTCTTATACTGTATGATTAGAGCAGACCCTTCTCAACCGCTCCTGCCTCCCCATATAGAACCAGCAACGGACACAACCCGGAACAACTATCACCATGGATTCTTGCCGATAGCCAATTGTGGGGCAGATTAATCTGCAAAACCGATGAATTGTTCGACTTCTAAAAGGAATGTCTAATATCTTGTTTTTATAATTGTTGGAAGCCAAAATCAAAAATCAATTATGATTAATCGCACAGCCCTAGCAAGCGTGAATAAAAAAACAGGGCTATAACCCACAGTCTGACCCAGGAGAATTGGTTAATTACAGACAGATCTCAAGTCTGTCATTCACGTATAAAATATTAGAAAAATAGTGTCCTCGCACCTATGTTTAGTTTTTGTGAAGAATTTTGAATAACAAATATTGGCTTCTTATTGGAATAATAATTATTGGAATTGTTAGCTTCCATGTGCATCACACGAAAATGTGACAAACATGAAAAAAGCTCATTTATTACATTTCTCTCAAAAGGAGAAAGTCTTATTTCCTTTTAAAAGTTATTATTTTGAGGAGTAAAGGCGTTTTAATCACTATGTCTAGAAAAAAAGTAATGTTTACAAACCCTAAAAGTGATTTTGAGGATGACATAAAAAAAAAAAATCAATTTGATCACTCACATTTCACAGTTTGCTTTTTGCTAAATAAATTTATTTGTTAGATACTGTTGCATAATTTAGCAAATGAAATTAATGATTTTCATTGTTTTTAATTCAGAAATAGTTATTGGGTTTGATGTTACACAAAATAATTTTTTTTCAAATTTAATTTGTGAGACAAGTTGCGTCTCACAAATGAAACCAACCTTGTTCCTCAGTATCTTCTTGTTTCACTCTGAATGCTTCTTCAATCTTCAAGTCTTCACTCTCCTCTTTAATAAACGCCATCTTTATAATAGTGTCACATGGATCTCAGTTGCTTCACCAGGAGATTTTCTGTGTTTTGATACTCTGTCATGTTTAAGACAATAATTAACAGAAAGAAAAACACATCCAAACTAAATCTCTGGGTGTGTCTCAATCAGCTCCCTAGTTCAGTAGTTAGTGCACTGGTAAGGGAGTCAGTCAGAGTGAGAGTTAATGGCCTTAAATGACCTGATTATACAAAAACACTCAAAACTAGTACTACAAATTAATAAAACAACACAGATTATACAGACAATAAATATTTAGACATTTATGATTTACAAGTGGTATGTATTGATTTGTAGATTATATTTAAAAGATTACTTTGTCATAAAAACACTGGCAGTTGATTTGTAGTTTACACTGGTGTACTGCAGGTGTCGTCAGCAAACCGTGAATCATTTCGAGAATCATTTGATTCAACTGAATCTAAATTGGTTTAAAGAAGCTCAGTTTCTCTATCATTACTTGCCAGTGACCAAATAGCGTGTTTATGATGAACTCCTTCACAACATAGGGAGCACCTTTTCTGTTACTCATGTGTGGATGTGCTTTAGTAATATTATTAGATACAATACATTACAAATGTTACATTCATTAATAATTAACTTATTTCACAATTCTCTATATAATAGTCTGAACGGGTTGTATTGATTTAAACACTTTAAATTATTAAAAACACAAACCTTTCTTCAGCCAAATCACAGACTCATGAGAACGGCGCAGCCTTATGACATCATGTCGCCCCACCAAAATAAAAGTCTTGTTCACACGCTAAAAAATTCACATACAGAAAACACATTCAAATGATAAGATAAAGGATGGATTCAAAGTATCAATCACAGATTCCCAAATCTAAATTATATCTAAATATATTTATACCAACTACAGAGCATTTTTGTGATATTCTCAATCATGAATAGTCAAGTATCTTGATCTACATATTACAAAGGATTGGAAAGAAATTTTGAGTATTTCAAAATCATTAAGAATTTGTAGTTAAAAAATAGGTTTTTGATTGCAGAGAAAGATCTGCTATTTAATTCTTTAACTAAAAATGAAAATTCTGTCATTAATTACTCACCCTCATGTCGTTCCACACCCTTAAGACCTTTGTTCATCTTCGGAACACAAATTAATATATTTTTGATGAAATCCGAGAGGTATATGACTCGTCCATAGACAGCAATATAACCACCACTTTCAAGGTCCAGAAAGGTACTAAAGACATCATTAAAATAGTCAGCGTGACTGCAAGTGATTCACCTTAATGTTATGAAGAGACAAGAATACTTTTTGTGCGCAAAAACAAAACAAAAATAATAACTTTATTCAACAATATCTTCTCTTCTGTGTCATTCTCATACATTGTTTACGTCCAGCGCTTCCAGGTTCTGTCAGAACGCCGACTCATTATTGGCCGGCACCTGCATCAGAATCACACGTGAAGCTCACGTGTTCAGCTTTGGCCAATACTGTGCCGGCATTCGGATGTTAACACGGAAGCCTTCACAGCATAAGAGAATGACACAGAAGAAAAGATATTGTTGAATAAAGTAGTTATTTTTGTTTAGTTTTTGCGCACAAACAGTAACATTCATAACTTCATAACATTAAGGTTGAACCACTGCAGTCATGTTGACTATTTTAACAATGACTTTTCTACCTTTCTGGACCTTGAAAGTGGTGGCTCTCGGATTTCATCAAAAATATCTTAATTTGTGTTCCAAAGATGAACAAAGGTCTTACGGGTGTGGAATGACATGAGAGTGAGTAATTAATGACAGAAATTATATTTTTTGGGTGAACTAACCCTTTAAGTGTTTTCTTTATAATGGATTTCTGAGGGAAACGCTTAGTGCATTACATTCATATTCTGAGTGCATCAGCTTTCCTGTAGCCTATCCATTATAGCCTACATCAATAAGGTATGAGTTTGGTCTTTTTAAATCACTGTATTAGTCCATTAAGCCACGTTAAGCATTTTATATGTTCAGACGGCAGGGGAATCCTAGAGTATGACGTATGAGGGAAACCCTAGTACTGTAGCACAGCGCCGCAATATAAAATTAATCAAACTAAACAACTGAGAAAAATATACGTCTTCCTCAGTTGTATGTTCTGTACATCAGCATCAGAAGAATAACATTATAAACTCGTTCACAGCAGAGAAAGCTGCTTATGTGTACACAGGGAAAGTAACCGTGAAGACTTAAACATAAGCACAGCGTTTGTGTCCTTATCAGCTTTTCTGCATATATACTGGCCCTGATAATCATCACATATACTTACCACTTGCTCCAATTCTGCAAATCAGTTTTTGTGAATGAATGACTCTCTCTAACTGTTGCTTTGGTCTTTGTAACACCTGATTGTACGGCGACTATCAGCAGATAGAGATTATGCATCAGTACTCTACTGCTTTTCCTGCAGTTCCCGGATGTGGAATGTTGAATTTTCTCTCGAATTTGAACCACTGAATTTGTGGAAGCGAATTTGTAAAGCGAAATAAAATGGACCGAAAATTGCCTGTTGAATATTATAGGTTGTATTTGTTAACAGACTGACTATTTTGGAAGTGACATCCGAAAGGTGAATATGGATTATTGAATTTTTAAAAATGAAAATGTGTGTGAAATGTTTTGAATTGAAATATTAATAGCTTTAATATACAACCATGATGAATTTCAGAACATAAAAATGCAGGCGCTAAAAATACAATGCATTAAAATGCAAGCACAGTTAAAGCAATGCTTTTTTTTTTTTTCAATTAGTGCAATTCAACAAGTTTTTTTTTTTTTTTTCAAATACATTTGTCATTATTTTACTTCCATACTACAGCAATTAAAATTTGTTACATGCTATATTATTTAGCTGTCTATTTTCATTACAGTCAATAATTTTAGATCCGATTCCAATTGGATGCACAAATAGTCAGATTTGGACTGACAGTGTGAACGTAGCCCATGAGTGAGTGATTCAATGACTCAATTTGTGTATCCAATTGGAATCGGATCTAAAATTATTGACTGTCCACATTGTGTATCGCAACTGTTCAGATCCAATTTGTGTGTAAATGCCGCTCTTTCATTTTCCGGAATACATGTGAGAAAGTCACATAAACAACATGAAATCTGGAACAGTCAGACTGAAACGGATTTCCAGAAATGCGATTTGAATAGGATTTCAAACCACATACAGTATGAATGTAGCTCAAATCGGATATGTAAAAATGCATTTCCTGTGATTTTTTTCCCATTCACACTTTCTAAATCTGATCAGATCGGATATGCACAAAAAAAAAAAAAAATGGATTTGGACCGACAGCCTGAACGTAGCCATAAAGACTTGACTCGCTTTATTACTGGATAAATATGCATATTTGAAACAATCTCCTGAATGAATGATTCAATGATTTTTAACTTGTTGCCACCTACTGGTGTAACAATGTAATTAATACAATCTTTATTTGACGCATTGTTTACAAATCAAACTGCTCTCAATCCAAAACTGCACAGCTGATTAAAGCAAAGCCAAATGGGCTTACCTATGCATTGCTTGCGTTTTCTGAACTTTCCTGGTTATTACTTGTTGGTGTTCGTCATTGGCATTTCAACATCTCTGGCTACAGAAATCTCTTCTTTTAATTGGATTGAACTAGATAATGACACAATTATCATTTGTAGAGGTTTTTTATAGCCAAAACTGAAAGTGGTTTCATAACTGACTAACTTTGCCACATTGACTGTTATTTTCATATGCTTTACTGTGAAGCTAATTTGAAATTATCTGTATTGTATAAAGTGCTATAAAAATAAGTGTGACTTGACTAGAGATGAATCAAATAATGCAGTGGAATGTTCATTATTTCATTCCGTTTTGTCATTTTTTACATTTATTTCAGTTACAATCTGGCATTTCACAGCAAAACAGAATTTTAACTGATATTTTGATTCTGAGGTGTTAATATATGGAATGTAGCGACGCCTCTATACAATCAAAATTAGAGACCGTCTATCATAACCACTCAATATTTGAATATATATCAAAGGTCAGGTGTGGCCACAGGTGTTCATATGTACATGATAAAAGAAAATAAAAAGCCTGAAGGAAAAGTATAAAGAAGTGACCATGAAGGTGGACAATCATATGTGGCCCACATTTAGTTATGATGTGAACATTTGAAATGCCTGCTTTTTTTTCTAAACCTATCAACCTCAGAACATTGCACTTTCTTTTCAGAATGAGTTTGCAAATGACACTTCAGGTCTCTTCGATATGTGAAACTCTTTTCACACTGAAGACACGTGAAAGGCTTCTCTCCAGTGTGAAGTCTCATGTGAGTCTGAAGGTTCCCCTTAACTGTGAAACACTTCCCACACTGAGGGCAGATGAAAGGCTTCTCTCCGGTGTGAACTCTTATGTGAACCTCAAGGTTTGCTTTTTGTGAGAATCTCATTCCACAGAATTTACAGGTGAAAGGCTTCTCTCCGGTGTGAACTCTCACATGGACTTCAAGGGATGATTTATATGTAAAACACTGTCCACACTGAGGGCATGTGTGAGGCTTCTCTCCAGTGTGATGTTTCATGTGGACTTTAAGGTTTTGTTTTTGAGTGAAACTTTTTCCACACTGTTGACAGGTGAAAGGCTTCTCTCCAGTATGGATTCTCATGTGGACTTCAAGGTTTTGTTTTTGACTGAATCTCTTTCCACACTGACGGCAGGTGAAATAACTGTTAAATTCTCTTTTTTGTGAGGAAGTCTTTTCTGTCTGTGTGGATTGTTCTCCATTTACGAAATCATGATGTTTCTCATACTGATGTTTCTCTTTCATTTCACTCAGTTCTTGACTCTCCTCTTTCAGCACCTTCAGACCTAAAGTGGAAAAAAAAGCAAATACAAATCACCACCAGTTTAATGACAGTTCAATGGTCTTACCTGTAATTATATCCTTATTGTAACAAACGCTATAGTTAAACAATTACAATAACTATGTTACAAGTCAGAATCAAGAGCTTTAAAGTATGGACCTTCTTGAATTATTGACTTAACAATTGGTATTCCCCATGTGTAAAATGTGTTCTGCTAATATGACAGATATTAGGAAAAACCTGGCTTTAAGATATTCCAAAAGATGACAGGAAATAAACATTTTCAGTGTAAGAAAATTTTAAAGGGGTGATTCAATACACGAGTTCAATGCTGGATTTACACAAAGAAAGATGAAGCAGTTCCCACTTTAAAGGAATAGTTCACTTTCAAATAAAAATTTCCTGATAATTTACTCACCTCCATGTCATCCAAGATGTCCATGTCCTTCTTTCTTCAGTCCAAAAGAAATTAAGGTTTTTGATGAAAACATTCCAGGATTTTTCTCCTTATAGTGGACTTCAATGGTCTCCAAACGGTTGAAGGTCAAAATTACAGTTTCAGTGCAGCTTCAAAGGGATACCAGATGAGGAATAAGGGTCTTATCTAGCGAAACAATCGGTCATTTTCGAAAAAAAATCTAAATGTGTATGCTTTATAGGCACAAATGATCGCAACACAAGTGCTTCCACCAGAACGCAATTCCATATTCTTCAAAAAGCTTACGCTAAATGTCCTACGCCTTCCCTATTCAACTTACGGAAAAAACGGGACTGGCGCCGCGTTCGTTCCGTAAGTTGAATAGTGAAGGTGTAGGACATTCAGCTTTTTGAAGAATACGGAATCGCGTTCTGGTGGAAGCACTTGTGTTGCGATCATTTGTGCCTATAAAGCATATACATTTTGATATTTTTTAAGGGAAAATGACCGATCGTTTCACTAGATAAGACCCTTATTCCTCGTCTGGTATCGTTTAAAGCCCTTTGAAGCTGCACTGAAACTGTAATTTTGACCTTCAACCGTTTGGAGACCATTGAAGTCCACTATAAGGAGAATAATCCTGGAATGTTTTCATCAAAAACCTTAATTTCTTTTGGACTGAAGAAAGAAGGACATGGACATCTTGGATGACATGGGGGTGAGTAAATTATCAGGAAATTTTTATTTGAAAGTGGACTAATCCTTTAAAAGCAGAAGCTGCTGTTTATGGGCCCCTAACTGTAAGCACATTTTATTGTTTTTACATCTTTTAAAAGTATTATGTTGCTCTATTTTGGTTGCATCAAGGACATAAACAAAGACCAATGTGTTTTTGCTTTGCTAGCCAGTTAGCTAAATTCTATTGCATACTTCTCCAACAAACACCAACAAACTTCTATGTTCATAGACAAACAGTTGTTCATACTATAAATTAAACACTACCTTTACAAAAATGCTACTACTCAGTCATGTATTTGGCTACAGTAAAGCTTTAATCAGGATAAAACCGTATATTGAAAGCTAACAAACAGCAGTAACATAAAGTGACAGCATATCTAAACACTTTGACACAAATACAAACGGAAATACTTACCATTCATAAACGTCCATTAAAAACCGTGCTTGCAGAGGTTCTGCTTGACCCTCTTATTATTACTGCTATCTGGGTCTGATTCGGGCTCAATTTGATACGGCAATATAGACTCCATTATTTACATTTCCACTGAAGCACATGTAACAACTAATGGTAAGGGGCGTGGCGTTTCCGGACGCTTCAGCGAATCACAATACACTGGGCCAGCTAACCAATCTGAGCCCACTGCTATTTCGGAGGGAATGGTATTATAGAACCAGGAAGTCAAACCGGCGTTCAAATGACAATGGAAACAGTGGTGTAGAATAAAGGCAAAATATGTGAAAGCATTAAGACATGTTAAACTGCGTCCCATAAACACAATCAAGCCTAGAAAAAAAAAGAAAAAAAAACAGTGAACCACCCCTTTAAGTAAAGATATTTTGAGTTCCCATGGCACTTTGTACACAAGTGATTGTTAACTACCCTTTTTATTACAGTTATGTTATCATCCAACTTTGCATGTGTGGATGATACCACAAAAGACCATTCTGCAAAATAGTTGCATTAACTGCAACCCTCCTGCTACTGCTATTTTGAGATTTATCTGCATATATCATACACTAGAGTTGTATAAAATAACCACAGTAACACAGTAAAATTGGACAGAAAATACATTAATATTAAACATCAGTATATTTCTAACGGAATGACTCAGATGGTATACAATACAACAGTTGAGAGTTTATTGCAGCAATGCAGAATAAACAGATGCAGGTGAATAAACTGTAAATTGCAAAGTTCAATGGAGTGATAGAATGGTAACAGTTTTACTGTCCTTGCAGATGATGAGGAGATCGTGGATCTTGGAACTGGAGAGAAAGCACACACTTCGAGTGAACACTGGAGACTCTGAAGGTAAATCACATACATGGAACAGGTACACACAGAGAGGATTGGGGAAGACGTAGAGAATAGGAACTTGTAGAAAACGTAGGAGCATCGTCGCTGGAATGTGGATTACAGGTAAGCAGTTCTTACTCAAAACGAGACCAGACAACTATGAAGCTCGGGGTGTGTGTTTAAATACAAAGACATGTTGTTAGCTTGAATGGTGTCAGGTGTGCGTGATTAGAACTCCGGAGATAGTGCTCTCTTTGATTGGTTGGTGACAGAGCCTGGCGTGTCTGTTACAATATTATTCTTTATTCAGTTCTATGCAACAGAATCAGATTTAACAGAGTTCTTGACCAATTAATGTATAGTTCTACAAAGCTATTACTATCAGAGCATGTGAGCAGAGAGTAGCAGGGAGTGGACCAGTATCGTAATTTTACCAGTGTTGCCCAGCACGGCTATACCACATCATGTTAGAGCACAGTAGGGCTATTGTAAACAGAAACAAGTAAACTACTACATAGTAGGGACGTAACGATTCAATCGCAGTCGATTGAAAATCGATAAAAATATGTGACGATTTAAGTCGGCTGAGATGTTAAACAAATCGCGATACATGTTTCAAACAGCAGGGGCCGCTGAAGCTGTAAACTGTGACCTCGCTTTGCATGCATGATAGCAGCCAACGAGTTGTAGTGTGAAACAGTAGGAAATATGGCAGCAGGAAGTGTGGATGTTGATGTTGAAGACAGGGCTCTGAACCGGTTCAAGGAACTAAAACGAAAACCGGAAACGAACGAAATTTTGACCGGAACGTAACCAGAAACGGAAATGAAATCAAATTTAATAGTTCTGAACAGAAACGCTAATTTGAAATGGCTATTAACCAGTTAATAACGTTATTTTATCATTCTGTTTAATATTTTGATTTGGCAGTCAACCAATCACGAATTCAAATAGTACAGCCTATGCAAATGTGACGCTGACACATCCAAAGTGTGTGAAATGCCGGCGCTGACGCGCTCAGGCTCAGCTGTCAAGTCATCATAGGTTAGGTAAGTCACAATGCCAATGCCCTGGCATTGATTTTTCCGATGATATATGTCACCAACCGTCAAGCATTTAAGTGAAAATGAATATGGATATGTAGGATATGTAGAACATGAGTTCACACAACGTCACATCACGCACATGCGCTTCTGTGGACGGAGAAAACAGAATAAAACAATAGGCCTACATAACACATATACAATAAAAGGGAATATTAGGCCTATAGGCTACGCGAAATATTTCACTTAAATAATTAGGTCTAGAGATTAACAAAATGAAAGTGTTTCATTGTGGCACACTTCAAAGATCTGCTTGTTTTCGTTATTTATGTGTCTTTTGTAAATGTATGAATTATGTCTTGCATTAAATTACGGAGTACAGTTTAGAAGGAAAAAAATTCCAGTGGTCGCGCCGGCGCCACGCGCGCACACACAAATTCTTGCATTGCTTACTTGATATCGCAGCCTGTTAAATAATTAAAATAAAATACAATCAACCAAACATCTAAAACGTTACACTGCTCAATTCAATTCTGTGATACAATCTGCCGTTTACCACCCGTGACCACCGCCTGACTGTGCTGTTATGTGAAGCATGATGTCGATAATGCGAGTTAAGTACAAAGCTTAATAGTTTAGCATTCGTCTCGAAAATGGAAACAGTGTCGAATGAGAAAGATAGGTTTCAGATTCACTTTAAATTAATTAGTTTAGCATCTTAATTAGTTTTATTTCTAATAATTTTTTTTTTTTTATTCGTTTTGGCTTGACGTAGGCCAATATAGCCTGAATAGGCCAACTGTAGGCCAACTTTAGAGGTTTTGTGGTTAAAAAAAAAAAGTTTTGTTTACAAACATTATAAACAAAGCTATATGCTAGGCTATTTGTAAACATTTTATTTTATTTACCAATAAATTACATTATTTCTGAATGTAGGCCTAATAATAAAATGCGACGTATCTTTAAAAATCGGTATTTTTAACCATGCAGCAAACATTTTAAAATATCTTGAAAAAATACTTTATAAACCATTGATAGTTCTTCCTTATGTTTAGCCTACAAATTTGGACAGAATCTTGTTATAAAATACTATATGTATTAATTAAATAAAATGCTGTACGTATTATTATTATTATTATTAAGTAGGCTACATGCAAACAAAAAAAGTAAATAAATAAATAACGTTATTAACCGTTATTTTTTTTTTAAACAAACCGGTTTCGGAACGTTAATAATACAGAAGGAATGCTGGAACAGAAACGTTAAAATAACGATTCAGCTCGGAGTGAAACGACTGAATTTTTTTTCGTTTTTAAGTCCCTGGTTGAAGATGCCCCATCCTCGTTTAAATCGGAGGTGTGGCGGCATTTTGGCTTTCCAAAGTCTAAAAATGACAGTGGTGAGTTGGTTACAGACAAAACGAAAACTGTGTGCAGACACAGCAAGAAGCTGTTTATATACACTAACAGCACAACAAACATGATGCAGCATTTAAACCATCACCACAGTGAGAAGCTCCAGTCACCAGCTCCATCGGTATGTAAAAAGCTATTAACAGGCCAAACCACTCTGACCAGCGGATTTGCAGCCCCACTCGGTCCAAAGAGTGCGCGAGCCACAGAGATCACACGGTGCATCTGTGTTTTCATGCCGAAAGATATGAGGCCATTTTCTATTGTAGAAAATGAAGGATTTCGGCTACTGGTGAACACATTGGAGCCCAGATACACCATCCCATCCCATGCTGAAGTTTTCAAATCAGCTGTGAGTGAATGGGGGCTTCAAAAGGCTAACCGTGGAATTACTGTTGTTACGGACAACGCGAGAAATATGGATGTTGCTGTCAGAGAGGCTGCGCTAGCCCCCCATGTTAGGTGTTTTGCCCACACTTTAAACTTGGCCAGTCAAACGGGTTTGAGTGTTCCCCACGTTAGACGTTTGTTGGGCAGAGTGAGGCGCATTGCTGCTTTCTTTCACAGAAGCTCCACAGCCACAGCAGCACTCGCAGCCAAACAAATACTTCTGGAGCTTCCAGCGCACAAGTTAATCATCGATGTCGCTACGTGCTGGAACAGCAGTCTGGATATGATCGAACGCTATCTCGAACAGCAAGCGGTTGTGACAGCTACTCTCCTGAGCAACGACGTTCGACGAAATGTCCGTGACATCGACACTTTGGATGTCTTAGACATCCGTGATGCGGAGGACATCGTGAGGATTCTTAAAGACCCACTGAAGTGTCTTTCTCACTTTTGCCAATATAGATCAATGACATTACCCTGCACTTCAGCTTCTCATCAGATTTTCTGTCCAATCAAATGCTCTCTAGAATCTAAAGTGTCCTGCCCAATAATGCTGCGCATTACTAGGCACTTTGTGAATTGTGAAGCACTATAAACACATTTACAATGCTTTATGTATACTACCATCACAGAGTGTTAAAGCTTTTTGTTTTGTCTTGTTTTTTTTTGTCAAAACTCCATAAGCAACGGCAAAAAAACATTTAGGCTTGATATTTTTTGCCTCCCTAGTTCTTTGGAATTTGAATTCCTTTTGTGTCAGTGGCAGCAAATGCTGGGCCTTCATTTGTTCCTTGTGCAGGATGAAGGCATTCACAATTGCAATGTCCAAGAGATGCTGAAACAGCTTCTTATACCATTTCCGGGTCTTGTGTAGTACATTGTAATAGCCGATCAGTGCATCCGATAGATCAACTCCTCCGATGTATTTGTTGTACTCGAGCACAGGCTCAGGAATGGGAATGGCCTGCCGGGTCCACTCACCCTGGTCCACCTTCACTCTCCTGTTGACAGTCTCCCCCCCATAAGCCTTGTGCACTGAGGAACACATGACCACCTCCCGTGTGTCCATCCATTTAACAAACAGAAGGCCATCTTTCCTTGTCCATCTGATGGCTCCCCTTTCAGCTTTTTTGGGCATATCATTTTCTCTTGTCTGTGGAAAGCCCTTCCTGTTTGTTCTGATTGTGCCACATGCACCCATCTGTAGCCCTGCTAGGTCTTTGAAGAGATCTGGGCTTGTGTAAAAATTGTCCACAAACAGTGTGTATCCTGTGCCTAGCAGAGGAAAGTCTAACAGGGACATGACAGAGTCGTGACTGAGTCCTTTGTCACTGCGTGTGGCCCTTTTCCCCTCATACACAGAGAAATTCCATGTGTATACGGTAACCGAATCAGCCAGAACAAAAAGCTTATAGCCCCACCTAGTGGGCTTGGCTTTCATGTATTGCTTGAGCGCAATATGGGCTTTGGTTGCCACCATCCTCTCGTCAACTGAAAGATGGTAAAATGTCTTACAGGCATTTATGAGGTCTGTGTAGAGAGGCTTTACTTTGTACAAAGGGTCATATTCATCAGTTCCCTTTTTCTGCTGGTTTTCTGCTGGAAACTAAAATTGTAACCCAGCTTTTTGGACCAGTAATCACTCAGTTCACTGGCTTTCACAAGGCCAATGTAAGTGAGCAGAGACAAATAACCATTAAATTCATTCAAGGTGAGAGTTTGCCATTTGTATTTTTTCCTAGAGTTAAAAATTTTTTCTCCGTATGTATTTGTGTTTGCTATTATCTCCAAGACCACACTGTTGCTGAAAAACAACTGAAATAAGTGGATTGGATAATACAACTCATCAGTTATGAGCTGTGGTCCAGGAGGTCGTTTAGGTGCAAAGCTGGGCATTGGTGGTGCCTCATCTTCGTCAGAAAGACTGTGCCACATGTCAGTTTGTTCTTCTGAACTGACAGCAGAACTTGACCTTTTTTTGTCTAGCTTTTGTTGGTTTGGAGGTCTGTGGCTGCAGGTACTGGAGGATTTCAAACCAACATGGCTCCTGGTTACCCTGGCATCTGAGGACAGGCTGTGTGAGGGAGGAGGAGACTTTCATGTTGAGGGACGGGGAGACTGTGAGGTTGGTGCTGAGGATGCTTGTGCAGGGGCTTGGTTCTTCGTAAAGTCTCAGTAAAAAGACAGAGTTCTTTGTCTTTTTACTCTTTCTCTGGCTAAGCGCTCTATTTGAGTGACGTAAACACAAAATGAAAAGAAATATTTGATCATTCTCCATAAAGCGGTCATTATTTACATCTCATATCATCAGTAAACCATTGCGTTACCGAGGCAAATACTTTTGTATTTCATTCCAAAGAGCGACCGTTATCAGCCCCACAGTGGAAAATGAAACCGAAACCATAACCGTACCAGCTGGGCCGGATCGGCACTGAAAGGAATGGTTACACAATGAGAACCGTATGGCCCGATGGTGGAAAAGCGGCTTATGTTACATCACTTCGTGAGACATATCTTGTGATCGATATAATGGATTATGTTTATTTTGGACTCATTTCAATCGGGAGCATCCACTGTAAGTAATGATGTGCCATTTTCTACAATCTATGCATATTTCTTGGAGTTACGAGCTAAAACGTAGCTTGAATGCTTCATGTGTATATACTTAGCTGCCTGCGTCTGTGGGATTTTTGTGGTAGAACTCTATGAGAAATAGATTGGAGCGATGGATTATGTTGAGTTTGGGCTCTTTTTAAAGATGGGCAATTTCCTACAATCGATGCATATTTCATGAAGTTATGTGCGAAATTGTGATTTAAATGCCACAACTGCATATTATTTTCATATGGGTCTGGGGGCGGTTACACGTAAAAAAAACTCAACCAAGTTTAGTCAAAGTCCTGAGCTGTATCTGAGCTGTATGACGTTTCTGACACATTACAGAGCATAGTAAAAAAAAAAAAAAAATCCTGAATTATGAAAACTTATTTATATATATATATATATATATATTTCAGCCAATAACTCAGGACTACTTAGGATTTACTCAAATTGGCTACATGCATTGTAAAGTTAAGACTCTAAGCTTTCAAATGACTATTATGTGCTGATCAAGGCAGGCGTTTTGAAACATATGATTATTAATTTTTTTTCATAGCTAGGTGGTGCCCTCCAGCGGTACACTTAGGGATTACTCAGCGCTCATTAGGAGTTGATCTGTCAGTGATTGCTTAGTAATTTGATTATGAATTTTTTCACGGGAGGGTGGTGTCCCGCCGGCGGGACACTTCAGGCTTAAGGGGTTAAGATATGTCAGTACAAGTTGCTTTCAGTTAAAACAGCTCAAACATGCATTTTAGCCTAGGACTAGCTTAAGCCTTGTCTGTGATACTGGGAGCATGTGACTCAGATAATGTGTAATTTATGGTGAGAGGAGGAGAAAAATGTACACCCTGAACTAAAGACAATGTCTAATTGGTCAGAACTCCTCCGGTAGGTTGGACAAATGTTTGAATCAAAAACTCAGGACACTACCAAAGAATTACATAGAGTGGAGACGATCAAGATTAAATGAAAACAGCTTCATTCAAGCTATCTAACTACTCTCGTCTCACTTTTCTCTCGTTGAGAGTCTCGTGTTCTAAGTTAAGTTTTGCCAAAAAGTTTGTCAATGATTCTACAGCAAAGCCTGCTTCCAACTTCAAACTTCATCCACGAGACTTTCCATTCATCCGCAAACACACCAACGAGATTGGATTCCCAAGACGTCACTCCAGACACCGCTAGTAAATCAAAGAACCTGGGAAATCCTTTCTCCAGCAAGGACCATGAAGGGAATTCCCATCAAAGACTCAAACAACAGACACAAGTAACGCCTCTTAGCTAAACTGGTGTATTGATATAAAATGTAATAACCCCTTCTAAGAAATGATAGAAGGGTTAAATTAATGGTTCGTTCAGGTCAGGTTTTGTAAAATGCATATATTGCTAGAAACTTAGTATTTCATCATATCACACTCTTAAAACTCATTCTTTCCTCACTTTCTTTCTTTCTGCAACTCGTGTGAATGTGTGTTTGCGTGTTTATGTGATAGAAATTAGTTTGTGTTAGAATAATCAATAAAGTCTTGTTTGTATTTAAAGATGTGTTCTTGTGATTTCTGCTTACGAATTTAATGTCTTAAACTACTGATCCTGTTACTGTGCTAATAAATAGTATTTGAACTATAGTTTGGATATTAATATCCGCTATAGAGTTCAAGTGAATGCTGGATGACTTATTTGTTCAAAAGTGATTCTTTCAAAATTATTAATAATTCCGTTTGAGCTAAACTGACCTGTTTCCCTTAGACACTTTTTGTAAACTTTGTTCAACAGAAGTGCCATATGCTCCAATATCTCATATATATCTCATATATGTTGTGTTGATAGTGTGCGAAAAGCACTGTTTACTGTATTTGTATCTTTAATCTATTGTATTTATTTGTGCTGTTGCTTGTAGTTTGATTTTTTGTTCTTATTTTCTTTATTTTTTTTTGACAGTAATAATTTTTCCCCTGAACATAGCACATACTGAACCGTCCCGAAACCATGACCCTAAACCCATGATAAAAACCGAACCGTGTGTAATTTGAACTAATACACCCCTAATTTTGAGGTATGAGAGCCCTGGGATGTTTTCTTCACAGATGCTCTTACATAGAAGTTGTACTGCTGTTGTAAGCCATTTCGGTTTTATAGAGAGTACAGAGCACCATTTGTGACTTGTGCTGGCAAAATGAGTCACAATGAGCATATTATCAAAAATGTGTTATATTCATTTTCTATTTAAAAAAATCTTATAAATGGTGTATGATTTGTTGGAATAAGATAAAAATGACTGAGTTACACCTGTTGACAGAGTCAGCAAAATCAATTTTGAGGAAAATCTAGTTAAAGTTTTCTGAAGTTCCAAAACAAAATCACCTAGCAACCATACCTTAAAAATCCCTGGTAATAACATCAAATTTGGCACACACCAAGTCAAAACCCATATCTATAGGAAAATATATATATACAACTTTTTTCCCCCCATGATACACAATTGTTTGAATTGTTAACATTAATGAGACAGGTCATGAAACCCTAAACTAAATTTCTGGTTAATTGAGCTTTTTTCCACTATTTTCATCTTCCGGGTCTAAAAACCACATCGAATCCATGTCACAGGTTGTGACGTGGCAGTACACTATAATATATATAATGGCCGGCATGAGAGCAAATAAAACTGTCTGAATCAGAAGACGTTGCTGTGTCGTCGGTCTCCCCTCTTCCCCCTCCACTCCGCAGCTTAACCACGCCCACTTTTGTAGCATTTTTCAAAAATGTGGTGAGACCAGACTGCTGCTGAAACAGGGGGTTTCATGACCCTTTAAGACCTCCTGTAATGCACTGATCTAATATAATGTTTCACATCAAATGTTTTTCTCCAAAAGTTAAAGGGTTAGTTCACCCAAAACTGAAATTTCTGTCATTAAGTACTCACCCTCATGTCGTCCCAAACCCGTAAGACCTTTGTTTGTCTTCAGAACACAAATTAAGATATTTTTGATTAAATCCGAGGGTATCTGATCCACACATAGGCAGCAACTATTTTTTGGGTGAGCTAACCCTTTAACCAAACATTCACTGAAGACAAAACAGATAATGTTTGCATGAATACTCGCCAAAACATATTTTGAAATACTGTAATTCTCGGTGGCGGCTGGTGCTAAAAAAAATTTAGGGGGGAATGTTCGATATGGGGTTAAAAAATTTGAGCTCAATGTGGGTTTATTACCAGTAATAAAGTAATCAAGGTAAGCATACAAAAAACAAACCAACAATAAAACAAACACAATGTAATGTTGCCTAAACCAGCAGCACTACTTGAAAAGAAATTCCGCCCTCTGTTCTCCATTCTGGCTTGCAAATTTCTCAATGACCTTCTGGTTAAAGTCAGTCATCTCAGTCACCAGTTTCTTTTCCATTGACAGCATGGCCAATGCATTCAGCCTCTCCTGGTTCATGTTGTTTCTCAAAAAAGTCTTAATCCTTTTCAAGGTTGAGAAGCACCTCTTAGCTTCTGTTGTGGTTGTGGGTGTGGTGATGAGGATCTTTAGGAGAGTGACAGTCTCTGAAAAGACTTCTTCAAGATTGTTCTCCATAAACAGCTGGAGTAGGTCCACAGCACCACAACAGGCTCTGAAGTCTTCCTTGCAGTAGATGAGACTAAGCTCTGTCTTCAGCTTACTCCCATTGAGCACTGGATAGGCCTTCAAAGTCCTGCTCAGTGCATCTTCAGGAAACGTTATCTTGAACTGTTCAAACCTGTCCCCTTGCAGCAAGGTGGCACTAACAAGGTGGTTTGTGAAGGAGAACCGTTCCATGGTGTGCCCCAGTATGGTATTGCAGACCTACAGTGAAGGATAAAAACAAAAATTATGTAGTGAAGACAAAATATCAATTTCAACAGCAACATTTAAAATGACCAATTTAAGTTATAAAGGGAGAACAGTTTCAATGTTTGAATCCATAATTTCACAGAACCTCATACACATGAACAACATTTTAAAATATCAGCTATTTATATCAATGAGATTCAGAGATGAAGGTCATAATACTAATGTTGTCCACTAGAGGATAACAAATCTTTTTAGATCCGAAATCACATACTTCCTTACTATACAGTAGGAGAAAACAGTATGTGACAAAAGTAGTATGTCTGAATTCATAACAGTTTTCATAAAAGAAAAGGCAAAAAGTACCTGGATGACCTACTTCTTCAGGCGACATTTTGAAGTGTGCATACGATGGATACTTTACTATATCATGAGGCCATGAGAGAGGATTTGTGTAGTGAAGCGACGTAATTGACATCTGGTGGGTCACATGATAACGACAGTGTGGCGAATGTAGTACGTCCAGATTACATTCATACTACACATTTATACCATATAGAATGTACTTCTTTAGCCGCCATGAAGTAATGACTTTTTCAAAATAAGTACCTACTCAAGAGAGTAGACGTCGACCGATTCATCAGTTTTGCTGATTAATTGGCACCGATAGTTGATTGGTGGAACAATCGGTTATCTGCAAAATCCATGCCGATAGTTTTTCCGGGTTGCGTTTGTTACTGGAGAAGTTACTGGGTGCGCTGTCATCGAAATAAAATAAAAACGAAATAACTATCACTGGCGCCTTGTTTTGTTTATATTCACGTGTGATGCTGCGGGCAGCACGGACTGAGCACACGTTGCATGGAGAGCGCTGACATATGCGGGTTTAAACCACAGACATTGAAAAAGTAATGTACGTCGGTGCCGATAGCCTAGTGGTTAGTGCGCCGACACATGGCGCAAATGCGTTCATGACGACCCGAATTCAATTCCCGTCTCGAGATCCTTTGCCGATCCTGCCCCCTCTCTCCGCCCAATGCTTTCCTGCCTGCTCTCTACTGTCCTATCTGAATAAAGGCACAAAAAGCCCATAAATATAACTTTAAAAAAAGAAAAGAAAAAGGAATGTATAAAGTACACTACAGTACATGTTGATCATATTATAAAGTAATACATTTGCTGACTAGATACTGCATTAGCAGAGAATGAACAGCTAAATGTATGTTTGCCGTCGAGGCTGAGAGGATGCCATTAGTACCTCAAGGCAGCTGTTAAAACAATGTAACGAAAACATGCAAATCTGACCTAATATTTAATGTCACGATTGTTACCATGTATTTGCATTAGTTTATATACAGCTGGATGCTTTTATGCATTCATTAGCTGACGAAGTTGCATTTTTAAAGCTACTGACATGAGAAAGCAATTTAATATGTTCATGCAGACATATAAACAAACCAGAAACGCATTGTCATATAATATATAATATATATTTGACATATAATATATATATATTTTTTTATTATTTTCAGATGGCAAAGGCTTTGAAGAAAGTACCAGTGTAGGAGTATTTTACTGAAGTATTGCCAGGGAAAGCACAGCGTAATATCTGTGACAAAATAATCAGCTTGGGGGCATCAACATCTACAGGTAAAAATATTACGAACATGTGGACTCATCTGAAGCACATCCATCCAGAAGTCCATGAAGATGCTAGGGGAAAAAAAGGACACAAATGATCCTTCTCAGCCATCAGTGTCTCAACTGTTTGAAACCAAGACAGGGTGGAAGGATACAGATCCAAGATCCATCAAAATTGATGCAGCTATCACCGAAATGATTGCCACTGACAACCAACCATTTTCAGTGGTTTCAGACCTTGGATTTAAGAGGCTCGTGTCCCTTATGAAACCCAGGTACCGGATTAAAAATGAAAAGTTCTACAGAACAAAGATGCTTGATGAAACACATTCCAGAGTTTTGACAAAAGTCAAAAGTGTAGTAATGAAAGACAAAGCCCCCATTCATGGCCTTCACAACTGACTGTTGGTCTGGAACTACAGAGTCCCTGATGAGCCTAACTGGGCATTTCATTTCTGAGGATTGGTCTAGAAAGCAAGTGGTGCTAAATGTCAATCCCATGACTGGATCACACACAGCCAGTTATATTCAAGAAACCTTCCTGAACATGTTAGGAGATTGGAATATTTAAACAGAACGTGTTGTTCTTGTCCTAAGAGATGGAGGAGCAAACATGGTAAAAGGAATGAGACTGGCTGAACTTCTTGATTTAAGCTGCACTGCTCACACCCTTCAGCTCATTATTAACGATGGCCTATCTTGTCAGAGAGCTGTCCTGGACATTTTGCCATATTAAAAAGCTGTGCAACTCACTTTGGCCACTCTGTATTGGCCAAAGAGAGGCTAAGAACCATTCAGGAGGAGCTGGGTGTCCCAAAGCACACCATCATCCAGCCAGTCCCAACTCGATGGAACTCAACACTTCACATGCTCCAAAGAATGTATGAACAGAGACGGGCACTGAATGTGTACTCTGGTGAACATGGCCATATCAGTGGCTTATCTGCCACACAGTGGGACAATGTCTGTAATCTTATTGACACACTGGTTCCCATTGAAGAAGTCACAATGGAGATGAGCAACTCTGAGTCTTCAGCAGCATACATTATCCAGTGTCTGTTCTGAAGCTGATGCTGCAGGCAGAGGGTCCATCATCAACAGGGATCAAAACTTTGTGCAAGACCATGCTTGAAAGCCTGATAAAGCGTTTTTCCAAGGCAGAAGAGACAAAAATTCTGGTCCTAGATCTTAGATACAAGGCCCGTGCCTTTGCGTCTGAAGAAACACTTGAGAAAGGAAAACTGTGGCTAAACGAGGAAGCTGAAGAGCTTGGCAAGCTCAGAAAGAAGATCCGAGCCCTGCACCAGAAGGACCTGAGCAGGATGAGGGTTTGGATCCAGAGACAAAGAAGCAAAGAATCCATCAGCCCACTTTACTGGACACCCTGTACGCCAGGGTCCTTGGAGCCACTGCTGTTTCTCAGGGAATGCACAGCTTTGAGAGTTAGCTTGAGTGCTATTTGTCAGAGCCTGTCATTGAAAGAAGTGACATGCCTCTGCAGTGGTGGCAGAAAAATTAAACAAGATTTAAAACACTTGCACATCTGGCCAAGAAATTTCTGTGCCCCACACCATCCACTGTGCGTAGTGAAAGGGTGTTCAGTGAAATGGGTGTGCTTTATGATGCCAGAAGGAGCAGACTGACCGGACACCATGCACACCAACTCTGCTTTCTCCATTATAATTTGAGGTTCCTTAACTTTAAATACTAAAATAGAACTAGAATTAGAAATGTATCATGTTAAACTTTAATCTATTGCAACAGGACTAGTTTCACAAATTCAAATTTTGTTGTTATTTGGAGTGTCATTTTTATTCATTTTGAATGTAAATGTTTTTATTTGTTATTAAGAGTATTACTTTTTGTTTCAGTTTAAATGCATGTCTTTTATTTACTTAAATATTTATTAATGTAAGATATTCATATTATATATTTATTTAATTTAGCATATTTTCATAGTTCAATACTGTTTTTTATTTTATTTCATTTTTTATAATAAAGTTCATTTATTTTTGACTTTGATTTTGGCTTCTAAGGATTATTAAAAGAAGATATTTGAGGTAAAACTATTAAATAGCCAGTCTAGCGCAACTTCCTTCTCTTCACAGCACTGTCATTTCTCCCCACAACCCAAACTCAATGTCAGAATCAGCACAATCGGTGATTGTTGTAAAACACAGTCTCTACTGTTGCTAAATTGCGGGATGTGTTTGGTTATAAAAAGAGCTATTTAAAGCACAATAATCCACAGAAGAGACGCTGATTCCAACTTCAACTTCTGTGTGTGAACTCCAAAACGGACCACAACTAGACAAGCAAATTATACTTTAGGCTTCGTGTACACGTCTAAACAATCAAATGCACACAAAATATGTCGACTGACTTGGAGAGTATTCACTTAAACACAGTTATCATCTTAAATGGGCGTAAAAGTTGGGAGAAAATGTGTATTATTAGATCTGCATTCAGTCTTTTTAGTGGCAGCAGTCTAATGTGAATAAAACAGCTTCAATAAGCATTAATCTATCTATTTATACAGTGAAAACTAAGTATTGTTATTTTTTACATTTTATTATTACTTTATTAGATTTCTTTTGTAGGCCATATAACTTTTCTGAACAGTAATGTTAGTAGACCTTTCTGAAATTAAAGCACTGTTTATTTCATTTGTATCTTTGACTTCTTGTATTTATTTGACCATTTGTTTGTACTTTGTTTCTTTGTTCTTATTGTATCTTATGTACATAAAACAAATGCTTGCGCAGTGGTCCATTTACAGATATAAGTTTTATATTGGTTTTGTTCAAATATTGTTTTGTTTTTTTTGCTATAGATATTTATTTTACATTTCAGAATATAAAGCAATGTTAATTATGTTCTTAATTTGTTTCTTTTTTTAATAAAAAACAACAACAAAAAGAACCAATAAGATTACCATTAATGTAATGTAATGTGGGTCGATAAGCAGTATCGGTAAGAGTAGTAATACTGTTAAAACCTTAACGATACCCATCCCTACTGACACATGACCTTGGTGGGTCACTTCGTGCTTAAAGGTGCAATGTGTACATTTTAGGAGGATCTATTGACAGAAATGCAATATAATATACACAACTATGTTTTCAGTGGTGTATAAAGACCTTACAAAATGAACCATTATGTTTTTATTACCTTAGATGGAGCCATTTCTATCTAGTCGCCATTTTGCGCCGGCATGTTTCTACAGTAGCCCTAAAAGGACAAACTGCTCTATAGAGCGCATTTGCTTGACTGGCTACTCTCTGCTGTCTCAGACAACATATTTGTCCTGTGTTGGCCACCGTAGCTTCTCTATATTGCAATTCACAATAGACATCCTGCGGCGCGAATGATGTGGTGCGAATCGAGCGTTTTGGGCGTTTGACACGCTCTTTACTCAATTTGAGCTATATATATATAGCTTATTCACCGTATTTTACAACTACTTTCCCGCTGACGAGTTGATGTGTTTATTCAGAGGAAGTGTGCAGAAGCGAGACTGGATCCGCCTGGCAGAAGCCCCTCTCGTGACGCGAATTCGCGTCTGTTGTGAAGTGAATTTCACGCGCGAATGAAGCGAGTAAACTCAAAATGTTCAAGCGTCCAACTACGCGCGAATAGCGCGATTTGTTCGCGCAAGTCACGTCTGGTGTGAACACCCCATTAGAGCATAATTGCTGCTGTAATGAGTGTGTACGCAGAGTGGCCTATGAACTCCTTGCTGAGTGTTGAAGCTGAATTCTGCTGAACTATTCTTTAGTAAAATTTTCTTCAATTGGCTGCACTTCTAACTCCTGGTCTTCATTCATCCTATCTGGTCTTCAGGTCTTTAAATTCTGTAAATTCCCCTCCACTCTCATAGTAAACGATCTGATGTAAAATTTAAATGTTGGAGCACAAGATTAAAAAAAAATAAAAATACCATACTGCAGTATAACATGGACTGCAAGAAAAACTCACCTCTGCTGCAATCCGTTCATGGACCTCTGGATTGAGCGACCGGCGCCTCTTTGCTTGAGAACCACCTGCACTGCTTTGGTCAACCAGGGGATGGAGAGAATTTCTGCAAAGGAGTAAGAAAATGTATAAATTATAATAATAACAATAAAAAAAATCGTAAAAGAAAGAACAAAACTGCTACCTGATCTTCTTTATGTCCTGCTGGAACTTCTGGATGCTCTTCTTGATGTGGTCCGAATCTATGTCCTTCTTCTGGAGTTTAGTATAGAGGAGGTCCACATGTGGCATGATGTTGTGGAAAAGTTGCAGAAAGAACTTAAAATCCTGATCCTCAAGCAGCATTGCAAAGGCTCTTGCCTCTCTGACGGTAATGAGGTCAAAGTCACCTGAGTCTTGTATGGTTTCAAAACAGCGGATGAGGTCCTCTCTGTACTCAAACACGGTACTGATGGCACAGCTGTGAAAATTCCATCTAACATCGCTTGAATTTGGTAGTCTTTGGGCCACTACTTTATCAAGAACATCGGTGCGCTTGGGTGATCTCGAAAAAAAGCTGGCAAATCCTCCAAGGTCAGAGAAAAAAATTCTCACTTTGGGTATGTAAGACGTGGCCTGCTGCATTATTAGACTGAGTTCATGTGCATAGCAGTGGATGTAGTGGGCATTTGGGTACACATCTTGTATCTTCCGTTGAACACCTGCAGTGGAACGCCTCATCACGCTGGCTCCATCATATGATTGGGAGATAAGTTTACTCTTCTGATCCTCAGGAAGGATGACAGCAAGACGCTCTTTAAGAGCTGTAACGATGGAATCGGCTGTAGCTGAATGCAGTGGGATAAACTCAAAAAACCTCTCCTGGACATTGCTTTTGGCATCAATGTAGCGCAGCACAAGCACAAGTTGGCACTGTGTGGCAATTTCAGTGGTCTCGTCGACCTGGATTGAGAGAAAATCCCTGCTCTGTGCTTCTTTGATTATGTGTTCCTTCACAACAGACAACATACAGTCCAAGAGCTCGTTCTGCATGATTTTCGAAGTTCCCTTAAACACAGCGGCATTCTCGAGGTGCTCTTTCAACACTCCATCAAGGGAAGCAACAAAGTCCACCAAGCCACGGAATATCCCGGGATTATCTGAGCTCTCACTTTCATCATGGCCATGCAAAGCCAGCTCAAATGCGCCACAAAATTTCACACAGTCTATTATTCTAGACAGGATGTGGCGATTTTTTATGACCTCTTCATTGTGCCTTCTAATGCCAATCCTGTAGTTTTCATCTAGCTGTTCAGCAATGTTAAGCTTCCCAAAAATCTGTAGCCTCATAGCGTTGTCAAGATGGCTGCGGCTACTTTCATGCCGTTTGCACTTTTCAGAAAGATGTTTTAAGTCGCGTACCCCTGTCGTTGCCCACGGCGTTTCCGTGCCAGGACTTTGAAACAGCAAACAGGGAAAACAATAAAAGGCGTGACTTACATCGCATCCGGCTAGCCAACTCCATTTGCCATAAGAAGTGGTGGTGAATCCCCGAGTGTAAGCTCGCCCACGATTACTTGACTGCTGCTGAATTTGCAAGTTGGGTCGATCCGGTCCAAGCTCCTTGATCCTTTTTTTTTCTTTGTGTGAACGCCTTGTAAAAGGGTATGTTTGTAAAGATAAAACTGAATTTTCTTTCGTCTGGATATTGTGCTTGCTTCCACATTGATCAGTACCAGTCAACTGACAAGCTGCTGAGCAGGAATGAGAGTCATTGAAAACGGTCCAATCACATGAGGCCAAAAATATAAAAACAATATTGATTCGCTAAAATCATTAGAGCTCAGCCTCAAGTCACATGCTTTTCAAAAGTTTACGGACCTACATACACACTCATTTGGTCGGCACTCCACACACAGATATAAACGAAATCCAATTTTGATTTTTTTTTTTTTTTCCTACATTTTAATATGACTAATAGTCGAATAGTGCGACTAAATTTTTTATTAATTTGTGATATATTTAACGTATTGTTAAAATGTTAAAGTAGCGGCACCCCAGCGCCCCCTATTGACCAGCCGCCACTGTTGGGAAACATAAATAGTGCAACGAATCGACACATTCCATGCAAATCAACAACGTCGTTCCAGCCCTAGATTCAATGAATATCTCAACGTCTGTCCACATGAGGCGACCCACTCCATGTTATATAAAACTGCTTTAGTAAGGACACTCATATGACATTCTTCAAAAATATCATTAATTTCTGAAGATGTCAACATTTTAAATGACTGAGTTCAGCTTTGAGAATGAAACCAACCTGTTTGTTCCTCAGTATCTTCTTGTTTCAGGCTGAATACTTCTTCAATCCTCAAGTCTTCAATCTCCTCTTTAATAAACGCCATCTTTATAATAGTGTGACATGGATCTCAGCTGCTTCACCAGGAGTTTTTCTGTTTAGAATAATTAACAGGGGAAAAAAATCCAAATTAAATCTCTGGGTGCGTCTCGGGGGCTATTTACTTGACACCGTTTTCAACTAAAAACGGAAAACTTTTCATGCGTTTTGGCTGTTCATTTACACATAGGGCTGTCAACTGTCCTGTATTAGCCGGGACATCCCTTATATTGGGCCTAATTGATTTGTCCCATATGTGACCTTCCTTGTCCCGTTTATCGACTGCTACGCTGATCTAAAGGCCACTTTCATGTATTTCGGGAGAACTGGAGGAATTGACGTGCTGTAAATCCGATAGATACGATTCTCTGAATTGCGGAGAAAACTAACATGGCGGCACCAATCACGTGTTATAAAACAGTTAACATAATCATTATAAAGGTTTTTAAACGATAAAACATATTCACTTATATGTATTTGAGAATTGGAATATCAGGTAGATGATGACACAAAATTTGAATATTTTAAATACAAACCCGATTCCAAAAAAGTTGGGACACTGTACAAATTGTTAATAAAAAAGGAATGCAATGATGTGGAAGTTTCAAATTTCAATATTTTATTCAGAATACAACATAGATGACATACCAAATGTTTAAACTGAGAAAATTTCATGGCATCAACACATCTCAAAAAAGTTGGAACAAGGCCATGTTTACCACTGTGTGACATCCCCTCTTCTTTTTATAACAGTCTGCAAACGTCTGGGGACTGAGGAGACAAGTTGCTCAAGTTTAGGAATAGGAATGTTGTCCCATTCTTGTCTAATACAGGCTTCTAGTTGCTCAACTGTCTTAGGTCTTCTTTGTTGCATCTTCCTCTTTATGGTGCGCCAAATGTTTTCTATGGGTGAAAGATCTGGACTGCAGGCTGGCCATTTCAGTACCCGGATCCTTCTTCTACGCAGCCATGATGTTGTAATTGACGCAGTATGTGGTCTGGCATTGTCATGTTGGAAAATGCAAGGTCTTCCCTGAAAGAGATGACATCTGGATGGGAGCATATGTTGTTCTAGAACTTGGATATACCTTTCAGCATTGATGGTGCCTTTCCAGATGTGTAAGCTGCCCATGCCACACGCACTCTTGCAACCCCATACCATCAGAGATACAGGCTTCTGAACGGAGCGCTGGTAACAACTTGGGTTGTCCTTGTCCTCTTTAGTCCAGATGACATGGTGTCCCAGTTTACCAAAAAGAACTTTAAAATTTTGATTCGTCTGACCACAGAACAGTTTTCCACTTTGCCACAGTCCATTTTAAATGAGCCTTGGCCCAGAGAAAACGCCTGCGCTTCTGGACCATGTTTAGATATGGTTTCTTTTTTGACCTATAGAGTTTTAGCCGGCAACGGCGAATGGCACGGTGGATTGTGTTCACCGACAATGTTTTCTGGAAGTATTCCTGAGCTCATGTTGTGATTTCCATTACAGTAGCATTCCTGTATGTGATGCAGTGCCGTCTAAGGGCCCAAAAATCACGGGCATCCAGTATGGTTTTCCGGCCTTGACCCTTATGCACAGAGATTGTTCCAGATTCTCTGAATCTTTGGATGATATTATGCACTGTAGATGATGATAACTTCAAACTCTTTGCAATTTTTCTCTGAGAAACTCCTTTCTGATATTGCTCCACTATTTTTCGCCACAGCATTGGAGGAATTGGTGATCCTCTGCCCATCTTGACTTCTGAGAGACACTGCCACTCTGAGAGGCTCTTTTTATACCCAATCATGTTGCCAATTGACCTAATAAGTTGCAAATTGGTCCTCCAGCTGTTCCTTATATGTACATTTAACTTTTCCGGCCTCTTATTGCTACCTGTCCCAACTTTTTTGGAATGTGTAGCTCTCATGAAATAGAAAATGAGCCAATATTTGGCATGACATTTCAAAATGTCTCACTTTCAACATTTGATATGTTATCTATATTCTATTGTGAACAAAATATAAGTTTATGAGATTTGTAAATTATTGCATTCCTTTTTTATTCACGATTTGTACAGTGTCCTAACTTTTTTGGAATCGGGTTTGTAAAAAAGGAAAAACGGAATAAAAGCGATACGTCTGTCATACAGCGCTGTTGTGGCTGCAGGTTGTCACATGACAAGCATGATGAGTTGCCATGGAAATAATAAAGTGAAACATTCAAAAATAAAAAACCTTAAAAAAAATAAATAAATAAAAAAAACTCACAATGGGGTGTCAGCTAGAACATTTTAAACTTATGTGTGAAAAGGATAATATTTTGGCTTTCTTCATTTATGTTTGTCTTTCTTCAGGAAAAAAAAAAAGATGATATTTACATACATACATTCAAACCAAAAATTATTCAGACACTAGATGTAATTTATGGTTTGTTTGTTTTTTTTACTAGTGGGTGCAGGACACTATAGTTCATTTATGTAAGTGAGGATAGCAAAATAAAGTAAACTGTGATATATTATACCCAAAAATTCTTCATACAGTGGACTACCAGTAAAATTGATACAAATTTCGGACCAAAAATTATTCAGACACTTTGACCTGACCATGTTTTGCTTAAGTGTTATCTGACATAATTAAGATAATTTTTTTCTGACACAGTTTAACTCTGAGATTCTGTCATATTTTATTACCATTTTTTTAAACTATAGTGAATAAACTGTAATAATTAATGAAATGTTCAAGGTGTCTGAATAAATTTTGGTTTGACTGTATGATTTGACAGAATTATCCAAATGTGTTTATATCAGAGAAGCTTTACATCTTTTATACACAAATGCAGATACTGAAATGACATACACTGTGTGGTACAGTACAAATATTTTGAGTGTACCTTATTCTCTGTCCCTTATTTTCCTGTAAAGAACCACGACTGTTCTTTATTTTCCTTTCCTGAAGTTGGCAACCCAATTTACACGCCAATGGCGGTTTGGTTACCTGAAAACGCAAACTTTTGAAAATAGGTTTTAAAGTTTAAGTTTTTGATAAAGATACCATTGTCATCTGTGTAAACTGCAAAAACGTGAATCTGTAAAAATGGTGACGGCATGCTCATGCGTATTACATGTTTAGTCTATCGTATCGACCTTAATTTTCAGCGCAGAAGTGAGGTGTTTTCTGTGAATGTGCAAGACTTCCAATTTATTAAACGCTATAGGGAAATAATGAGAAGAATATCAAAAGTGCAATAAACTGTAAAAGAATGCATATAAGCGCAGACATGTAGTCTTTCTTTACAAAGTGACATTGCCAGCTATTTGTCTGGCATGCGTAATACAGCGTTTTTCCTTTATTAAAAAAAAAAAAAAAAAAAAAAAAAAAAAATTCGCCATCCAGATGAAAATACAAAAACACACTATGAAGCACTGTCAAGAGCATGCCAAGCCAAAAGTTGGAGATACAACCCTAACTGTAAAGCCATGCTAGCCAATCAGAAGCCTGAAATAAAGGCTATTATTGGTTCCAGTTCCGACGTCACAAGCCAAACTCCAGTTTTACTGGCTACATGGCAACACTGCAACTGGAGTTTCTGAAAATCTTCACCCTGGCAGGAGTTTTCAAAAAGGTTCAGTTTCAGTGACCCTACTGTGTTTGCATGTGAACGAACGGCCAAATCGCATAGAGAAAGCTGCGGTTTTGAAAAAAGTCTGTGTGGACTGTTATGGCCTTAAAGGGATAGTTCACCCAAAAATGAAAATTTGATGTTTATCTGTTTACCCCCAGGGCATCCAAGATGTAGGTGACTTTGTTTCTTCAGTAGAATATCATTTTTCACCTCTAAAACACCACTATGTCCAACTGCCTTGCGCATCCGGTTGGTGAGGTCTGAAAACGCGTTCTGATGACGGAAGTGATCTCTCGCGCTCATTTAAGTATAAGCGCGAGACATCACATCCTGAAAAATGATATAAATACTGTTCGGTTTCTCGCACAAACCGATCGTTTTGTGTCTTAGGACATCAATGTGTCGTCACGAGCCGCAGGGTTTAATTTGGATTTGTCTGTGCATGTTTTTTTGACTCTTATAGATGGTGTTACCATTGACAAGCATTATACGACTGACAGACCGCAACGGTTGGAGTTAAAAATCATCATTTGTGTTCTACTGAAGAAACAAAGTCACCTACATCTTGGATGACCTGGGGGTAAGCAGATAAACATCAAATTTTCATTTTTGGGTGAACTATCCCTTTAAATGGCCTGATTAGCTAAAAACAACACTCAAAACTAGCACTGCAAATTAATAAAAGAACAAATTACCCAGAGTTATGATTTATATTTGTATTTAATGATTTGTTGATAACATTTAATAGATTACATTTTCATCAAAATATTTACTAATGGTTTGTAAAAGTTGTCATTACATTGTTGTTCTTGTTGCATTTACACGGGTTTGACCAGCATGTGTCGTCAGCGTGCAGCGATTAAAGCGGTTCAAAAGTGAATCATTTTCCGAAACAATTCAGTCGACTCGGACTTCTGAAAAACTCCCTTTCTCTCATCAATAAATGTCAGTAGCAGAATTCATGTACGATAAACTAATTCAAGATAAAGGGCGCTAAATGAGACGCACCTTTTCTGTTAATGTGCAGATACACTTTACTCGCAAAAATAAACGTAACTAATGTTAGTTAAAGCATTGCAATATTATATGAAATAATTTACATCGCTAGTACAAACTATACATTGGAGTAAACTGGGGTTTTAGCGAATTAAACGCTTTAAATGCTGGAAAAATCACAAACCTTTTCTCAGCCAAAACAGATGCAGGAGCACGGCGCGATCTTATGGCGTCACATCGCCAGACCAAAATAAAAGTCCTGATCACACGCTGATGTCTAAAACAAGTTTGTATGAATGTATGTATGTATTTATTTACTTGCTTGCTTGCAATCTCTTGAACAATGAACATAGAAAGGCAATAATAACATCAGTTACATCAAATCAAATACTAGGAGAAACAATGATAATAAAAAGAAAAAGGAGAAAAAAAATCTCTATAATCAAGTAATATACATTTTCCATATAAAATGGGTAAATACACAATATACCAAATTTTAAAGTCAAAATTATCATAAAAAAAAAAAAAAATCTTTTTCTGTGAGTTCTTATTATTGTTTTAACAATAAAAGCCAAATCACACTAAAATAATTGTAAATACAATCATAAAATAAATGAACAATGCTCTCTCTTCCCTCTTTGCACAAAACACATTTCATGTCTATATATTTACACAACTTTGCAAACACCTGTATTCACGGTGAGCAATCCTTAATAATAACTTCGTAATACAAAAGTGTCTGGAGATTTTAAAGGTCTATTTCCAACTGACATCCTGAAATTTTGATTTCCAGTGGCCTGATTGTGTATTTGTATCTATCTGCGTTATGTAAAGTGTCCTTGGGTTCTTGAAAGGTGCTATATAAATAAAAATTATTAAATAAAACATATTATTCAGTTGGATCATATACAGTGGGTACGGAAAGTATTCAGACCCCCTTAAATTTTTCACTCTTTGTTATATTGCAGCCATTTGCTAAAATCATTTAAGTTCATTTTTTCCTCATTAATGTACACACAGCACCCCATATTGACAGAAAAACACAGAATTGTTGACATTTTTGCAGATTTATTAAAAAAGAAAAACTGAAATATCACATGGTCCTAAGTATTCAGACCCTTTGCTCAGTATTTAGTAGAAGCACCCTTTTGATCTAATACAGCCATGAGTCTTTTTGGGAAAGATGCAACAAGTTTTTCACACCTGGATTTGGGGATCCTCTGCCATTCCTCCTTGCAGATCCTCTCCAGTTCTGTCAGGTTGGATGGTAAACGTTGGTGGACAGCCATTTTTAGGTCTCTCCAGAGATGCTCAATTGGGTTTAAGTCAGGGCTCTGGCTGGGCCATTCAAGAACAGTCACGGAGTTGTTGTGAAACCACTCCTTCGTTATTTTAGCTGTGTGCTTAGGGTCATTGTCTTGTTGGAAGGTAAACCTTCGGCCCAGTCTGAGGTCCTGAGCACTCTGGAGAAGGTTTTCGTCCAGGATATCCCTGTACTTGGCCGCATTCATCTTTCCCTTGATTGCAACCAGTCGTCCTGTCCCTGCAGCTGAAAAACACCCCCACAGCATGATGCTGCCACCACCATGCTTCACTGTTGGGACTGTATTGGACAGGTGATGAGCAGTGCCTGGTTTTCTCCACACATACCGCTTAGAATTAAGGCCAAAAAGTTCTATCTTGGTCTCATCAGACCAGAGAATCTTATTTCTCACCATCTTTAGCAAACTCCATGCGGGCTTTCATGTGTCTTGCACTGAGGAGAGGCTTCTGTCGGGCCACTCTGCCATAAAGCCCCGACTGGTGGAGGGCTGCAGTGATGGTTGACTTTCTACAACTTTCTCCCATCTCCCGACTGCATCTCTGGAGCTCAGCCACAGTGATCTTTGGGTTCTTCTTTACCTCTCTCACCAAGGCTCTTCTCCCCCGATAGCTCAGTTTGGCCGGACGGCCAGCTCTAGGAAGGGTTTTGGTCGTCCCAAACGTCTTCCATTTAAGGATTATGGAGGCCACTGTGCTCTTAGGAACCTTAAGTGCAGCAGAAATTTTTTTGTAACCTTGGCCAGATCTGTGCCTTGCCACAATTCTGTCTCTGAGCTCTTCAGGCAGTTCCTTTGACCTCATGATTCTCATTTGCTCTGACATGCACTGTGAGCTGTAAGGTCTTATATAGACAGGTGTGTGGCTTTCCTAATCAAGTCCAATCAGTATAATCAAACACAGCTGGACTCAAATGAAGGTGTAGAACCATCTCAAGGATGATCAGAAGAAATGGACAGCACCTGAGTTAAATATATGAGTGTCACAGCAAAGGGTCTGAATACTTAGGACCATGTGATATTTCAGTTTTTCTTTTTTAATAAATCTGCAAAAATGTCAACAATTCTGTGTTTTTCTGTCAATATGGGGTGCTGTGTGTACATTAATGAGGAAAAAAAATGAACTTAAATGATTTTAGCAAATGGCTGCAATATAACAAAGAGTGAAAAATTTAAGGGGGTCTGAATACTTTCCGTACCCACTGTACTAGCACCAAGGTACGGCACATCAGGGTGTATAAACCCAGGGGACACATTACACTTCAGAAGTCACTGTACTGCTGTAGGACTCCTGGCTTTGTGCAATTAAAATTGCATACTTCTCATGAAAGTAAGCATACATCATTTATCTTGTTTAACACATTCATTTTGTAGTCATTTGCTTTATCCAGCAGATTGAAGGATGATTGCAATACTGAACAGGACCACCAATACTGTCCAATATTACAAAACACAGGCAAAGAATACTGAAATACTGTTTTATCCAGCCGAGGAATGTAGCTTGTGTATCATATCATCTGGCCATGCAGTGGTGGGATGTTTTGACGTTCTGTTCAGTGTGTATTTCACACAGCATGATGTGTGAGGGATCTCGTTCTTCAGAAACAATCACAGAATATAACAATTTTCTGAATATTGTTTTAAACCTAAACAGACACTGGAATGAATAATTCACTGAAAACTGGTTGCTGATTTTCTTTACATTAGCGTTGTTTTAGACTGTTTTAGATCTCAAAATATACAAATCTGCTCTCAACTTGACTCGCTCTAGTTTTGTCTCTACCACAATTAATAAATCAAGCAACAGGCCAAAAGCATTATTCAATACAATAAATAAGCTTACCAAACTTCAACCCCAGGATGCTCTAGTAGTCTCTAATGAGCTTTGCCGTTCCTTTCTGGATCATTTACTTGAAAAGACCGATGCCGTCCACCACTGCTTCTCTACTGATACTACAAAGCTTAGCTATTTACCAAATCTATCCGGTCGGTCCCTGTCTTGTTTTTCTCTGACTACCCCATCTTCTGTCTCTAAGTTGATCTTGAAATCCAACTCGTCATCCTGTCAACTTCACCCTGCTCCTACTTCTCTCCTGAAACTTTGCCATTCTTCCATCTCTGACTTCATCAATACATCTCTTACCTCTGCTTCATTTCCTCTGCCTCTCAAAACTGCTGCAGTTACCCCTGTTCTCAAGAAACCCCACCTCGATCACTGTTTTATCTAATTACCGTCCTATTTCAAATTTACTCTTCATTGATAAATTACTGTAAAGTACTGTTGCCTCCCAGCTTCAGTCTTTTCTAGTTGAAAACAATCTCTTTGATCCCTTTCAATCTGGTTTTCGCTCCCTCCATAGTACTGAAACTGTACTTGTAAAGGTAGTGAATGATCTACTACTTTCTGGTGACTCTGGTTCTCTGTCTATACTTCTGCTACTTGACCTCAGCTCTGCCTTCGATACTGTCTCCCATGAATTACTTATTTCTCGTCTCTCAGATTTGGGTATTTCTGGTACTGCTCTGTCTTGGTTTTCTTCCCATCTCTCTGACAGACAATTCTACATCTCAGTTAAGGATTTTCGATCACCTACTGTCCCCCTGAAGCGAGGTGTTCCCCAGGGATCTGTTCTCGGGCCATTATTATTCATAATATACATAATACCACTTGGTCAGATCTTACAACGTCATGGTGTTAACTATCACTTTTACGCTGATGACATTCAATTATACTCTAATCTGTTCACCTGCTCTACCTGCCCAAACTGACAAAATCTCTGCTTGTGTAAAAGACATAAAAGATTGGCTTAATTTAAATTTTCTGAAACTTAACATGGACAAAACTGAGATTATTTTTATTGGAACTCCCTCACTCACTAGCAATATTCCGACCAATTTCACCTGTGAGATTGCTGGTTCTCACATCAAATCATCTAGTACTGTTAAAAATGTAGGTGTAATCTTCGACTCCACCCTCTCCTTTCAGTCTCATATTAACTCATATTAATCACCAAATCTGCATTCTTTCATCTACGTCGCATTGCCCAACTACGTCCCTTCATCAGTAACAAAACTGAAACTGTCATCCATGCATTTGTCTCATCACGCCTTGATTACTGTAATGCCCTTTTCATTGGTCTACCTGTCAGCTCCATCTCCAGATTACAATACATTCAAAACTCTGCTGCTAGAATACTCACCCATACCAAACGTTCTGCTCATATCACCCCAATTTTGTATGATCTCCACTGGCTTCCAGTTGCTTATCGTATTAAATTCAAAATTCTCCTGCTCGCTTTTAAATCTTTGCATGGCTTGGCTCCCCCTTATCTTTGTAACATGCTCGTCCCCTACTCCCCGACTCGCTCACTACGTCTCTGACTCTGGCCTTCTCGTTGTCCCTCGGCATCGCCTCTCTTCAATGGGGGGCAGATCATTCAGTGTTGTTGCTCCAGAACTCTGGATTCTCTCCCCTGCTCACTCTGTTGGGCTAATATTTCTGATTTTAAATCATTACTCAAAACTCACTTATTTTCTGAATGTTATGTCTCTGAATTGATGGATTGATTGATTTATTGATTATTTAACTAATAATTCTCTGAATGTTATGTCTCTTAAGTTCTGTTTTGTATTTTGTTGTACTTGATTCTATTGTTCTGTATGCTGCCCTGTCCATATAATGTTCCTTTACTGTATCTTATAACTATTGTTTGTCATCATTGTCTACTCTACTTGTATTATCTCTTCCTTGGTAAATGTACATTGTAAAGCGTCCTTGAGCCCTGGAAAGGCGCTATATAAATAAAACGTATTATTATTATTACTGTTTCAATGCATTCATTTACTAGATAATTGGACTGAAAATGTTCCCGAGTTTAGTGGCTTAAAATGATCTGATTGCAAACAGAGAAGCAAAAACAGATTAAAGGGTTAGAATAGAAATTTCCACCTACCAGGGTTACAGGTGCTTGCGCCATTGTAGATGCTTAGTTTGATAAACTTCTGACTCCCAAGATCATCTAACTGTGTGACAAAGATAACATTAATGACACAATTTTGCGTGCTTCAGTAATTTATTTGTGCTAATTATTTTAAGGAGTTAAGGGTTTTTGAAATAACGGCACACATTAATGCGTTAACATTAACAGCCCTAGTTTGAAACAATAGTAATTTATAATAACAATTTACTTAAAAACTGAGTTGGTTTACTTAAATGTTTTGAGATAATTGGTTTCCATAAAAGTTTTGAGTATTCTGAACTTATCAGGTTTACAGTGTGCTTCTGGGCTGGTGGTTGTGTTGTTCTCAATCACTTCACTGACAGTAAGGGACAGTAAGTGTGTCTATGTACTGAGCCAGGGTACAGGTGGTTTCTCCAGCTGGCATCAGAGGGAATCATCCAGTCCACTCAAGTGAAGTTTTTGGAGTGAATGCCTTCATTCCAGAACACTCATACCCCTTTTCCACCAGCACGAACCGGGTGCTAGTTCAGAGTTAGTGCTATTGCCAGTTTGGAAGAACCGGTTTGCCTTTCCACAGGCTAGAGCCAGCACAGAGCCAGGTTTTACGTCACTGTATACGTCTCATCTTTCACAGCAATGCTAGCGCTGCAGCGGCAAGCACACCAAACTTGTTCGAGATGCATCGGCTTCTCGCAGACCGATCGGCACATGACATCAAAGCACCGAGAGAGCGATCCAAAAGCACAAGGAGTCGTATGCTCTACAAACGATCCCGTGGATCACACGCCGATCGCTCTGATGCATCTCGAACAAGCCTTCCATCAACAATGACGGACATTTCATTACAATTGATGCTCATGGCTTTGCAAACCTACATCCGCATCCAAACACGGCTCACCGTAATTTGTAAAGACAGAGATTACAATCAAGCTGCTATTAGCTTGATTAGCTGCTATTTCAAAAATGGTGTTCAACAAGTTTCTTGTTGGTCACGGTAACCAAGCCCCCAGCCCCGACGCAAACGGTTCTTGCTTCTAGACCAGCAATGTTTTGGTGCTACTTACGAACCACTTTTCCTGGTTCAGAGCTGGTACTTTGGGTGTCGAAAGACAAAGAACTGATTTGAAACTTGGCTCTGGCTCCGAACCAGCACTCATTCTGCCTTGATGGAAAAGGGGTATCAGTAGCTTAGTTCCAAAAAGTCCTCAACATGATCCTCCAATGGACCTCCATCCAAATCTGCTGCAAGATTTAACTTGTTTTGGGTTCGGTGTTCTGTCAAAAAGGGTCAGACGAGATGAAGAGCAGGGGATCTATTTGCAGCAAATAATCTTTAACACAAAAACAAAGAAGATAATCCACAACGAAAGGAACATGACAGCTTTGAAAACCAAAGACAAAACTGAAGACAGAACCAAAGAAGTTTGAGGGGTTAAATTCCCAAGATAAAGACAACTGAACAAGAAACAGGTGGTGAACATAAAACAAAGGGAACAAATGACAACATACCAACTTCAGTTGAGCCCCAACAGTAGCCATATTCAAGTCCAAATTGAAAACATATTTACCTTTGTATTCTCTCATTAAAGATCAAATAAATCATTCAGTTTATGTCCTTTTATTTATAATTTTACATTGTGGCATTTCACAACAATATTTCCACACGAAGTACACAAATAGGTCTCACATCTGCATGACTTTTCAGGTGTTTCTGTATGCGTGATGGAAAAAGATTTATTGCACTGATCTAAAGTAAATCAGTTTGTGAATGCACAAGTGATTTTTGAAATTTCTCCCTTTTATAAACACTCACACCGAGGAACACCGCAATTTCTTTACAGAATGAGTTTGCAAATGACACTTTAGGTCTCTTTTTTGTCTCTTTATGTGAAACTCTTTTCACACTAATGGCACAAGAAAAGAGGCTGCTCTCTAGTGTGAACTCTCATGTGAACCTCAAGGTTTGCTTTGTTTGTGCAAGTTTTTCCACAGTGATTGCACATAAAAGGATTTTCTCCACTGTGACTTATTATGTGATCCTTAAGTTGATTTTTGTCTTTGAAACTCCTTCCACAGTGATGGCATATAAAACAGTTCTCTCTTGAGTGAATTGTCATGTGGCGATTAAGGTTTACTTTACCTCTAAAGCTCTTTCCACACTGGCCACATGTGAATGGCTTCTCTCCAGTGTGAAGTCTCATGTGGACAATTAGGGTTACTTTATGTGTAAAACTCTTTCCACATTGAGGGCACATATAAGGCTTCTCTCCAGTGTGAATTCTTATGTGGTTCTTAAGGGATTCTTTTCGAATGAAACCTTTTCCACACTCTTGGCAGATGTAAGGGCTCTCTCCAGTGTGAATTCTCATGTGGACTTTAAGACTTCCTTTTTGAGTGAAACTTTTTTCACAGTGTTGACAGATGTAAGGGATCTCTTCCATATGAATTTTCATGTGGACTTGAAGGCTTCCTAGTTGAGTGAAACTTTTTCCACACTGTTGGCAGGTGTAAGGCTTCTCTCCAGTGTGAACTCTCATGTGGACTTTAAGGCTCCCATTTCGATTGAAACTTTTTCCACACTGTTGGCAGGTGTAAGGCTTTTCTCCAGTGTGAACTCTCAGGTGAACCTTAAGGTATCCAGGTTGACTAAAACTTTTTCCACACTGAGAGCAGGTGAAATAACGTCTAGTTCCTGTTGTTTGTGCTCCTTTACTTGATGAAGTCTTTTCAGTCTTTGAGCAACTAAAAGATTTTTCTCCATTTATGAAATCATGATGTTTCTCATATTGGTCTTTTTCTTCATCTTCATTTAGTTCTTGACTTTCCACTTTCAGTGGCATCATGTCTAAGACAAAAAAGACAAATAAAAGTTAACCCCAGTTTAATAGCACAACACAACAGACATAAAAAAGTAGACATTTAGAGAATCACTGGGAACACCCTCAAGGTTGGAGGATGCTTGTTTTAAATCATGGCAATTCATTGGCTGATGTCACAATTGTGGAGTAACAAAGAAGTATGGCAGAGCTTTGCAGAAGCTCTAATATCTGTGAGGTTTAACCCTCTGGGGTCGATAAATGCGCCATTTTTTTTTTTTAATAACTAAAATTACTCTTTCATTTATGCTCATACAGATAAAAGCAATACATCATTCTAAAGTGTAATTTTATTTGTATCCACTTACAATCAAAACAAAAAATTGGACGTAGGCTAGTAAGGGCTGTGTGTGTAAACCTCACTGAAACCCTGATCTCAAGAGCCGCTCTAGTGACTGACATGGGAGGGCTGCCAACTCACATAATTGATGCTTGGTTCTCATGCAGTGAAAAATACGGAGCAAAGAGGACACTGACAATGTGCCAACAGACAAGATATGATACAGATATGATCATGAAACAAAAACCATATGAAAAAGTCTCAGCTTTCAAATTCTGACAATTTTATTTATAAAATTCAAACAATTTTATGTGGCTCTTTAATAGGCCGTAACAAATCACTGTAGCGCCTCAGTTCAAGTGACGCGCAAACTAATAATTTCTTCCGCTTTACTAGTACTTGTCATGAAATAAACAGGAATGAACATCAAAAGGTAAGTTGTACAACTTAGTGAAATTAATCATGTCTCATAAAATTGCTGTTTTACAACAGCGGAAAGACGTCAATAAAACAGCTTAACAATCACACATTTACTTCATGAAAGCCATTCAATGACCATAACCTGGACAGTTACAGTAGCTAGAGAGAAGCATTTTGAAAATAACTTGCACTATATACATGCATCCGGCATGAGAGGAGATGGAAACAAGAGATGCTCATTTTAAGAAACATTTTCAAAAGCTGAAGTGATTTTTCTTGTTTTATTTAATAGTTAGAATATGTGTAACTCAATATTTGAACTAATTGCAAAAGGTGAATAATCCATCAAAGCCTACAGATTAATCGGCGAAATAATCAATGATTAGTCGATTAATCGTTAGATTAATCAATTATCAAAATAAACGCAGCCCTACCACTCATGACACAATCTTCAAAACATCATTCATTCCTGTAGAGGTCAACATTATATAAATAAGTGACTGAGTTCAGCTGAGAATGAAACAAACCTGTTTGTGTCTCAGTATCTTCTTGTTTCACTCTGAATACTTCTTCAATCTTCAAGTCTTCAGTCTCCACTTTAATAAACGCCATCTTTATAATAGTGTGTCACGTGGATCTCAGCTGCTTCACCAGGAGTTTTACCTGTGTGTTTGGACAATATGTCATGTTTAAGATAAGAATAACTGACAAGATGAAAAATAAATCCAAACTAAATCTTGGGTGCGTCTCAATCAGCTCATTAGGTCAATAGTCAGTGCACTGGTAATGGAGTCAGTCAGAGTGACATGAATTTTTTTTTATTAGTATTATTTTAAAATGTTCTTTGAAGTTCCCTTATAATGTTAATATAGTTTTTTGCTTTTTAGTTATAGTTTTTTAATATAGTTTTTTGCAGAAAATACTGTTTATAGTATTTTCTGATTTATGGAGTGATAAAAAGAGATATCCAAACTTCCCTCTGCAAAAACCTTTGAATTTAATATGTCCAAAAAATTAAACAAGAATTTTGAACTTGACGTCATCCAATATTCAGATTTTTGTTCTAGAAATGTATGCAAATTAGCGCATATTTGATAATGCCTCATTTGCATATTTAAACATAACATTTTAGAAAACTTGTAATACAAAAAATGTTTGCAATTTTTAATGTAATCAATCAGATGGGGAAGTATGGTGATATCTATTAGTTAATTTTTTTACCCTATTCACCCGGGGTGTCTCGCCTTAAAATAACATTACATTCTAACATTGTAACATTACAATCTAAAAACAAAAATAATGATTTTATTTTTACATTCACAAAACTATAAAGAAATAAAAACAAAAGCACAGACTAATTACATTAGCCTACATTTTCTTAAATTTTGCTTTTGCTTTAGTAGTGGTAAAATATAAGCCAATTATTTAAAATAAAAAATTATATTTATACTCATAATATGCTGCCTATATTTTCTCACACAGTCCAAGTGGGTCTTTTCATGTAAAACGCTATAGCTACTTTAGGAAAGGAATTATATCTCCTGCAGAGTGTTATTATATTTGGGGGGTTTTGACATGAAACAGTTCGAAAAACCACTGATTTGTGGACAGTGCATTCTCTCTCTCTCTCTCTCTCCCACACACACACACACTTAAGCAACTTTATCAATAAAATAGTTTCGGGAAAGCCGCTCATAAGTTATGCACTGAGGAGAACACCACATCTCAAACGCATTAAACAGCACAAGTATCTGTCAGATCATCTTTTTTCTTTCAAACATTTATTTGTTGTCCTACTTTATCAAATATGATTGAGAATGTGGGACAGCATGCTTTGGGTAATCTGGGACAGCCTTCAAATGGGGGAAATATGCATCTATAAGTGTAATGACAAGGGCGTAGATCTCATTACAACTTAGGGGTAGACCACTGATATACTTTAAAATTAACTCTAATATAAGGTTAATATATGCCATAATGAGAAATTTGGTGTTAATGTGGGCTACACCATGCATATGGGGACAGAGACGATCCCAAAAGCGCAGAAGATAATGGCGTGATAGATGATGATGAGTCTTACCTGCGAGGACTATTTGTTCCCTGAGTAGCCCCAATTTTAAAAGAATGGAGAACTTAAATGAATAACCAAAGGAATAATCCGTTAATCACATTATTGCTTGCTGTTGCTTAAATTTTAGTTGATTTTAAAAAAATGTTATACAATTATAATAGAAAAAAATACGACTAGCCTATATGTGCATATGAATTAATGAAATTTCTATGAATAATATATATTTTCTTATTGAGATTTCTGTACTCTGTCATTTTTTCATAGTGCTTTTTAAAAATTGGTGATATTGTGTTTGGCATGGATAATTTTTTTTTTTTTTTAGGCCTAATACTATGTCCCAGATTATCAAATTCAGGCACAAAAACACTAATATGGCATGTCTCCTCTGGGTTAAATATCTACATTCTTTCTTCTGGTGTAGTTAGAAAACATCATGGGGATTTCAGAAAAGTCTAATGTTGAAATATTGAAATAAATCGCATAAGTCAAAATTGCAAAAAATGTCCCAGATTACCCAAATTCACCCTATTATCAATTAGGCCTATTTTTATTTTGGTCTGCAGTTAAATAAAAGTTAATCAGAAGAAAATTAATAAACTGGTAGCAGTAGCCTAACTGCACCTGTCCTGAATAATAATTTAAATAGTGTACATAATGAATAAACAAAAAATCACAAACATGACCATTGTAATTAAAATTATTTTATAAATACAATTTAGTTATATTGCAAACAGATTAAGAAATGACTGTGCTTTGAATATCTCATGCGCACGTTCGAAGTTTCCAATGTTGACAGGTCCGTTATAGCATACTGTAGATTATTTTTCTAAAAAAATAAAATACACAAATATAACTTTTAATTACTTATGTTTCTAAATAAAACAGTATTAATTTTTATTTCGTTTTCTCTTATTGGTAGTTATTTATTATTCTACCTAACTGATCAACAATATGTACAAGCTAACAACAAGGTGTATTATAAATTAACAATTATTATTTAACAACTTAATTCACACATAATGTGTGTAATGTTAGTTTTTTGGGGGGGGAAGTTGCTAGGATATTCTGAAAAGTTGCTAAATAAACAAAATTGCTAAGTTGACAACACTGAAGTCATTTTGCTAAGAGATTAACTCAAATGAGTTTTTAAGGGTAGTTTCTCTCATCAATAGTACAGCTCGCCAGTGACCGAATTACTGTTTAGGAAAAATTGACTTAAGATTTGGGGAGCAAAATGAGACGGACCCTTTACTCATTTGCGGAAGTGCTTGCCTTTACTTGAAAAACGTTCATTACGGTTAGCTAAAACATTGCAATGTTATATTAAATAATAATCAAATCATTTTACATCAATTGTAAGAAGTCTAAAATAGACTTAACGCTTTGTTTTGTATATGTCATGTGTAAATGCTTAAAAACACAAACCTTTCTTCAGGCTGAATCACAGGCAGAGAAGCTCGGCGCATGCTTATGACGTCACAACACCACACCAAAATAAGAGCCCTATTCGCACGTTAAAATCACAAAAGTACATATACATTATACAAAAACACTATAAAATAATAAAACATATGTCAGCGGTATTCAGTTGAATTCTTGGTGAACCACATTATTTGTTGTCAAATTATGTGCTGAAAAGAACAGCCAATGAAAGATTTTGTACATCTGTTAGATTCGGTCTAAAAGGCAAAATAGTCATGTTTGGTGGCAGAGACCTTTTATAACCAGAGTTTTGGAACATTTTGATTTGATATTTGATACATTTCTGGAAAGTGGCATAGCTTAAAGTATTTTTTTCATATTATTCAATAAACAAAGTGTGTAAAATTAAAGGGTTAGTTCACACAAAAATGAAAATGACTAATTACTCACCCTCATGTCATTCCACACCCGTAAGACCTTCATTCATCTTCGGGAAAACAAATTAAGATATTTTTGATAAAATCGATGGCTCAGTGAGGCCTCCATTGACAGCAAGATAATTAACACTTTCAGATGCCCAGAAAGCTACAGATTTAAAACAGTTTATGTGACTACAGTGGTTCAACCTTAATGATATGAAGCAACAAGAATACTTTTTGTGCGCCAAAAAAAACCAAAATAACGACTTTATTCAACAATATCTAGTGATGGGCGATTTCAAAACACTGCTTCATGAAGCTTCGAAGCTTTATGAATCTTTTGTTTCTAATCAGTGGTTCGCAGCATGAAAGTCACGTGATTTCAGATTTGCATTATCTGCATTTGATTACGTTTTAAGTGCAGTTTCGGGTGTTCGACAAGAGTTACAGTGGTCAGGTGACACTAATATTTTGTGATTTGTAACACTGATTCCAGGTATCCTGAGAGGATGGGCAATGGAATTTATTTTATTCCATTTCCTAAATCCAAACAAGACAGAGCTAAATATCTTATTAGCCAACTTAACGTTCAGAAGATCAACAAGTATGCATACATTTGTTCTGAGGCAAGTCAAAGTTATTTAATCGCAATCGTTATTTAGTAACACAGCCTCCTTGGTTAAGTTATATAGGTAGCATTAGTAAAAGTTAATCGCCAGCTAAAGTTAATCGCCACTAGCAAAGTGAGTTTGCCTCAGAAAATGTAGCTTCCAAGACCAAGTAGACCAAGTTGTAACTTTAGATCTAATGACATTGATCTTGTTGACATTGGAAGTAAGTCTCAATTTGGCGGGTTTTGAATTGGCCAGAGCAGACAGAGGAAAGAAACTAAAAAAAATTCAAGTTGTCTCTGTTAGGGAGCTGAAGATAGCCATTGAGAAAAGTAGACTATATATCATACCATTGGCTGAGGTATATCAGGTATGTCAAGCAAGTTGAGTTGGTACTGTAGTCTCTAATAAGTGATTGCTCTTAAGAACGGTCCAGTGTTGGCAATGTTTCTTCAGGAATCTGGATCTGATACCATTGCATTTTCAGAACCAGTTGAAGAAAGAAGACAAACACATACATCACCGAGGTAATTAATAGAAGTTTATTTATAACTGGTAAGAAGTTGACGAGGTAATTTTGCATAACAGGAGTTACAAAAAATGAACTACTCTTTTCTAAACTGAATGAATTTTTATTTTATTTTCAGACGATTGAGGAACGTAGGGCTATGTGCCAGCAACAGGATCGGGAATATAATATAATGCATCATTATTGGCAGAAAGAGAAAAAGTATGTTTTAAATAGATACATTTAATTAAATTAGGAATTCATTTAAAAGGACATTTATCAACTAAATTTCCTACATTAGGAGATGAGACAATGACTTTTACAAGCCCAGGAAGAAAAACGCCTAAGATAAGTGCTTTCTTAAACTTTGTAATTCAGTCTTTAAGCTGTCAAATATTATAAATTGATTTGTTAAAGTCAATTGATGAATGATGACAGAGGACGATATCTCTTCCAGAGCCTTCTGATGGTGTGCCTCTTAGGTTCAAAATTCCAAATGGACTGATGAAAAACAAAAAATGTATGTCAGAATCAATTCAGGTAATGCGTCATAGTATGATGTTTTGTTTATGGTATTTATACATCCCTGCAAACTTGTCATCTTTAGGAATTCACCAATCTGACATTGAATTAAAGGATTAGTCTACTTACAAATAAAAATGTCCTGATAATTTACTCACCCCCATGTCATCCAAGATGTCCATGTCCTTCTTTCTTCAGTCGAAAAGAAATTAAGGTTTTTGATGAAAACATTCCAGGATTATTCTCCTTATAGTGGACCTTAATTGGCCCCAAACAGTTGAAGGTCAAATTACAGTTTCAGTGCAGCTTCAAAAGGCTTTAAACGATACCAGACGAAGAATAAGGGTCTTACCTAGTGAAACGATTGGTCATTTCCTAAAAAAAATAAAAAATTATATACGTTTTAACCATAGACGCTGTCTTGAACTAGCTCTCTTCTTCCTCTTCTCTATTAGAATTCCGGCATTGTAAACGCTGTTAAGTGTATTACTGCCCTCCACAGGTCAAAGTTTGAACTAAATTGTCATATACAATATGCTAGTGCAAGTATATAACAATTAGTTCAAAGTTTGACCTTCAACCGTTTGGGGCCAATTTAAGTCCATTGTAAGGAGAATAATCCTGGAATGTTTTCATCAAAAAAAAATTTATTATTAGAGTTGATCTTGTACTATTTCAATTTATTTTTAGTATAGTTTGATTTTGTGGGGCAAGAAGACTCATCCACTGAAAATTTTAGCATAAGAGAAGCCACATCAGGCATTCAGATCAGGATCAATCAATGACCATAACATAATGAGTTTCTCAACTCTCTATATTCTATGGACTCCCACAGTTGAGGAAGAGGTACAGTGTTTGATTATTTTTTATTTTCATATTATTTGCAGTGTCTCTGTCCTTGATTGAACAAATGCAGCATGCTGCCTGTTTAAAGGGGTCCTATTATGCCCTTTTACAAAGTCTTGATTTTAGGAGTACTAGAATTGTCAGGGCCTGAGAAACCTGAGTGCATTGCCTGTTGGCCTAAGAGTACCTGCCTGGACATCGCTGGTATTCTCTGGTCTCTTTCTGCTCGTCCATAACTGCTCTCCAGCCTACCATCATCTTGAGCTAGTTATAATGGCTGCACTTCCTACTTGCCTGTTATTGTGTCACATACCTGCCCATTGTTTGGACTGTGTTTCCCCTCTTCCCTTGCCACATTGTGTCTTGTGTGTTTGTTTGCATTAACAACACACGTTTCGGCTCTCGAAGGGGTTGAAGGCTCACATAGCGATGCATTTGTGGCTGTTCTCACGTTTCTTTCAAATTTACAGAATATGGAGTTTTAAATTTAGTGTGATTAACTCCCAGTGGCATCAAATGCGTGTTGTGTGATGCAGTCACTGTGTTTTGTTCCACCCAGGTTTTACTCTCTCTTGAGGGATGAGAGTTAAGCACCTACTCTCTGCGGCTCGGGTCCCGAGGCCAACATTACAGTTAGGTGGGATCGAGCGCGGGGGTTGTAGGTGGAGCGCGGCAGGAGTCGAACAGGAATATTTGTTTAAGTTTCTTTTGCTAGCTCTGGTACTGCTATTTAATTTATGTAATTCTGAGCTTTTAAATTGAGTAGTACAGTTTGGTGGCCCTTTTTGAAGCTGCCTTGGTAAACTGTCTCTGAGGTTGAGTATGGTGGGCCTCCTCTTGCTATAAAACAAAGCTGTTGAGACCTTAGCTCCAGCTAGACAGTGAGCCCCCAAGCAAACATCTTGGAAGGAAACGTCTAAATATAAATTGAATCAGCATATAAAATGCCTAATATTAAGGATGAAGCATAACAATTGAGGCATAACATAAATTATAGGAAAGTTGCTGACTACTAAAATGAGCTTCTCCATCTTTCCTCTGCACTTAAGAGCGACGGATCACGTGCGCTCCACTGACACTGAAAGTCGCTCTTCATTTGTCGCATCACTGGACATGCCCCATCCAGGTGCCAACGTTCACTGTTGTTTGTGTTGCTGGAAATTGCTCACTCTCCATTGAAATGAATGGGATTGTGTCGCTTTGTCGCTGGTTGCATGGCCCCAGTATCTCAGAGAATGTGAACTTCTCTGTGATCCTCTATCATTCCAGATAAAGAAAGAAGCCCTGTCATAATGAAAGTTTGTAGTTTGCATCGAGAACATCTGTACAGCATGATAATTAGGGTCTTTAGTAATGCAACACTTTTAGGATGTTGAACCTGCCGTTTACATCTAAGCATGGGACAATCAGCAATCAGGTGACCCTGCTTATGGCAATAAAACTTTCTCTTACCTCCTTTGATTGTGAAGTTCCAGACTTCACCGTGATCAGCATTTTATTATCTTTTACATATACAAATAACATTTGACACACATAAGTTTAGAACAGAAACAATAAAGGCATAGTTACTTTTTTGTCCATTGTTCTTTGAATTTTCAGTCTACATGGTCTTCAGAATAATTCATCATGTCATCGCGATTATGATCAGACGTAAGGCTGAATCATTGTCCTTATTTGCACATATATATTTCATTTGAAGAATAATGCCATTGAGTAATGCCATCTCTTGCATAATATAGCACAGTGCTTGGATTAAAAGAGTTCATTCTCATGAATAATGACAGTTAAAATGCTCTTTGTCATGAATAAATGCAGAGAAGCGCTCAGAAATGGTTGACGCCAGCTTGTTAGTCTAGCCCCAATTGGAACCCTGGCAGCCAATCACCACTTCGGATCTTGAAAAAATTGCTATAAAAATCCAAAAAACAACTAATTTCCACTTATGGATAAACTTGAGTAAACTTGAGCCTGCACATATCTGTTCACATCTCAAAAAATGTGTTTTGGGATTCCATGACCCTTTAACTTGCATTACGCCATTTATCAAACAAAATACTCTTCACCCTTGAAAACTCTACAAATGTCTGTTTAGAATTCTTCTTACGGCTTTGAAATCTTTGTCGGTATGCCTTATATTTATTATGTTAGATTTTGCTGTATTTGGCTGAGCAGTCTTTTGGGGTGGCTCGATTTCTCTAATACATGAAATAAGTAAGCTTGACCAGAGTTCTTGTGGGGAGAAGAATTTATTGCAGGTAGTAGTGTAGCACAGTTCTTCAGCAGCAATGTCAGCATGTCGGCCTTCAAAATATCTTAACCCAAAGTTCTGTCTGTGGGACAGAACTTTATACATGAAGACAAAAGGGCTACAAACAATAGAAAACTGTTAGGACCTTCCACAGGAGATTGATGTACCTTACACTCTACTCTTAGCAATGCTGTTTCTTTGTCCTTCATACCCATCAGTTTCTGTGGGCCAGACGTCTGTATGGCCTATTTGGTTCACACCTTTACAGACACAGAGTTGACTGCAGAGTCACAATGTAAATGCACCTGACTAAAGATGATGAAAATACACAATCTTTCAATTAAGGTTGTGTCCTTTTATTTATCTTTCATTTACATGGCACAGCAAGACAAAAGTTTACCTCAGAATCAAATGCTAGTTATCAATATATATGAAATGGAGTGACGTCTCTATACAATTGAAATTAAAGGGCGTCTACCATAACCACTCAAACTATAGCCAATGGGGTGGTTGGGTGTAGATGCAGGAGTATATACATACTATGTATATACCGAAAGAAAATAAAAAGCCTCAAGGCAAAGTATAAAGACATGAAAGATGCAAATAAAAATGATAATGAAGGAGAACAATCATATCTCAGCCACATTCAGCTGCGATTTGAACATAGTTTTGATTTTACACAGATGCGTATTTGCTTGTGCCATTTTAAATTGCTGGGCCATTTAAAACTTTTTCCACACAAATGACAAAAATAGGGTTTCACATTTTCATGACTTTTCAGGTGAATCTGTAAGTGTAATGGCAAAATAATTTTTTTATTACAATGATCACAATTAAATCTTCTTCCAGAGTGAATGCAAAGGTGATTTTTGAAATAACAAATTTTTTTAAACCTCTTACCACAATCAGAGCACTGCAATTTCTTTACAGAATGAGTTTGCAAATGACAATTCAAGTCTTTTTTCTGTGTGAAGCTTTTCTCACATTGAAGACAAGAGAAAATACTCTCTCCAGTGTGGACTCTTATGTGACTCTTAAGGTTTCCTTTAACCGTGAAACTCTTTCCACACTGAGGGCAGGTGTAAGGCTTCTCTCCAGTGTGAACTCTCATGTGAGTTTTAAGATTTCCTCTTTCTGAGAAGCTCTTCCCACAGAGTTTGCAGGGGAACGGCTTCTCTCCAGTGTGACTTCTCATGTGGGTTTCAAGAGATGATTTATAAGCAAAACTCTGTTGACACCGAGGGCATCCGTAAGGCTTCTCTCCAGTGTGAACACTCATGTGGGCATTAAAGGTTGCCTTATATCTGAAACTTTTCCCACACTCAGAGCATATGTGAGGTTTCTCTCCAGTGTGAAGATTCATGTGAATCTTAAGGGTAACTTTATGATTGCAACTTTTTCCACACTGCTGGCATGTGAAAGGCTTCTCTCCGGTGTGAATTCTCATGTGAACCTCAAGGTGTTTATTTAATCGGAAACTCCTTCCACACTGCTGGCATTTGAAAGGTTTCTCTTCGGAGTGAATTGCTATGTGCATGTTAAGACGTTTCATGTCTGTGAAACTTTTTCCACACTGATGACATACAAAACAATCCCCTTTTGTGTGAATCTTCATGTGCTGATTAAGAGTTACTTTACGGCTAAAACACTTTCCACACTGATCACAAGGGAACGGCTTTTCTCCAGTGTGAATGTTCATATGATACATAAGGTTTAGTTTTGTTGTGAAGCTCTTTCCACATTGTTGGCACGTGTAAGGCTTCTCTCCAGTGTGGATATTCATGTGCTTTTTAAGGGCTGCTTTTCGAGTGAACTTGTTTCCACACTGTTGGCAGGTGAAAAGGCTCTCTCCAGTGTGAATCCTCATGTGGACTTTAAGGCTCCTTTTCTGAGTGAAGCTCTTTCCACACTGTTGGCAGGTGAATGGACTCTTTCCATTGTGAATTCTCATGTGGACATTAAGGTGTCCTTTCTGAGTGAATCTTTCACCACACTGTTGGCAAGTGAAAGAGCTCTCTCCAGTATGAATCCTCATGTGGACTTTAAGGCTCCATTTCTGAGTGAAGCTCTTTCCACACTGTTGGCAGGTGAAAGGCTTCTCTCCAGTATGAATTCTCATGTGGGCTTTAAGGTTTTGTTTTTGACCAAAACTCTTTCCACACTGAGGGCAGGTGTAATCACGGTTAGATTTGGTCTTCTGAGAAGTTTTTTGTGAGGATGTCTTTTTAGTCTGTGTAAATTTTTCTTCACTCATGAAGACATGATGATTCTGATTTTTCTCTTCCATTTCATTCAGTTCTTGGCTCTTCTCTTTCAGTGTCATCAGGTCTTAAAAAAAAAGACAAAGTAACAGACATTACAACCAGCACCAAGTATGCTAGATCATATATGCACTAAGCTACTTTATTTTAAGGTGCCGTGGTTACAGTGTAATTACACATACGTACAATATATTGTAAATTTACCAACATACTAAATGGTTAAGTTCTGGTTTCAGGTTAGTTGCTTGTGATTATGTATAATTTACTGTTATTACTATAGTAAGTACATGTAACAACAATGAATAGTGTAGCAATGGTAAAACAAGGACACTGTAAAATAAAGTGTTACCAATGTTTCCTGTAGGGCTGCCCTCGACTAAAGTTTTTGCTGGTCGACTAGTAGTCGTTCATTTTAAGTGACTGTTGACTAATTGCATGTTTATCAATAAACCTTATACTACTGGGCTGTTGAATACTCAAATCTGATTGGTTGACCAACGTTCTAAGGGGCAACTTTTTGAGCAACGTTGCTGGGCAATTTTGCCGAGCGATGTTGCTTGGGCACTTTCCCCATTGAGAATGGGCAACAAACTTCTATCTGGATACTTTAGATCGAAATTTGTTGCCTATTCTCAATGGGAAAGTGCCCAAACAACATCGCTCAGCAAAACTGCCCGGCAACATTGCTCAAAGAGTTACTCCGTGTATCATCACCTTAAGGTGTGAAATTATTTTTAGGGAAACGCACGGCTAAAGTAGTTCTAGGCAGTTCTTGACCGCATTGCAGTTCCATATCACTTCACCAAATGATTTCAGATATTTCAAAAGGTCCTTACAGCCTACAACTGCAAAAGAAACAAGACCCACAACGACACAGACCAAGCAAATATAGTTAACAATAGGATAAAAACAACAAATTATTCTCATGGTTTTTGCCACAAAATATGTTTGTGTCGTGAAAGCGACAAATAATCTCTTGCGCTCTTGCTCTCTTTCAAACATACTCATGTACTGTATAGTACAGACACTCGCACAGGAATGTTTTGTCAGCGCTGCTCTGAGAAATTAATTAGTAAAATAGTTTAGCAACTTAAAAGATACATGACTCACCAGCAAGGTAGTAACCGTGCGGTTCTTGAGGTAGATAAACTTATAGTTTTGCTATTAGTAGAGACACTGCTGCCGTTAGTGATGCACAGATCAGGTAGGCTAATTCACATATGCTGCTTATTCTCTCTCTCTCAACTGCGTTAGTAACTATCAACAGTATTATTCTGCTATCAAGGCTCAAGTCTTCGTTGCTAGTTGTGAAATGACGTTTTGGAATTAGCAACAGATGCTTGTGATGAGATGTGTAAGAAATTAGACCCACACACAAGAGTGTTTTAAGGACAAAAACCTGACAAATGTCTTGAAATACAACATCGGAACAGTGTATTTAAGGTGTGGTAACCGTAGTATAAGCAGGAATAATTGACTCCGGGCCGTTGAATTCTTATAAAATAATGCTCACCCGATGCTTTGCGTAGTGGCCGCATTACCACCTCGGGTATGCATGATTCAATTATGAGTCAATTATTCCTTACATATAAATCATAATAAAGAGCCTGCAATGCCTACATAGCCTAGTACTTGATTTAAAATTTGTCACTGTGCACCGGCAGAAGTAATGAATATGAATGCGTCAGAGGAAAACAGCAAGGCAATTGCTTTACCTTTTTAATAATTAATTGATAAACTAGTGTTTTCTGTATTTCCGGCTGCAGTGATGAAGTTGACGATGCTGACTTGTCATCTCCGCAGTAGTGGATGCACCCGTATGCACGTTTCATACGGATTTCATAACCTGAGAATATTTTTTTTTTTCCATTTGAATTGGTTCATTTAAAAGTAGACATTTCACTTTCTATAGATAGATTTTTCATGTCTGTGAGGCAAGTTTACATGAAGTTTTGTTTTTTTCTTTCTTTTTGGCGCGCTTAAGTTCTCACAGAGAGACGGCAGAAATCGCACCCTGTTTGGTTTCATTATTTTGCAATTGCACGTTTTGTTGTTATTGTGAGTGCACACAAATAAAAGTAGACTCTTCACAGATTCAAAAGATGTATTAGCCTACTCTTATTTGTATGACCAAAAATTACGGAGTATTGTAAGTGCAAGTGATCGTAAACATGCTACTATTAAGCTCCGCAAATTTTCTAGGTTAACGTAAAGGGTTAGCGAGCGAGGTTAGCGAGCGGCCATGTAAAGTTGCTACTAACATGTTTGAGACTGATAAGCCATATTTGAGGTTGACGAATGATAGGCGAGCGTTTGAATGTCCAGCTGTTAACGATCTGTCCGTCACAGACTGCGTGACTTCGCCACTTCCTGTAAATTTTTATCTTGTGACTAAGCAACTAATAAAATTTTAGCCGACTAAACCTCCTCTCGTCAACTTACGGTTAGTCGACTATTATGGGGCAGCCCTATTTTCTTGTAATCTCAGAATGTCTTCTTAGTATTGTACTGGACACTTCCCAAAAGTTTCAAGCTGGCACTCAAATCCCTTATCAAACACAGCTTGAGTCAGGTCTGCTTTTGGCATCTGATCAAAGCTAGATAACTCTTCTAGTGCTATTAGATTCAACTTTCAACACTATAGACCACAGCATTCTCTTTTTGTTGCCATTATTAGACAAGCATTATCACAGTCTACATTCTATCTACCAGACTGCTACTGCTTTCTCTGTGCAAATGAGGAGACGTCTCATCAAACACAAGTAAGTGCCACAGGGCTCAGTATTAGGTCCTTTGCTTTTCTCTTTGTATACACTTTGCAGGTTATCTTTCCTCATCATAACCTGAAAAAAAACAACAACAACTGCACAGCTCTTAACAGATTGTATTAATGAAATTAGGGCAGCAGCAACTGATAAAATAAAGTTAAAAAAATAAAGTCAGTTAAAAAAAAATCTGATTATTCAATAATCGTGTCTATGCAGTGCATGGAAATACATCCATTGTTAACGGGACAGTAGTGAATTTCTATGTGAAACCATTCAAATAGTGCAGGACATGAGAGTGAGCTACTCAAACTGACAAAATAAGATTTCAACCATACTAATCATAGGGTTCATACTAGGGCTGCCCTCGACTAGAGTTTTCTAGTCAACTAGTAGTCGTTCATTTAAGCATTTAGTCGAATAATTGCACATTTATGTTAATAAGCCATAAATCATAATAATGAGCCTTTAATTGGTATATAATTTAGCCTAATTTGTGCTCAAGCGCACATATGAAGCTTGCCACAGTGCACTGGCAAACATAATGATTATGAGTGTGACATGAAAAAAAAACAGCAGGAGCCCATTTAATAATTTTAATAATTTATTGATAATGTTTTCTGTTTGCGGCTGCAGAGATTAAGTCAACGACGCTGACTCATCTCCGCAGTATTGGACTCGCCTATATGCACGTTTCATACAGATTTCATAATCTGAGAATGTATTTTATAATTTGAATTTGTTCGTTTAAAAATAGACATTTCAAGCTTTCTATGGATATACAGTCAAACCAAAAATTATTCAGACACTAGATATAATTTTTAAATTTGTCGTACAGTGGACTACCTGTAAAATTGTTAAAGATTTGGGACCAAAAATTATTCAGACATTTTGACCTGACCATGCTTTGCTTAAGTATTATCTGACATTATCAAGATTAATTTTTTTCTCACAATTTAACTCTGAGTACTTGTTATATTTTATTACCATTTTTTTAAAACTATAGCGAATAAACTGTGATCATGTGTGAAATGTTGAAGGTGTCTGAATAAATTTTGGTTTGACTGTATATTTCTTGTTTCTGTGAGGCATCATTTTGCTGTTATTGTGAGTTTACAGAAATAAAAGACCTTTGGGTCAGTGAGGTGACGCTCATTTTTTTGTGTCCATATAGTTTAATTAAATTTAAAAAGGGTAAAAATTGCAAAATAAATTAGCAAATTACTTGCATACATTCTCTTTTTTTGAGGACCAATCTAAAATTTCTGGTTTTAATCATTTTTGAGAGAATATTTGGGGATTGATTGCAAAAATGTCAATGTGGTGTAACCGTAAAAACTTAGTACCAAATAATTGATCTTGTTTAAAAAAGGTGAAATTCTCAATAAAACACCATATCAGCTAGTTTGGCATAATCTTACATTAGAACAATTTAATAGTAAATAAAAATAAATTTAACTCCATTGTTCTGAATATTATAAATATTTTGGGGAATCATAGGAGTCAAGTCAAATTCCTTAAGTGTCAAGGTGGTGTAACCACCATTCAAGGAGCCATTTTGTTAATATTGTGCAAGAAAACCATGTGACAGGAAATTATATCACAGAGAAGGACCCCTGGTGACACTAACTGCTGCATGCAAAGATTAGTAACTGTCTTTAAAATATGAGATAATTTGACATTTTTAGGGTATGGTCAGTTATTCTTAGGTATACATGTCAAATGGTATGACCCCATGAATACATTGATAATTCATCATTATTATAAAAATGTATATTAACTTTAAAAATTACATTTGAAATATTTCCACCAAGGCCATGTGCTTACATAGGTGTCCATGATAATACCTGTCAAATTTGATTTTAAATTGAAATGTCAAATGGTGTAACCGGTTACACCGTTTGACTTCTATTACAAGCCTTTCTGTTAGGGGCAAATTTAGTCAAAATCACTAGTTTATGATGCTGATTAAAGATGTAATATAAACTAACCTACTATTTGGAACTATTTTCAAATGTTCAATGTTTTATTTTTTTTGTGAAAGTGGTGCTTTATCCACAACATTATTATTAAAGCTCTGTAAGTCAGTAAAATAAAATATAATTATGTTGCACAACATTAATGTTTAACATTCACATGTTTAGCTTCAATGCATATTTCTATTCCATTCACTTAAAAATGTAGGCAATATAAAATCATGGAGTGATTGCTAATGAGAGACAAGCGCGACAAACGTTTCGAGAGCAGCGGAGCTTTTATTATGCCGCAGTTGCTGCTTCTTCAAGGTCAAGCGTAGGTGAGGTAAAGCAGCGCTGTTTTATCATATTAGACACATTTGTGTGTTGAAATTTGTTAATATGCTACACTGTGCGTTCGCTCGGCAGCTGCTATGAGACACTTGTTGGGCACTGCAGTCAACTAGATCCATATTAGGCATGGTAAAATGTACTCACAGTAAATCAAGAAAAAAAGATTTAAACAATAAGACTAAACGTGTTTACATGATTAGTTTTCTGTCGATGAATGTATCCAAACAGTTGCTCACCTGTCTAATAAAACACATAATATATTAAAGCGTCTTTGGTGTTTCCATGGTTTCTACAAAATAAAACCAGAAACCGAGGTTGACGCTGGTTTGATGTCATTGAGAGGCGACGCACAGACATGGCTCGTGTCCTGGTTATAATTTCATATTTCTCTAGGTTTAAACATTCTTGACATAGACCTGGCAATGGATAAATAAACAAACAAACATTTTCTTAGAAAAACTAAAATCTGAATGTTTATTCTACTGAAATCTTACTGATATGTCACTTGCATAATAATTTGGAATGCGGTGTAAACTCTTCACGAGTTCCCAGCTGTCCAAAATACCATCATATGCAGGCTACGCACACACAACGAGCGCATTTACCTCAGCACACAGCATTGTTTGGTAAGTTCCGTCTCAAAATAGGCAATAAGTCATAAAATCCGACCAATCAGGTTGTGAATGTATCCCTATGCCTTTAGGTCTGGCATCTTTTGGTTCAGTGATAAAATTGCCAATCTGAACGCTAATTGGACCAGGACTTAATGTTTTTTTTTTCTTTTTTGGTCCGGACCAAATGAACCAAACCAACCGAACTACGAGTGTGAACGCACCCTCAGAATCAAACCGTACCGGAGTTCACTTGAATCGCACCCCAGACCACCCTTTTTAAGCGGACTCAGGTATGGTTTGCGGGTGCTCTCCCAAGTTCAGAAGACAGTGTTTACATCATCCAAACATAACGAACTCTGACGTCAATCAACCCCGGGTGTGCACCAAAAGTGCTAATGTGAAAGCACCCTAAAAACCAATTGTTCCGGGGTTATTTTAACAAATTCAGTTTTTTTTTTTTGTTGTCTTGTGAATTATATGCCAACATCTTTTATGTAAAATATCTTACTCAGGACAGTACTAAATAAAAATTAACATGCATCTCTCTTATTTTGTTAAAATGTTTCACATTTTCACAGATTCTGCAAGTGGTTCCCATACTTTTTCACGCAACTGTATTGACCAGTGTCATTGCTGCTGACCTTCAATGATCCAATTCAACCATACTACTAAGCAAAAATTACTTTAAATTAGATTTATAAATAAGAGTGTTGAACTTCCTTTTCCTGTATCCTGTTCTTCTTTAATCTAGAATGGTAGCACAGCTAAAAAGGTTTGTTTGAGCTGTGCCCTCTACTATACAGGCGTAAATATGCATTTCCTTTATCCTGAGGCTTATTCATTTCACTCAAAAAATAAACAAGAAAGCCCAGCCCAGGTAAGAAAAAGTGACGCAAACTGAAGACCAGAAGACAAATGTAACATTACTTTTCATAAAAAGTAACTAAGTAATGCAATTAGTTACTTTTTAGGGAGGAAGTACATATAGTGGGTTCGTGGAAAAAACCCCATGTTAATAATTGGACATTGGGCGGATAATGACTCGGAGGGATCGTAGGGCGAATTTGGAACCCAAATTGCCATTAGCTAGGTGGGCCAAAAGACGTTTTACGATTACCTCGCCCCCGCTGACCGCAGATCGATTACCCCGGAATACTGGCTCTACGGACCGCTCTAGGGGGCGACACCGAGCGAAAAGCTGATTATTTGTCCGTCTCCCCATTGGTCCATCCATGGGTGGGCGGGAGGCCACGCCCCCGTCCCACGAACCCATTATTTGCCCGATTACCCACTATAGTGGGCAAATGATCAGGTGACTCCCGCTGACCACTGCCAAGCCACGCCCCCCCCGTCCCACGGACCCATTATTTGTCCGATTACCCACTAAATTTACAGGAAGTGCCCCCGGTGGTCCGATGGGGACGCGCATCGTCGGTTTGCGCGCGGAGCGCCCCCTGGTGGCCGTTTTCGAAAGTCGCCCCGATCGGTTCGCGCTCTCGATATGTCGCTCCGGGGCACTTCCTGAACCCCCCAATCAAATTTGGGGCCCCTGGGACCTTTGTAGCAAAATCCCACTCGGCCATTATTTGAATGGGTTTGCCGTAATGGGTTCGCAGACGCCACTTCGAAAGGGCCGATCGACTAGGGGGCGCCATCTTTCTTCTCGTCACGACCCCCCGAGTCGGCCTGAAAAGTTTGGGGGCCCCACGACCTCGTTCAGGGGTCAAAAGGCCAAAAAAGCCAAGGAGACGAAAGGTCGTGGGACCTTGAGATTTGAGATGCCGACTCTCCAGGGGCCCCCGACTCGGGGCCCCGAAGCGCGAAACTCTACGACGTTCCAATTTTTTTCCCTGCGCCCTAGGGCCAGGCGCTTTGGGTATGTCGCTCGGGGGGCCCCCAGGGGCCACCGTGCGAAATTTGGGGCCCCTGGGACCTTTGTAGCAAAATCCCACTCGCCCATTATTTGAATGGGTTTGCCGTAATGGGTTCGCGGACGCCGCTTCGAAAGGGCCGATCCACTAGGGGGCGGGACCTAGAGATTTGAGATTCCAACTATCAAGGGGCCCGGCAAATTCACCTCCCGGATGGGAGTCGGCCTGAAAAGTTTGGGGGCCCCACGACCTCGTTCAGGGTCAAAAGGTCAAGAAAAGGGACGAGCACATGTTTTTAATTTTCACTGAATATTTTTGCTGATTTTTTTTAAGGCACTTCCCGAAATCCGAGGATTTCGGCTCTTTGACACGTGGTTACAGAGGGCCCCACGTACCAAGGAAAATTCTGAAATTCGGGTCGAAGGAAGGTCTCGGGGGCCTCTATCGAACGCGCCCTCCCCCGAGGTCCTGGGCCCCGGGGTCCGGGAGTTACGGGCGTTCAAAGGTTTGGCGTTTTTGCCTTATATCTTGGGCCCCGGAGCTCAGGGAGGGGCTCGTTGGAAAGGGCTCGTCGTGCCCCGTCGAACGAGCCCAACCCCGAGGTCGGGGGCCCCCGGGTTCGGGAGCTAGAGCCCTCGCAATTTCGGGACCCCGCGGATCCGCGATCCGCCAGGGGGCGTCCCGAGGGCCCGCGACGGATGTGTTCAGGTCGTGGGACAGAGGGGAGTTTTTGACCAAAGTTTGAGCGCTCTGGGGCTTTGCGTTCCCGAGTTATGAGCAAAAGTTGGTTGAGAATAGAGCGTTTCTATGGGGGCCGCCATTTTGAAAAGCGCCGGATCGTTTTAGTCGAATACCTCCGCGGAGACGCGGCGGATCGTCTTGAACCGGTCGTAGAACTCGATTAGACGGTTCGAACGAGACCGGTGCTGCCAGGGTAGCTTTATGGGTCCCAGAGTTACGGGCCTTTTTTCGACCCAAAATTAAAAAATTCATATCTCGGGAACGCAGTGGCCCCGGAGCTCGGGGAGGGTCTCGTTGGAAAGGTCTCGAGGGGCCCCTTCGAACGAGCCCAGCCCCGAGGTCGGGGGCCTCTGGGTTCGGGAACTACAGCCGAAAACACAGAAGCATCCCAGTTCCCAATTACGTAGTGGCCGCCAAATAACGGGTCCGCGGACACCGCCTTTTCTATGCCAATTAAGCATTCGAATGACTTGGAAAGTAGATGAATCTGTTCGGTTGAGTGTGCTTAGTAAAAACTGATATTAAATGTGAAATATCATCTATAAACACTGTACATGGGAAGAATGATGCAATACTCGTTCCAATTTCCCATCCCTTTGAACTGAGGTTGGATCCAATTTCCCATCCCTTCATTTCCCATCCCTGATTGGTTGGCCTTTTCCTCGATCCTCTTTCCCATCCCTTTGAACTGAGGTTGGACCCGAAAAGACTATAAAAGGCTCCTGCCCCGACAATCTTTGTCATTCATTTACATCTTTTTCATTTTACACCACACCCTACATCACCTCACACCCTCACCTATACACCTGCACCACGGTTGCTGACGCCTTCCGCACTTTTGTTTTACACCTGCGAGTAATTAGTAGTTATCTTATATTATATATATATATATATATATTATTATTGTTTATATACGTTATTATTATATATTTTTTTATTATTTTGATCGTATTTTATATTTGTTTTTCGATAATCTTCGGACATGCCGACCAGCGACTGCCCGCTTTGTTTCCGTGGCTACAGCCAGCTGAGCCAGCACCTGGTTGTTAGCCACGGAGTACGGAACAAAGATGAAAGAAAGCTGCTGTTGGCCATTCCATCCGGGAGGGTGGACGTTCGCAAGGGCACCTGCCCCCTTCCAGCCTGCGGCAAATACACCTCCCGGATGGACCGCCACCTGGCCTCGCACACGGAGACCACCGCCGCAGTCCGCCGGCAGGCCATGGAGACCCTCAAAAAAAACAAAATTATTGAGGGTCTGGCCAAGCTGCGGGCGAGCAACCCGGCTGTTGCGATGGTCTCCACTCTGGACCTCCAAGGGGTGCAGGATCTGGAGGACCCCATCACTGCTCCGGAGGAGGAGGCGGCGACGGGGGAGGAGGAGAGGTCCTGTGACAAGCCCAGCTGCCGGAAGGCCCGGGACGAGCGAGACGACCTCCGCAGGCAAGTGGACACCCTGAGCGAGGCGCTCAGGCAGGTGACTCGCCGCTGCCGCCTGCTGAAGAGGAGGTCGCGGGGCGCCCCCTCCAGCCAGCTCTCCCGGGTGACCAGCCGGCTGCTGTCTTCTCTTCGGTCCCCCGAGGAGGGAGAGGCGGAGGATGACGAGCCCCTGGCCCTCCCCTTGGAGGAACCGGCCTGCCAGGACCAGGGCCCCCAGGACCCCGCCCCCCAGCCGCCGGCTAAGGCGTCCACCTCCTCCTCTCAGCTGCCGGCTAGGGCGTTGACCTCCTCCTCTCAGCAGCAGGAGAAGCACCCTGAGTGAGTACCGCGCTCTGTCGCTTCTCCCTGTCTCGCTCTGCGGCTTTGCTTGTTCTGACCCCATTGTTCTTGTGTGTTTTCTCTTTTCGCAGACGTCCTCCTCGAGGAGTACCGCGGCCACCAGGAGGGCGCGGATCCCGGGCCGAGGCTCGTAAACAACGTGGCGTCCAAAATATTCCGGATCCGCCACTTCATCGGGTACATGGTGGCGGGGCAGACCGACCTGGCCAGCCTGGGCTTCCTGAACCACATGGCGAGGATGGCTGAACAGCCTCAACCAGGCCAAGATCGCGGAGCCCACGGTTCACCATTACCTCAAAAATGTCGCCCAGTTCCTGGCCTACGTGGCAGAGACCCCGCCGCCCACCTGCCGACTCTCCCGGACGGTAATGGTTGGACTGAACCGGGAGATAAAGAACATGATCCGGTCTGTGCGGCGGAGAGTGAAGGTCCACGAGGTGAGGGTCAAGCAGGCCAAGGAGGGCCGCCTCATCCCCAAGGCCACTCTCTGCCAGTGTGTCGCCTCCGCCAAGGCCGCCATCCCTGATATTCTGGGTAAGTTTTTGCCTCCTCTCACCTTCCTCCAACCTCCCACACACGCCTTAACACTTAACGCTTCTCCCTCTTTTCTCGCAGCCCGTCTCCGAGAGACGGCCGACAGGACGCTCCAATGGTCCTTCTACAGACACCTCACCGCCTACTTTGCCTGCATATACGGGCATCGCGGTGGGGTGTTCCAGAACATGACCATTGGGGAGGTGGAGGCGGCCCAGGCCGGATCAAAGGAGGGGTGCTTCATCATCAACGTGAGTGGTTTTATTTCTCTCTCTCTCTCTCTCTCTCTCTCTCTCCGCACGGTTCTCCCTCTTACGCCGCTCGCTTGTCTCTGTTTCCGCAGATTTCCTCTCACAAGACCAACCAGGCCTTCGGGGCGGCCCAGCTGGCCTTGAGTGCCGAGGAGTACGGGTGGATGAAGGACTTCCTGGAGATGAGGCCCTACCTAGTGGGGGGTGAGAACCCTCACTACTTTTTTTTTTACTTCAAAGCCCAGCTCATGCAAGAATCTGAATCAATATTTCCAGGAAGCATGGGCTGGGCTGGGCCTCCCAGGAAGTCCGACGTTCACGGATATACGCACTTCCATCGCCACTCACGTAAGCGTTCCCCCACGGCTTTCTGCCATGTGAATTTCCGACGTGCATGTGTTTGTTGTTTCTAACTATTCTTTCCTCTCTCCGCACAGGCCAGAAACTCGCACAGCCCCGGGGATCGGCACAAGGTGGCACAGTTCATGTGCCACGACACCTCCACAGCTGACCGCTTCTACGCCCTCAACCTGGACGCCAAGCAGGCGGCCGAACACCGCCGCCTGTTTGAGGCAGTGAGGACACCACCCCGGGGCCCCCGAAGGCCACAAAGAGGTCGGCGAAGGGGCGGCCGAAGCCCACACCCGCCGCCAGCCCGCCGACCTCCTCCAGCTCGTCACCCTCTGGCAGCCCGTCGGGGGATCGCGACCCGAGGGAATCCGCTTCCGTAAGTCCGTCTTCTCACGGGGGGCTCGTTTAACCGTTTGTGCGGCGAGTAGGTGTGTTTGCTGACTCTTTGCCTTTCTCGTTTTTTTTTGAGGAGCAACCTAGGCCACCTAAGCCAAGGCAAAAGGTGGCCACGCCAAGGAAGAGCTTCCCTCGGGTCCAGCTGTCGCCTATGAAGCGCATGATGCTTCTGAAGGTCTCGAAGAGGCAGAGGAAACAAACGGATTTTTTTTTTATTAATTTTTACGTTCGTTGTTCTGTTTTTGTTGTCATGTTGTTCAATAAATGTTTTAAAAGTTCCTACTGTCATGTCTTTTTTTGATGCAAAACACATTTCTTATACACATTTAATTTAAAAAAAATTGAGGGCAAAATGATACTGACCAAAAAAAAAAAAGCAAAAAAAAAAAAAAAAATTTAAAGTGGGCGGGGCATTTTGATTAGTGGGCGTTCCTTGTTCATAAGGGCCGCTATTGGTTAAAAAAGGGGAGTGTAACGACCGCCATTTTGTGGATCTCATTACTGATGCTGACTCATCAAGAAAGGTGAGATAATCTGTCATATTATTCTTAATTTATGCAGTTAAGTGTTATTATAAATGGCACGTTTGTAAATTCTTCGACCTCTGTCGGTACAGTTGGGGTTAGTTCACCAGCACACACTGCTCATAAAGCTTTATCGCGAGATTCTGATGAATTATAATCTGCATATATATATTTTCCGGCCTAAATCGGAGCATCCAGGTCTGTTATTTAAGGCCATGGTCCCGGAGGGTCATCCGACCTTATCTTTATACATTTGTTTTATTATAAATTGTACGCATGTAAATCTTTCGGCATCGATCGGTACAGTAATTTATTAATGTTATAAAATTACATTTTTTTTTTTTTTCTTCTTCTTTACAGATCATGCCGAACAGATACAGCTCCGGTAAGTTGATCTCTTCTGTGATCCTAGTTCCTTGTGCCATCACAAAGTGTTACGAATCGTTTATTACACAGTATTAACACATTTTGCGTCGTACACTGTGTGTTCTAACGTTTGTTTTTTTTTCAATTTTCTCATATTAAATTGTCTTTTCATATAGCAGTCAAGTGTCCGATGTGCCCGACGTGGATCGTCAACGTCACGAAACACCTGAGGGCGGTCTACGGTGTGGCCAATCAACAACAGAGGGGCCTCTTGGCCCAGCTTGCCCGCCACAGAGTGAGGCTGGCCAATTTAATTTGTCCACTCTGCGGCAAGCTGGTCAAGTACATAGAGAGGCACCTGGAAAGAGGCCACAGGGGCATATCGGTAAGTCAGTCTTAAAACTGGTTGTTTTACGTTAATGTTTCAAATAGCTTTCTGTTTAAAGAATACTGAAATGTTGTTTTTATAATGTTTCAGGAGTCAACACTTTCAAAGACGGTGAGGTCACTGGAGAGGTCGGTGACCGCGGGGAAGCTCAAGATCTTACGGGATTCAGAGCCGGCCATCCCCCTGGTCGCCGACTTCTCCCAGCCCGAGGCCCCGCCCGACGCCTGGCCGAACATTGAACTGCGTCGGGCGGGGGCCTTAACACCTCAGGTGCTGGCCTCACCGGCTACGGCTGCGGAGGAGCAGAGCCTCGTCCAGATATGGAGTAAGAATCCGTTGATCGTCATGATCCTAATAGTGCTGAAGTTACTCAATAAGTAAAACTAAATTGATGGTTTGTGTTTCAGATGAACTGTTTCCACCGGTATTCCAGGACAAGATGAGCCTGCGGAACAATGAATTCCTGTTCCAACTGTAGTTGAAGTTACTGTTCAATTGTTTATAAATGTCATGTGTTTTTATGTGTTTTTATATACTTGTGTTTTTTAAAAAAGTTCTTATTGTGTTTTAATTAAAAAAAAATGTTCTTTTAATTGTGTTCTTGTCTTTTTTTTGGCTGCGAAACAAATTGCATAGATACAGTGTCCGCAGACCCATTATTTGGCGGCCACTAAATAAATGATATCTGGGATGTCTTTGTTTTTTCGACTTCCATTCGTATCAGAAGGTTACAAACGACTTGAAAGTCAGTGGAACGCATCCGACTGAGTGTGCTTAGTGCAGTTAAAGTGTTTTAATCCATAAAACTTTATATAAAATATGAAACAGCATCTATAAACACCGTGTCTGGGAACCCGTTATTTGGCGGCCACTGTATAATTGGGAACTGGGATGCTTGAGTTTTGTGCTCATATCTCGGGAACGCCGAGGAGGAAAATTCTGAAATTCGGGTCGAAGGAAGGTCTCGGGGGCCTCTATCGAACGCGCCCTCCCCCGAGGTTCTGGGCCCCGGGGTCCTGGAGTTACGGGCGCTCAAACGTTTGGGGTTTTTGCCTTGTATCTCGGGAACGCTTTGGCCCCGGAGCTCGGGGAAAGGGCTCGTCGTGCCCCGTCGAACGAGCCCAACCCCGAGGTCGGGGGCCCCCGGGTTCTGGAGTTAGAGCCCTCGAAAGTTCGGAACCCCGCGGAATCCCGATCCGCCAGGGGGCGTCCCGAGGGCCCGCGACAGATGTGTTCAGGTCGTGGGACAGAGGGGAGTTTTTGACCAAAGTTTGAGCGCTCTGGGGCTTTGCGTTCCCGAGTTATGAGCAAAAGTTGGTTGAGAATAGAGCGTTTCTATGGGGGCCGCCATTTTGAAAAGCGCCGGATCGTTTTAGTCGAATACCTCCGCGGAGACGCGGCGGATCGTCCTGAAATTTGAACCGGTCGTAGAACTCGATTAGACGGTTTGAACGAGACTGGTGCTGCCAGGGTAGCTTTATGGGTCCCAGAGTTACGGGCGTTTTTCGACCCAAAATGTAAAAAATCATATCTCGGGAACGCAGCGGCCCCGGAGCTCGGGGGCGGTCTCGTTGGAAAGGTCTCGAGGGGCCCCGTCGAACGAGCCCATAAAAACATATATAAAATGTGAAAAAGCATCTATAAACACTTTGTCCGGGAACCCATTATGGGGCCGCACTACATAATTGGGAAGCGGGATGCCTTTTTGTTTTCGGATCCCGTTCGTACCAGAAAGCCCCAAATGACTCGAAAGTTAGTGGAATGCGTCCGGCAGAGTGCGCCACCCGAACCCGGGGGCCCCCGGGTTCGGGAGCTTGAGCCCTCGAAAGTTCGGGACCCCGCGGATCCGCGATCCGCCAGGGGGCGTCCCGAGGGCCCGCGGCGGATGTGTTCAGGTCGTGGGACAGAGGGGAGTTTTTGACCAAAGTTTGAGCGCTCTGGGGCTTTGCGTTCCCGAGTTATGAGCAAAAGTTGGTTGAGAATAGAGCGTTTCTATGGGGGCCGCCATTTTGAAAAGCGCCGGATCGTTTTAGTCGAATACCTCCGCAGAGACGCGGCGGATCGTCCTGAAATTTGAACCGGTCGTAGAACTCGATTAGACGGTTCGAACGAGACCGGTGCTGCCAGGGTAGCTTTATGGGTCCCAGAGTTACGGGCGTTTTTTGACCCAAAATTTAAAAAATCATATCTCGGGAACGCAGTGGCCCCGGAGCTCGGGGACGGTCTCATTTGAAAGGTCTCAAGGGGCCCCGTCGAACGCGCCCTCTCCCGAGGTCCTGGGCCGCAGGGTTCGGGAGTTACGGGCGGTCAAACGTTTGGGTTTTCCCGCTTATATCTCGGGAACGCAGTGGCCCCGGAGCTCGGGGAGGGTCTCGTTGGAAAGGTCTCGAGGGGCCCCGTCGAACGAGCCCATAAAAACATATATAAAATGTGAAAAAGCATCTATAAACACTTTGTCCGGGAACCCATTATGGGGCCGCACTACATAATTGGGAAGAGGGATGCCTTTTTGTTTTCGGATCCCGTTCGTACCAGAAAGCCCCAAATGACTCGAAAGTTAGTGGAATGCGTCCGGCAGAGTGCGCCAAGCATGGTACGGGTGGTTTCGTCCATAAAAAAATTTATAAAATGTGAAAAAGCATCTATAAACACTTTGTCCGGGAACCCATTATGGGGCCGCACTACATAATTGGGAAGCGGGATGCCTTTTTGTTTTCGGATCCCGTTTGTACCAGAAGGTCCCAAATCGCCCGAAACTTAGTGGAATGCATCCGACTGAGTGCGCCAAGTACGGTAGAGGTGTTGTAAATGACGTCTGGGATGTTTTTGCGTTGTCCGCACCAAGTCGTCCCGATTCCAGGTTATTGAATGGGGCCCAGATAACGGGTTCACGGACATGCTGTTTTTAACCTTTCCTGAAAAAATATTTTGATGAAACCTATTTACCTGCACTCAGCAGGCCCCCCCGAGTCGGCAGATGCAAGTTTTGTCGCAAAATTCCACCGTCCGCGATCCCATTATTCGGTTCAATGGAATAAACCTAAAGTGGGATCTCCGTATCTCGGCTCGGCTTCATTTTTCCACCCAAAAAATCTGTAAGGGGGAGGTTTTTGGCCGAAAATTTTCGAGGTTCTCCGATCTCCTCGAAACTCTGGATTCTGATAGGGGGCGCTGAGACGTAGACAGGAGCGCAAGTCCTGACTCTCTAGACCTCTTTGGGGCTGAGATGTGGAGATCCCACTTTAGGTTTATTCCATTGTACCGAATAACGGGTTCGCGGACGGCGGAATTTTACCACGAAACTCGGTGCCACGGACTCGGGGGGGCCTGCCGAGCGCAGTAAAGTGGTTTTTATCACGACAGGAACTACGGTTCAACTTGTTGAATCGCAATGGTTTAACTGGTTAGTGAACAATCATCCCAGTGGCCCAGTAAAGTGATCCCAATGGAACTGCAGTGTTCAACATTAGGCAACAGGTCATTTGCCCAACATAGTGGGTAAGCGGGCAAATAACGGGTTCGTGGGACGGGGGCGTGGCTTGGGAGCGGTCAGGGGGGGTCACCTGATCGTTTGCCCAACATAGTGGGTAAGCGGGCAAATAATGGGTTCGTGGGACGGGGGCATGGCTTGGGAGCGGTCAGGGGGGGTCACCTGATCGTTTGCCCAACATAGTGGGTAAGCGGGCAAATAATGGGTTCGTGGGACGGGGGCGTGGCTTGGGAGCGGTCAGGGGGGGTCACCTGATCGTTTGCCCAACATAGTGGGTAAGCGGGCAAATAATGGGTTCGTGGGACGGGGGCGTGGCTTGGGAGCGGTCAGCTGGTCATTCGTCCAATATAGTGGGTAAGCGGGCAAATAATGGGTTCGAGGGACGGGGGGAATCGAGAAAGTGACCGCTCCCAGATTATAAGAACAGCAGAGAAGCCCATTGAAATAATCTGGGACCGGGACGGTGATTTTGCCACACTGTGGATGAGGGCGGTACTGCCTTTAAGGGTCTCAGATTTGGGGGCGCTCCCGTTTGACCCCTGGTGGGGTCAGGCCGACCGAAACCACTCAGGACGTATCGGGGGGCCGGGGAGGGTCGGGGGAGCGCGTCGGCCGGCCCCTCAAAAATTTCGGGTGGGCGGGGCGCGCCGTCCGCGAACCCAGTCCCACGATCCGTGTTCGTAATGGTGAATCGGGCACTTTAACAAAGTTTTGGACTATCTAGAGTAATGTAATATTGTAATGCATTCCTTTTAAAAGTAACTTTCCCCAACACTGTATTCCACGTGACAAACTGATTTCTACGGCATAAAAAAAAAGACAGATCTGATCCCACAGTATACTATGGTTTTTACATGTGTGCTTAGGTATGCGTACACAGCGTGGCATAAATATAATTTGTATTCGCGCATACTATGAAATATACTTTGAAAGGCTATGCCACCAATGAATCACCAAGTATCAGTAAAAGGATTAATAGAATTTTTAGCCATTACACAACCCACAGCTGGAGCCAGCTTCCAGATGTCACCAGAAGAGCCCCAACAGTAACCATATTCAAGTCCTAATTGAAAACATATGTTTACCTGTGCTAAGAACAAATCAAATAATGCAGTGCAATGTTAATATTCATTAAAGTTATGTCCTTTTATTTATAATCTGTCATTTACATGGCACAGCAAGGCAAAAGTTTAACTAAAATTTGATTCTGAGGTATAAATATATATGAAATGTGAGTGCCGTCTCTATACAATCGAAATTAAAAGGCATTTACCGTAACCACTCAAACTATAGCAAATGGGGTGATTAGGTGTAGATAAGTGGATATATACTATGTATATGGCAAAAGAAAATAAAAAGCTTCAAGGCAAAGTATAAAGAGGTGAAAGATGCAAATAAAAGTGGTAATGAAGGAGAACAATCATATCTCTGTCACATTCAGCTGCGATTTGAACATAGTTTTGATTTTACACATATTCGTATTTTCTTGTGCCATTTTAAATTGCTGGGCCATTTAAAACTTTTTCCACACAAATGACACAAATAGGGTTTCACATTTTCATGACTTTTCAGGTGTATCTGTAAGTGTAATGGCAAAATAAATTTTTTACTACAATGATCACAATTAAATCGTCTTCCAGAGTGAATGCAAAGGTGATTTTTGAAATAACACCTTTTTTCAAACCTCTTACCACAATCAGAACACTGCAATTTCTTTCCAGAATGAGTTTGCAAATGACAATTCAAGTCTTTTTTCTGTGTGAAGCTCTTCTTACATTGAAGACAAGAGAAAAGCCTCTCTCCAGTGTGGACTCTTATGTGACTCTTAAGGTTTCCTTTAACCGTGAAACTCTTTCCACACTGAGGGCAGGTGTAAGGCTTCTCTCCAGTGTGAACTCTCATGTGAGTTTTAAGATTTCCTCTTTCTGAGAAGCTCTTCCCACAGAGTTTGCAGGGGAACGGCTTCTCTCCAGTGTGACTTCTCATGTGGGCTTCAAGAGATGATTTATATGCAAAACTCTGCTGACACCGAGGGCATCCGTAAGGCTTCTCTCCAGTGTGAACACTCATGTGTGCATTAAGGGTTACCTTGTATCTGAAACTTTTCCCACACTCAGAGCATATGTGAGGTTTCTCTCCAGTGTGAAGATTCATGTGACTCTTAAGGGTAACTTTATGACTGCAACTTTTTCCACACTGCTGGCATGTGAAAGGCTTCTCTCCGGTATGAATTCTCATGTGACTCTCAAGGTGTTTATTTAATCGGAAACTCCTTCCACACTGCTGGCATTTGAAAGGTTTGTCTCCAGAGTGAATTGCTACATGTATGTTAAGACGTTTCATGTCTGTGAAACTTTTTCCACACAGATGACATACAAAACAGTCCCTTTTTGTGTGAATCTTCATGTGCTGATTAAGAGTTACTTTACGGCTGAAACACTTTCCACACTGTTCACATGGGAATGGCTTTTCTCCAGTGTGAATGTTCATATGATACTTAAGGTTTAGTTTTGTTGTGAAGCTCTTTCCACATTGTTGGCACATGTAAGGCTTCTCTCCAGTGTGAATTTTCATGTGCCTTTTAAGGGCTCCTTTTCGAGTGAACTTGTTTCCACACTGTTGGCAGGTGAAAAGGCCCTCTCCAGTGTGAATCCTCATGTGGTCTCCAAGCTGTCTCTTTTGAGCGAAATTCTTTCCACACTGAGGGCAGGTGTAATTGCAGTTAAATTTGGTCTTCTGAGCTGTTTTTTGTGAGGATGTCTTTTCAGTCTGTGTGAATTTTTCTCTATTCTTGAAATCATGATGATTCTGATTTTTCTCTTCCATTTCATTCAGTTCGTGGCTGTTCTGTTTCAGTGTCATCAGGTCTAAAAACAAACAAACAAACAAAAAACAAATGGTATAACAAGGACACAGTAAAATAAAGTGTTACAGATGTGTCCTGTAGTCTTAGAATGTCTTATTGTTAATGCTTTACTTTCTTTTGGAGACTTCCCAAAAACCTTCAAGCTGGCACTTATCAAATCCTTATTAAACACAGCTTGAGTCAGGTCTGCTTTTGGCCCTCTCATACTCAATACCTTGACTTACTTCAATGTATCTGAGAATTTTGTGCTGGATATTATGCATGATATCCTAGAAGGAGCTGCACAGTATGAAGTGAAACTACTTTTTGAATATATGAGTTGCAATCTCATTGCAATTCCATTCCTTAAAGACTGTATGCCTTCAACTATGGCTATTTGGACAAAAAATAACTGCCCAAGTCTGACCATTTAGGAACATCCCTCTCCATATTTGGAGATGTAGTCCCAGAGGGAGATAAGCACTGACATTTGATGCTGCTCCTCTTACAGATTGTTAATATTGTATTTTCTCCTTACAACTCTAAAGGAATGACAACATTTTTGAAGCATCTGATAGTAGAGCATCACCCACTGTTCAGGGAGCTGTATCCTTCTAGTAATCTGATTTCAAAACATCACCTAATGATTCACTACCCTGAATGCATCAGGCAAAATGGCCCATGTATGGATGATGCAGTACAAAGCAAAACAGGTTTTTAAAGAAAAAATACATATAAATTTCAAAAACCTGACCAAATCGCTTGCAAAAAACACCAACTAGCCATTGCCTATCACTGGGAGTTCTGTACTATGGAAGGTATTGAGTCTGGCCCTGTTTTAAAGAAATTGTTGTCTGACCTTAAAAACTGTGATTTTATTTCAGAGCAGCTCCACATTGTTCCCTTTCGAAAGGAAACTCTACTCTGTGTTTACAGCATATGGGGAATGTCACACGTGAACCTATGTCTGAAAGCGAAGTATCAAACCTCTCCAATCCTATTGGCTGGCGACAGCCTATGACATCATCATAGCGCGACCCGGAAGTATATAAGGAGCGCCTAGAGAATCAGTCAGTTTCTTTACATCTTTTGGGACTGTTGTTTCTTTTTTTTGCTATTGTTATTGAACCCGGTAAGGAATATTTTCTAAAATGTCTGACAAACATTTCAGGAAGTGTGCTGACCCGTGTCCAAGGTTTTTGACACTGGAGGACACACACAACCTGTGCGTTTTCTGTCTGTGTTAACTGTGAGCGTTTTCCCATTAAAATCATGGGGCTCGCAGGTGGAGCTCACTGCGGAGTTTGAGAGAGGTGTCAATCTTTCTCAGCCCCCAGCGGCTGATGGGGATGAGCTCCTGGATGACGATGATGTCCTTTCTTTGACGTCATCGGATCTGGGAGCGAGTGCTCTTCTGGCGGCCAGCCCCAGAGAGCAGGAGATGGCGGTTGAGGAAGAAGCAGGTGAGTCTACTGTTTCCTCTAAGCCTCCCTGCCCAGCGTATGCTGAGTAACTGGAGGTTATGGAACACGCTTCTGGTAGGCTGCAGCTGCCTTGGGAGCGCGTCTGGAAAGAAACCGCACGCGGACGGCTTGACGAGCGGTTCCTTTCTGGCCATGGCCCGGTAGCTCCCGTGAGCGTTCCATTCCTTCCTGATCTTCACATTGAGATTGAGAAGGCATGGAAGAACCCATACTCGGCTTGCATTCATCGACATCAGCGGGTGAACTTCGCTGATGTTGAGGGATTGAGCCAGCATGGGTATGTGTCAATGCCTTCTATTGATGAGACGTTTGTGAACTATCTCGTCACGGGGAGCGCATGGACACTGAAAGCTCCGGTCCTGCCGTCTAAGCCCCTTAAAGTGACATCACACTTAAACGGCAGGGCATATGCGGCAGCGGGTCAGGCCGGTGCGGCTCTATTGTACTCCCCGCTTAGGGTTTTTTGGTTTCTCTGAGTGCATCACCTGTTGGATTGCACACTCAGGTTGAGTGTAGAGAACCTCACATTCAGTTTGGTTCTGTTAGCTCCCTCTAGCTGGATCACTGCCACGACAGTTATATTACTTGTACTATAGGAGTTGTAGGCTCTAATGCATTGAGCCTCCTTCTAGTATAGCAGCTTGTGTTTTCAAGCGTTGTTGGTAGAGGGTCATGAGTTTTGCTCACTTAGTTTAACACTGCCACAGGTCTATGCCCGTGTCTGTTTGAGGTAGTAGGCCATCTTTAGGCCTCCCTCAGACCATGGTAGCATGTTATTGTGCCCCCCTGTAATTGTGTGCTGGTACATTGCCTGTTGGAATGTGTAGACTTAGCTCAGGATGTGCTAAGCTAGTTACCCACAACTGTTTATTGGGTTTAGAGCTGGTCCCCTTTGAGCTTGGTCCCCTTTATAACAGTCCCTTGTTCTATCACCGCCATTGGCCACGCCCGTCTCTGCTAGGAGTAGGCCTTCTGTGGGGCCTCTCGCAGAGTATTGTGGCGGAGTGTGTACTCATCTTGTTTAAAGAGTAAAGGTGTTTTACTGAGTGCATGGCCTGACGGCTTGTGTGGACATATTAGCCACTAGCCGATGCCACGTGTCTGCGAGTTGTAGGCCTTCTGGGTCTCCTGTTAAGCATGTTGGCGTTTGTTTTTCGTACTCCTCTCACTTAGAGAGTAAAGTGTTTACGGAGTACATTGCTGAGTTTTTACTAAACTCAGGGCGAGTTTAGTAAATCTTACTGCGGTTCGGTTTTCTACATTTGCTCCCTTGAGCTTGGTAGCACTTCCACGAGCTGATGCCACGTGTCTGTTTGGAATCATAGACCTGTCTTGTGGTCTCCTGAGGACGTGATGGCATATGTTATACTCCTCTTGCTTAGAGAGTGAAAGATTTTTTACTGAGTATATGGCTTGTTGGTTTGTGCCGTTTTCCTTTAGCTCTAGTTGAGCTAAATAGCTACCTCATACGTAGGTTGGTTCTATTTTGCTCCTAGAACTTTAGTGGCCACTAGCTAACGCCACGTGTTTACAAGTAGTAGGCCCTCGGGGCCTCCTTTGAGAGCATGTTGGTGTATGTAATGTGTACTCCTCTCGCTTAGAGAGTTAAAAGGTGTTTTACTGAGTACACTGCTGGGTAGCCATGGCCCCAGGTTGAGTTGATTTAGTGAACCTCTCTGTAGTTCGGTTGTTGTCCTCCCTGAAGCTTGAAACACTGCCACGAGCTGACGCCACGTGTCTTTCTGAAGTTGTAGGCCCGTTTTTGGGCCTCCTTTAGATCATGATGGCGTATGTTGTACTCCTCTTGCTTTAAAGAGTAAAAGGTGCTTTTACTGAGTACGCTGCTTGTTAGATTGTGTTAGGTGGACTGTTATGTGGGCACTCTACAGTCTGATCTGCTGTTACTGTCATATGGTTGATTCTTGCTTCCAGCAAGACTGGTGTTCAAGGTGCGCGGCCTTGACAGGCCGCCCTTGGTTTTTCCCACTCCCACTTCTGGGGTTGTGACCTAAGCAGTATAACATGTATGAGTTTGTATTCCACGTAGAACTTTTGTCATGTTGTAGGCCCCTCTCTGGCATCCATGATTATGTGCCTACAGTATGGTCTATCTGTTAGGTTGAGCTTTGTACTCCCCTGTTAGGGTCGTCATGTATAGTGCTTAGCTCCCTAAGCTGGTCATTGGTTAAAGGCTTCCATGAGGCCTCCCGTTTGAAGACCAGCCCCCAGGCTGGTTTGTGCTCCCCTTTTATCAGGGTTTTTCTAGCGCACAGCCTCCTCAGTGCAAATAATCAGGCGCTGAGTAGATCCTAGGATTGAGCAGAGTATACTCCCCTTAATAAGAGGGTTTAGAGCACTCAGCTGAGTTCTGCTCCCCAGGATGCCCATCTCTTCGCGCAGGTTTGAGTTGCTTACTGCCTTTTGCAGTCACTCTTACTTGCTGTCTTCTCTGAAAAACGTGTTGTTGAGACTCTGTATTCAGACAGGATGTCTGCCAAAGACTAAGTTTGTCCTCTGTCAGACCAGATCGGCCTCCCTGGTGGCATTTGGGGTGACTATGTCCCCCTTCTAGTGACTTGCTGGGGTTCCTTTGGATCCCTGGCCACATTTCCTTAAAGGCACCTTCTTTCTGCAGAAGATTTGGTCCCAGAAGCCATGGAGCAGCCTTGGTAGGCCTTCTGCGGAAGGCCTCTTTGAGGTTTATAGCTTGGGCTGTTAGCTGTAGGGAACACTGACAGCCTTTGGTGTGACCCGAGGGTGAGTTGCTGGCGTTTCTCTTGAAACTGCTTTACGTTTGTCTAGCCTTTGTGGCATGCACTCCCCTCAAGCATGGCAGCGTGGGTATATCGTTCCCCATATGCGGTAAACGCAGAGTAGACTTCCCTTTTGAAAGGGAACGTCTCAGGTTACGTATGTATCCATGGTTCCCTGAGAACAGGGAACGAGACTCTGCGTTGCCTAGCCATGCATTGGGGCTGCCTGCTGAACAGTCCCTCAGACGATAAGATACTGACTGATTCTCTAGGTGCTCCTTATATACTTCCGGGTTGCGCTATGATGATGTCATAGGCTGTCGCTGGCCAATAGGATTGGAGAGGTTTGATACTTGGCTTTCAGACATCGGTTCACGTGCGACGTTCCCCATCTGCAGTAAACGCAGAGTCTCGTTCCCTGTTCTCAGGGAACCATGGTTACATACGTAACCTGAGACGATCTCTGTAGTGAGGTAACGGTCACACCATGGGTTAAGTGTCATGGTACCGAGTATCACAGTGGTCTTGTTGTTTGTTTAGACTTGGTTGATGATGCATCTGCTTTTGGAAAAATTGTTTAAATTTTTTTTTTTTATCAAGGATGGAATTTATTTGTTGACATTTTCAAAAATTCTGTTATCATTCACTCCCCTTGAACATCGATCAACATCTTTGTTGATCCTGGAACAACATTCCAATCAACCAATCAGATTTGAGGGACAAGTTTACCGTTTATGTCAAGTTTAGGCTTGCAACCAGGGTTTGGTGCTTCTACATCAATATTATTTTCATACGGTTTCATCTCTAAAACTGTTGTGTTTGCAAGACTCAGGTTTAATACAGCGATGTTAAGGATGAGAAGAAATAAGATGTAACTTTGGTCACCCACATTTAATTGTTTTCTTAAAGAAAAATAAATGCTTTGTTTTGTTTTAGATGCAGTTGCATAATATAAATTCACGACTTTCAAAGTTTTTATTAACGTTACAGAAAATAATTGTTTAGTTTAGGCTACTTTTATAATATTTTCCAAATTTAATTAACGTTGTTCTAATGAAGGCCAAAGTGGAAGTAGGATCTTCTCAGATGCACTTGATGCAGCATAAATATGTCTGGTCATGTGATTTAAACATGTCTGTCCACATGCGACGTGGATATTTATATATTAAATATGATTCATTTCTAGAGGTAAACATTTCAAACAGGATCAAATGACTGAGTTCAGTCTTAAGAATGAAACCAACCTGTTTGTGTCTCACTATCTTCTTGTTTCACTCTGAACGTTTCTTCAATCTTGTTTTCTTCACTCTCCTCTTTAATAAACGCCATCTTTATAATAGTGTGACGTGGATCTCAGGTGCCTCACCAGCAGTTTTTCCTGTGTGTTTGGACACTGTCATGATAAAGATGAGAATAATTAACAGAAAGAAAAATGAATCCAAACTAAATCTCAGGGTGCTTCTCAATCAGCCCTAGTTCAGTAGTCAGTGCATTAACAGATACTTCATATTTATGATTTATATTTGGTATTTAATGACTTTTTAACAAAGTTTTTATGATAACTGCAGATATATAAAATATTGCATTTTTGCACCTGCTCCAATTAAGAAAGAACTTTAATCAATAGGTCATTACTTTGCCTTTATGGTGGAGGTTTTTACTCGCTAAAAAAAAAAAAAAAAGAGCTGGAACCCACCTTTTAATGGGCAAAAAAACAAGTTAATAGGAACCTATGTGCCTCGTGAACATGGACAGTCAAATATGGATTTTTCCATGCCCGAGAAGACTCACTTATCTCAGAAGATAATCATGAAAAGGATTTCATCACGTGTCTTACTACAAGCAGTAATAGTGATGTCTCACTAGTGAAGTCAGACTATGCATCTGAATAAGAGTTATTTAAATTCAAATCTAGAGAATTGACAAAGGATAATAGGACAAAGGAATTAAAAAAGGATAGAGATTGCATAAAAACAGAACTACAAAATTGATAATCTTTGGAAAGTTCAAACACTCTCAAAAACAGGAATGTAAGCTTCAGTCCTTGATGGCTTAATTAGCAAGGCCAATGGAGCTTTTGTGCATTAAAGAGCTAGATGGATAGAAAATATATATTTTTTGCCCTTGAAAAAAGGAATATTTAGAAAAATTCTTTCTCTGCATTATATATTAAAGGGTTAGTTCACTTCAAAATTAAAATTCTGTCATTAATTAGTTTGTTCTTGTGCATCTTTCCAGTTCGGTTGAGCTTCTGTTCATGTTCACTGATCAATGTTTACTTGTGAGTAAAAGACTAAATTAAATCTGTTCATCATAAAAAGCTATCAAGTCTCTTCAGAAAATATCGACTAAACCGCTCGATTCATATGGATTAGTTTTCCGATCTCTTTATGAAATTTTTGAAGCATCAAATTGTCAGTTGGAACAGCAGTCAATGGAGGAACAGAAAACTCTGAGAGTTCCGAAGTCTTACAGGTTTGGAACGACATGTAAATAATGACAGAATTTTCATTTTGGGGTGAACTAACCCTTTAAAAACACCTCATGCCACATTTATTATTTCCTTTTATGAAAAACTTTATCAGTCTTACTTTAATTATGACATTTGTAAGTTGTTTACTGATGACATTCAAGACTTTATTCCGTTGATTAGCAATGCCTTCAAAAACCTTTGTGACTCTGACCTTAGGAAGGAATTGCTGTCAGCTCTCCAATATATGAAAAAGGATAAATGTCCAGGTCTAGATGGACTTTCAGTTGAATTCTAACAACACTTCTGGAAGGTATTGGTTTTGGGAATAATATATTGATATTATATAATTAATATGGGAACCTCTAAAAGATTTGGGATTCATAGTGGGATAAGCCAAGGCTGTCCAATCTCTCCTTTTCTGTTTTTACTAGTTCTGTTTTTCTCTCTATGCATGTTTTAAATAATCAAAACTTTCTGGGCCTGAAAATATTTCATAAAGAATTCAAAATTTCTCAATCGGCAGCTGACATTGCATTATTTCTGAGAAATGAAAAACAAAAGTTAAAATGGCCCTGGAATGTATATCTATATTTTCCAAATCTTCTGGATTAATGTTAAATCTTAAAAAATGTGAAATATTATTTATACACAATTATATAGATCTTTCAATTAAAAACATACCAGTAAAATACCTTGGCATTCATAGTTCTAAAAGACTGTGAACAATTGAATTTTATGCCTAAAATAATAATGAAAACTATACTGAATAATTGGTTAAAAAGGGATCTTACCTTTTTTGAGAGAGTTTTGCTTTCCAAAGCTAAGAGCCTTTCCAGATTTGTTTACCCATCTCTCTCTATATATATATCAGCGCTGAAACTTTAAAAAGAAATCAATACAACCTTCCTGGATTTTATCTGGAAAAATAAACCTTACAAGTAAAAAAAAAGGACATTATATCAGGCAAAAGAGTTGATGGTGGCTTAGAAATGTTTATATATATATATATTTATATATTAACAATACTTTTGAACTTAACTGGTTAAAAATTGTCAAAGAAATGAAAATTCAATATGGTTGTTTATTCCACAGTGCATTTTTTTTTTATAAATCTTGGAGGTTTATCTTTTCTGAGATGTAACTCTCCACATAAAACGCTTCTCTGAAACAATTGTCTTATTACCTCTAGGAATAAGTCTTTATTTTTGCATAAATAGTTTGGAAAGAATATAAACTTTGTCATAAACATGTCTGATGAAAATGGAAAGACTTTGTTTACAATTTCCCCATTCCATTTAAAGAGTTTCAGCACGTTGTAAAAACTATTCCAAATAGGTTGATACTTTTGACGAAAAGTCTATTAAAACAGACTGAATTTGCAAATTAAATGAGTTTAAATAAGTAAACACACAAACCTTTCTTTAGCGAATTCACAACAGATGCAGTAGGCAGTAGCGCGGTGCAGTTTTATGACGTCACACCCCTGACCAAAATAAAAGTCCCGCTGTTGTCTAAAACCATGAAAGTGTATAGAAAAAAAAAAAAGATGTGAGAGGAATTCAGAGTTTATTTCTTCTACTGTCCAATGATGTGCTGAATTATATATATATATATATATATATATATATAAATTAATTTAAAAATACATTAAACTAAATGTGAGATTGTGTCTAAAAAAGCTAAATTTGGGAGGAGAAACATTTCAGGAACCTTTTTTCACAAACTAATTTTAATTTGGAAAGAATATTATACAAAAAAAGGTTTTGTTCAATTAAAATAAAAATACATGCTGTGAAAATAAATCTGCATTGTTTATCATTTTGATCTTTCATTCAAAAACATCAACAAAACTTTCACTGAAGTAAAACAATTGAAATAAAACATTATGAAATAAATGTTTTTTCATAACAAACAAACGCTGTAAGATTATGATTCAGGCAGCGTCACAATTCAGATGTCAGATTGGGATTGGAGCCAATCTCGAAGCATTCAAAATATTTAATCCAGTTCCATCTGGTTGAAGATCAGATTCATCACGGGGTAAACACATATGTTTTGTTGATTATTTCTCTTTCTTTAAGGATGTAGCGCTATCTGATCATTTCTGTATTTTCTTTGATATATTGACATCTACTGTTCAAGCTAGATCTATCTCGGTCAAAAAGCAATGTTTAAATGAGAATACTAGCGTACTGTTTATGAAGGCTATATCTTTAACACCAAGCATATCTGTTGATTTTCTCTTTGATTCTTTTAACTCAAAAGTCAAGAATGTTATTGGTAACATTGATCCTATGAAAGTCAGGAAGAAGAGTGGCAGACAAAAAGCACCTTGGAGAAACTCAACAGCAGTAAAAAAAAATATGAAAAGACAATGCTGAGCGCTCTGTGAAAATCAATAATATCAGAGAGGCGATCAGCACATCCTTGAGCACTGGGGTAAAAGAGATCAGATCAGAACCTCAGAAAGTAGCTATTATGTCTGATTTCTAAGCAATTGATGTTAAAAATTTGGGAAGAAACAGTATAGCACCTTAAAACATCAACTTGCGCCCTTGACACACTTCCCACATCTTTTTTCAAAAGTGTGTTTAAAGGCAGGAACACACCAAGCCGATGGTCGCCCATCGGGCAGTTTTTGTTCGTCGGCCGACTAAGTTTTCTCAGTGTGTTCCACACCGTCGGCTGAAGTTGGTCCTCGTTTGCTTTTTTCGGCCGATTTGACATGTTGAATCGGCGTCGGAGCTTGTCAGTCTGTTGGGCCATCTGATCATTCTGATTGGCTGTTCAGCTACTGCCACCTGCTGGTTCGGAAAGGCATTTCATCTTACGCAGGCGCAGAAGGACGTGCTACTTGGCCGTCGGCTGTCGAGCGTCGGTTTGGTGTGTCAGGCCAACTTTGGACACAGACGCTGCCGACGTGAGCCAACCCCACAGTCTGCTTTCGTCACCACTAGTTCGTCGGCATCGGCTTGGTGTTTTCTGGGCTTAACGGTTTAAAATCAGATCTCCTAGAAGTGGTAAACGCCTCACTTCTTTCTGGGACTTTCCAAACTCCCTGAAAACTGCAGTTGTTAAGCCCTTCCTGAAAATGAGCAATCTGGATAACACCATATTGAGCAACTATATCAGTGTCAGTGACCATAAGTCTGAGTGGACATCCATGGCATGCGGAGTCCCTCACAGATCTACCTTGCCCTATCACCTAATGACTACAGCCCCATTGACTCCCTGTGCCAATGCATTGATGAAATTAAAAATTGGATGTGCCAAAACTTCCTTCAGTAGAACAAAGACAAAACTGAAGTAATTGCTTTTGGAAACAAAGATGAAGTTCTCAAAGTGAACACATACCTTCACTCTAGGGGTCAAACAACTAAAAATCAAATCAATCTTGGTGTGATTTTGGAGTCAGACCTGAGTTTCAGTAGCCATGTAAAAACAGTAACTAAATCAGCATATTATCATCTTAAAAATATTGCAAGAATTAGATGCTTTGTTTCCAGTCAAGACTTAGGCTGTGTCCGAAATCGCCCCCAGGGCACTATTTGAGGGGACAGCCATTTTTAGTGGTGTCCGAAACCATAGTGGATGTTACTGAGTGCACTCATTCAATCCTACAATGCTTCGCAATAATGAGTGTACAACCGACGTACATTCAATGGCTAGAGAATAGGCTTGTTCGAGATGCATCGGCGCTGCGCAGACTGATCAGCGTATGGCATCAAAGTACCGCGAGAGTGATTCAAAAGCCTAAGGAGTCATATGCTCTCCAATCGCTCTTGCTGTACTTTGATGTAATATGCTGATCAGTCTGCGCAGCGCCGATGCATCTCGAACAAGCCCCCATACCCTATTCACTATTCATTAGTACATTATATAGTCTACTTGAAGGAGTGAATAAGTGAGTTCGCCGGATGTGATGCTGTTTTGTCTTTGTGCTTTGCTTGTTGGTTAAATAAAATAAAATAAAATAAAAATTCTGACAGTATGGTTGTGATTGCTTTATGTAACGCACCTGCACGAGTATTTCCTGCAAATTAGTATTAGCAATTACAAGAGTTGCTGCTTCACTATGTGCTTACATGAAATTCTATCTATTGTTCTTCGAATTATAGTGAGAGAACAACAAAATGAAGATTTCTGAGAACAACGAATATAGTAGTCTTGAAAGTTTGTTAACATGGGGATGTGTAGCCTACAACACTCACATATAAACGTAAAAAAATACAAATAAATAAATAAAAGCCTTGTGTTATCCATTGCTGCACACTAATGAGGTAAGCTTTGTGTTTTACATCATCTGCCGCGTGCACGTTTACAAGACAGCAAACTCGGGTTTGATTTGGGTATGCTATACAGCTGTCTGTGTAATAACTACAATAATGTTTAAATATCATATTTTTTATAATAGCCTACATCATACTTTAACCCAAAATGAATAATTAAAAACAAGTTTAAATGAGTAAATCTTCTATAAATATTTTTTAATATTAATTTTTTTTCCTGACATAGCCTACTCCAGTTCTTGTTAAAACACACTAGATATGCTTATTCTATGCATTTTGAGCACTTTTTGTGTGAAATCATATTTATTTTGTCCATCAAAGGTGTACTTTCACTTTAATTGAGCGTTAGCTGCGCATCAAAAATAGACCCAGCGGCGAAACGATCGCAGCACTGCTGCTGCTTCTGCTCCTGCTACGCGCTGCCGCGCAGCCTCTGCGTGCGGTGTGAATGCTCTCATCTGTTAACATGGGCGCTGATAAAAATACGCGCTGCTTGCGCTCTGCTGGCTCAGTATTGGCCGATACTGTACATGTGAGCAGCACGACGCGTGTGTGGTGCTGACGCAGGAGCCGGCCAATACTGAGTCAGCATTCTAACGTAAAACACGGAAGCGCTGCACTGTGCTTACTACATCAACAGTGTAGGAACAGCTCCACTCAATGGCTAAGTCAGTCTCCACTTTCTCTACTGGCAGTGTCTTTGTGGATGGCATCGTTGCTTCTCTGGTGGGGTTAGCTGAATTTGTGGGTGTGTTTACTGAGGAAGTTCCCCCTTCACTCTAAAGGCAGGAACACACCAAGCTGACGGTCGGCCGTCGGGCAGTTTTTGTTCGTCGGCCGACTAAGTTTTCTCAGTGTGTTCCACACCGTCAGCTGAAGTTGGTCCTTGTCTGCTTTTTTTCAGCCGATTCAACATGTTGAATCGGCGTCGGAGCTCGTCTGTCCATCTGATCATTCTGATTGGCTGTTCGGCTACTGCCACCTGCTGGTACGGAAAGACATTTCATCTTACGCAGTCGCAGAATGGACGTGCTACTTGGCTGTCGAGCGGCGGTTTGGTGTGTCAAGGCAACTTTGGACCCAGACGTTGCCAACATGAGCCAACCCCGCAGTCTGCTTTCGTCGCCACTAGTTTGTCGGCGTTGGCTTGATGTGTTCCTGCCTTAAAAATAAATCCAGGGGACCTATTACCACAACTTAAATAAATGCATGTTTTCAAGTTAAAAATTCTAATTCATTGATTTAATTAAATAAAGTTGAAAACGTTATTTCGATGAGTTCTGTTAACAGTGGCAGTGGATTTTCAATTCTCAGCATGCTTTGCATAGGCCTGGATAAATGTTAAAATTAAGTAAAGGAAAGACATGTTAGTGTTTAATGCTGTTATGGTTGACATTTAAAAGAGTTTCTGTTATGTTGGTTTTTATAGTTAATATGCTGCAGAGTAGTGCGTGTGTTTAGGTTGTGGTTGGCAATGTGACAGTATACACTAGTCAAGTCAACTTTATTTAGTGCTTTATACAATACAGATTATTTCAAATCAACTTTACAGTGATAAACAGGAAAATAAAATATTCAACGATGCAAACAAAATTAAATTCTGCTGTAAAAGCAGCTCTAAAAAAGACAATAGTGTCATTAGTCAGTTCAGTGTAGATTTAGTTCAGTTCAATAACACTGGCGATGCTGCAAGAAACATGAATTATGAAACAGAGTCGAATTAGCTATAAAGCAGTTCTGCAGAAAACAGTAGTGTTATCATCCAGCTCAGTTCAGTTCAAATTTTGTGTCAGTGCAGTCAAATCAATAATATTACTGAATATTAAGTGTCCCCAACCAAGCAATCCAAAGGTGGCAGTGTCAAGGAACCAAACTCTAATCAAATGAACCAACATTGTGTTATTATGATTCCAGGCTGCATTACAGGTCAGATTGTAGATTGACCATTCAGAATATTTCAGTTGGTTTCTTCTGGTTGAACATTGTGATACGTCATGCCAGCATTTGGTGGGAGGGGGAGTTGTAGATGGCCATAGGGCAGATGACTCGTCTGGTTCACTACACCAGGGGTGGCCCACTCTGGCCCCTGAGATCCACTCTCCTGTAGAATTTAGCTCCAAACCTAATCAAAAACACTTGAAAAGGCTAATCTTCAGGATTACTAAAAAGTTACAGGCAGGCAAGTTTGATCAGGGATGGAGCTAAACTCCAGAGCCAGGGCCACTACTCAATTACACTGAATTTAAACTGGAACAATTACATTTTTTTGGAGTAATCAACTTACAAATTTGTGTTTATGCTACAAATTAAGTTCCTCTAACTCTGTGTAATTTGTTGGTTGAACAATTTCATCCATAACTTAAAAAGATGAATGCAAATTGTTGCTTTTGTTTTGAGCCAAAATATTTGTTTGTACAGTGTTCTCTCCAAAATGAAACAGAACAACTGATAAACACCATCTTCATCAATCCCCAGGGGAAAAAAAAAAACAATATATAATACTTACTCTATAAATCAGGGGTGTCCAGACTCCATCCTGGAGGGCCACTGTCCTGCAGAGTTTGGCTCCAGGTTGCCTCAACACACCTGCCTGAAAGTTTCTAGTATGCCTATTAGACCTTGATTTGCTGGTTCACTGTGTTTAATTGGGGTTAGAGCTGAACTCTACAAGACAGTGGCCCTCCAGGAGCAGGACTGGACACCCCTAGTAAATGGAATCAATGTACGCCAGGGGTGGGCAAACTCGGTCCTGGAGGGCCACTGTCCTACAGAGTTAACTTCAACGCTGATAAAACTCACCTGCGTGTAATCCTTAAGACCTTGATTAGCTGGTTCAGGTGTGTTTGATTAGGGTTGGAGCAAAACTCTGCAGGGACAGCGGCCCTCCAGGACCGAGTTTGCCCACCCCTGATGTACGCGTTAAAGGTTTAGTTCACTCAAAAATGAAAATTCTGTCATCATTTACTCACCCTTGTGTCGTTCCAAACCTGTAATGGTGCGTTCACACCAGACGCGAATGAAGCGTTAAGCGCGAGTGATTTACATGTTAAGTCAATGCAAAGACGTGAATAGACATCCTGTGGCACGATTCACACGAATGAGGCGGCGCGAATGACGCAATTCGCGCGAATAGAGCGTTTTGGGCGTTTGACGCGCGTAACGCGTGATTTGCGCGAGTTGAAAAATCTGAACTTTGCCGAAAATTCGCACCACCTTAACCAATCCGAAGCAGAAATCCGAAACAACATGGAGAACAAAATCATTCTCGCTGTACGATACATCTTTGTACTTTTTTAGAAACAGGAATAAAAAGGATCTTGCTTGGAAGAAAGTGAGTGAGGAGGTCGGACAATCTGGTAAGTTGTAAAAAACGTTCTTTACTCAATTTGAGCTATATATACACATATTGAGACTACAAGCTAGCTAAAGCCGGCAAATTGAGCTTATTCGCCGTATTTTACAACTACTTTCCCACTGACGAGTTGATGTGTTTATTCAGAGGAAGTGTGCAGAAACGAGACGAGCCGCCTGGCAGAAGCCCCTCTCATGACGCGAATTCGCGTCTGTTGTGAAGTGAATTTCACGCGCGAATGAAGCGAGTAAACTCAAAATGTTCAAGCGTCCAACTACGCGCGAATAGCAAGAATTGAGCGGTTTAGTACAAATTTTCTGAAGAAAGTTTTTCATATAAACGTGATGATCATTTAATTTAGGCTTTTATTCACATATAAACATTTCTCAACACACACATCAGATATGGTAAACAGAAGCTTAAACATGTTCGTTTGATGCACGAGAACCAATGAGTTTCATTCTTATGTTAGGCCGCATGTCTGGGCTTCCACAACAACCAATGAGGTTTCTTCTCATGCATCAAGCAAGTACAGTTGAGCTTCTGTTTATGTTTGCTGATCAGTGATTATATCTTTTAAATCTGTTAACCATATAAAGTAATTGAGTCTCTTCAGAAAATTTAACTAAACTGCTCGATTCATATGGATTAGTTTTACCATCTTTTTATGAACTTTTTGAAGCGACAAAGTTTGTAGTTGCGTGGACTATCAATGGAGGGACAGAAATCTCTCAGATTTTCAAAGATGAACGAAAGTCTCACGGGTTTGGAAAGACATGAGGGTGAGTAATTGATTATTCATTTTTGGGTGAGCTAACCCTTTAATATTGACTGAAAATCGCTGCTGCTGTTGTCCCACTTAAATACATTCAAAGAGATAGACAAGTACGGCTTTGTTTGGAACTATTGGGAGCCACATAAACTGCATAAACTGGCAGAGATCAAAGGTTGTCACAAGTGTTTTTTTTACGGCTCAGATTAGACCCACATACAAATTGAGCCGTCAAAAAAAGTCTAAAAATGTACACACGAATACAAGGCGATTCATACACATGACGATATGCAGATTTAACAATAAGTCAGTACATGCGGAAAGGTTCAGAAATGTGCAATCGTGCTTGTGCATTTATGATCTGTGTTTTGCATTTGGTCATTTTTTTTTCTTTCTGTGAATTACACAATGGGTATGACCATTGCAAATGAATTTGTCCTTCTTGTCAAAAGTAGCACAAGCTCTTGAAGTACGTCAGAAATAGAATGGGGCATCAGTTTACTGTTGGGGATTTGTTTCGTCACATGATGCCACGTGCAGTGTAGACAGCATCACTGATTATAATGGGTTCTATTGTCTTTTGTCGAGTCTTGCCGCTAGTGTCCGGTGTACAGTATAGGTTCTATATCTGTGAATTGCTGTTTGCAAATATATGAGCTTTTTAATGAAAGTGAATTAGCTAAGGCATTTGTTAATATTTTGTAAATACATTAATTCTGAGACTATTCTAACACCATAGTTAAAGCATTTTAGCAGAAGGCTGCAATATAACGTGTTCAGTTTATATAATTATTTAAAATATTAATTTACATTGTGGAATTTTACAGCAATATGCAAGTTAATTTATCGAATATGTTCATTCCGATGTATTAAATAATCGGATATAACATCAAATGTGACCCTGGACAACAAAACAAGTCATAAGGGTCAATTTTTTGAAATTGAGATTTATACATCTGAAAGCTGAATAAATAAGCTTTCCATTGACATATGGTTTAGCATAGGACAATATTTGACCGAGATACAACTATTTGAAAATCTGGAAGGGTGCAGAAAAAATCAAAACATTGAGAAAATCGCCTTTAAGGTTGTCCAAATAAAGTCCTTAACAATGCATATCCACTCACAACAATAAATTTTCATTTCTTTTACAAAATATCTTCATGGAACATGATCTTTACTTAATATCCTAATGATTTTTGGCATAAAAGAGAAATCAGTCATTTTGACCCATACAATGTATTGTTGGCTATTGCTACAAATATACCTGTGCGACTTATGTCTGGCTTTGTGGTCCAGGGTCACATATATTAGTTACACCTTTATACAATCTAAATTACTTTAACGATTCATAATTTCTGATGCCATTTTAAATTATCAATCCAGTTAAATCTCTTTCAACACAAAGAACACAAATAAGATCTCACATCTATTATCACAACAGATTTTTGAATCTGTTCTCTTTGTAAACCTCGTCACACTGAGGAACACTAGAATTTATTTTCAGAATGAGATTGCAAATGACGTTTCAGGTCCGTGTGAAATATGAAACTTGTTTCACATTGAAGACACGTGAAAGGCCTCTCTCCAGTATGAAGCCTCATGTGAATATTAAGGTTTCCTTTGAGTGTGAAACTCTTTCCACACTGAGGGCAGCTGAAAGGTCTTTCTCCAGTGTGAACTCTTATGTGAACCTCAAGGATAGCCTTGTTTGAGCAAGTCTTTCCACAGTGATGGCACATAAAAGGCTTCTCTCCAATGTGAGTTATTACATGATTCTTAAGGTGATTGCTGTCTGCGAAACTTATTCCACACTGATGACATATTAAACTTTTCTCTCTTGAGTGAATCCTCATGTGGCAATTAAGGTTTACTTTACATCTGAAACTCTTCCCACACTGACCACATATGAACGGCTTCTCTCCAGTGTGAATCCTCATGTGAGTCTGAAGACTTTCTTTTCGTGAGAAGCTCTTCCCACACAGCTGGCAGGTGAAAGAGCTCTCTCCAGTGTGACTTCTCATGTGTGTATTAAGGTTTCCTTTATGTGTAAAACTCTGCCCACACTGTTGGCAGGTGTAAGGCTTCTCTCCAGTGTGAACTCTTATGTGGACTTTAAGGTTTTGTTTTTGAGTGAAACTTTTCCCACACTGCTGGCAGGTGAAAGGCTTCTCTCCAGTGTGAATTCTCATGTGGACTTCAAGGTTTTGTTTTTGATTGAAACTCTTTTCACAGTAACGGCAGGTGAAATAACTGTTAGATTCAGTCTTCTGAGCTTTTTGTGGGGAAGTCATTTCAGTCTGTGTGGATATTTCTCCAGTCATAAAATCATGATGTTTTTCATATTGATTTGTCTCTTCCATTTCATCCAGTTCTTGACATTCCTCTTTCAGTGCCACCGGGTCTAAAGCCATTAAAAAACAAGTTAACACCAGTTTATTGGCACAAAGAAACACATCAGGACCAACCTGAAAGCATTAAAGCATCAAAACTAACACATTTTAATTTTGTTAGGTCAATTTTGTCAGGTTGTGTTGTTGCAAAGTGCCGGTCAAGCAAAAAATTACAATACAATAGAGACATGTTTTGAGACATGTCTCCTAGGTTTCTGCCGCTGCCTCATAAGACGCAGTAGCGCAGCATGGCGGCTACACATTGTCATGTTGTAAATAAGACAACATCTGTATTGCAAACCCCTCCAACTTTGCTGTTGTTGTTTGCATATGCCTACCAACAAAACGTCATTGGCCAATGCAGATATTAGGGAAAATGAAAGAGCGCCATGGGATGTACACAAATCAGATCTGAAGAGTTGCGATACACAGCGTAGAGTCAATAATTTAGATAAGATTCCAATCGGATACACAAATTATCTGATTTGGATGGACAATGAGTGCGTTTACATGCACATTCTTAAGCTGATTATGCTTAATAAGCCGACAACGAACGTGATCATTTAAACACGGTAACCTGTTTTCTTTTATGGGAGTAAGGTCATAAACGGCTTAAGCATAAACCAGTCAGAACAAGTAGTTTGTTGCCTCTTACCCCCAGTGTTGGGGGTAACGCATTACAAGTAACTTGAGTTATGTAATCAGATTACTTTTTTAAGTAACTAGTAAAGTAACGCATTACTTTTTCCAATTTACAACAAAATATCCAAGTTACTTTTTCAAATAAGTAACGCAAGTTACTTTTTCACATTTATTGACTGACAGCTCTTCTGTCCCCATGTTGGGAGAAATAGTGCAGAGGTGTTGTGTGCGCTGTTTGAACATGATGGTTATTGTAGTTCTAGACTAAATGTGAACATGCATTTTTACTCATCTCACTTGCACAAAAACATTCAGTATTCCTCAAAATGAATAAAAACAGTGAAACGCAATCTCAGAATTTTACACAAACCTGTAATAATTAACTATATTAAACAAATACACTTTATGTATTTAATCTCACTTTATTAACCATTGTCTTTGCTGCTGACCTTCAATGATCCAATTCATCCATACTAATACGCAAAAATTACTTTAGATTAGATTTAGAAATAATAGTGTTGAACTTCCTTTTCCTGTATCCTGTTCTTATTTACTCCTGAATGGCAGCACAGCTGAAAGGTTTGTTTGGGCTGCACCCTCTACTGTACAGGCGTAAATATGAATTTCCTTCAGCCTGAGGCTTATTCATTTCACTTTTGGTGTGAAAGGGCCTTTATATTTGCCAAAAATAGAGCTTTTTTTGTTGTTATTAAAATACAAACAAGCAAGCCCAACCCAGGTGAGAAAAAGTAACGCAAAAGTAATGTAACGCATTACTTTTCATAAAAAGTAACTAAGTAGCGCAATTAGTTACTTTTTTAGGGAGTAACGCAATATTGTAATGCATTACTTTTAAAAGTAACTTTCCCCAACACTGCTTACCCCGATTTTGCGCGGCATGTAAACGTATTAACCTGCTTTCTGTCGGCTTATAGAAGTGCGCATGTGTGATACTCGACAGAAACGCATCCTTAGTGCAAATTTAAACACATCCAGACAGAGCGAGGTTTTTGCAGGAAAGGAAGAAGGAAATGTATCACAAATGCAGACTCTTTCAAGACCCCGAAAATTAGTAGAAGTGGTTCAGCGAAACGCTGCATCTGTAACTGGATGAGAGAATTATATATGAGTCGTTAGTTTCCCGTTGATGTTGCAAGCTTTATTTAACATCTCAACTGACATAACATACGGAATATGCGGAGTCACGATACACAAATTATTATTTTTTTTACATCACTATAGGGAAATAACCCGATTTATTAATAAAGTCATGTAAACGCGATTTACTTGCATAGTCAGGTTTAGGGTTGCAAAGGGGCGGAAAGTTTCCGGTAAATTTCCAGAAACTTTCCACGGGAACTTAACCTGGGGAATTTTGGAAATATTCCAATTTTATTCCAATTTCCAATTTCCAATTCCAAAACTTAACAGGAATTTATGGGAATTTATGAGAATTTATAGGAATTAATTGGAAATTTTGGGAAATTTATACAAATTTATAATATTTACAGTGGGTACGGAAAGTATTCAGACCCCCTTAAATTTTTCACTCTTTGTTATATCGCAGCCATTTGCTAAAATCATTTAAGTTCATTTTTTTTCCCTCATTAATGTACACACAGCACCCCATATTGACAGAAAAAACACAGAATTGTTGACATTTTTATTAAAAAAGAAAAACTGAAATATCACACGGTCCTAAGTATTCAGACCCTTTGCTGTGACACTCATATATTTAACTCAAGTGATGTCCATTTCTTCTGATCATCCTTGAGATGGTTCTACACCTTAATTTGAGTCCAGCTGTGTTTGATTATACTGATTGGACTTGATTAGGAAAGCCACACACCTGTCTATATAAGACCTTACAGCTCACAGTGCATGTCAGAGCAAATGAGAATCATGAGGTCAAAGGAACTGCCTGAAGAGCTCAGAGACAGAATTGTGGCAAGGCACAGATCTGGCCAAGGTTACAAAAAAATTTCTGCTGCACTTAAGGTTCCTAAGAGCACAGTGGCCTCCATAATCCTTAAATGGAAGACGTTTGGGACGACCAGAACCCTTCCTAGAGCTGGCCGTCCGGCCAAACTGAGCTATCGGGGGAGAAGAGCCTTGGTGAGAGAGGTAAAGAAGAACCCAAAGATCACTGTGGCTGAGCTCCAGAGATGCAGTCGGGAGATGGGAGAAAGTTGTAGAAAGTCAACCATCACTGCAGCCCTCCACCAGTCGGGGCTTTATGGCAGAGTGGCCCGACGGAAGCCTCTCCTCAGTGCAAGACACATGAAAAAACACCTGAAGGACTCCAAGATGGTGAGAAATAAGATTCTCTGGTCTGATGAGACCAAGATAGAACTTTTTGGCCTTAATTCTAAGCGGTATGTGTGGAGAAAACCAGGCATTGCTCATCACCTGTCCAATACAGTCCCAACAGTGAAGCATGGTGGTGGCAGCATCATGCTGTGGGGGTGTTTTTCAGCTGCAGGGACAGGACGACTGGTTGCAATCGAGGGAAAGATGAATGCGGCCAAGTACAGAGATATCCTGGACGAAAACCTTCTCCAGAGTGCTCAGGACCTCAGACTGGGCTGAAGGTTTACTTTCCAACAAGACAATGACCCTAAGCACACAGCTAAAATAACGAAGGAGTGGCTTCACAACAACTCCGTGACTGTTCTTGAATGGCCCAGCCAGAGCCCTGATTAAACCCAATTGAGCATCTCTGGAGAGACCTAAAAATGGCTGTCCACCAACGTTTACCATCCAACCTGACAGAACTGGAGAGGATCTGCAAGGAAGAATGGCAGAGGATCCCCAAATCCAGGTGTGAAAAACTTGTTGCATCTTTCCCAAAAAGACGCATGGCTGTATTAGATCAAAAGGGTGCTTCTACTAAATACTGAGCAAAGGGTCTGAATACTTAGGACCATGTGATATTTCAGTTTTTCTTTTTTAATAAATCTGCAAAAATGTCTACAATTCTGTGTTTTTCTGTCAATATGGGGTGCTGTGTGTACATAAATGAGGAAAAAAATGAACTTAAATGATTTTAGCAAATGGCTGCAATATAACAAAGAGTACAACATTTAAGGGGGTCTGAATACTTTCCGTACCCACTGTATATAAAATGTATTATATTAAAAACAAATATAAACATTTTGTTTGGTCATAACATGAAATAAGTTATTTATTTTTCGCATTCAATTAATTCTAATTTAGTAAATATGTAAAATAAATATATTTTTATTGCAGCAATTGTTATGTGTTATTTATTTCAGTGTCACATGATCCTTCAGAAATCATTCTAATATGCTGATTTGATACTTATTACCAACATTATCATTGTTGGAAACAGTTGTGCTGCTGAATATTTTTTTGGAACCTGTAATACTATTTTCAGGATTCACTGATTAATAAAAAGTTAAAAAGAACAGAATTTATTCAAAATAGAAATCTTTTCTAACAATATCACTTTAATCTCACTTTTTATCAATTTCACACATCCTTGCAGAATAAAAAAGAAAAAAAATTACTGACCCCCAAATTTTGAACGGTAGTGTATATTGTTACAAAAGATTTCTATTTTAAATAATTGCTGTTCTTTACATTTTTATTAATCAAAGAAACCTGAAAAAAGTATCACAGATTATAAAAAATATTAAGCAGCACAACAGTTTCCAACATTGATAATTGAGTATCAAATTAGCATGTTAAAATGATTTCTGAAGGATCATGTGACACTGAAGACTAGAGAAATGATGCTGAAAATTCAGCTTTGCATCACAGAAATAAATTATATTTTTATGTATATCAAAATAGAAAACCATTATTTTAAATAGTAGTTATGTTTCACAATATTACTGTTTTTTCTGTATTTTTGATCAAATGTGCATGTTATGGACTGGGGAACGCACAGTGCATGCAGGGGGTGTGGCCTCAATAGCCCTGCAGTAAGTAGTGTGCTGTGTGATTGTGATTGAGGAATGTGCAGTGTAAAAATTCAATTAAAATTGCAATAAATATGATTGTTTTAACCAAAATTATGCTGCAAGATGTTTTTTTTCCAACTACATTTATGTAACCTGTTATAGGCTAACCTGCAATTTTGCAAATTCCATGTTTATTCCCATTAATTCCCGTTAATTCCCATGGAAAGTTTCCAGCTTTGAAAATTCCCGGAATTTTGCAACCCTAGTCAGGTTACTGGCTTGCATGTAAATGGGGAAAACTGGTTATTTCAATAAGCTGATATTTGTGAGTTATCAGCTTACTGGTGTGCATGTAAACGTGCTCAGTGAGAACATAGCCTTAGTATTTGGCTGGTCATGTGATCTCAACACGTCTGTCCACATGAGGCGACCCGCTCCATGTCAAATAAAACTGCATTCTTCAAAAATATTAATTTCTGTAGAGGTTGACATATTAAGCATCGAATGACTGAGTTCAGCTTTGAGAATGAAACCAACCTGTTTGTTCCTCAGTATCTTCATGTTTTACTCCAAATCCTTCTTCAATCCTGATCTCTTCGATCTCCTCTTTAATAAACGCCATTTTTATAATAGTGTGTCACGTGGATCTCAGTTGATTCCCCAGGAGTTTTTCTGTGTGTTTGGACACTTTGTTATGTTTAAGAGAAGAATAATTACAAGACAGAAAAATAAATCCAAACTAAATATCTGGGTGCGTCTCAATCAGTTCCCTAGTTCAGTAGTCTGAGAACCAGCAAGGGAGCCAGTCGGTGTCATAGTTAATGGCCTTGAAGGATTAGCTACTTTCAAATGAAAATTAGCCCAAGCTTTGCTCGCCCTCAAGCCATCCTATATGACTTTCTTCTTTCTGACCAACACAATTGTAGAAATATTAATAAATATCCTGACGCATCCGAGCTTTATAATGGCAGTATGCGTTACCAGACGAGTATGAGCTGAAGAAAGTGTCTCCATCCATAAACATATTCCACACAGCTCCGGAGGGTTAATAAAGGCCTTCTGAAGCGCAGTGATGCATTTGTGTAAAAAAGAAAAATCCATATTTAACAAGTAAAATATCTTGTTTCCACCAGAGCGCCTTTCGTATTCTTCAAAAAGCTTACGCTGTACGTTCTACGCCATCCCGACTGAACTTACAGAACTAACACAACGCCAGTTCCATTTTTTCCCGTAATTTGAATAGGAAAGGTGGTCTGGCAGAAGCTAGATATTTTACTTCATAACTTGTTAAATATGGATATATTTTTTTTACACAAACGCATCGCTTTGCTTCACAAGGCCTTTATTAACCCCCCGGAGCCGTGTGGAGCACATATTAATGATGGATGTATGTGGATGGAGGCACTTTCTTCAGCTCATACTCGTCTGGTACTGCCATTATAAAGCTCGGATGCGTCAGGATGTTTATTAATATTTTTATGACTGTGTTCATCAGAAAGAAGAAAGTCATATACACCATGGATGGCTTGAGGGTGAGTAAAAGCTTTGGGTAATTTTCATTTGAAAGTGAACTAATCCTTTAATTGTGATGATTAGCTCTAAACTTACTAATGATTTATATTTGGTATTTAATTATTTGTAGTTTACATTTAATAGATTAAATCTTAATTAAAACATTTGCTGTTGGTTTATAAAAGTTGTCATTACACCACTGGTCTATAAATCATTTATATAAATCAGTGTATTTTGACCAGCAGGTGTCGTTACTGTGCGATGATTCGAGCGCTTCTAAACAGTGAATCATTTTGCGAAACAATTGCTTTAATTTACTCTTTCCCATCACTACTTGATAATGACCGAATTCGTGGTTATGCTAAACTGATTCATGATATAAGAAGGAGGAAAATGAGACGCACCTTTGCTGTTACACATGTGGGATGCGCTTCAAATGCTAATAAACGGTAGAATTACCATTACAATGGTACATTCAGTAATATCCTATTCATTTTACATCGCATATGAAACCTATAATATTGTCTGATTTAAGGACTTAAAAACAAACCGTTCTTCAGCCGTATCAGAGAGGCAGGATCGCGGCGCAGCCTGTTGACGTCACTGCGTCAGACCAAAATAAAAGTCCTGTTCGTAAATCACAAAAAACGCATAGAATTTTAAACACAGAAACACATACAAATTATATAATATGTCAGATGTTATCAGAATTTTAATTCCTGTCACCGGTTGTCTAGTAAAATCTTCAAACTAACTGCGTACCTCACTTTCAAAAATAAAAAAGATCATGTTTGGGTGCAAAAACATACCATGGGTCAAGAGTGACCCTAACCCTTTTTTAAAAATAGTTTGATGCATTTTTCGAAAGAGCTGTAGCAAAAAAATATTATCTTACTATACAATAAACAAGGTGTCAATAATAAAAACCTCACAATCAATAGGTAACATGTTGCAGTACGTTTTGTAAATGATTCATGTTTATGTGCATTCTTGTTAACTTTAAATGTTTGAATCTCTGATGCTGTTAGTCATCGGACCCTGTTCACCAAAAAGATCACACACACAAAAATGCATCTAATGAAAAAGTTTACAATTTTCAGGCAACCATTGTCTCCCATCATGTGCAAACATACATCTCATAAGTTCATTAAAATGCTTGATTTAGAGTTTCATGATCCTTTAATTTATAGATACAGTATGACTGGTGTATTAATTTGAATACAGTTGTAAAAGCAGATCAATACGAGAGGATAGTTTATAAAGCAGATCAGAGTGATTTTTAAAGAAATAGAGGCCTAGATGGGCTAGAAGCCTTTAACTCGGAGGCCCCTGTACACTAGTGCGTTCGCTCTGCGTATCCTTGATGACCGGAGTGTCGTTTCACAAAATATCGAGGTAAGTACCTACACTGTCATTGTAACATTTGTCCCAGTAAATCAAGTAAATTATTATTTATGCATTAAATTATCTTCATCAAATGTATTTGTAAATGTTTTATTTGCTGCTCCAGTCATTCTTGATAAGGAGGAAGATGCTTTGTTCAGGCGAGCCCAGCTTTGAAAGGTGAAACACCTGATGAAGAAAGGGTGATCTTGACATTTAAGGATAGCTGAATTACTTTTTTCCCCAACAGGGCAATCAACCAAATATGAACATCTTTAATCACAGTAATCCTTATAATAGTATAAATGTTTCTGCTTTTTTCTTTTTGCCAGTGACTCCCACTTCCTCTCAGTCTACCACTGCCTCTGAAACGGACACTGACTCTTAAGGCAGGAACACACCAAGCCGACGCCGACGAACTAGTGGCGATGAAAGCAGACTGCGGGGTTGGCTCACGTCGGTAGCGTCTGTGTCGGCTCGACAGGCTCGACAGCCGACAGCCAAGTAGCACGTCCGTTCTGCGCCTGCGTGAGATGAAATGCCTTTCCGTACCAGCAGGTGGCAGTAGCTGAACAGCCAATCAGAATGATCAGATGGCCTGACTGACTGATGAGCTCCGACGCCGATTCAACATGTCAAATCGGCCGAAAAAAGCCGACGAGGACCAACTTCAGCCGACGGTGTGGAACACACTGAGAAAACTTAGTCGGCCGACGAACAAAAACTTTTTTCGGCTTTTTTCGGCCAATTTGACATGTTGAATCGGCATCAGAGCTCATCGGTCAGTCAGGCCTTGGTGTGTTCCTGCCTTCAGACTGCCTCCGGATCCGATACAGTTACTGCTTCTCCTGAATCACTTTTAAAGGGTTAGTTCACCCAAAAATGAAAATTCTGTCATTTATTACTCACGCTCATGCTGGTTCCAGACCCGTAAGACCTTCGTTAATCTTCGGAACGTAAATTGAGATATTTTTGTTTAAATCCGATGGCTCCATGAGGCCTACATAGGGAGCAATGACATTTCCTCTCTCAAGATCCATAAAGGTACTAAAAACATATTTAAATCAGTTCATGTGAGTACAGTGGGTCAATATTAATATTATAAAGTGACGAGAATATTTTTGGTGCGCCCAAAAAAACCAAAATAACGACTTATTTAGTGATGGCCGATTTCAAAACACTGCTTCAGGAAGCTTCGGAGCATAATGAATCAGCATGTTGAATCATGATTCGGATCGCGTGTCGGCCATCACTAAATAGTTTTTTTTTTTTTTTTTTGGCACACCAAAAATATTCTCGTCGCTTTATAATATTAATATTGAACCACTGTACTCACATGAACTGATTTAAATATGTTTTTAGTACCTTTATGGATCTTGAGAGAGGAAATGTCATTGCTCCCTATGCAGGCCTCACGGAGCCATCGGATTTAAACAAAAATATCTTAATTTGTGTTCCGAAGATCAACGAAGGTCTTACGGGTGTAAAACGGCATGAGGGTGAGTAATTAATGACAGAATTTTCATTTTTGGGTGAACTAACCCTTTAACTTCCACCATCTGTCTTATTTTCTATACAGTGCAATACAAATACTTTTTATTGAAATACTTTTTTACTGAATCATTCCACAATGAAAAGCGATGTTGTCTTATATCACTTTTTTATTAAACACTGTACATGAATTTGCTTTTTTAGGAATAATTTGCACACAAATGAAATGTAATCACCCCAAATGCATTGCATTTCAATTGTTGGATGCTCTACCATTATTATTGAATATCCTATTTAATTACATACTTTTTAATGATGTGATCAATATTTAACTGGCCCAGTAATGTCTTGTTTTGGTGTCATGTTCATGTTTTATCTTGTTGTTCATGTTTCATTGCTTTGTTTGTTATGTTTCCTGGTTTGCCATGTGCTCCCATGTCATGCGATTCATTTGTTCTCATGTGATCATGTCATGTGCTTCCCTGTTCTCATGTGTTTTGCTTTGGTTCATTTGTTCACAGGGGTTCCTTGTTTGTCATTAGTCTCTTTGTATATATAGTCCTCATGCTTTGTTATCTTATCCAGCTTTGTTCATGTAACCCATATTGTCATGTCATGTCAGTCTAGTTTTACCTTAGTCTTTTGTTTATTTTGCGTTTATTTCTTGGATTAAAACTGCACTTGGGTTCTCAATGCAACTTACCTTCAGTGGACTTCAATACAAGTACAGTGTTTCAGTGAATCCTAATGTATTTGAAAGTCAGGGTGTAGATGCGATGAAGGAAGTGTTAACTGGTGTTGCATCAGTTACACTTTTTCCGTAAGTTGAAGAGGGAAGGCGTAGGACGTTGCTTAAGATTTTTGAACGGCAAGAGTTTTACTCTTTCTTCGTACATTGAATACGGAAGGCGGTCTGGTGGAAGCTCTTTATAATAGTTTAGTGCAAATAGAAATTTAAAATCCAATGTACAATGTTTAGAATTAAATTTTATGTAATACACCAATCTGTCTTCACAACGTCGCTTGAAGTTGAACACACCTTCAGACAGAATAGAATGATCCCTATGGATTGGCCCCATTGTCACTGATACCCGCTCTAGAATTTTATGTTTTTATGATGTTTAGGTTAAACATCAGGTCAATTGGCAACCTGGGAGATCTTCCATGCAGTAAAATGAAGAGTGAGTATGCAGTGGCTTCATGTCTGGTACAATTTTATACATGAACCAGATGTTGAAAATGTTCTTTTCAATCATTCTTTTTCTCTTCTTCCAGAGTTGGAAGCATTTGCAACAAGGTACGGTTCAGTCTTTTGACTGGATTACCTTGTGGGTGGTAAGGAGTAGTCCTTAAATGAGAAATCCTTGCCAGTTGTTGCTGTGTCTACAACGTGACCCATGTTGTCATGGATGTTCTTCACCAATGTCTTTAGCTTTTCATGTAGGACTAGATGTTTCTGACTACCAGAGTGTCCATACAGAATTCCTTCCTCCATTATCAGCTTGTTCTACTCATGTACTGTACCAGATGCCTGGTTTGTCTAGTCATGCCCTTCTTTTCTTTGTAGTCTGGGATCAAACTGCCAGTAGCAAATTCAATTTTGGGGTGGCACCCAGGGTGACCAGTCAATTGCCAGGAGTCAGGCCCACAGCCACCCCACACAGAGTACACAAAGTACAAGTATCTAGTTTAAACTGCACTTGAGTGAAGTACAAATACAACAAAATAATACCCTGCATCAGGGACGGTGGAAGTAAAGGCCCCGATATACTTCAGATGAAATCAAAGAACGAACTGATGTGATGTCATTTTTTGTGTTCTTTGTTTTGTGTTCTTTTTGGAAGTTCGAAACAGCTTGCCAAAGCGGACTTTCAGGAAAAGTTCGCTCCAGCTGCAAAACACCTTCATGCCACCATTGGTCCGTGACGATAATGTAATAGGAGGTGAAGGAGGCTCTGCCTTCTTTCACGTGGAACTGTTCTCGGACTCATTTGATCTGTTGAGGTTCATTGAGATAAGAACTCCGTGGGTGAAAACATGAACACACTGGATAGCCGCTTTATAGTACAAAATGAAGTTGTGCTTCTGATGAAATGAGGCACTGACAGTTTTTCGTGTTTGATACTGAAAAGCTGCTTGCTTTTAAGCAATCTACTGAATAAACATCTATTCTATATGCCATATAAATAAATGTGACGTGACTGGAGTGCTAATTTGCAGAGCTCATGCTAACATACCCATGTTATGATCAGACGCTTTTCTTATGCTTTCTATAAAAAAAAAAAAAAAAAGTTTGCTGTTTTCTCATTTTCGTTGTGTTTATTTTGTTACTGAGAAGAAAGTGTACAACACGTATTTACATATTCATCTAACCGTCACTCTCAGCAGTGTGGGCGGCGTCAGATGTTCGATTGCAGTATATCGTTGCTCACGGATTTTGAACTTCGTTTTACCCCTAAACGAAGAACGAAAAAGAACTTCGTTTGAAGTATATCGGGACCTTAAGACACACCGGCCTGATCCAAAATGAGTTCTGAATCACAAATGATCAGAGTCTAAAATTGGCCCACAGCTTCATTACAGTCTCTCCTGTACTGTCCCGTGGCATATGTTGTTTCCCATGTGGCATGATGGGGTTCACCCTTCCCTTCCTTATAGTTATGATACCAGGTGGCATTATCCAACTCTGACAGACAGACTTAGCTAATGTCAACTTGCTTCACAGACTCTCAGCACCAGTGTGGCAGGTTCTGTAAGCAACACCTGTAGCTCCACCAGTTTCCTGGCTGTGAGCCAACATATAAAGTCTTGGAAACATTTAAACAGCTTTTTGATCTGATGAATTCCAGAAATCCCATGGCCGGGGGTTTTAAAAGTCCTGCAAGTTAATGAACCAACATGGCCCTCTTAATGAATTAATAAACCTACATTTTCTTTATTGAAACCCATTTTGTAAAGTGTCCTTGTTATGTTGTGACTGTTGTATGTGTCGTAACAGGCACATAAATAAATTTGACAGGAATTTGGCTGTATATATCAGTAGTTTGATCTCTGCGCACATCGTGACACACGCCAATAACTTACTCTGCTGGTTCAATGATTTTCCATTCATTCTTTAAGTTTTTCTGTCTCTTTGCCTCAGTATTGAGGAGTGTGGAGGGATTTTCAAGCTGCCGAAAACACTCTTTAACTTTGTCCAGGTGGCTCTGATGAAATACATTTAAGAACAGCATCTCGTGCTTGAGCATGAACATCACTTCCAAGTTTCTTCATAGAACCAGCTAAACATTGAACAGTACTTTCAAACTCCAGATGTTTGTACCTGTGCAAGTGGACATGCATGTTACTCTTGATATAGTTCTAAAAATTGTTCTAAATCTAAAAAACGATATTGTTGGGTTCACTTTTTTTCCAGCAGTTGAGCAATAAAACACTGGCAGCCAATGAGAATCCATTCTAATTTAAGGGCTTGCGACATTGCAGAGAAGTTAATTGCCGAGGTCCAGAAAAAGCCACCACTGTTTGACAAGTCAAACCCCCTTTTCAAGCATACTTTAAATAAAATGGATATATGTAAAACAATCGGTCAAACCCTCGGAATAAATTGTGAGAAGTATTAACGATGAGATTATTATGCCAAGCTAGCAAACAATCTAAAATAAAATTACCTCAGGTATCCAGCGCTAGTTTCGACAACATTGTCTTGCTTCCTTTGAAAAAGACTAGGCAATGTTTTTATTCCACTTTTGACTTTGTCACCTAAATAGATTAGATCGATTACACTAGCTATTCACTCGAAACATAGCATGCTGAGGACATCTGCTGGCTAAAGCCATGTAAATTCAACAAGAATAGCAAAAATATTTTGTACACACTTTAAAACAGACCGTTATCATTCGTTGGTGTGGACGCAAATATAGTTATCGTTATCTTTTTAGTTATTTTTCTTGGTGTGAATCGGCCTTAAAGTACTTAAACAATTCTAATTTAGCTTTTAGTAGAGAGAACAACATACTGTAACAACATACTGTAAGTGTTTTGTGCTTTTCTCATTTGATTTTAGATCTGTTCTCATTACTTGGAAACTTTGTTTACTGTGCTCACATGGGAAGTCGCGTTTGTTTTGGTTTCGCTCTGAGGGGCTGTTTACACGACACCGTTTTCAACTAAAAATGGAAAACTTTATGCGTTTTGGCAGTTCATTCACACCACAACAGCGTTTTGGTGGCCTGAAAGCGCAAACTTTTGAAAATGGGTTTTAAAGTGCAAGTTTTTGAAAACGACACCGTTGTCATCTCCGTGTAAACTGCAAAAACACAAATCTGTGAAAAAGGTGCGTATTACATGTTTAGTCTATCCACCTTATTTTTCAATGTGAAAATAAGGTGTTTTCTGTGAACGTGCGAGACTTCTGATTTATTAGCCGCTATAGGGAAATAACGAGAAGAATATCAAAGTGGCATAAACTGTAAAAATAAGGTGGACAGCCATGCGCGAGACAAGTGCTCTAGAAGAATGCGTATGCGCGCAGGCGCGTAGTCTTTCTTCACAAAGTGACATTGCATTTTTAGTCATTTGCGCAGATCCGTGTGAACGGGGATAGTTTTGATAAAGTTGTCATCTGTACAAAGAAAAAAAAATCCTGTTTTTAGTACATCGTTGTCGTGTAAACGTACCCTAAAATGTAACACTGACCAATAAGACTTAGCAGACACAGTGGCTACGTTTACATGCACAAATTTGTCAATCCGAATTAATTGAATCCGATTTGTTTACATGTACTCTAAACATTGTAATCTGATTCAAATATCCATTTATATGTGTTTTATATACATTCCGATTAAAACGTTTGCGCATGCGCTCTGCGTGTGACGTCCTATCAATCACACTTGCGACAACCTGAGACAACCATGGACGTGACACCAACAGAGCTCATCATTATTTTTGCCCTGTTGGCATACATATTCATAAATCAGCAGCGTTTTTTTTGTGAACTTTTACTGTCTTTACTCGGCCAACGAAGAAGAATACAAGCAGCTTTACAACATCCTGTGTGGCTTCATCACATTACTCTGATGCCCATTCCTCCCCCATTAACCTGCAATCTGTGGATGAAGATACAGAGTCAAGATTGGTGGGAAAGAGTTGTTCTGAAGGAGTTTTCAGATTCGGAATGGAAACAAAATTTTCGAATGACACTGTTCTTTTTTTGCTTTATGTTCTGTCATCAAAGAACACATGAGCCCCGTGGAGTGTACAGTGCGTGCCCCCATTCCCTTAATAATGCGTGTTGCCGTTGCCTTGTTCAAACTGCGCCGAGTATCGAGTGATTGCCAATCAGTTTGGAATCCATAAAAGCTTCTTCTGCAAGGGAATGCTCAAATCTCCAATAAAAACTCTAATTAAAGTACCTAATAAAGATGAGGCATCAGAGTACGCCCAACGTTTCGAGGAGAGGTACCACATTCCACAAATAATAGAGCTGATCGATGGAACTCATCCATTCCGATCCTACCTCCCTCTGATGGATATAAAGACTTCGTGAATAGGAAAGGGTGGCCCTCCTACGTCCTTCAAGCCGTTGTAGATGACCAAGCCCGGTGAGAATTTTTTTTATATGTACATTGTATACACGCGCACACACACACCTGTCCTTGGGTGTGTTTTTTTTTTTTATTCTGTACAAACTATATATTCCTCAATAAAATGCAGAATACTTTCTGCATTGTTACATTATCAAATCATGTGCAATAACTGTTGTAACATTTAAAAATTTCGCAATTATTCATTGAAGTTATTCAATTTTTTTTAAAGGTAAGTGGTTGTAATGCATTTATTATAGCTACTTTTAAAGAAACGAGTTTAGTTGGCTAACTTTCAACATTTTTTTTTATTATTTTAATGTAGCTAAAATAGATTGCAACCACTTAAATTGAGAATTTTTTTTTTTCAGTGTTTGATTTAAAAAAAAAATAAAAAAAACTGCAGCATTAACTAATGAATCAATCACACTTATTTTTGCCCTGTTGGCATACATATTCATAAATCAGCAGCGTTTTTTTTGTGTGAAGTTTTACTGTCTTTACTCGGCCAATGAAGAAGAATACAAGCAGCTTTACAACATCCTGTATTCAGATTCATAAAGGTGTACATACTAGTAGTGTCAGCGTTGGGTGGAGTATTTTTTGAAGAATGACCCCTGGTTTCTGCATACGAGTGCTGCGTTTGGGGATGGGGGCGGAACGTCGGGATACAATTCGTCTGCATGTGTAGTGCTGATGTTTGGTGTAAGATGTCACTAAGACCTGAAAGCAGTTGTCCTACAAGCCGTTCATTTGATCTGGAATGTTCCTCAACTAGTGTCATGAGGAGCCTCTCTTCATGTTCCTGGTTTCTTTGCAGTTGCTGTTCCATCCAAACATTTTGAGTCTCCTGCATCTTTTCCAGAACGGTCTGCTGCTCAGATGACCACATCTGATGACCACATCAGTATGAATCTTCTGAATGAAGAATACACAGTCAAATTTAGTGTTTGTCAGATGTTTCTTAATGTACATTAAGCAAGCATGAACACACGTGCGCACTTTAACTTGATACCACCAACATAGAAAAGCCCACTAGGTTAATTATATGGATTATTTACATGGTTTAAAATACAGGACAACTGTCAAGGTAATCCCATACCTACATTGCGGACTAAAGAAATATACGAGTTAAAAAGGAAAGTACATTTGCATCTCCACGAAATTGCATTTCTGTCACTTATCATAAAGAAGTGTTCGCTGGATCACCTGAAGTAACTCATTTAAACAAGTTACATATAAAAGCAGAGTTAGTTAACCTTACCTGGACTGTTGGTCGTGTCTTCCGAGGGCAAGTCCTCGGGGAAGCCGACATCCACGCCGTTATCCTCAGGGTTGGCAATAGGCCGCTCTCCCATAAATTAATCGATAATATCATAAAACGGAAAACTGGACGGGTTACTACCACTTTTACCATTCTGTGATTTAGCCTTGAAGAACGCCGTTTTTAGTAACTTCCATCTGTTTTTGATTTGCTCGTTTGTTCGACTGAAACCTGCAATCTGCATTTCTTCAAACACCTCCATAAACAGCTCGTTATTGCTGACCTTTCTTCCGTCCAGTCTCTCCACTATTTTTTTCTCTTTTAATATGTTTAGTAAGTAGTTTGTTTCCTCCGTCGTCCAGTTTTTTCCACCCGCCGCCATCTTTACAACTAAAGACGTGAACGTGAACTTGTGCACTGCGTAATGAGTGTCACATGTGCCCCAGAGACTTCTGAATGCGATTGAGAAAGTAGTCGGATTCAATCGTTTACATGGTAATTTTTTGCTGTTGGATTAGAAAAGGAATAAACCACGCCTTCCAATCCGATCTAAATTTCATTCGGATCGAGCTCAATCGGATCGATTAAGGTGTTTACATGAACGTTTTTCAATCCGATTGAGCCATCAATCCGATTACCAGGGTTGGGGAGTAATGGAATACATGTAACGGCGTTACGTAATCAGGATACAAAAATCCAGTAACTGTAATTCGTTACAGTTACGTCAAAAAACGTAGTAATCAGATTACATTTTGAAAAAAGGGGGAATACTATCAGGATTACAATGTTTTCATTTAAAACTAAATAAATGATTATTTTGCCATAATAACACTATATTAAGCGCTGCTTGATTATAGCCTACAGTATTTCCTGGTTCTGTTGCCAGTGATGTCTCACGCGAGCCACCCGCTGGTGTATGCGCAAATAACACCCGTCTACAATCTCCTCAGACACAGATAATTGCTGCCGCTAGTGTAAACGATGCTTCCCACGGGGATAAACACTTTCAATTCATGGAAATTTCGCTGCTATTTTGTTGTCAAAGAAGAAAATGCAAACATGGTTGTACAGTGCAAGCTCTGCCTTCCAGCTACGGAAACACTTTCTTTATCAAAGGACTAAAAAAATAATCTGTAATACCATAATGTAGCCACTAGATGTCTGTATAGCCCTTTATATATATATTTTCAGGGCTGTGTATTCCCAAGTTGTGGAAATAAGACATGATTGCTTAGTTTTAATGGGTTTTAAACATTAAAATTAAAGCAGAACAAATGTTTGATCTGAGCTTGTTCAGTTTGGTTATGATCTGATGTCACTTTTATATTTTTAAGCTCTAAACAACAACAACAACGATAATAATATTGCAATAGATAATTTGTCAGATTTTTAAAATATTTTTATTGTTGAGACCCATTCAAAAGTATGGAACGTGTGACATTTAAAAACTTGCAGAAATTGAGAAGAAATAATTATAATTAAATTTTCTTTCTTTCTTTATATAGGCCTATGTGACCTTGAAGTAATCCAAAAGTAATCAGATTACATTACTTTTATATTGTGATACTTGGATTACGTTACTGAATACTTTTTTTATGAAGTAATTTGTAACTGTAACGGAATACATTTTTAAAGTAACCCTCCCAAGCCTGCCGATTACAAATGTATTATTTGGGTGCATGTAAACGTAGTCAATAAAGCTAATAAACACACAAAGAACGCAGGAAAGGCGAACACACACAAGGCAAGCAACGAACCAGCAAGGACAAGAGGGAAAAGAGCACAATATAAAGGGAGCAAGAGTCCATGAGGAACAGGTGAGCACACTCAGGCAAATGAGGACTAAACAAGGGGGCGTGGTAACTGGAAACAAGGAGGCGGGACAAGAGGAGCACATGGCCAACACGAACAGAGACAGCCATGTGCTCAGGCATAAGACAAAAAAAACCCTTCATGCAGTCCTGTGCAGACTGATCGGTATCTGACTTGAAGCAGTGCATGCCGGTTAGAAATTTTGTCCGTCGTGAGACATCGGCGACACCATGTGGCTGTGACGTATGGTATCAAAGTACCGCGAGAGCGATTCGAGAGCAGCCGGCTGGTTCATTCTGCGCAGCTTCTCCAGAGCGCTTGCACAAACTCTGATGAGACACAGCTGTTTCATGATCAGTTGAGCACTTTCAGTTCCACTAATGCTCACAAATCTGTATTTTTATAACAGTTAAAGCCCTTTTTATATAGTCGCAATGTTATGTTGCGTCATGTTTATCAAAATAAAACTGATAAAAATGTAGAGCCCACTACAATTATTAAATTGTAATTAAACAGATGCTGTAAGCAGTACATAAAGTATTGCATGAAAATATGTTTGAAACATCTGTGTATTACTCAAATATTGCATTTATTTCACTTCAGCTGTGATAAAGTATGCAAACACAGTGCAAGCATCACTGCAGGAAGCAGAAAGTGTCCGAGGAAGCGGCTACTCTCGTCGAACGGTTACATCCAGCCGCAGCCGATGTTGAACACACCTAAAGAAACACTGAACAGAGACAAGATTGACAGGGCAGGACAGTGACATTGCAGTCACTGTAAAACCATTTCTCAGTGGCACTGGCATGTGGTCAGTTTGGTTTTCTTTTTGTTGTTTTTAAGTTGGATAATGTTGCTGATAACTCAAATATTCTGTTCAGTTTATCTTCTGCTAGGTTTGTACCTTCCTTGTTGTGCAGGAAAGAAGTGGTGAGGAATTCATCCAATAGGGCTTGAATTTTTTGGTTGACTAATTGTACTTGGATATGTATTTTTACTGTTTTGTTTCCATTTATATGTGTTTTTAAGCACGTGGAGCTGGGTTTGTTTAGTCACCTCCAGGCAGGTGTTTGTCCCCCTGAGAGTTAAGTGTGTCCAGTTCTTCACCTGTTCTGGCATTTAGGTCTCCACAGACTAGTACACTTCTCTGTGACTGGAAGTAATTAATGTGTACTTCAATAGTGGAGAAACTGTCGGGTCATGAAACCCCAAAACACAGACACAGTACACATGTCATTGTGTACTACGTCGCAGAAGTTAACGCTTTTTAGACGCAAATCACAACCATTATAAACCTTGGAGGAATAAGGATATTTTTAAATACAACTACAATTGTGTTCGTCTGAAAGAAGATAGTCATATACACCTAGGATGGCTTGAGGGTGAGTAAATCATGGAATATTTTTTTTATTTTTGGGTGAACTAATGCTTTAAGGGCAACATATACTTTGGGGAAAACCGAAGGCAGTCCATAATCAATAATTGTTTTGTTTTTCTTCAGCATCTTTGATGGTGGTCTGTCCGGCTCCATTGAAATTAAAGATCTGAACTGAATCAGCACATCAGCAAGACAGCTGTTCAAGTCATCAGGGTAAGCAGAAGAAAGGTTATGGGCTCCTGTAATAATGTTGCTGTCGGATTCTGCATCTGGCATGAACAGAACACCAAAGAGACTATTCATGTGTTTATAGGCATCCATTCTGTGATCAAGGCAACTGACAAGATTGTCAATGGTAACATTAAATATGTCCACTTGAAATTTACGGCTTCCACTAAGGCCTACATCACCATCTGTTGTCTTGTCAGCAAAAGTTTTTCTTTTCTTGATTTGTTGTACTTCATTCCATTGTACCTGCCCAACATATTACTGTCATTATACAATTGGTCTCTACAATTTAATATGCCCAAGCCAAGGTCTTTTACCATTTTAATGCAATCATACAAACTCTCACCTGTGTGACATGAAATGGGCTCAAAAGCTATGAATCGTTCCATCACATTCCCTTTCTCATTGACGAATCTGAAGATGAATGTTAACTGGTCTGTGTCACATTTCCGTCGCCTGCTGCTTCCTCTCACTCCCCACCGGAGGTCTCATTTTCACCATTAAGACTTTTTCATTGCACACATGCAGTCACTTCACTCTGGACTCACAATTCCCCACCTAGGAACTAATCACACACTCACACCTGTTTCCCATCAGTGACACTTTATAAGCTGCACTCACACACACACACACACTCATTGCTGAGTGTTTTTTAGCCTTTATCCGACCTTGTCTCCGTGTTTCATCGTCCTTGCCTAGCCTTGCCTTTGTTTTTGACCCTGGACTGTTTTCCTTGTTTGATGATCGTTTGCTGCCTGTCTTGACCATTGCCTGTGTTTTGGATTACTCTTTTGCCTTGCTTTCCTATATCTGTTTGATGGTGTTTGACCTCTGCCTGTATGACTACGCTCATTTTATTAAAGCCTGCACGTGGATTCCCAACTCCGTCGTCCAGTTCCCTTCCTTACAGTCTGTGTGGGACAAATGTGGTGTTGAATCAACAATGACCGAAAAACATTTGGCATCCTTCATTAATTTGCGATTCCTTGTTTAGTTTTTTCTCCCATTCAATAAACTCCTCACATATACTTGATGACAAGTAAGATACACTTCTCTGTTCTTTTTGGCTATGTTTTAATTTGACCCATTTCTATCAGATCATATTGAGATATTATCCTTAAAATTCCTAGATAGTTCGCATTGTGAGGCGAACCTAAGAGCTCGTCCTCCCCCCTGAATGCCAGTCCTCTTTCAGCTAAAAACTTTATCACTGCCACCACACATTTTAAATACCTGTTTCCAGTATTCTCTCTCTCCAGCAATTTGTTTGACCAGAGCTGAGTCCATTGCCTAAGTGTTTTTAGATCTATGCAATAAGGCTAGCATACAAGACATATGACCAGGGCTCCTCTCGTGTTCAGAAATCCGTTCTGGGTGCTTCTAGTCACTGAATCAATCTGTAAAGGCATGTCACTTGGATGAGGAAAGTTTGCATGAAAAGCAGAACACTTGTCCCAATGATAGAGTGTATAAAAGCCACTCTCATGAAACAATCTGGCCATCTGGAAAGCAAGTGTGTAATCAATCATTGGTAAGGGAGCGAATCTTACCACCCAGACCACTAACCCTTAGGGAGGAAGTATATTTTCGGTTCAGTTATGTAATGCCAAGTTTACACTACAGGACTTTAAACGTCGGCAGATCGCTGTGCTGTTCAGACTACATGACTTGCTGTGGAGTCTTTAAGTCGTTGTGGTGTTCACACTATGTGACACTACATAAATGATCCGCAACAGGGGGTTACACACTACATGAGCTGACAACAACTGTCACCCAACGACTTTATTTGAAAATGGACATTGGGAAGAAATTAGATTGAATTTTGAATTAAATTTAAATACATGTGGCCGGTGAACTGGGAGAAGAATAGAGTGAGCTTTAGTTACTTACACAATGTGTATCTGTTATGAATAAATGTCGGCAAATTATAGGCTATTTGAATGGATTATTATTGCTGCTTCCATAGACAACAGTGTATATTTCATTGGCTGTTGCGTCGCGACACCACAGGATATCGAGTCGGCTGACAGCTCCAGATATTTAGCATGCTAGATATTTGTCTGGCATCAGCGAGGTGTCGGCGACGCGTCAGCGAGCCTCTTTGATGCGTCGTTGAGTAGTTCACACATAAAGATTGGCGAGCGCCGATCACCCGCTGATTTTCCCCCGATCACAGCCCAACCTGTCGGCAAGCTCGTTAACTTGCAAATCGGGCTTAAAATCCTGTAGTGTAAACTTGGCATAAAGCTGCAGCCCCTCAATTAATTAGAATACTTCTCACCAAATCGCTTTTAATATCTCCCCACAATGCTGGGCTGCTGTTTGTCTCTCAAAACAGGTGGTCATTATCTTTTTTAATCTCACTGTTTTCATCATCCTTCTTAAAGGATTAGTTCACGTTCAAATAAAATTTTCCTGATAATTTACTCACCCCCATGTCATCCAAGATGTCAATGTCCTTCTTTCTTCAGTCGAAAAGAAATTAAGGTTTTTGATGAAAACATTCCAGAATTATTCTCCTTATAGTGGACTTCAATGGCCTCCAAACGGTTGAAGGTCAAAATTAGTTTCAGTGCAGCTTCAACGGGCTTTAAACGATACCAGACGAGGAATAAGGGTCTTATCTAGCGAAACGATCTGTCATTTTCGAAAAAAATTTAAATGTATATGCTTTATATAAACAAATGATCGCCTTCCAAGTGGTTCCGCCAAAAAGCTTACGCTGTATGTCCTACGCCTTCCCTATTCTACTTACGGAAAAAATGGAACTGGCGCTGCGTTTGTTCCGTAAGTTGAATAGGGAAGGTGTAGGACATACAGCATAAGCTTTTTGAAGAATATGAAAGTGCGGTTTTGGTGGAACCACTTGGAAGGCGATCATTTGTTATATAAAGCATATACATTTACATTTTTTCTTGAAAATGACCGATCGTTTCGCTAGATAAGACCCTTATTCCTCGTCTGGTATCGTTTAAAGCCCTTTGAAGCTGCACTGAAACTGTCATTTTGACCTTCAATCGTTTGGAGACCATTGAAGTCCACTATAAGGAGAATAATCCTGGAATGTTTTTATCAAAAACCTTCATTTCTTTTCGACTGAAGAAGAAGGACATGGAGATCTTGGATGACATGGGGGTGAGTAAATTATCAGGAAAATTTTATTTGAAAGTGAACTAATCCTTTAAGACTTTGTGGCGGTGGTGGAGGTGGCACTCACAGGCCGGCTCAGAATCACCGCTCCGTTCACCGATTATTTACTATTTTATTTTGATTTACAGCGTGGGTTTCATATTATCCTGCTCAAGTTGTAATACGGTGGCATCTGCTCATGTTCGCCAGACTGTTCCTCATACTGGTGTCGGCCTGGAGGTTTTCCTCCAGGATTGGAGGATTGTCTTTTTGGGGTTGATGTTTACACGGCTCCGTTGAACATGGTCTTACGTTACACCTCCCGCCAGCTGTTATGCCTTAAACGGAACTATTATCTGTCTAAAGACACTTATGCCTGCTGTGGTAATGCCGATTTGCTGCGGCCAAAGCGGTACATTCATCAGAGCTCAGGATGCAGTTATACACCATCTTCTCTCATCCCGATCCTTAATTCCCGACGAAAGAACAAAAGACTGTCTCACTCTGGAGCTGTTTCTGATAATTTATTATCGTTGCCCTGCGTGGGGTGGAATTCCAGCGCGGCGATGTTTACAAGTCTTTTAAATGCTGGGTTATATAATACGTGATCTGTAAACAATACGGCTTTGCTTTTATCAGACATTATTACAGACAATAAACTGGACTTGTAGTTTATTACTGAAACTTGGCACAAGCAGGATGATGGCCGCCTTTTTAATCAGTTGACTCCAACAGGTTTTGGTCTGCTTGACATCCCACGGATCACTGGCAGAGGTGGGGGTATTATAGTGGTTTATAATCTGCTATGCAATATATGTCCTGTGCAGGTACCTCATTTCACTACATTTGAATGTCTTGTTTTAAATTTATCTACTCCTCATGCAACTGTCATTGCTACGGTGTACAGATCTCAAAGTTGATGGTGCTAATTCTCTGACTGCATCAGTTCAGTTATGCAATGATTTCCTCAACTTTTTTAGTGATAAAATTCCCAGTGTTCACAAACAAATAACTTGCTCCTCCGGTCCTCCTGCTTCAACTTTTCAAGTTTTTTTTCCTGGTACCCCTCTGTCCAAATTTTACTTACTACTTCCTGATTCACTCAGTGAGCATGTATCTTGTATGAAAATTATCACTTGCATACTTGATTCCTTGCCATATAGTTTAGTTATATCCTGTCTCGGCTTTTTATGTCCTATTGTTCTTTCAATTATAAATGACTCTTTGTCAACTGGTGTTGTGCCAGAAGCACTTAAAACTGCTGCTATCACTCCTGTACTAAAAAAGCAAAATACTGGTTTGAACAACTATAGCAATTTTCATCCAATTTCAAATCTTCCATTCTTGGCAAAAATTTTAGAGGGTGTTGTGGCTTCTCAATTACAGACTGTCAGTAACCTCTTTGAGCCCAATCAGTCTGGGTTTCGGAAATTGCACAGTACTTAGACAGCCTTGGTAACGACCTGTTATTAGCATCCGACTCTGGTTCTGTGTCCATCCTTATTCTATTGGACCTAAGTGCAGCTTTCGACACGTCGATCACTCGCTATTACTTAGTCGACTTGAATCTGTTTTCGGTGTATCTGAGACTGCTCTGGACTGCTATTTTTCTGATCGCAGTCACTGGATGAGCACATGGATGGGCACAGATCAGAGGTTGGTTCTGTTAGTATGGGTGTCCCCCAGGGCTCAATTCTTGGTCCTTTACTTTTTAGTGTCTTTTTTTTCACACTTGGTCAATTATTGAGATCTCTCGACCTTAATTATCATTTTTGTGCGGACGATACCCAGATTTACATCCACTCAAGACCTCGTTCTTTCATCTTAGAAATATTACACGTCTACGTTCCATGCTGTCTTTTTCTATTGCTGAAAGGTTGAAAGGCTTGTGAAGAGAACAAAAACGCGGATCTTTAGGAAGTTTTATTCTTCCACATTCTTCACAACTTCCCATTCTTTTCTCCTCTTATCGCTAGGAAAGCAGTAAAGATTTAAATCGCTTTTCTTGAGGCTCATCGACTGAAAATTACAACCAAAAGCTGCACAATGTGGCATCGTATATTATATTCCGAGTTGTGTTGCGTTAAAAATAGCAATATGACAGTGTCAGTAGAGCAGTGAGTGCAACCTTTTGACGTCACCGACATAGAACGCAAACAAAATGGCACCGCCCATTGTCCAAATATGTCATGGATTTTTTAAATAACGTAAATCTTTCATGGGTTTTCTACTACATATTTCAGTAAGAGACATCATTTACGTTATATTAAGCCATAGAAGTGTTAACACCAGGGGTTCCCTTTAACAAACTTTAATATCTGCAAAACTCGGCAGCTAAAATTTTGTCTGGGGCTAGGACTGTTGACCATATAACCCCTGTTTTGGTATCGTTGCACTGGTTACCATTAAGATTCTGTGTCGATTTTAAAATTCTTACTTTAACATATAAGGCCTTGCATGGTCTGGCTCCTTAGTACTTGGCCGAGCTAACACCTTACACACCTAGTCGCAACCTGCGTTCTTCTCAGAGTGGGCTATTAGTCGTTCCTAAAGCAAGGTTTCGCTCTATAGGGGTGACGGGGGGTTCTCATCTTACACCCCCAATTTGTGGAATTCTCTCCCGTCTGACATGAGGGAAGCAAATTCATTAGTTATCTTTAAATTAGAGGTCTGCGCGGGACAGTTTTTTTCGGCCTGCTCCCACAAGGTTCTATTTCGCACGCACCCGCTCCCGCCTAAAATTCACTCTATGTTCACTCGCTATCCGCATATAGTGATTTTCTTATCAACCCAACGGGTTCCGCTAAATTTAGATTGTTTCCAGAATCTCGCGTTTAAACTTCCCCTAAAGAAAGAGAGTGATTGGGGATAACAAATATAAAATGTTGCATAGCATATACAAGATTTTTATGTGTTATTTGTCTTATGATGCTATCAACACCCTAAAAAATGTCAGAGAAAAAATGTCCAAGAATAATAGGCTAAATATCACAGAGAAAAATAGGCTAAATTAAATAGCCTACAACATGTCTTGCCAGTTTTTTCAGGACAGGGAACTGGGGACTGTGTGAACGCCACCACTGCAGAAAGTTTTGTTCACTTAAAGTTCAAGCACAGATGCGCTGATGTCAAAGCATCTTGGGAGCGACCGGGTTATTGTCAGACCGCTCACTCCCGCCTAAAGTACACTATAGTTACCGACCGCAATCTGCCTTTCATTCAAAATTTAATCCCGCGCAGCAAGAAATCTTATCGGGGCTCGCGTTTCCCGTGGGAGAGCGGCGGGAATGCAGACCTCTACTTTAAATTGTTTTATTTTGTTGTTGTTTTTTTCTTTTATTCAGTGTTATTTCATGTTTCCTTTTCTGTGTTGCTCTGTACTTTGTGTTTTATATTGTTGTGCTTGCTTTTGTTGTAAAGCGCTTTGAGAAAGCAACTTTAAAGGCGCTATACAAAATAAATGTAATAAATCAAATAATTATTTATTTTATTTATTTATTTATTTTTTTTTTTTGCAACTGCAAAAAATAACAAAAAATATTTGTAAATTATTCCACAATATTCAAAAAAATAAAATAAAATAATTATATGAAAAAAATACACAGTAAATTTGCCAAGTGCCCAGTAGGCCCATGCTTTAATCCGTCCTTGGTCTTTGTCTTCACAGTGTTGTGAATTTGGAATGAGTATTTACAGCCCTGTGTTCCTGTATTAACTGGCGTCGGTGAGGAGAGTTGGCCAATCGTGCTTACGCGTCCTGTCATCGCATGCTATTTCTTTGTATGAAAAGCTGCCTTTACATGGACCCCAATAATCTGATTGTAATCGGACTCCTAGCACAGTTGGAATGAAAATGTCACATGTAACTACGTCAATTGGAATGAATTTGCCAGATCTGATTAAATTTTCTTTTGGTTTGTAAGGGTTGGTTTAAACCTTTTCTAATCTGATCAAGAGGACATGTGAACACTTGATCAGATTTCCAGAAACTTCCTTGATCACTTTCCAGAAACTGGAAAGTACTGCACATGTGCAATGACATAGATAATATAATCATGCGCATGATTTATAAATCGAGGGAACGAAATAGTAAATCGAGGGAACAAAATAGTAAATCGTGCGCACGTTTTAGCCTACTATTTTTTTTCCTGCATGTCATGTCCGGGGCTCCGTAGCTCTTTAAAACATGAAAAGAAGAAATTAAGGAGAATAGAATGAGCAAACAGCTGGAAACTGTGTTTCCGTGCAGTGTGCAAATGTAAAAAAAAGAAGATCTTTATTTATCTTCGTCTTCCATGGAACCTTCCTCTAAGCGTTACAGAAATTACTTTTGAGGAAAGTCTGTGTGCTCAGTGGCCCAATAGCTGTCTGGTACATCTTTAAGAGGATTACTTGCCATGGAAACAAATGGCTGTTACACAGAAGAATACCTCCGTAACATACATCTGAATTGGTACATTTTCGGCAGTATGCAGACCTGTGGTATTTCCCATATTTGGTCAGTAATACTCCTGGACTTGTCCGAAAACCTGTAGTGTATACAGGCGTATACTGGTCCGTAAACACCTATTTTCATGCAGTGATATATGGCTAAACTAGTATTTCCACTTACCATTGTGCAATGTTTACTACAGTACTGACCAAGTGGATCAGGCATTCCAAGCTCATGTGATTAAATGTAGGCGGGCCTAATTTGCATATTCATGATTCCATGTATACTAAATGAAGCAAGGATGGAGTTTTATTCAAGCTATTTTAAGCGATTTTTTTTTTTTTTTTTTTTTTTCACATGAAAAAATGTTTAAATATGTAATTTTGGTGATCCAAGATGAGTTTTAAGGGATAAAATGACTACAGGGGGAATTTAACATACTGTAGGCCTTTACATTTCCTGTAAAGGTAACCAGGGTGTGTACTGTAAATACTGACAGAATAAAGGTATCTGAAAAAAATATGAGTCAGGGACAGCAGTCAGAACACAGACCAGAGCACAAGTATGAAGTTTAACACAGCTTTGAGTGTTATCGGAACCATACTTCTCAGCATAGAAGGTAAATCTTAAAATCTATAAAATTAAGTGTAGATTTAATAATGTTTAAATGGTTTAATAATGACAATTCAATTTAATTCTTGTTGCTAAGGACCTTTGTAACTCACAGACACTGATACCTGAAATGACCGCAAACAAGTGATCGTAAATATCTTTTATCTAAAGGTTTGTTTAAATGCTTGAAATTGGATTTGGAGATAAATATACATTGTGCTTTCGTAAGATGTATTTATTTATATACTTAATTTTAATGGATGAGTTTAATGTATATGAACTCATTCAGTACTGTTTAAACAGCAGCTCAGGGTGCGCCTCATAAAGTTGGTTGAACAAATATTTAAAGAAATGAAATCTAGACAAACAGTATTATTCTAAAATATAGAAAACCGTGATAATAATAAAGAATGAATAGTGTCCAAACATTCAACTGCCTATTATACTACTATTGTAAGTATAATAATAGTAATTATTTGATATTTTAATAATAAATATTTCATAAATAAAGGTTCAAAAGGAGGTTTTGCAGCAATACTTTAGAAGAACAACTTTTGCTTCCCCAAGAACTTTGAGTGAACAGTTTTTAAAAGAACTTTTTTAATAATCTAAATAACCTATAAAGTATCTTTTGTGCAATGGAAAGTTTCCATGGATGTTAAAGGTTCCTCATGGAATGATAAATGCCAATAAAGAACCTTTATTTTTAAGAGTGTAGCTTGTTTATTGAATGGGTATAAGTCAAATCTATGAAATATGATAGTAAATTAAAAAAAATCCTGAAAGTGGTTGTAAGACCAGCTGCACAAGTAAGAAGCAAGTATATAGGGTGTATTTAAATACTTATGTTAACAAACTACTCACCCACTGTTTGAAAAAAGTTAAAACCTGAAAACCTTTTTGTAAATTAATTACCCTTTGGATTTCAATTTAATTAGATTGAATCAAGTTGTAGCTCTCAATGGCCAATTCCCGATAACCGTTTTATGATTTATGGCCATTATTAAAACAAATAATCAATGCAGCAACCCAGAAATCCCTGTAGTTTCTGTATAGAGATGCTGTCAGTGTAAAATCACAAGAACCTGCTGCTGTAGTTACACTGCTACTTCACACGGTGTGAAACAGGCCTTATTTAGCTCACAGGACTGACAGGTTCAGTTACTATTATTATGACAAGACAATAAAATCATTTAACAACTTAACATGTATTTTGTTTAGTTTCATTGTGTTTTGGTTCTTGTTCTCCTGTTGCCTTCATTCCTTGTTAATCTCCTAAATTGTTAATTAACCAGCACTTGTTTCTGTTCTGGATAATTAGTCCTCCCTGTGTATTTAAGCCCTAAGGCTATGTTCACACTGTCAGTCCAAATCTGATTGTTTGTATATACGATTGAAATCTGATCTAAAATGATTGACGTCCACATTGTGTATCGCAACTACGCCAAAAACAACAACAACATAGAGGGCTTTGCAATACAGATGTTGTCTTATTTACAACATGACGATGTTTAGTCACCACACTGCATCTTAGTCCAGAACCGTAGGAGGCTGGTATACGTGGCTTTATTCCGTGCTGTCGTTTCTAATAATGTGCTCGTTTCCACCAGTTTCAAAACATGTCTCCATTTTATTGTCATTTTCTGCTCATCCGGCACTTTGTAACAACACAACCTTATTTCTGCAGCGACTTTCAGCATGATTCCTATAACAACGTCTGACGTTTACGTATTACGTGGTGTGAGAAAGTCACATAAACCGCACAAAATGTAATCAGAGCAGTCAGACTGGATTTCCAGAAATGCAATTTGAATAGGATTTCAAACCACATGAATGTAGCTTGAAACTTCAAACTCGAAATTTCATGTGATTTTTGGCCGTTCACATCTGACTGGATTTTAATCACATTTGCACAAAAATCGGATTTGGACTGACAGTCTGAACATAGACTTAGTTTTCTCTGTTCAGTGTTCTGTCTCATTAATGTTGTAGTGTGGTAGGACTTATTATTTCTCCTGAGTGATTGTTTATTTTTATTAAAGATTGTTTTCTTGAGTCTCCTGTGCTGTGCGTGTTAAACTCAGCAACCTGGTTATAATCCTTAAACACTATAATTCATGTGAAAGGATTGTCTTGATTCATGCCGGTGGTATGTACCAACACTTACGTAATAGGTTTACAAACCAGTTTATCTGCTCTGTACGTGTTCATCTAATTGTTTGGTCTCTGCCTTTCAGGTTCTCTCAGCCAGTTAGATGGTAAGTTGTCACTCTTAAAGGGATAGTTCACCCAAAAATTAAAATTCTGACATCATTTACTCACTCTCAAGTTGTTCCAAACCTGTATAAATTTCTTTGTTCTGCTGTACACAAAGGAAGATATTTGGAAGAATGTCAGTTACCAAGCAGATCTCGCCCCCATAGTAGGAAAAAAAAACATACCATGAAAGTAAATGGGGGGCAAGATCTGCTTGGTTACAATCATTCTTCCAAATATCTTAATTTGTGTTCAGCAGAACAAAGAAATGTATACAGGTTTGGAACAACTTGAGGGCGAGTAAATGATAAGTTCTTCATTTTTGGGTGAGCTCTCTCTTTAATGACCATAAAACTATTGTTCTGCATATCTTGTGTGTATAAAATAATTTTAATTGGGAATTCCCACATTGTCTTTCCTGTCATCAGTATGTGGTCAAGCCCCCCTGAACAACAAGATTGTTGGAGGGGAGGATGCAACAGCGGGATCTTGGCCGTGGCAAGTCAGCATTCAAAGCGCCAAGTATGGAGGCCATTTCTGTGGTGGGAGTCTAATCAGTAAAGACTGGGTTTTGTCTGCAGCTCACTGCTTCCAGAAGTATGAAGTTTAAAGCTTAAATACAATTCAAGACAGTATTATAAACTGATGATAGTGGAATTAAAAGTGACTTTTCTTATGTACAGCTCCTTGGGTACCATTGAGATCTACCTGGGACGTCAGAGCCAATCAGGCTTAAACCCTTATGAGGAGTTCAGGACAGTGAGCCAAGTCATCAACCATCCTAACTATGACAGTGCTAGTAATGACAATGACATAGCACTTCTCCAGCTCTCCTCTTCTGTGACTTTCTCTGATTATATTAAGCCAGTCTGTCTGGCAGCTACTGGTAGTGTATTCACTGCAGGTACAAAGAGCTGGGTCACTGGCTGGGGAGCGCTACAGTCTGGAGGTGAGTGAATATTTGCCTGCAAAACAATACTGTAAAGTTCCACGATTCACAGTAAATGGCCATTAAAAGCCACCAAAATTGTCCTTTGTTTTGTGCCACAGGCTCGAGTCCTGACATACTGCAGGAGGTGATGATACCAATTGTGAGCAACAGTGACTGTAATAATGCTTATGGAGGGGGCATCACGAGCAACATGATTTGTGCTGGATTGTTAAATGAGGGAGGAAAAGATTCATGTCAGGTAAGACATCAATCATTAATTTTAACCTTTTTTAATTTACAATTTACAAAACACTAATTAGCAGTTTTTGGGTCAGCTGCAGACTTTATATTACCATTATCAATCTATCAGTGTTGCCAGATCTGAGTGAAACACTAGCTTAATAAGCAATCAGATCTAGCCTAATGACCCAAGCCATCTGCCTGCATTGACACCATTTTCTTTAAGAGCTGCTGTGCAGCCAAAATTATATACCAGTTATCACTATAAAGCTGCTTTGACACAATCTGCATTGTAAAAAGCGCTATATATATATAAAGGTGACTTGACTTGACTACATGGTTGTTTAAGAAATTAAATCTACACACTCCATCTTTTAGGGTTAAAAGAACCGTTGCCAAACATATAACATGCTAGAAAAATAATAATCACTGTAATAATGATCCATCCATAGACTCTTAAGGATTTGCTTATTAAAATCCAAACAGCGACTTTTTTGGGGGGCCGGGCAGTGTATATATAATGTAATTTGTTCTAGTTAAATCAAAACAAGGGAACAAATTAGTAAATCATGGCCACGATTTAAAAAAAAAAATGAGGGAACAAATTAGCAAATTAAAAAATCTTAATTTGTGGCCATGATATATATATATATATATATATATATATATATATATATATATATATATATATATATATTTTCCTCCCATGTCATGTGCAGGGCTCTCGCTGTCATGAGAGTTTTTTTTTTAAACATACATCAGCATGACATCAGAACAAGTTGGACGACACTCAGACACATTTCTAACCGGCATGCATCTTGCTGGGATCACTGGTGATCGGTTCTGCGCAGATTTCTCAAAAGAGCCTAATAATAATAGCCACTGTATATTTTCATATATATAAATGAAAAGTGTTTATCAATACAGGGAGACTCTGGAGGTCCAATGGTCAGTAGGAATGGCTCCGTCTGGATTCAGTCTGGCATTGTGAGTTTTGGTAACGGATGTGCTGACCCCAAGTATCCTGGTGTGTACGCCAGAGTTTCTCAGTACAATAACTGGATCAACTATAACATAGGCAGCAACCAACCTGGATATGTCGAATTCAACTCCAGTGAATTCGGAAGCTCACTCAACCTCCTTTTATTCTCCATTTCTCTCACATTCTCCTTTATCCCTTTCATATGCACCATCTTTTTTCATTAAGATTGTTTGAATGACAGTTCTCAGGGTTCTTTGATTAAGAGGGCAATTGTGCTGTATAGGTTTTCATAAATATGTGAAGAAAGTAGATACATTGTTATATTGTCATTTATTCTTTATCTTTTTAAAAATGTAAATTTCTTGGAAATCTACTCTTATTATTGAGTTTTTACATTAAAATATTGCACACTAATGAAGTTCAGCAAGTTTTTGCCCTCAAAATGTTTGGATAATGAGGGTGGAGTTAATGATATTTGGCCTAAATGTTAGACCTGAATGATGCTTGCAATTATTATGCATAGTTAATTATTGTCCTCAATTTGGGTCATAACTGATATTTTGAGAGACTGTTGAATTTGTATTGACTGGTTGTATTTCTTTGCAAATGCACTGCAGCCACTTTTTGTAAGGGTTATGTTTAGTTCTGTTAGTTCATCCTCTTCTGTTCCTGCTATTTGTATGTTGACCAAGTTTCCTAGTGTGCGCCTGTTAGTCACTAAGTTTACCTGTTGTTTATTTAGTTTCCTTGTTTACGCCTGTATATTTAAACCCTGAGATCTGTCTGTTCTTTGTTTCATGTTATCAATGTTAACGTGATTATTGTGTGGTCCTGGTTTTATTTTATGCTGCAGCCATGGTACGACAGCAAAGTTCCTTGATTATTACGCCGGAATGAGAGTATAGTTCCTAGTCATATTGGCCTAGAAAATCGCAACTTTTCATTTTCCGTCGGTCTTAGTACATGATGTAACTACAGAAGAGTCAAGTTTTAAATAGGAAAAATATCGAAACTGTTTGGTCATTTTTGAGCGAGATGCTAACGGTCTAATCAGATTCAATGAACTATGCTAAGCTATGCTAAAAGTGGTACCGCCAGACCCGGAGATCGGCTGAATGGATTCGAAAACGGTAAAACTCAACTGTTTAACTCTAGGGGAGTTAAAAGTGGAGTGTTCCTTTAAAGGCTTTGATATTCCTTTGTTGTGCGCTCATTACAGCCACTATGTTGTGACGCTTTGGTAATGCTTTAGATTACAGCCCGCAATTAACGTAAGTAAACCGAATTTACAGTGTACCTTTTTGAAATTATAGTGTACCTATGCAGTACGTATGTGTAGGTATAAGTAAACAATACACAAAGTTTGGGGAATAAAGGAGTAGCAACCTGGAAAATTAAAAATTATTATAAAAATTTAATTTATAACTAACGTATTTTATAATATTCTATTATTACGTGGTATGTTTGGCTTACTATGCTAGGCAACAGTCTTACAATTTGGAGCAATTTAGCTACAGCATACACTATACCTTTTGGTAATAGTGTACCTATAGGCTACATATAAGATGCCACTTTTTAACTATGGGGTACTACAGGATTGAGATTGTTAAGCAAAAAAACCTGGGGAATTGAAACTGTCTCCAAGGAATTGATATGTTCTAAAATAATGTTCTAAAATAACCGTCGCCTTAAACTCACGCTGGAGGCTCAGCTAGAATATAGAGACCCCAGAATAACGATAAATTAGAATATAGATTTAGTTTGCAATTTGGATTATTTTATTTTTGGATTATTATATTATCATTTTTATAAGATCTCATGAGTCCTGAGAAATGCATTTTCTACTTCTGAAGTGCTCCTTTTATAAAGACCACCACTTTCTCACATAACACAGTTAAGCATAGAATGAATTATTGATTCTCGAGCCATCGATATCAACCAGATCAGCACAACTGCCATGGACAGCACCTGATAACGTCGCACTTAAGAAGATATACCTTAAGCAACCTCCTAAGGTACAGTTCGGGGAACATGCCTAGAAATGGTATATATTCAGTTAAGATCTACCTTTAGAGTCTTTGTAGCACACTAAGACAACGTTATTGGGAAATCCAGCCCAGTTCAGTTCAACCACATGTGGTCTCCTGTCATCATAACATTACATGGTGTTAGACGTTATTAATATGGATCAGTTGAAGCCCCCAGTTGCCCTGAGCTTGGAGGTAAACCTAGCCGAGAACCGGAGAGGTTGGATCCAGCAATTTGAACTGCATCTTATCGCAAGCGGAATCTGAGAGAAGTCCGAAAAAATAAAGTGTCCCACATTTCTGCACTTCTCAGGAGATGATGCAATCAAGGTATTCAACACGTTTACGTTTGATGATGATGTTGATGACTTCAGAGTATTAAACTGTTTGCCAAATACTGTGAACCACAAAAAAAAAAAAAAAACTGACATATCTTAGACATTTATTCTTCACAAGAGCACAAACAGTGTCTACTGATGCTGATGTGCAGGCTTAAAGAATAAAGCAAAAGACTGTGAATTTGGAGAACTTACCGAGTCACTGATAAGGGACCGAACTGTTTGTGGTATTACAAATGACAGATCAGAGGCAGGTTGTTACGGGAGCCCGATTTAACCCTGCAGAGAGCAGTGGATATGTGCCATGCCAGTGAAGTAAGTCAAAACCAATTAAAATCACACTGCAAGAAGAAACAGAAATTCCCATGCATAAAATTCACACGAAAACGAATGTGAAAAACAAGAACCAAAAAACTGCCCTGCATATGGACAGATATGCCAAGTCTGTCACAAAAACAATCATTATACAAAGAAGTGCATGAGTCGCACACAAACAAAGAAACAGTGTAGAATACATGGTGAATCAATCAAGATGATGAGATGTTCTTTGGAACCATTGAGATGAAGGAGACTGAACTGTACCAAATCAATGAGAAGGATGGGGTGAAAAAGAAAGAACTGTGAACTAGAGTGGAAAAGTAGACTGAAAACAAGGTAAACAACCAGAAACTGATTGTAAAGTTAGACACAGGTGCAGATTGTAATGTCATATTATTGTGAGATCTGGATGCATCAAAGATCGTCAGAAATTACTTGAGAAAATCACAATGTAAATTAATGACATATTCATTCCACAAGATGTCACCCTTGGGTCAGAAACGCCTTGAATGCCAATACAAAGACAAGCTATACACTCTTGAATTTCAGGTCATAGAGCAAAATGCTTGTGCAATTCTGGGAAGAGAATTGTGCAACACATTGGGTGTAATAAAAAGGACACCTCAGAAGATATTCTGAGAGAATTTTAGGATTTGTTTACAGGAATGGGTTGTGTTCTGGGAGTCCACCACATTCAGACAAAGCCTGAGGTCATGCCAGTGATTCATGCTCCCAGAGTGGCCCTGAAAAGAAGACAATGAAAGAGAACTGAAACATATGGAAAAGATGGATGTCATCAAAAAGCAGAATGGACCCACAGAATGGGTAAATAGAAGGGTGAAAATAGTAAAACCCAACAAGATTAGGATCTGCATAGACCCCGAAGATCTAAACAGAGCAATAAGAAGGAAACACTATGCTCAAAACGCTTAAGGAAGTTGTTGCAGAAATGCCTAGAGCCAAAGATATGCTCAGTAGTGGATGCCAATCAGGGATTTTGGCAGATTCTGTACATTTAAACACACCCTTAGGGAGGTACCATTTTATAAGGCTTCCGTTTGAGATTTCTTAAGGTCCAGAGGTGTTCCAAATATGTTTGTCTCAGCATCTGGAAGGAATGGAAGGAGTTGTTAATGTAATAGACAACATTCTTGGATGGGAATAAAACAAAGACTCACATGACAGCAGACTGAGAAAGCTGATTACAGAAATTGAGAAGCAGAGACATCTTGTTCTGGCTAGGGATGGCAAATTGAAGATGCTGTCAGTAAATGTGACATCTGCAATAAGCATAGAAACAGCAATTTCAGAGAACCTTGTGTCACATCCTTTTCCAGAAAGAGCATTGTCAAAGGTTGGAATGGATTTGTTTCACTTTCGCCAGACACAAAGTGCCAGATGAACTCTTTTCTTAATTGAATATTTATTGAGCTTTTTGTTAAAAAAGTTCCAACAGAACAAAGCAAACAAAACAAAACGAAAAAAAAAAAAAAGACCTTAAATGCACAATTCTCAAATCAATTCTTAATCAAATAAAATCAAAGAAATAAATAGGTTACAGGGGAAGATACATAAACATTCACAGGAATAGGCTTCTTGTTTTGAGCCATCACAACATTTAAAAAAAAAAAAAAAAAAGTGTAAGTGTTACATCTCCATTAGATGAACATATACTGCATTAAACGACGACGCTGACACGAGCCTTGTACAATGGAACTTTACTATCTGTGCATTGGTATACAGATGACGTTCAGTGCATACTAAGCATGCGTCATAAAACAAGAGCATCAGTACGGGGTGTCGTAAGGACAAAATGTACAACGCTTGAAATGCAATACACAACATACTCCTCCCCTTTTACGTTCAACATCAACCTCAACAACTAAACATTTTTTTTTTTTACTTTAGGAACATTAACGATATAAACACTTTTAAATATATATATATATATATATATGCACATAACTTCTAACTCTAGGGAAAGAGGGTAGACTGCCTCGTTTCCCTGGCTGAACCCTGGGGATTATTCTGCCCCAACGACGTGGGTTAGCCACTAACCAGAGATCCAGTCTTTGTGGTGGTTTCCGCACTCTAGTTGGATAATGATGAAGAGGAGGCACAGGTGGTGTTTTTACTAGAGTGTCTGTAACAGTCACTGGTGTAGCTGGTATAGGAGATGTATTCTCAGAAGGAACGCTTGCCCGAGGTTCACCAGAAGGTGGTGTGGGCAAGATTTCTGGTACCACATCCTGACCAGGATTGATGTGAGATGCGAGTTGTTATTGTTGAGCCTCCAAATCACAGGGGTCATCACTGGAGATTGCTGAAGACAATAACTGGTCAACATGTCTCCTCCATGTCTGATTGTCTTTAGTTTCAACAATGTACCAAACAGGGCCAGTTTGTGCAAGAATGGTTGCAAGTACCCATTTTGCTCCCTTTCCATAATTATGAGCAAGTACGCGGTCACCTCTGTTGAAACTTCTAAACTTCGCCTTACATTGCCTCTCCACCTGCATTCGCTGTTGTGACAAGACAATCTGCTTAGTTCCTGTTGGTCTCAGCAGGTCCAGTCTGCTGCGTAGTTGTCGTTTCAACAGTGCTGTAACTGGAGAGGCTTTAGTGACTGCATGTGGTGTGTTTCTGTAAGACAACAGAAAAGTGTTCAATCGCTGGTTTAGGGAGCCCTTACCCTGTGATGTCCTTAGAGCCTTCTTCAGAGTCTGGACGAATCATTCAGCCAGGCCATTGGTGGATGGGTGATAAGGCGCAGATCTGATGTGTTGAATCCCATTCACACGCAGGAAGAACTGAAACTCTTCAGACACCAGTTGGGGGCCATTATCGCTTACAAGCTGCTGTGGTATCCCAAAACGGCTGAACACAGATCTAAGTTCTTTGATGGTTTTCTCATAAGATGTGCCGTTCATAACTGCTACCTCCGGCCATTTGCTGTGAGCATCGACAATCACCAGAAACATGTGACTCTCCATTGGTCCTGCAAAGTCGATATGTATTCTTTGCCTTGGCTCCTCTGGGAAGTCCCATGGGTGCAAGGGGGCTATCTGTGGCATGTTTCTTACATTCTGGCAATCTGGGCAACCCCTTGCTTCCTTTTCAATCTCTGCATCTATGCCAGGCCACCAGAAGTAGCTGTGGGCCATCTCTTTCATCCTCACTACCCCTGCGTGGCCTTCATGAAGTTCTTTCAGCAGAAGGTTCCTCAGGGGCGGGGGTATAATGACACGATAACCCCATAGTAGGCAGCCCGATTGTACTGTGAGCTCATTTTGTCGAACCAGATACGGTTTGAAGTTGTCTGCCATCTCTCCTCTCTTGCCATGAGAGATCCAGGCCAAAACTTCTGACAAAACTGGGTCAGTTTTTGTAAATCGTTTCACTTGAGCTGCAGTGACAGGCGCACTCTGCACTTCCTTAAAGTAAAAGATGTCAGCTTGACTGCCTTCTGGTGGTGTGTCCAGCAGAGGCAAACTGGACAGTCCATCTGCGTTACAGTGCTGCTCGGATCTCCTGTACTTGATGTCATACTGATGTGCCGACAACAACAGAGCCCAGCGCTGCATGCGATTTGCCGCCAACGAGGGAATGCCAGTTTGGGGACCAAAGATAGAGGTAACTGGTCTGTGGTGCGTAAGTAGAGTAAATCTGCGCCCAAACAAGTATTGGTGAAATTTCTTGACACCAAATATGATTGCTAAGGCTTCTCGTTCAATTTCAGGGTCCTTGACACAAAGGCGATTGGCCTTTCTTCACCGGATAGCATAACATGTGAAAGTATACTGCGCCGACACCATACGGTGAAGCATCACATGCCAGCTGTATCGGTAGTGAAGGGTTATAATGAGTGAGGACCTTGGATTGTGTTAATACACATTTCACATCCTTGAATGCCTTCTCACATCTGTCTGACCATTTCCATTGTTTGGACTTGTTCAGCAGTTCATGTAGAGGACGAAGCCTGCTGGCCAAGTTTGGCATGAACTTTGCATAGTATGTTAGCAGCCCTAAGAATGATCTCAGCTGGCTTACGTTCTTAGGAGATGGTGCATCCACAATAGCTTTTACTTTTGATGATGCTGTGTGGAGACCAGCGCTGTCAATTACGTGCCAAAGATATTCAATGGTGGGTTGGAAGAATTCACATTTGTCTTTTTTTACCTGGAGACCATACTCCTTTAGCCGCTGCAGTGTTGTATTCAAGTTCCTGAGATGATCCTTATCATCTTTTCCTGTGATTTACAGGTCATTGAGATAACACTGTACTCCATTCAAGCCACTCAGGATCTGGTCCATGGCACGCTGGAACAATGCTGGAGCCGAAGTTATCCCAAAAGGTAGTCGCTGATATCTATATAGGCCCTTGTGTGTCACAATGGTCAACAGCTCTTGGGAAACAGGATCTACCTGCATTTGAAGGTAAGCATGACATAAGTCTATTTACTGAATTTCTGGCCACCTGATAATCCAGCAAAAAGATCTTCGATTAACGGCAAGGGGTACTGTTCCACGGTTAAAATGGGGTTGACAGTAACCTTGAAATCACCACAGATTCGGACTGTTCCATCTTTTTTAAAAACAGGAACAATGGGCATGGCCCAGTCACTCACCCTTCTTTTCGTAAGTACTCCAGTTTTCTCCAGGCGGTCTAGTTCTGTTTCCACTTTCGGCTTTATCGCATAAGGGACAGGGCGCGCTTTTAGGCACTTAGGTTTACTGTCAGGTTTAATGGCCAGCTTTACCGTAATATCCTTCATGTTCCCCAGTTCGTCTCCGAACACCTCTGCATGCTTCCTCAGGATGTTTTGCAAACTGGTAGACTGCTTTGCTACTAAGTGCACTTCCTGCCAGTTTAATTTCTTTTTCTAGCCATGCTTGGCCCATTAGAGCTGTGTGACTACTACCTTTCACAATATACAGTGGTAATTTTACCTTCTGTTTGTTTAGCTCGACAATCACATCCACAACCCCTGAAAGAGGTACAAGCTCTCCTGTGTATGATTTCAGGGTCAGGTTCACTTCCCTGGGACAGAGGTGTGGCCACTTCTCTAGATAAGTTGACTCTGCCACGAGCGATACAGCTGCACCTGTGTCCACTTGCATCAAGACGGCCTCCCCATCCAGCAGTGGCGTCACCCAGTAGACATAAGAATTTGAAGACACAGACATAACATGTGAGAACTCATTTTCATCAGATTCATCCTCTTGTTTCCCTGTATATTCCACTTGATTTACATGTTTCTTTTTAGTTTTCCTGACATAACCTTTCCTTGGCCTGCTTTTTGTTTTGACATGCACGTTCGATGTGACCTTTTCTCCCGCAGTTTCTGCAGTCTTTGTCTTTGTACCAGCATTCCTGTGCCGGATGACCACTCTTTCCACAGCGGTAACATGCTTTCTTGCCATCCTGTTTTATTTTCTCACTGTATACTTTGTGAACTTGACTGGATACGCTTAACTCTTGCGCCTCTTTCGCAGCCATTTCCATGGATACACTGATTTCCATTGCTCACTCTAATGTAAGATTACTTTCGCATAGGAGCCATTTTTTAATTGTCTCACTACGCAGTCCACAGACGAATCTGTCTCTTATTGTGTCATTCAGCGCTGTGCCAAATTTGCAGTGTTCCGACAATCGCTTCAATACGGCAACAAATTGTGCAATCGATTCTCCCTCTACCTGGTTACATTTATGAAAGTGAAATCTTTCAGCAATGATGAGGGGTTTTGGTGCATAATGTTCTTGGAGCAATGCTACAATGTCCTTAAATAAGCAATCACCAGGCTTATTGGGCTGGACCAAGCTGTGCAGTAGATTATACGTCTTGCTGCCCATTACACTGAGGAACGTTGGTACTAAAACCTCATCTTTTATTCTGTTAGCTTTGACAAAATAATCAAACCGCTCAGTATAAGAGCTCTGCTGCTCGACAGTTTCATCATATGGTCCGATTTGCCCCACTAGACCTACCATTTTGGTCCGTTTGTCAGTGTATTTTTCCAATCACTCTTTTGTAGCTGACTCTTTCCTCCCGCGCCGGATTGTGCCTGTTGTCTCTTTTCTCTATTTGCGCTATTCTCCCAGCACGATTGGCTTCGCATGCATTTTGCCTGTTAGCTTCCGACGAAAGCGTGCAATCGCGTGCAGCCGTGGTCAGCTGAATAACACTACATCTAGGAATGTCGCGGAAGATAAGAGCGCATTTATCCTCGTCGCCAGTTTTGTTACATCTGCATTAGATGAACATGTACTGCATTAAACGACGACACTGACACAAGCCTTGTACAATGCAAATTTACTATCTGTGCATTGGTATACAGATGACGTTCAGTGCATACTAGCATGCGTCATAAAACAAGAACATCAGTACGGGGTGTCGTAAGGACAAAATGTACAACGCTTGAAACGCAATACACTACAGTAAGTATTTTCCAACTTAAGAGAAACATAGTCCAAATAGGGTGTCCATATATACGTCTGTAGAGGAATGTAAAACACATGTCAAAAATTCCATTGGGATGAATTCTTTCACAAGGTTATGCCATTTTTTGATTGAAGGAGTTTATTCATTCCCAAATTAAACCTAGCTTGCGCAAATGCACTCAGGCTTTAAGAGTGTTCCGTATGATCGGCTATATAGAACTTTTAACTTTCAGGATTGCTAACAAATAAAAGAATCTAAAGACAGGACAGAGATTCAAAGGCTTCAAGATCAAACCAAATGGAACCTGGATCAGTCCGCCAGTCCGCCACAAAATGAAGCTGACACGCCTGCTGATACCATCTGATATTGGGAATTTTTAGACCACCCTTATGACTAGGGAGCTGTAATTTGTTCATTTTCAATTTTGGTTTCCTTTTACTCCATATAAAACAAGAAAGCCAGCCATTAAGCTCATTAATAACTTCTAGAAAATAAAATAGGCACCATCATCAAAGGATACATTAAACAAGGTAAAATGTACATTTTGATTATAGCAATTCTTCCCAACCATGATACGGGAAGAGCATTCCACCCCAAATCGCTATGAATTTTCTCCAGAAGAGGAGCAAAGTTACTACGCTACACTTTGAACACCAGAGACCCGGGTTCGAGTCCTGCCAAAGGCGACCTCCTTGCACATATAAAAATAAAAAAGAAACTAAATAAGCTCTTGCCATCTCAGTATTCTTACATTGGTTACAGTGACTGAATATGACTACTCGTACTTTCTTGAGTTGTGTCTTATTATGTGAGTTAAGCTTTGTGTTCCTATGTACCATGTGATGCAAGCTGTGAGCCTTATGTATGGATTTGTATCCATTTTAACAGCTCGTAAAAGAGAAGACACAGGTTCCAGCCAGGCAAATCCCTTGTCTTCAAATTTCTCTAGTGACAGCTCAGTTGAATCTTCCTCTAATAGATTCCTTTGATGTCTGACTTCTCCTCTACATCCTCATCAGAGGGGGACAGGAAGAAGAGGATGAAAAGGAAGGGGAAAAGGGAAAAGTAGAAAGAAAATGGAAACGAAGACACGTCAGAGAGGTTAGAATGCTATTTTCACCCTTTATCACTCACTGGGTTTTTGGTTTGCCACTGCTTATGTCTGCTGTACAATTGTTTCTCTCTTGGCTGGTTCTTCCTGTATAATGTCACATTGAAAAAAATTGCATTGGGGATTTAGAGGAATAACCTGGTAGACCATCGACATCAGCTTCAACACTTTTTAATGTTTTGTTAAATCCATGTAAAAAACTTAAAAACAAAATGAGAGGGTGACTTAAGTTGCATTTATTGCATTAAATCATAACTTTATAAGCTACCAGTTACTTCACTCTGGAAGAAGTTACAGCAAACTACAACAACTACCTTCAAGGAAAATATTTTTGGGTTAGCTAAAGTACTGTGTAAAAAACAAACAAACCAATAAATCAGATCCACATTGCAAAATATTATATCAAATGAAAAAATAAATATTTGCACATGACTATAATAAACAACTCTGAATTCAAAGACAACAAAGAGCATATGACTTATTCAAGAGCTTAATTTAACCATGTAAAATTGGACTGGTCTAATTGTCTGGGTCTAACTGAGGTGGTCTGCTATCTTTCTATACTGAAGTTTGTGGAAAGTGTCATGATAATAACATGACTTATTCACGTTTATTTATATTTATTTTTATTATTATTACAAATTTTATGGCATAAACAGAAACACTACACAGCAGTTAAAAACTGAAGGTTGAAATATCCGGTGTGCCCTTCTGTACCTCCACTGCTCGATTGTGCCTTTGTGATTTAATATGCTGAGTAATGTCTTTTTTTTACCCATCATGTCCGATATTAAAATAAGTGCGACACACTTTGCGAAAGGCGTAGGCATTGTCGATATGGCTTTGAGATATGAAATTAAGTTCTTTCATCCAGCTGTTGTTAAATTTACATGTATATATATATATTTTTTTTTCGCCAGAGCACCACCAAGTCTTCTCCCATTTCTACCAGTGATGCATGATTCAACTTCCCATGTCTACTACCTGCGCAGATATCAACAGCGCATCTGGGGTGTAGGTTTCCAGGTTGAGGTCACAAATGGGTTGAAATTTGTATGTCGATTGTTTGAGTAGAATGAATTTCATCCAAGGTATGGCAACTGGACAACCTTGGAATAATATATTGATATGATTATTTATATAACGAGGTTTTGGGGGGGGGGGGGGCACCATACACCAAGCCCCAGCGGCCAAGGAGCGTGGCCCACCACGATCACCAGCATGCCCAGTTCTGATGGTTGATAGTGCTGTGTTTTATGTACCTTCCCATCCTGTAGTTCCTGCACCAGAGCCTGCTCACAACGCGATCACCACATCAGAGCCTGTGCACAAGATGGCCGCCACGACAGAGTCATCAGCCAAGATGGCTGCCACGACGGAGTCATCAGCCAAGATGGCTGCCACGGCAGAGTCATCAGCCAAGATGGCCACCACAACAGCATCATCAGCCAAGATGGCCGCCATGACAGCGTCATCAGCCAAGATGGCCGCCACGACAGCGTCACCAGCCAAGATGGCTGCCATGACAGAGCCTCCAGCCATCACGGACATTCTGCCAGAATCTCCAGCCATCATGGACGCCACATCTGTGTTCCCGGTCACCATGAATGCTGCACATGAAGACATTAAGGCTTTCCCTAGGCAATTGAGACTGGCTTCAAGTCTAGAGGACACACCGCTGATGTCAGTGCCAGCAGCTGGCATCTCAAGCAGTAATTTCAAGCCTGGGGGTCTCTGAGGTAGTCCCACTGTCTATTGTACTCCCGGCAAAATGGTCGCCCTTTGGAGAGGTATGTGGAGGATTTTCTCAAGTTTTCCCATCAGGTGAGCTGGCCTGATGCCTCTCTCAGTGCATGTTTTTGGATGGGACTGGATGAAGATACAATTTGTTAAAGCGAGCCTGCTTGTTATTTCTCTTTAGTCGAGTTGATCAATTTTGAAGTAGAAGAAGTAAAGGGAAAAAAGTGTCTTCCTCATCCAGCCCCCTCTGAAACACACTTGGCCTCGCCAGTTCACCCTACGCCGGTGCCCTCCACATACCGCTCCAATGGCTCCATCCATTCCTGCCCTCCTGTGTTTCAACGTGTCCGAAAATGGTAAATTTTTATTCATCAATGTTTTACACTTTACAGAAATTTATTTTTATATCAGATTGAAAAGGCTTAGTTTCATTTTACTGCACAGTTATGTTTTTTGGAGGTGTTCAGGAATTTTTATTTTCTATGACATTGAAGAAGTTTATTTTTAATTTTTTATATAAAGCGTACAGTTGTACCATTTCATTTTTTTGCATCTTGAAATATTTCTTTGTTCTGTATCACTCTGTTGTGTTTGTTTGCTTTTTCTGTTTAGAAGATAACTGAGCCTTTAAATTTCATTTGTAAAAGCTTTACGAGGCATAAATAGTCCTCACTTTAGATGAGCTCACAAAAAAACTGACAACTAGTAAACGTTGTATAACTACCTGAATTGATCATGAATTACAGTAGGAATATGTGTTAATAAAGCATTTATTAACACACTGAGTAACTATTACTATATGTCTAAATAATAAGATTACGCTCTATGTCCTACGCCTTCCCTATTTTACTTACGGAACGAACGCAGCGCCAGTTAAATTTTTTCCCGTAAGTTGAATAGGGTAGGCGTAGGACATACAGCGTAAACTTTTTGGAGAATACGGAAATGCGGCTTTGGCAGAAGCATTTAGAAGGCGTACATTTGTTTATATAAAGCATATACATTTACATTTTTTTTTCGAAAATGACCGACCGTTTCACTAGATAAGACCCTTATTCCTCGTCTGGTATCGTTTAAAGCCCTTTGAAGCTGCACTGAAACTGTAATTTCGACTTTCAACCGTTTGGAGGCCATTGAAGTCCACTATAAGGAGAATAATCCTGGAATGTTTTCATCAAAAATCTTCATTTCTTTTTGACTGAAGAAAGAAAGACATGAACATCTTGAATGACATGGGGGTGAGTAAATTATCAGGAAAAGTTTAATTGAAAGTGGACTAATCCTGTAAATTAATGCTTCAGGAGGGGAAAAGGCCAAAACAATAAACAAAAAGGTTCCCCTGACTAGGGTTTTAAGTAACTTACCTATCAAAAGAAATTGAAATAAAATACAGAGACACTTCCCTGACTCCCTCTCTAACTCAAAAAAACTCAGGAGAAAAAAAAAAAAAGGTAATTTCTAAAATAAATGGCATCCACCTCCCTACAAAAATTTCCACTTTGGCATTTACAACAGTGGCTGAAATACTCGGTTATTGACACTCTTAACAACTTAACCTTAACGCTACCGGTAAAGCAATCAACGAACAACAGCTGAACAACAACACTAGGACTGGAAGATGGCAGTTGCAAGGACGGAACACCTCAGCCTTTCTCCCTGGACTGCCACTCTGCAGGTTCCTTTGTACTCCAGCTAACAAGCTCAAACAGGAGTCAGGTGGCACTCATTAGCCTGTCAAGCAGAGAACAGGAGGAGCAAGAGAGACAGGAACACAGTATACACATATACACAGGAAACACGATGGCAAGTCAAATCATACAAAATAGAGTAACTTATGTCTTTATGGATGTAACAAGAGAAACAGTTTTGTTGTGTAGATAACAAATAATATGAGAAAATTGGACTATCTGTTTTCCGTTGTTTTTATTTTTTTTTTTAATTATTTTTTCTTCAGTGTGCAAGCACATATACTGGAAACCGCTGTTATTACAGAAAGTGGTATGGTTTTACCTGATGTGTGATAGTAAATTCTTCTAATTTTCTTAAAGGGTCATAACTACACATTTAGTCATGTTCAATGTTACTTAGATGGCTCTGCACATCCGCAGGCCCAGAAACCTGTTAACACAAAAATCTTTAATAATGATTGATTGTTCTACTGTTTGAATGGTGTTCACTGTACATACTCACATTTTGGCCATATATATGTGCCTAAGTAAGTTTCCTGTTTGAATTGTGAAAGTCTTTTCTCTGACAAATCCATTCTCTGTCAAGGTAAACCACTAACTGTCTCATAGTCTCATAAGCAGGGCAAAGCAGTGTCAGATCTGGTCTTTGGTCTTTATAATTTCCAAAGACTTTTTTTTTAAAGGTCAGTGGTTATGGTAATTTGCTCATTGATTACATTGCATGAACCAGGGGTTCCCAATTCCAGTCGTGGCACTCTGAACATTTTTTATGTCTCTCTTATCTGACACACTCAGTTGAGGGGTGGGTTTCATTTGACTGTAAGTGCACTGAGAAGTGGACTTCAAAGGGTATTCCACCATCTTAAGGGAAATCCGAAGCAGGTGTGTTTATATGTGGCTATTCACAGGGGTAAATTGTATGAGACACGATTATGATTTATAGGATTCATCATGATTACTGTTTAAATGAGATAAAAAGACATATTTCATATAACCAAATTACATTTATTTTCATATTTCAGTTTAGGGCTATTGAATTTGACAGATTAGATTAAGTGAAATTTATAATTAAAGGCACAATATGTAAGTTTCGCCGCTAGAGGTCGCTTATTCAAAATAATAACAAAGACGTGATAATGATGACGTGATGGAGCATAGAAGTTGTTAGCTGCATCCGAAATCGCATACTTCCCTACTTTAAAGTAGGTGAGAAACAGTATGTGGCAAAAGAACTATGTCCAACTCGACAGTACTCATAAAGGAGTAGTCAAAAAGTACCCAGATGACCAACTATTACAGGCAGGATTCTGAAGTGTGCATACGATGAAAAATTTACTATCCCATGAGGCCACAGGAGAAGATTTATGAATGGCAGTGAAGCAACACAACTGACACTGGTAGGTCACATGATAATTACAACATGTAGTGTTGTAGCATACATGAGAATGGTGTTACGTACATTACATTCATACTACACATTCATAATTAATAAACTCAGCAAAAAAAGAAATGTCCCTTTTTCAGGATACTGTATTTTAAAGATAATTTTGTAAAATCAAAATAAGCATTTCAGATCTTCATTCGGAAAGGGTTTCAACAATGTTTTTCATGCTTGTTCAATGAACCATAAACAATTATTGAACTTACGAGACAGATAACTTACACTGTAAAACTCAATAAGTTCAGAATACTCAAAACATTTGAGTAAACTTATTACCTCAAAACATTTAAGTTATCTAACTTATTTTTTTTAAGTTGGTAGAACTTAATTTTTTGTGACAAGTGGGGCGGGGCCGAGAGCCGTGGAGGTGGAGCAAGGCCAGTGTGGTGCACAGGTGTCTCTCATTAACAATCACATCACTGGCATTCCTTTGCTCCCACGGTTCTCAGCCTCGCCCCACTCAAGTACATATAGTTAATTTACATAAACATCACATTCAGATCTTGGTTAAATGTTAGTTAGCAAAAAACACATGCTATTATAACTATCAAAGAGACTGTTAATATATACTTGCATGTATGTAATCAAACAACATACAGTATATGTGGTCTTAAAAGTTTTGCAGCCCATCCTCAACCTAACCACACGGTCTACTCTTCACCAGAATGGTAACCCTACAAAACTAACATAACAGAACCCCCTGTCAATCCCAACATAACACAACATTAAACACTAACTTATGTCTCCCTATGTTAATCTTATGCAAAAACACACAAAATAACACTTAATTTCAACATTTATACAGTCTGATGCAAAACATGCTGGGAATTAGAAATCTGCTGCAACTCAACTCAATCATATTAAGTTAGTGCCATGGGCAAAGCATGGGCAAAACTTGATTCCCCAGAAAACAAGAACTGATCAAATTTGTAACTTGTCTCTGGATAAAAGCATCTGCCAAATGCATAAATGTAAAAAAAATTCTTTTTTTTTTTTTTTTTGCATTCTGGTAATCACAATTAACATCTTAACTCCTCACCCAAATGCAGTCTATTGTAATGCAAAAAAGAAAAGAAATAATAATCAAATGATTAATGAAATTAATAAATAACATATTTCAATTGTAAAGAGTATTCGATAGTGAAAGAATTTGTTGCACAGACTAAATCACTGTCTAGACAGGATGATTACTATGTAGCGCCCCCTACTGTCTTTGGATTGACCTCTTCCAAGTTCTTTTAAAGGGGACATATCATGAAAAGTGCTTTAATTATAAGTGCTATAATTGTGTCCCCAGTTCATCTACCAAACCAGAAAATGTGATAAATGATAACCAAGTAACTTTCTCTGCAAGGATGTGAAAAGACGAGCCGTTCAGATTTTGCTCCCCTTGTGACTCAAGGGGATCTTATTATAATATTACCGCCCCCTGGTGCCACCATTCTGTTTTCACAAGCGACAACAGTGTACCAGTAACACTGGCCCTGGAGTGCAGCTGTCCTGCACCGTTTCCCTGATCAAACAAACTTGAATGTCTTCAGGATTACTAAAGCTACGTGAAGGAAGGTGAGTTGGGTCTAAGCAAAACTCAGCCGGACAGCAGCACTGAAGAACAACCGTCCCTGAGCTCGTGATGTGTCTCAACTATGTAAACATTATCACTGATCTGTTAACGGCTATAACAGTAAACATTCAAGTCTCCATAAACTCCTGGCATCTGAGCCACTAAGGACGCAGTGGTGTAATTTTATTTATGAAGGTAATGTGTCCAGATAAATTCATATACCAGTATGTGTAAGTTATTTTACACCAGATTGCGTTGCACACAAGGGTCATCAAAACACAGGATTTGCATAGTTGATTCTCAAAGATGGATCGATACCAACTGTTGTAAATTGTCTTTCTGAATGTGTTTCATTAGCACGTTGCTAAGGTACTGTTAAATGTGGCTAAAGTTACCATTGTTTCTTACTGTTTTCACGGAGACCAGAGCCATGTCATTAATTTCATTTTTAACCCAAAAACGCTTGCAGTCTGTATAATTCATAAACGCATCTTTATTCTTATTGAGTTTCTCCAACAGTTAGCCACGTTAGCCGTGCAGCACTCGAATGTTAGCAAACATCCACAAAATACAAGCCATACCTACGTGATCTGATATGCTGCATCACGATCAGTTTGTAATGATCTATTTTGAGAGTTATATTTGCTGTGTGAGCTTCTCCTGTATTATTTATGCCTCAGTGTATTGGAATCATGAGCTTGGGGGCGGAGAGCACGAGCTCATTTGCATTTAAAGGTACACACCAAATCACTTTTTTTTTCTCCCACCCAAAAATAGCCAGTTAAAACATGGTATAGTAAAAAATCCATGAGGTATTTTCAGCTGAACACAGACACATTCTGGGGACACCTGAGACTTGTATTACATCTTGTAAAAAAGGGCATAATAGGTCACCTTTAAGGTGGAGCACTGGGTCAGGTAATTTGTCTCTTGGCTAAAATATTAAAATTATTACTCCCCTCTAGTATTAACTGACTTCTGAGCTAAGCTATTTCATTCCTTTGTGTTACAGGAAACAAGAAATGTTATCGACAAACCTGCAATAAGAAACCACACCACTCTAGGTAAGTATAGGCAGGGGTGCCTTTATTGGGAGTGCAGATTATGCCAGGCATATGGGCCCACCAGGTGGCTAAGGGCCTCCAAGTCATCACTTTGGAATTCTAAATATATATTTTTTTAAATTTATTTAGTATACACAAATGCCATTTAACTATTAATAGTGTAGAAAATAAAATGAAAATCTGTAAATGACAGAAAATGATTAGTGAAAGTGAAACCATTCTCACGTCACATCAAAATAGAAAGCACATGATGTTAACAATGCAAAGAAGAATGAGACGGATGGGAGGAGGCACTTGTCTGGTGCCCCAAAGTGAAAATGTAAAAAAAAATGTTCTGAGCAGTGATGCAGCAGAGTCCCAGCCCTGTAATGAATGAGGTTTGTCTAGATAGTGTACATTACCCAGGGTTAACTATTTAAAGTGTGAAAAGCCCTATTGTGTGTGTACAGTTTCTTATGTATACTGTCAGACATATTAACATTAAGTTTTCTTGGTAACATTTTATTAAAAGGGTACATGAATAATGTACTAATACCTGAATTAATAGTTACTTCAACATGAACTCATGATTGGTGAAGATATGAACTAATCATGAAGCAATTAAGAGCGATCCTTAACTATGGCAGGAGTCACAAGGAATCATGCATGCATAACAGCAGCCTTAACTACATGTTAGTACATGTTTGATAGTTAATGCATTAATTAACATTTAGGGGTAAGCTAAATCAAACAGTCTCTATACGAAGGAAGAAATATTTTGACTTTGACAAAAAATTTGAACAATTTAATATTGTCGTAATTTGAACTAAACTAAATTAAAGCCACAATATGTACATTTTTGCCGCTAGAGGTCGCTTATTCAAAACAAAGGCGTAGCTTTGATGACGCCTTGATTTCGCGGAATCATGGGATGCTAGATCGATATTAGGCATGGTAAAACATGGTAAATCAAGAAAACGAGATTTAAACAGTAAGACTTACTGCGTTGAGCTATATAACATGATTAGTTTTCTGTCGATGAATGGATTCACTCAAACAGTTGCTCACCTGTCTAATAAAACATAACATACTAAAGCGTCTTTGGTGTTTCTATGGTTTCTACAACATAAAACCGGAAACCGAGGGTAACGCGGGTATGATGTCATTAATAGGCGACACACGGACACATCCTGTGTGCTGGTTAAAATTGCTTATTTCTCAGGATTTAAACATTCTTGGAAACAGTTGGGATAAAGTACACAAGTCAACAAAATATACAGGTGCTGGTCATATAATTAGAATATCGTGAAAAAGTTCATTTTTTTATTGTAAATTATTTTAAAAAATGAAACTTTCATATATTCTAGATTCCCTACATGTAAAGTAAAACATTTCAAAAGTTTTTTTTTTTAATTTGTTGATTAGAGCGTACAGCTCATGAAAGTCCAAAATCCAGTATCTCAAAATATTAGAATATTTACATTTGAGTTTCATTAAATGACCATCCCTACAGTATAAATTCCGGGTATCTTTTGTTCTTTGAAACCACACTAATGGGGAAGACTGCTGACTTGGCAATGGTCCAGGAGACAATCATTGACACCCTCCACAAAGAGAGTAAGTCACAGAAGGTCATTACTGAATGGGGTGGCTGTTTACAGAGTGTGTATCAAAGCATATTAAATGCAAAGTTGACTGGAAGGAAGAAATTGGGTAGGCAAAGGTGCACAAGCAACAGGGATGACCGCAAGCTTGAGAATACTGTCAAGTAAAGCCAATTCAAACACTTGGGAGAGCTTCACAATGAGTAGAATGAAGCCGGAGTCAGCGCATCAAGAGTCACCACACTCAGACATCTTCAGGAAAAGGACTACCAAGACACTTCTGAACCAGAGACAACGTCAGAAGCATCTTACCTGGGCTAAGGAGAAAAAGAACTGGACAGTGAACAGTGGTCGAAAGTCCTCATTTCAGATAAAAGTAAATTTTGCATTTCATGTTGAAATCATGGTCCCAGAGTATGAAGGAAGACTGGAGAGGCACAGAATCCAAGCTGCTTGAAGTCTAGTGTGAAGTTTCTGAAGTCAATAATGATTTGGGGGGGCCGTGACGTCTGCTGGTGTTGGTCCATTGTGTTTTATCAAGTGCAGAGTCAATGCAGCCATCTTCCAGGAGATTTTGGAGCACTTTATGCTTCCATCTGCTGACAAGCTTTATGGAGATGCTGATTTCCTTTTCCAGCAGGACTTTAGCACCTGCCCACAGTGCAAAAACCACTTCCAAGTGGTTTGCTGAGCATGATATTACTGTGCTTTATTGGCCAGCCAATATGCCTGACCTGAATCTATGGGATATTTTCAAGAGAAAGATGAGAAACAGTCAATCCAACAATATACAGATGATCTGAAGGCTCAATAGTGCCTCAGCAGTGCCACAGGCTGATCACTTCCATGCCACACTTCAGTGATGCTGTAATTTGTGCTAGGAGCAAGTCATTTGCTGTAATATGTCCTGCCGATCAAGTATTGAGTGCACAAAAGAACATACTTTAAAGAGCTTGAACTTTTCTGTTTTGCAAATCCATTTTTTGATTGATCTTAGGAAATATTCTAATATTTTGAAATACTGGATTTTGGACTTTCATGAGCTGTACGCTCTAATCATCAAAATTTAAAAAAAAAAACTTTTGAAATGTTTTACTTTACATGTAGGGAATCTAGAATATATGAAAGTTTCATTTTTAAAAATAATTTATAATAAAAAAATGAACTTTTTGATGATATTCTAATTATATGACCAGCACCTGTATAACATTATATTTTAATCCAAAAATCCTACATATTATGCCTTAAATGAAACAAAATTATTGTCATAATTTAAATATTACAAATGGGTCATTGTCTTACCTCCAAGCCTCATTTTAATAAACTCAAACTGTCTGCTATTTGCTCCATAAAACAAAACGAAATATTAGAACAAATTTTGCCTCAGACCACCTAACAAATGAAGCTGCGCAGTGGTAACGCAGTTAATGTTTTTTAGAAAGAAAGACTCCTGGATTTTAAAGGATTAATCCACTTTCAAATAAAAATTTCCTGATAATTTACTCACCCCCATGTCATCCAAGATGTCCATGTCCTTCTTTCCTCAGTCGAAAAGAAATTAAGGTTTTTGATGAAAACATTCCAGGATTAATCTCCATATAGTGGACTTCAATGGTCTCCAAACGGTTGAAGGTCAAAATTACAGTTTCAGTGCAGCTTCAAAGGGCTTTAAACGATACCAGAGGAGGAATAAGGGTCTTTTCTTGCGAAACAATCGGTCATTTTCTAAAAAAAAAAAAAAAAATGATATACGTTTTAACCATAGATGCTCGTCTTGAACTAGCTCTCTTCTTCTTCTTCTCTATTAGAATTACGGCAGTGTAGATGCTGGTCAAAGTTTGAACTAAATTGTCATATACAATATGCTAGTGCAAGTATATAACAATTAGATCAAACTTTGACCTGTGGAGGGCAGTATTACACTTAACAGCATCTACACTGCCGGAATTCTAATAGAGAAAAAGAAGAGAGCTAGTTCAAGATGAGCATCTATGGTTAAAACATATGTATTTTTTTTTTTTAGAAAATGACCGATCGTTTTTGCTAGATAAGACCCTTATTTCTCATCTGGTATCGTTTAAAGCCCTTTGAAGCTGCACTGAAACTGTAATTTTGACCTTCAACCATTTGGGGCCCATTGAAGTCCACTATAAGGAGAATAATCCTGGAATGTTTTCATCAAAAACCTTAATTTCTTTTGGACTGAAGAAAGAAGGACATGGACATCTTGGATGACATGGGGGTGAATACATTTTCAGGAAATTGTTATTTGAAAGTGGACTAATCCTTTAACACGCGTTTCACTAGCTATTTGAGTAAATAAAAACAATACCTACAGTAGCCTATTCCTCGGCCGCCACAGAACTATCACCTGCCGTTTTCTTTGGGGAAAAAAATCCTGTCAAGAACGGCACGCAATGAATTGGGATAGGCTAGGCGAAGGATTCACTCATTCTATCCTTTGCCACCTGGGGAAAGAAGGACGTAGGCCGCAGGAGCCTTCGAATTGGGACAGCCTTCGTCATGCTGCTGTGACGCAATCGGCCTTCAAATGCGGCTTTCGAAGGGTACAGCCTCCGAATTGGGACGCAACTTTTGTGTTCAGTTCCAGTGTGTTTAGTTCCTGTTTCCTTGGTTTCCATAGTTATTTATTCATTCATTTCATTGTTTAATTGATTAGAGTCTCACCTGTCCCTCATTGTCACTGTGTATTTATACTCTCAGTTAGCTTCTGTTCTTTGTCTTGTGTTAACGTTACTAGCTGGTTTGTATCTTTGGTTGATTCTTGGTTTCTATTATGTTACTTTTTTGAAAATTTTAGAGTTACACTAATCAAAAGTTTAGAAGAGAAACACAGTTTTGTTGAGTAGATCACAAATAATATGAGTAAATCGAACAATCTGCATTTCCATTTTTTTTTTTTCAGTGTGCGAGCATACACAGCCGAGAAGGCATAGTTCCTGATATAATGTGACTTCCTGGAATCTGCTATTGTTACAGAAAGTAGCCTGGTTTTACCTGTTGTGTGACAGTAAATTCTTCTAATGTTCCCAAAGGGTCATAATTACACATGCAGTCATGTTCACTGTCACTTCTAAGATGGCTCTGCACACCCCGGTACCAGAAACCCGTTACACAAAAAGAAGAAGAACTGGAATTGCGAACCCCTGGCTGGCATTTAAACTACTGCCTCAGTACAATACATTTTTATGTCCCCATCATATATGTCTGAATAGATTTGATAAAATATTGAACTCAATACTTTTAAAGATAGATATCATATAAGTCAGTTTTCTTTTATCACAGTATGTATCACAATTAAGTTAACACAGGAGAATTTTCAACAATTTCACTACTTCAAGCATTAAGCAAGATATTTAATTTTTTTATACTTATTTTTGATATTTAAGATATTTACATTTTTGGCTACTTCAATTTTTTTTTTTATTGTAATAAAACAAATACAAAAAAAAAAACAACAACACACAGACTCTCCCAAATCTAACATTCACAGACACTTAATAGCAGTGAATATAGAAATGCATGAACAGAGATACCAAGAAAAAAAAACATTGATCACAGGATTTGATTCATACTAGGTCCCAGAAAACGTTTTTACAGATCTAAAGTTAGGACAATCCCTACCACATCTAACATTCGCAGACATTTTTTATATATGTAATCCACCATCTATACAGAGATGGATTCTGGATTAAATGTACATGTCTGCGAATCACTACGATCACACCAGTAAATAAATGAGTGTATTCAGGTATGAATGTATTTCATTATACATGTATGAATAAAATTATGAAGAATAGATTGGAGATAATTTTTTTCTGTGTTGTACATGTTTTCTGCAAGCTATGTTGCAAAGCGTCAAAAAGTGTTGCAATATAATCTAGCTATAAACTGTTTATAGCTAGTTCTTAGGAATTCAATTGCTTGTCAGTTATTAAACTTGCAAAGGGGACAAAATTGACGTGAGCTTTTTTTTTTCCTGAAAAAGAAATAAACAATCAGAGATAAACATAATGGGTGGGGACAGAGAGCTTTTGATAAATGTGGCTGTGCTTGATTTACTTCTCATTAGAAACCTGACAGTTGAGGAAACAGCAGTCAGATCACAGACCAGAAGATATGAAGTTTAACACAGCTTTGAGTATTGCCGGAATCATACTTCTCAACATAGCAGGTAAAATCTATAACATGACAAAATTAGATGAGCTATAAACAGTTTATAGCTAGATTATTTTTTCATAGGCTGATTGCTAAATTGCTGTGGGTCTAAAATGAAGTCAAGTCACATTTATTTAAAGCATATTTATATTACTTACAGAGCAAAATCAATTATGGAAACTCAACTATGAAGACAGTTCAGATTCTGCTGTACCGCAACTCTAAATGTAACAGTAACAGTAACAGTTAGGGCTGGGCGATTTTTCCGATTAATTCGAATTTAATGTTTTGCCTCGATTTTATTATTTTTTAAATCGAGAAATCGCGATTTTGAATAAAAATGTTAGCAAGCGTTACAATTAGACATGTTGACAATACAGCATAACCGTGTTAGGAGAAGAAAATGATCCGACCTCATGATCGCGCCGGATTAACCGCTCTCATGTGACGCTCTATGAACGTAGAACACATCACTATTCTTAAGCGGCTGTTTATTCAGAAATGCGTTATTGCGTTATAAAAATGAGACGCAGGCAGTGGAATGAGGAAAAAAAGGCAAAGTTATTAAACGCGAGTTGAACTTTTTTTTTTTTTTTTTTTTTTTTACTTGACCACCATGTCTTTAGAATGCCGTTTCATGGGTGAGACGCTGCAAAAGACGCAAGACACAAGTGCAACACCTAAACAGGTCCACCAAACATTAAAACAATTGGACAAATAGCGTAATGGAATGCAAAAACCTGTAAACCTGTTTGATATTTCATGTTTGCATGATGGTGACAGGCTGAAAGCTGCTGTTGGTTTCTGTTTACAAAGCATTTGCTGTTAATAATAGCCTATTACTGGTGTTATTTATTGCTATTACTTTTTGGCTAAGAAATATTTAGCTTTTTCTTATTTTATATTATTTCTGAGTATATATGATGTGTTTAAGATAAGTCTGTACAACATTTGCCTTCATATTTCAGGCATATTTCTACAAAGATATTAACAAATTGTTTTATATTTACATCATGTTGATCACTTCATGTGTGGTGCACTTGGAATGGAATTTTTTTTTAACCAGATTGAGAATGTTACTTAAATCATATTGTAGTTAAGTTTTTAAGTTGACTAGTTAAACAGTAAAAAAAAAAAGAAAAAAATAGAAATCGTGAATCGGTCAATCATTCTGAAAAAAATTGAGATTTTATTTTTTTGCCATATCGCCCAGCCCTACTAACAGTTAATCAGCTCTGTCCAAATGACTGTCTACTTACTTTGTATTTGTCTACCCACACAGGTTCCCTCTGCCAGTTAGATGGTAAGTTGTCATAATGACCATAAAACTCTTCTTCCACGCAGAATGCTTCGTTTATGTCTGTGAGGCATTTTAATAAGGAATTCTCATATCATCTTTTCTCTCATTAGTATGTGGCCGAGCCCCCCTCAACACAAAGATTGTTGGAGGGGAGGATGCAACGGCAGGGTCTTGGCCATGGCAAGTCAGCATTCATGGCCGATCAAAACCCACTTTCGGACATGCCTGACAGTCGTGCCTGAGCCAAAAAACTGGCGTATATGTATGATCCTGGTTTTTGTCTAATCATTCAGTTCTCCAGTTACTCCAACAGTACGCTGAACTGAGAACAGTACAGATATGTCCGACATTCTGAAAACTGACTACTGAGGGTTTCATAAGATGGCAAAACGTACGTTCTGAAAAGCATAAAATATAACAAATAAAACATATTGGAAATATAACAGTGATCCGATGGCAGAAGTTCTTGAGTCAACAGTAGTACACTGATAATGGTTTCTCGTGTAAAAAGTGAGTTAATTTAGTTTATTCACTTTATATGCTTTAGACATGTAAAATACCCATGTTTCACATAATTATTGGGAGCTTTAATAATTGGTTATTTAAACCAGTTCATTGAAATGAACTGTCCGAAAGAACCAGTTAGTGGAAAAAAATATGACTTCTCCGTTTGCCTGAGGCTATGTTAATGTTATTATTAATTTAATAATGTTGTAAATAATGTTCAGTTTCTCGCACAGATCGATCGTTTCACTTCATAAGACCTCAGTGTATTGTCAGGAGCCACGGGTATTAACTTTATGTTGCCTGTATATGCTTTTTAACTCTCTGTGACGAGAAAAACACTCAGCGCTTCCACTGTAAATTATTTAAAAAGGACACATGGCCGGCATACTTTTACAATTGGGATAAACTATTGCATACTTATGTCTGTAACAGTTGTTCACTGTATATTGTCAGAGATATTAATGCTGAATGTTTGTCAATACAGGGAGACTCTGGAGGTCCATTGGTCCGTAGGAATAGTTCCCTGTGGATTCAGTCCGGCATTGTGAGCTTTGGTGCAAAACAATGTGATGATCCCAAATATCCCAGTGTGTTCGCCAGAGTTTCTCGGTACCAGGACTGGATCAAGTCTTACATGGGCAGCAACCCACCTGGATTTGTCGAATTGAACTCGAGTGGATTCAGAAGTTCACTCAACGTCCTTTTATTGTCCATTTCTCTCACATTCTCCTTTATTACTTTCACCTTCTCCCAATATCTCTTTTCCTAAAGATTGTTTGAACAGTAATTCTCAAGGTTCTTTGATGAAGAGGATAGTTGTGATGTACATGCTCTCATAAAGAGGTAAAAAGAGCAGTTATATTGTCATTTTTTTCATTTATTCTTTATCTTTCCAAATATGTACTATTCTTGATAGACATGTATAATCGATTTATGGTCTAAAGCTCTGCATTGTGATCAGGGATACTTGTAAAGTAAAGTTGATTTTAACAGAATAAATACAAAAGAATGAACTGACTTGGGGAATGTTTTCTGTCTCTTTATCTCACTTTATACTGTTTTAATATTTTTGAGTAAAGCGATATATTTTTTCTTGATTGTTTGATGAAAACAAAGTTTTAAAAAAGTAAAAGAAAAAAGGTTTTGATCAATTTAATCCATCCCTGCTGAATAATCGTATTAAAAATCTTGCTGACCCCAAACTTTTCAACAGTAGTGTACAAAAAATATTAAGCAGCACAACTGTTCAACATTGATAATAATAAAAATGTATCTTAGCATCAAATCAGCATATTAGAATGATTTCTGAAGGATCACGTGACACTGAAGACTGGAGTAATGATGCAAAACCATGATGATTTTTTCCCCTACTTGCTCTGGAAAAAGACATGCCATTAATAATAAAAAATGTAAGTGGATTTGTTTGAGATATCTGTTGTTTATTTGCTATAAAGAAAAATATCTGTGATTCCATAATTTTTATTAAATCTGATTAACGCGTTCAGATTTTATCATATCTGAAGTTAGGATAGGTCATAATACCTCTGACTAACAGTAGAGGACAGTCTGTTTAAGTGTCTAATACTTCTCGAATTCTACCTCTTGACCTCCTGACTTCTTTTGTGTGGGCTCATCTACGCCACCTTGTGTGCATTCTCAGCTAGGTCGGCTTTTATCTCTCAACCTGTTTGTTTTTTTGTTTTTGTTTTTAATTATTTAATTAAATTGTTTGATTTCAATTTCTCCTATAGTTATTTTATTTTGTTTATAATTATCATTATTTTCATTCCGTTTGCCTTTTTATTTTTACTATTATTTTATATTACTCAGTCCTCTTGCCTCTTTTACTTTATAAACTTATTTAAATTTAGTTTAAACAAAGTTTAAATTTAAGTTAAGATCCCTTTTGTTCAGCTGTTTGTGTTTTATTTATAGGTTGCACTCCCCCTAGTGCTTGGGAGGTAAAGCAATGGTTGACCTCACCACTGGTTCTCACCTGAGTGTCCTCCATTCACCACCAGGCCTATTAAATTAGACACAATCCAATTCACTTATAAAGGCCCAAAGAGGATTAGACATTCCCTGGGGTGCTTCTCAATATCCCTCCTAGTTTCCTCGCTCCTCCGTCCTCCATCCTATGACCTGGAAACTGATCAAACTCAGCCATCTTGAAGGACATCTCAATTCGCATCACAAGGAGGCGAGGAACGAGGAGTGAGGAAGCTTCCTGAGGAGCTATGAGCGAGGATATACAGGTGTATCCTGTGCGGAAGTTTTTCTTGTCGAGAAACCTGACGCACATATACATTCTCCTCCCCCGTCACATCTGTGAACAATAATTTAAATGTATTCTTTACTTTTGCAGTTTAAATAAACTTTACATCTCACATATTTCAATGGGACATCTTGCATTATTAATATTTATTATGATTTTCTTTTTTTAAATAACCAAACTTTAACAACATGAGGGCAGATCCCTTGAGCGCTGATGATGCTTTGAAGTGATGCTCGAGTGATCAGGAACATTCCAATATACAAATAACATTTCCTTTGATTCCTCCGTACTTGTTTTCTTTCCTTGCATCCTCCCCTCACATCCTACAGGGGTGGAGCTGAGACGTGAGGAAAGGAAATGTGAAATGAAAATAATGTCATTTATTACTCACTCTCATGTCGTTCCACACCCGTAAGACCTTCATTCATCTTCGGAACACAAATTAAGATATTTTTAATGAAATCCGATGGCTCAGTGAGGCCTCTATTGCCAGCAATACCAGCGAACTTCTCAAGATCCAGAAAGGTACTCAAAACATATTTAAAACAGTTCATGTGAGTTCAGTGGTTCTACCTTAATATTATAAAGGGAAGAAAATACTTTTTGTGCACCAAAAAAACTAAATAACGACTTTTCAACAAAATCTAGTGATGGCCGATTTCTAAACACTGCTTCGAATCTTTATGAATCTTTTGTTTCGAATCAGTGATTCGGATCGCATATCAAACTGCTGAAATCACATGACTTTGGCGCTCTGAACATCTGATTCGAATCAAATGATTTGTAAATTTTAAGGTAGAACCACTGTACTCACATGAACTGATTTAAATATGTTACCTTTCTGGATCTTGAGAAGTTCGGTGGCATTGCCGTGTCAAGAATGTCAAGGAAATGCATGCATGCTTCTTATTACAGCATTAAGGTAATCCTGTTTTTTTTTTGTCATTAGGGGAATCATCTTGTCTCAGTAACAAATTTGACTGGTAAATGATAAAGAATGATTCATCCCTTGTATATATTGCATTGCATATTGTATGTTCATGTATGACAGACTGATCAGCAGACATGCTATTTATAACTGGATGTAACTTTTGATACTTTGCGGTAAAAGTGGCTCTCCTATTGATTTTGTCCCATCAGTGTGGCTCTCATGAAAAAAAATAGTGAAGACCGCTGTTCTACATGCAAACTTACCTAGCTACTATATGCAATGTGAGTCTGTTTTCACAAATGTGCGAGTTCAACACAAGACGGTTTACCTGTTTGTGTTTCACTTGAATTACTGGCACTGCAGTTACTCTCTTCTCCTGATACAAGATACACATACACACACACACACACACACACACACACACATTTGTTATGACAGTCCAACTCATTCTCACCTTACAGTTATGAAACACCTGTCACCATACCAAGCAAGCTAAGCTACCGAATTAGGCCTATGAAACGAGTGCATCTTACCTGAGGTCACCTCAGAGACCGTCGCTGAACATCCGAACGTGCAATCTTCCACAGTCGACCCTTTAAAAGAAAAGTAGTGAGATGAATAAGGACAGGAAAAAATTTCGGTAATTGTATCATATTAGCAAAGCAAATAATGCGAACTTACCATTAGCACTTTCCTCATCACTCTCAGGCGAAGAACCATCTTACGGTAACGTCAACCTCGACGGATGAATCAAATACAAATGCTGGGCGGCTGCTAGGGTTGTCCTGCAGAATCCTGTCCATATCCTCAAAAAACCTGAATGTTTTCCTTTCCCTCCCAGAACGATTGTTATGATCGATAATTTTTTTATACTCTGTCTTCAGTGCCTTCAATTTAATTCTGCACTCTTTAGCACTTCTACATACACCTTATGCAGACATTTTTTGAGCTATTTCTTCAAAAACCAATTTATTTCTTTTCATACTGTCCATTTTTTTAGGAATACCTTTGTTGGCCCATACTGCAATCAATATTTTGTCTTCTGGTCGCTCCACAACACACCTCTCTCCACCATCCTGCTAACTCTGAGGTAAAAATTTGCCACCTGACAATACACGCCTATTGGCGCGCTTCCCGTGAAATCATGATTAACAACTAGCTGTTCAGTTTGGTTCTGTACACACCGTGTGGAATTTCTTTAAATGCGGTTGTCACTACCTGTATTTTACTGAACTGTGTGTGTACAGAACGTAATTAAGCACTAAAAGATGAACTGACAACTGAATTTAGCTGCAGTGTACGTGACCTTTCTCCTCCATAAACTTTGTCTTCAATGTTTGCCTTGACAGGAGAATGTATGTAGGATCCAAAAGGCCGACAAAATGTCTGAAACCAACATCCTCCACAATGGTGAAAGGCTGTGAGTCTTGGACAAACATGTACACGAGAGCCTCAATCAATCCCCCCACAAAAGGCACAAAGCAGTTTGTAAAAACAGAATCTCTGTTTTTTGAGCTCCAAACAGTAAACACTTTAATATAGATTCTGTAGGTGTTCTTTTTCATACAAAGCAACAACATTAAATGTTTGTGCTTCTAAAAGTTTTGTAAAAAAAACAGTATAACATATACATTATATATATATATATATATATATTATATATATATATATATAGCACACCTTCAAGGGTCTAGTGGAGCCCATGCCTCGATGGGTCAGGGCTGTTTTGGCAGCAAAAGGGGGACCAAAACAATATTAGGAAGGTGGTCATAATGTTATGCCTGATTGGTGTACAAACGAAATTAGAGGGAGTCAGTAGTGTTATGTTTACATGAGGAAAATAGAAAGTCTCAAAGCCTCATCACATTCAGAATTTCACAATTTTGTGAGTTTGCAAATGATTTTTCAGGTCCCTTTGATATGTGTATCTCTTCTCGCACTGAAGACATTTGAAAGGCTTCTCTCCAGTGTGAAGCCTCATGTGAGTCTGAAGATTTCCTTTAAGTGTGAAACTCTTTCCACAATGAGGGCAGATGAAAGGCTTCTCTCCACTGTGAAGTCTAATGTGAGTGTTTAGGCTTCTTTTATGACTGAAACTCTTTCCACATTGAGGACATATAAAACAATACTCTCCTGAGTGAATCCTCATGTGGCATTGAAGGGTTTCTTTACAACTGAATCTCTTTCCACATTGATTACATATGCAAGGCTTCTCTCCAGTGTGAATGTTCATGTGAGTATTAAGACTTTCTTTTCGTGAAAAGCTCTTCCGACACACATTGCAGGTAAAAGGGTTTTCTCCAGTGTGAATTCTCATGTGGGCATTTAGGTTTCCTTTATGTGTAAAACTCTGTCCACATTGTGTGCAGGTGTAAGGCTTCTCTCCAGTGTGAACTCTCATGTGGGCTTTAAGGTTTTGGTTTTGAGTGAAACTCTTTCCACACTGTTGGCAGGTGTAAGGCTTCTCTCCAGTGTGAACTCTCATGTGGACTTCAAGGTTTTGTTTTGAATTTAAATTCTTTCCACACTGGAAGCATTTAAAGAAACTGTTAGATTCTGTCTTCTGACCGCGTTTTCGTGCAGAAGTCTTTCCAGTCATGAAATCATGATGTTTCTCATACTGATTTTTCTCTTCCATTTCATTCAGTACTTCATTCTCCTCTTTCAGTGCCATCAGGTCTAAATTGAGGAAAATAAGGAAAATAAATAGGATTATAGGTCTGTTATTAAATCTGTGGACAACATAGACCATGAAATTCTCTTGGACAGCATTAGTATGGTTTAGGGTCCATCTTTCTGACCACTATCACTTTGCTTGTTTAAATCAAGAGACATCTCAAACACAAAAAGTATGGGGCGAGACAGGGCTCAGTATTAAGTCCTCTGTTTTTCTCCTTGTATACACTTAACTTAAGAGAGACATTATCATTAGTTTTCACTGTTTTGCCACTGGTGCTTTTATGAATGAAAATGAACGCTTGGGTTTGGGCAATAAAATGATAACACAAAGTCTCCCTGTGGTGAAATCAAGTTTTTAATGTTGTTCATATGTCTATCTGGTGTTTTTAACATGCTTTAAGACAAACCACGTACAAATTCATTTGCAAAATTTCTCTTTAAAACTGCGGTAAACCAAAGACAGTCTCAAACCTGCGGTTTGAAATCGCTGGTGTTTCTGACGTCACAAACTACCTTGAAACCAATCACGTCAACGTGCCGACGGACTTTAGCATATCATTAACTGACCGCACAAGGGAGTCTCAAAAGAAGGTTATCCCGGTATATTTTTCTGTTGATATGAAAAATTGGGTAGATTTAGCAATATAATGGGTGTATGATGCATATTACGATATTATGATGAACTATATGCCTTTCTCCACTGACGTTCTGAGTTGTTCAAAGCGTTTCTAAGGATACTGATTGTTAGAAAGCAGCTGTCTGACTCAGAGATGGCGATCGGGAACATGGTTTGTGTAACATTAGCAACACGTTATTAGCTGTTTGATAACATAGTCAAGCAAAATGCTAATCATATTAATTACCGTTATGTGTCCGACGTTGTAAAAAGCTATCCACCTTATTCCTACGCCCCATGACACTGTGTGTGAATTATGGGTGTAACTTCCGTTAAGCTGTAAACAGTCAGTGAAAGGCTCGCTCTATGAACGCAATAATACGTTTTTTTTTAAAAACTGGGTACAATGAGATAACATTATTCTACTCACCCTTCAACCAACGAACATTAAAAGTACATTTAAAAGTGTAAAAGCATCAACAAGGTACTTTCAATAGGCCATGAAAAAGCGCAATTCTTTCCACAGAAATAATGGACGGGTTAAATATAACTATAGTGATATATATCTGTATTATGTAATTTACGTTGCCTTAATAAAATTTTTTAAAAACTTCAGCATTGTCATTTTTTTTTTCAACATGTCATTTTTACAGATAATAAATTGTATTTACCTGTGAAAACAAACCCGGAAAGCGACGTGAGGCTTTGAGGAGAAAAACGAGATTCTTCGTGCATTCCAGTGAATTATTAATGGGATATATCATAAGTCTTTTTAAATGGAAGTTCCCCAAACCGGAAGTGCAACCCATAATTCGAAATGCAGTAGGCTAGTCAGGAATAAGGTGGATATCATTGTGCAGTATTTACCTCAGTAAGTTGACCGAGTGGATCCCTGAGCTTGTGTGAATGAGTGGAGGCAGGGCTAATTATCATATTCATAGAATCATGTATATTAAATGAGGCAACGGTGTAGAGTTACATTCAAGCCATTTTAAGGCATTAAGATTTTTTTTTTTTTTTTCACAGGAAAAAACATTTAAATATGTAATTTTGGTGATCAAAGATGAGTTTTTAAGGGATAAAATTATTGACTACAGGGGAACTTTAAAAATATTACAAAAATAACTAAAATCAGCCACATCACAGAACACACATACACAGAAATGAAGTGGAAATACTGCAGTAGAACATTCATCTAAATGCCACTCTTGGCAGCATTGAGATGCTCTCTAACAGTATACCACTGGTCACGAATTTCTTCTTTTTCCCTCCATGCGAAGAACAAATCATATAAAGTGATCGAGTCTCTTCAGAACATTGACTAAACTCGATTCAAAGGATTAGTTTTATGATCTCTTTATGAACTTTTTGAAGTGTCAAAGTGGTAGTTGCGTGGACTGTCAGTGGAGAGACAGAAATTTCATTAAAAATATCTTCATTTGTTTTTCAAAGATGAACAAAAGTCTTACGGGTTTGGAACGACTTGAGGGTGAGTAATTTAAGACAGAATTTTCATTTTGGGGTGAACTAAGCCTTTAATGACCAATTCATAAAGACAGTCACTTTCTTTGTTCCTGAATAAATCAGCTGTTTTGAATTAATCGGCTGAATAAATGAATAAATTATTTTTGTGTTCATCTGAATAAAGTCAGTCATATACACCTGGGATGACACATTACACAAAATAATTTGTTTTTTTTAGGCTACTTCCATATTTTTCTTAATTTAATGTGTGACGTCTTAATATTGAATGTCTAAACTGGAAGTAATATCTTTTCAGGTGCATTTAAAGGCAGCATTAGTATTTGTTTGGTCATGTGATCTCAACATGTCTGTTCACATGAGGCGACCTGCTCCATGGCCCTGTTTCCACCTGGTATAGACCCATTATTAACATGCAAATGCAAGAAAAAAAGTCTGAATTGTAAATTAAAAATGTTATAGGCTATGTTTAAAGGTTATTTATGTAAAATATTATAGGTTTAAATATTATTTCATGCTGTAACTGCTATGTATGTATGTCCCCTATGAACTGCATGTGAGAATATTATGTAGACTTATTGCTTACATCAAATTCATGCTTTAACAGTAGACTAATCATTGTCCAGTCTGTGACTTCCAACATAAACATCTCTGTTTAGCTTCAAAGGGTATTTTCAATGACGGTATTTTATAAAAATAAAGTCTATATTTTTTTGCATTCTGATTCTGACATCCAAAATGATTTTGCACATTTTCCTCCACTTGCTACCACTATTTTTCTGCCACCACTATGTGCGCGCAGCTGCAAGTGACGTAACTGTGATGTCTGCTCTGAATTGGTCTATATGTGTTTTGATCGATCGGATCACAAGTGGATGAGAAAGACATACCCGTTTACACCTAGTATTTTAATCTGTCTCTTTTGTCCACGTTCAACCATTTCTATCCTGATTTCTTTAAGGGGAGGGTCTAAGGGCGGGTAAATGTATGGGTTTTTTCAGATCTTTCGATCTAATGGACAAAATCAGCTCACGCAATTTACATATGAACGCGGCCAGAGACGATGGAAAAACATACGGAGAGCATCATCTTTCATTTCTGCTCTGAGAGCCGTAAGACCATGCAGAACGTGGTGAATGCATTTTAGAAATTAGGAATGGTGAGAGAACATTGTGCTTGGTACATTTTTCAACTTCAAATGACAAAGTTTAAATCCTGTCTGGCTAGCATGCTTCCCATAATGTTTCTGCGTTAGGTCAATAGGCGGAGAGTAAGCAGTCTTTTGTGGATGTTCGAACACATTCGACCACATGAGCGTCTACACTAAGAACGCAATCACGTCAAATGTTTTTTCGACTACATCTGGAAGTGGTCGAAAGTGGACAAGCTCAAAATTTTAACACCCCTTTAACACCTGTATTTAGCTTCATCTACTTGTGATCCGATTGACCAAAAAGCATCTTATTACCAAGTGGAAACAGGGCCCATGTCAAATAAAACCGCTTTAATTGAGACACTCATTTGACATTGTTCAAAACTATAATTTCTGTAGGGTTGGACATTTTAAACAGGATCAAATGACAGAGTTCAGCTTTGAGAATGAAACCAACCCGTTTGTTCCTCAGTATCTTCTTGTTTCACTATGATTATTTCTTCAACCTTCATGTCTTCACTCTCCACCTTAATAAGCGCCATCTTTATAACACTGTGTCAGGGGGATCTCAGTTGCTTCACCAGGAGTTTGTCTGTGTGTTCGGACACTTTATCCTGTTTAAGAAAAGAACAATTTACAGAAAGAAAATAATAGAAATAATCTCTGGGAAGGGAGTCAGTCAGAGGGACAGTTAATGGCTCTAATTGTACTGATTAGCCAAAAATTAATTAAATAAAAACTCAAAATCAACACTACAAATTAACAGAAGAACACAAACTACACACATACTTCATATTTACCTATAATTTCTATTAGGTATTTATTGATTTACAGGTTTAATTTAATAAGATTGCACTGAAAACATTTACAATTGCAGTTGATTTGTAAAAGTCATCACACACATTTTTGTTTGTGTTCTCTTTACATTTACACTGTTTTAACCAGCAGGTGTCATCAATGTGCTGTGATCTGAGAGCTTTGAAACTGTGAATCATTTTGCAAACAATTCATTTTACAGAGAATGTGAACGGGATGTCAGCAGTGCAAATCATTGTGTGATTTTAGGACAGCTATAGTAGAGTGCGAGTAGCAGTGAATGTAGACTTTTTATGGCCCCGTGTTTATTTTTCCCCTTCGCTGTATCTCCCCGTGCCTGTGCCATGAGTTATATTTTTTTGTATACGTGAAATAAAGTGATTTCCCTGTGATTAAAATCAGTAGCCGTGGTATGAGAATTATTTTGACAGACGTGTTTGGGCTTTCAACGAGGTTTATTACACCGGTCATATCACCCAGCCCTAAAACTGCTCGATGTTAAATAAAAATATGAATTTTCTGCGAAGCTACTTTGAAACGATGTGCATTGTTGAAAGCATTATACAAAGAAAGAAAGAAAGAAAAAAGAATGAACCAAGTGTTACTTTTATATAATATACACTAAATATATCATTTTAAAATTATAAAGGCACATTTTGGTTAAGTTTTTTACCTTAGTTTCACTTTCACCTGAGTTCCTGTGTTTTTTCCACGCTGGAAAGCTCTCATCACTTGCCAGTGCTCGAATTCGTAAAACGAGACGCACCTTTTCTGTTACTCATGTGTGGATGCGTTTTACTCACAAAAAATAACGTTCATTCATGTTAGATAAAGCAAAATAAATGCATTTGCATCCCTTGTAAAAACTATAAAATATACTTGAACGGCTTAAACGCATCAATTTAAACTGTTAAAAACACAAACCTTTCTTCCGCCGAACAGCAGGCAAAGGAGCGCGGTGCAGCTTTATGGCGTCATATCGACACGCCAAAATAAAAGTCCCATTCAAAAGGTAAAATCTCAGAAGTACATTCACATCAGGGGTCGGAAACTTTTTTCCAATAACAAGCCAAGCATTTTCTAGTGCAACAGAGAAAACTATTATTTTACTATTATAAAATGAACAAGGTTTGTAAATAAAATCAAACCATTGTTAAGGGTAGATTACTCAAAAACACAAAACAAACAAATATGCAACAATAGATAACATGTTGCAGTGTGTTATTATTATTAATACACTGATTCTTGAGATAAGGGACAAAACATGTCCTACACACAAAAGCCCCCTTTATGTTAAAAAATAAATTGTTTAAAATAAAAATAATTAAAAAGTTACATATAAAGGAAATCTGGATACTCAGGACATTCATTACTTTTATTTATAAATAATTTTGTTAGTATTATTTTAAATACATGCTCTATACTTGGAAATATATGTAATTTAAATTGTCCTCAGCATGAGGTCACAATGTTAAATTGCCAGACAAAGTGTTTAAAAATGCAACAAATTCAAAAATATACAAATATGCATCAACTCGGTCAGGATTTTTTAAAATTCTGAATAAATCAGGCAATGTCATGGTCATCTTCATCTCTGAGGAGCACTTACTATGACATCTCACAGCTTTAACAGCTTTAACATGTCAACTCCGTAATAGTTTCCGTAAATAGTTGTGAGATATATCTTGGCATTTTTATGTTTATTAAGGCAGCTACAACTGAGAAAGAAAACAAAAATGCTCCACTGTACAGCACATGGTGTTTTATGGTGCATAATTAAACACCTTTATCTTATTCGTTATAATTCTCAGATTAGGTAATTAAGTCAAATCTGATCTAAATTATAAGCACTTTAAAACACTTACAACCAGACAGAAGACCTAATTAATGCCACATGAGGCAGAGTTTAGTTAAAAAGTTATAAGTTCATTCATTTATTACAATTAACATTTTTAGCAGTATATGTATTTTACAAACACTCTATACAAGTATTAAATTAAGTATGAAAGCACAATAGCACATGCTTCTCCTGCATCGCATACATACTGCAAAAGGAGTATGTGTGAAACAGGTGTAATAATGGAGGAGCTGGTCAGAAAGGTCCAACACCCCACATGTATTTGTTGTAGTCCACCTCACAATGATGTTTGTTTTTTTCCTGCCATCTCCCAGTTTCCTTGTTGTGCACGTTCCTGGTGACAGTGTCACCACCATTAAAGGTTTGGTGCATGGTAGAGCACACTGACACTTCTTGTGTCCATCCACTTCACCCGCCACAAAACCACTGGCATACAAGTCCCTAAAAAGCTTTGGGCTCATGTAGAAATTGTCAACATACAAATGATAACCTCTCCCCAAGAATGATGGATCCATGAGGCTGCTGACAACATCATATGAGAGTTGCCATTGACTTTCATCAATGGCAATTTGCTTCCTAGGCTGCCACAGTGCCTTACATGCATTTTTATAGTGGTGTAAAGAGGATGAGGAGGCTCATACATGCTCTTTTTCCTGTCATTTTAAATGTCATGTTCTGGGTTGCTCATGTGAACAGTTCTGCTTATTGCCATGAATCTGTCTCTGGTCATTACAGAAACAGGAAAGTGTACAGTTAGGTGTGATACCATCCTCCAGTAGTCTCCAACTCTTGGCAGTTTCAGAAGTGTCATGTAAATCATAAGGCCCACATACACCAGGAATGTGTCAGGCTTCAGTTCTTCCCAATCAAACTTCTTTCCTTTAGACTGCTCCTTTTTTTGCATTTACATTGGTGTTGTGACAGACCATCCTGACAGCTGTGTCACTAAAAAACTGTCTGCAAATCCGGTTTTTCATGTTTTTTTTCCATGCATGCAAATATGCACCTACTTTCACCATGTGTTTGTTCAAATTTCAAAACAAACATGTTGATTGGTGGTTCAAACAACAAAACCAAAAATATTGGTTGAGTAGATGACAGTTTGAACCAATCTGGGCAAGGGGTGGGACTAAGCATAAACAATCGTTCCTGTTTGGAAGAGAGGAACAACCCGCATTGGTTTCTTTTGACGAATAAATGCCGATAAATTGATAAATAAAAAAATGCGATAAAGTAACAATGTTGACTACGGAGCCTCTGAATGTCCAACTGAGACAAATGTGATACTTCTGAAAAGCTGAGAATCTATATGAAATTTACAGATTGGATTAGAGGTTCAAAAGTTTATTAAACATTTAAGAACATTATTTATTTTTAGCCGCTGGCAGCTGTATCTGTCTTTAAGGATTTAATGCTAAATACAATGTACTTCACCTTAGTTTTTCATGTGATGTTATGTCAGGGTATATGATCAGCAGATCTTAAACAGATTCTTAAATTTGTAATCCCACAGCTATCTCACACCCCATTCCCACTCTGATCTTCTTTCCGCACAACCACCAACACTTCCTGCTAACCCTCTCTCCCTGCTCCTGCTATTCAACCTGCACCTAGAATCTGTGTAGAGGGAGAATATTAGCTCTTCTGGAAACAGAAGATCTGGAAATCACCAGGCCCAGACAATGCCTCACAAACCTTGTGACCGACTGTCACCTATCTTCACCAAAGTCTTAAACAGATCTCTGGAGGTGTGTGAAGTCCCTTCTCGCTTAAATGCTCCACCATCATCCCTATATGAAAGAAACCCAAGATCACAGGATTGATACAGACATGTTGCTTTAACGTCTTTGGTCATGAAGTCATTTCAGACACTTGACTTGACATTTGATATTCAACAGTGCTTTGATCTGCCTGCATTGACACTATTCTTTAAGAGCTGCTGTGCAGCCAAACAATGTACCAGTTATCAATGTAAAACTGCTTTGACACAATCTACATTGTAAAAAGCGCTATATAAATAAAGGTGACTTGACTTGACTTGACACTGTTGTTGGCCCACCTGAAGGACATTATTGGACCCTTGCTGGAAGACATGCAGTTTGCCAACTGGGCAAACAGGTCCATGGATGATGCAGCCAGCATGGGACTGCACTACAATCTGGATAAAACCGTCCTGCACTAAAATCTGGACAAACCATCCTTATGCAAGGATCTTGCTTGTGGACTTCATTTCAGACTTTAACGCCATCATTCTGAACCTCCACAATTAACCATTCTGAACCTGTCCAAATTAACTGAGCTCTCTGGGCCTATCTCAATCTGTCAGTGGCAGCAGCTAGTGAGGCTGGGATAATTCACATTCAACAACTGCACAGTTGACACTCCGCAAGGATGTGTGCTCTCCCCACTACTCTTCTCCCTCTACACACGTGATTGCACCTCTACAGATCCCTCTGAAAAGCTTGTTAAGTTGCAGATGACACCATAGTCGTCGGCTTCATCCAGAACATTGATGCTTCTACATATTTAAGGGAGGTTAAGCAGCTGGCTGTCTGGTGCAGTCACAACAACCTGGAACTGAACATGCTTAAAACAGAGGAGATTGTAATATATTCTGATAGGAGGTAGGAAAAAGGAATGACAGACACAAACTCTGCATGCTTACAAGTTTACTGAGTCAATGTCAATAAATATATTTTTGAAGCTTTTTGACCCATTAGATCAGAGGTCTCCAAACTCAGTCCTGGAGGGCCGCTGTCCTGCAGAGTTTAGCTCCAACCAGCTCTAACACACCTGCTTGAAAGTTTCTTGTATGCCTAGTGAGATGTTGATTAGCTGGTTTAGGTGTGTTTAATTGGGGTTGGAGCTAAACTTTGCAGGACAGCAGCCCTTCAGGACGGAGTTTGGAGACCTCTGATATATACTATGCTTTACCATTACATTTACAATAAATTGTAATGCATGTCAATTGATCAAACATGCTACAGTATTCTTACAGTATGATCTATTGGCAGTATACTCTATGTTCTACGCTTAGAATTGACCCCATAGTGGTGGCCGCTGCCGTATACTGACTGACCAGGAGTGGGCAGCAGTATTCAGGTACAGCAGTACAGGTGCTGGTCATATAATTAGAATATCATCCAAAAGTTGATTTATTTCACTAATTCCATTCAAAAAGTGAAACTTGTATATTATATTCATTCATTACACACAGACTGATATATTTCAAATGTTTATTTCTTTTAATCTTGATGATTATAGCTGACAACTAAGGAAAATCCCAAATTCAGTATCTCAGAAAATTAGAATATTACTTAAGACCAATACAAAGAAAGGATTTTTAGAAATCTTGGCCAACTGAAAAGTATGAACATGAAAAGTATGAGCATGTACAGCACTCAATACTTAGTTGGGGCTCCTTTTTCCTGAATTACTGCAGCAATGCGGCGTGGCATGGAGTCGATCAGTCTGTGGCACTGCTCAGGTGTTATAAGAGCCCAGGTTGCTCTGATAGTGGCCTTCAGCTCTTCTGCATTGTTGGGTCTGGCATATCGCATCTTCCTCTTCACAATACCCCATAGATTTTCTATGGGGTTAAGGTCAGGCGAGTTTGCTGGCCAATTAAGAACAGGGATACCATGGTCCTTAAACCAGGTACTGGTAGCTTTGGCACTGTGTGCAGGTGCCAAGTCCTGTTGGAAAATGAAATCTGCATCTCCATAAAGTTGGTCAGCAGCAGGAAGCATGAAGTGCTCTAAAACTTCCTGGTATACGGCTGCGTTGACCTTGGACCTCAGAAAACACAGTGGACCAACACCAGCAGATGACATGGCACCCCAAACCATCACTGACTGTGGAAACTTTACACTGGACCTCAAGCAACGTGGATTGTGTGCCTCTCCTTTCTTCCTCCAGACTCTGGGACCCTTATTTCCAAAGGAAATGCAAAATTTACTTTCATCAGAGAACATAACTTTGGACCACTCAGCAGCAATCCAGTCCTTTTTGTCTTTAGCCCAGGCGAGACGCTTCTGACGCTGTCTGTTGTTTAAGAGTGGCTTGACACAAGGAATGCGACAGCTGAAACCCATGTCTTGCATGTGTCTGTGCGTAGTGGTTCTTGAAGCACTGACTCCAGCTGCAGTCCAGCTGAATCTCCCCCACATTTTTGAACGGGTTTTGTTTCACAATCCTCTCCAGGGTGCGGTTATCCCTATTGCTTGTACACTTTTTTCTACCACATCTTTTCCTTCCCTTCACCTCCCTATTAATGTGCTTGGACACAGAGCTCTGTGAACAGCCAGCCTCTTTTGCAATGACCTTTTGTGTCTTGCCCTCCTTGTGCAAGGTGTCAATGGTCGTCTTTTGGACAACTGTCAAGTCAGCAGTCTTCCCCATGGTTGTGTAGCCTACAGAACTAGACTGAGAGACCATTTAAAGGCCTTTGCAGGTGTTTTGAGCTAATTAGCTGGTGTCTTCAATATTGAACCTTTTCACAATATTCTAATTTTCTGAGATACTGAATTTGGGATTTTCCTTAGTTGTCAGTTATAATCATCAAAATTAAAAGAAATAAACATTTGAAATATATCAGTCTGTGTGTAATGAATGAATATAATATACAAGTTTCACTGTTTGAATGGAATTAGTGAAATAAATCAACTTTTTGATGATATTCTAATTATATGACCAGCACCTGTATATACTGTATTACTGTTACTATTTGATGCATACCCTACTTCACTTGTATATTGGAACTACACTGTAAAAACAACTAACCGAAATATATTTTAGAGGGTGATGGTGCCTAATGCTGATGTAAACCATCACAAGTACATTTTTGTTGATGAAGCGGGCTTTAGGATACGTTTACATTACAATAATGTACTAAAAACGGAAAAGTTTTTTCTTTGTACAGATGTTATTTGAAAACTACAGGTATGTGAAAACTACTGGTAAAACGTCACCGGACCCACTCACCGAATTATATGTACACTAGATTTAATTACATCACATGGAATCGATCTTACTGAAATGGATAATGTACCTCAAAATGATGATATCTCTGATTACTACCTTGTAACGTGTGTACTGCTGATGTTAGCCATATCGCTCTGTGTTATCAACCAGGTAGAACAATTGTCCCATCCATTCACAAATAACCTGCCTGATCTGTTATCATCTGCTTAGTGTACCCATAAACATGAATAAGCTTAATGAAATGACTATAAGTATGGGCACTATCTTCTTTGGTACATTAGAAACTGTTGCACCCATCCAATTAAAATATGGTAGAGAGAAAAGTACTGCACCATGGTACAACAGTATTACCCATGCTCTCAAGAGAGCAACTCATAACCTTGAGCGCAAATGGAAACAAACTCATTTAGAGGTCTAGAATAGTGTGGATTGACAGTATGTCCAGCTATAAAAGGCTTTAAAAGCTACAAGGGCAGAGCATATCCACAAACTCAGAAAATAACCGAAACAATTCAAGGTTTTTATTTAGTACAGTTGCTAGATTAACAAATTAACAGATGTCACCTGAATTGAAAATCGCAACTTTTCATTTTCCGTCAGTCTTAGTACACGATGTAACTACAGAAGAGTCAAGTTTTAAATAGGAAAAATATCGAAACTGTTTGGTCATTTTTGAGCGAGATGCTAACGGTCTAATCAGATTCAATGAACTATGCTAAGCTATGCTAAAAGTGGTACCGCCAGACCCGGAGATCGGCTGAATGGATTCGAAAACGGTAAAACTCAACTGTTTAACTCTAGGGGAGTTGGAAAATGAGCCTATTTTCAAAAAAAGTGGAGTGTTCCTTTAAGTCTGTTCTATTCATTACATGTCTCGGCGGAGGATGTGTAGGCAAATCCGACAGTGAGTGTGTTTACACGCACAAAATAAGCGTATATCAGATTATTATAGGAACCGGTTTTTATGTGTTTACATGCCAATCAATAAACCAGCTATGCAGTAAACCGCGTTTACATGAGATTTTGAGGTTTACCAGGTTTCTCACCGGTAGTGACGTCACCACCTAAACATCTGTCTGAGTAGTCCAAAATGTCAGCAGGAAATCCGTCAGAAGCTATATTATTGTATCTCTTCTCATGTCTGCAGTACCTGCGAATGCAGCAAGAGTTTTTGATTTTGCTGTCTTTCCATCAACTGCCCGAGTCGGCAGTATGCTTTTATGCTTTATTAGAAAAAGAAAGTCTCAAGAATGTACAAAATATTACCTCCTCCTCTATAATGAACCACCTGCTCATGCTGGATGCGCATCCGCATTAAGGACTGGTGGGAGTGGGTAGTCTTGCTTGAATTTACTGACGAGTGAAAGGAAAACTTTCACGTCTTGGTGAAACTATGCCAAATCATGGAAGATATTATGAGTCCTGAAGATTTGCGAGTGTGTGCCCCAGTACCTTTGCAGATGCAGAAGCTCTTGCCAGTTGTTAAGAGTATAGGCTGGTGGCAAATCAGTTTGGTGTGCATAAGACCACGGTTAAGAATCTGTGTACATGTTCTGCAAAATAATGATTATTCATTAAATCGGACAATTTATAAAGGCCCCAACTTTGCAAAGAGGCGCAGGTAAATTGTCGAAATACCATATCCCTCAAGTAATTGGATGTATTGACAGGACACACATCCCGTCTTGGCACCCAGCAATGGCTACCGGGATTTTGTCAATAGAAAAGGCTGGACTTCATATGATCTCCAAGGAGTTGTCGATGATAACTGTTGGTATGTCCATTACAGTTAGATAATGTTATGTATATTATGAGACGAGTGGCTCATAAAGGGTTACGCTGAAAGCAGTGCTCTTACTCCATTCAAACAGTCATTCAACATATATATGAGTGCTGCCAGAACCATTGTGGAAACTGTATTCGGAAGACTAAAGTTGAGATGGTGGGTTCTCTTAAAACTCAGCGATTTCCACTACACCACTTGCTGTGCTCTTTAGGACTATTTAGGGTCCTAAATTAATCATTCTGTTTCTCATAATTTGTCATTAGCTTTATTATCATTTTTCTTTTAAAGAAACTGTAACATTTAATTCCATTCAAATTAACAAAATGACTTGAATAAAGATTTTTTCATTTTGCTGATCGAAATTCAAAAATCCAAGTTGGTAAAATTAACTGTTCTTCCCATCACAAGGAGGAACTGCAACAACTCCGACTTCAGAATTCAAAATGGCTGCTCAGCGCATCAACAGTAAGTGAAACAGTAGTAATATATTGTTTATTAGCACTTCTGTTTGTCTGTCTATCAAACTCAGTGGTGCACACAGTACTATTCAACCTCTATCTGTGCACTGAAACTGTAATTTTGACCTTCAACCATTTGGAGACCATTGAAGTCCACTATAAGCAGAAAAATCCTGGAATGTTTTCATCAAAAACCTTAATTTCTTTTCGACTGAAGAAAGAAGGACATGGACATCTTGGATGACATGGGGGTGAGTAAATTATCAGAAAATTTTTATTTGAAAGTGGACTAATCCTTTAAGGTAAAATGATGCAATCCTGAGCAGAAATTCAGGCACTGAAAAGATCGATACTGGGCGTATCGATGCAATATCCTCACACAAAATATTGCGATATTGCATTATTGATTTTCCCCCCACCCTTCTAATATTTACCTGTGGATTCACTCACTGAAGTTGAATCAGATAACGCAGTGTAATGTTCATTATCTTGTTTCATTCATTTTGTCTCTTTATTTCTGACTGTTCATTTACATTGTGGCATTTCACAGCAAGAAGGAAGTTTATTTATCTGATATTTGTTTCCGAGGTATTTAACTGAATCAAAAAATGAACGATGGCACTATACAATTGAGATTAATTTCGTACTATACATATTTTCTGGTGCCATTTTAAACTGCCAAGCCATTTAAATCTCTTTCCACACAAGGAACACAAATAGGGTCTCACATATGCATGACTTTTCAGGTGAATCTGCAAGTGTGATGGCAAAATAAATTTTTTATTACACTGAACACAATTAAATCTCCTTGCTCCAGAATGAATGCGCAGATGATTTTCGAAATTGCTCCCCTTTCTAAATCTCTTACCACACACAGAACATTGCAATTTCTTTCCAGAATGAGTTTGCCAGTGACGATTCAGGTCTCTTTGATATGTGAAACTCTTCTTGCACTGAAGACACGTAAAAGGCTTCTCTCCAGTGTGAACTCTCATGTGAACTTCAAGGTTTCCTTTACGTGTGAAACTCTTTCCACACTGAAGGCAGATGAAAGGCTTCTCTCCAGTGTGAACTCTTATGTGAATATCAAGATTTGCTTTGTTTATGCAGGTCTTTCCACAGTGATGGCACATGAAAAGTTTCTCTCCAGTGTGAGTTATTACATGATTCTTAAGTTCTTTACTGTCTGTGAAACTCTTTCCGCACTGATGACATAGAAAACAGTTCTCTCTTGAATGAATCCTCATGTGGTAATTAAAGGTTACTTTATGCCTGAATTTTTTTCCACACTGATCACATGTGAAAGGCTTCTCTCCAGTGTGAATTCTCATGTGAACCTTGAAGTTTCCTTTAAGATTGAAACTTTTTCCACACTGAAGGCACATAAAAGGCTTCTCTCCATTGTGAGTTGTTACATGATTCTTAAGGTGTTTCCTGTTTGTGAAACTCCTTCCACACTGATGACATGGAAAACAGTTCTCTCTTGAGTGAATCTTTATGTGCTGATTAAGATTTTCTTCACATCTGAAACTCTTTCCACACTGGCCACATATGAACCGTTTCTCTCCAGTGTAAATTCTGACAGGAGTCTTAAGACTTTCTTTTTTTGAGAAGCTCTTCCCATTCAGTTTGCAGGTGTAAGGGCTCTCTCCGGTGTGACTTCTCATGTGGATATTAAGGGTTCCTTTACGTGTAAAACTCTTTCCACACTGATCACATGTATAAGGCTTCTCTTTGGTATGACTTCTCATGTGAGTCTTAAGACTTTCTTTTCGTGTGAAGCTCTTCTCACACAGTTTGCAGGTGTAAGGACTCTCTCCAGTGTGGCTTCTCATGTGGGTATTAAGGGTTCCTTTACGTGTAAAACTCTTTCCACACTGAAGGCACGTGTATGGCTTCTCTCCAGTGTGACTTCTCATGTGAGTCTTAAGACTTTCTTTTCGTGAAAAGTTGTTACCACACAGTTTGCAGGTATAAGGGCTCTCTCCGGTGTGACTCCTCATGTGGGATTTAAGGTTTCCTTTAAGTGTGAAACTCTTTCCGCACTGAAGGCATGTGAAAGGCTTCTCTCTGGTGTGTATTCTCATGTGGACATTAAGGTTTCCTTTTTGATTGAAACTTTTTCCACAGTGTAAGCAGGGGAAATCACTTTTAGGACCTGTCTTTTGAGCTCTTTTTTGCAAGGAAGTCTTTTCATTCTGTGAGCACTGAGACTTATCTCCAATTAGGAAATCATGATGTTTCGCATACTGTTTTTCTTCCACTTCATTCAATTCTTGACTCTCCTCTTTCAGTGCCATCAGGTCTAAAGTTAAAAAAGACAAATACAAGTTAACCCCAGTTTAAAGGCACAAAGCAACAGACATCAAAACAAACACAATAGCATTAAATCATCAAAACCAGCACAAAGCATTAAAACAAACAACACATATGCTAGATCCTATGTGCACACTAAGCTACTGAAAGTGGTGTTACCTGAAATCTCAAAACCTCTTCTCAATACTGTTAAATATTTGCTTTCTTTAGGACACATCCAAAAAAGCTGGCAGTTATCAAACACAGCTTGACCCAGAACTGGTTTGTTGTAGACCAATGAATGTGCAAGACCTTGAATTTTCTGTAGAGAAGTGGGCAGATTCAATTCTCAGGACAAACAAGGGACTCATGAACAAGTATCCAAAATGGCGCCGGGGATTCCTCTGAGAGGAAGTGCAGTTAAGTAGAAAGAAGCTCAGGACCTTGGGAAACACTGGTTTAGATCAGTGCTTCTCCAAAAGAGTCTACTCACAGAGGCATCAGACAAGGGTTCTTCAGAGCCAGCGTTACCACATAATATTTAATATATAACATGCTTTTTCTAGGAATAAAATGTCTCAGTCTCTCTGTAAAAACTGATCCATTTCAAAAGATCCTTCGAGAGTGTTCCTCACATTTACACTGAGGGTCTTAAAGGGTTAGTTCACCCAAAAATGAAAATAAAGAGGGTTGGAGGTAGTCTCTGCTTCAGTGGCTGCCTTTTCTATTTCTAGTTCCAAGTGGGTAAAGTCAGATTCAAGCCTAATCTTTTTTTCCCTCTTACTTCCTCCTCTTTTCTCTGCATTTGGTTTTTCAGCTTTCTTTTCTCTTTGCTTGATGAGAGAATCCTCATATCTTTGAGAGAGTTCTCATATCTTTAAGAGAATCATCATATCTTTGTCAAGCTGCTTTACAGCTGGCAATCATTCTAGGACTGATCTGAACTTAACTCCTCCAACACATGAGACAATCGCAAACAAGTCTCTGTGATGCATAGCTGATATTCTTTTTGTTTTCAGTGCTCATGGCTGCGTTCACAGAAAATTCTCTCTCCACTGTAGCCTGACCATGTGACAAAAGCAGCACCATTTTTACTACTTGCAATAGGTATTTGAGTTCAGCTTTTCACTGTAAGGTTTCTGAAAAGAAATGGTCAAAAGAGTGTGACTGGATATTCATACTCCCTATACTTTGACAGGTTTCTAGTCACTTAATCTTTAAAGAAGGTCTTGTGTTGCATTTGAGCATCATCACACTTGCTTTCTGGAAATTTTTAAGCTCGACTAAATGGTTCAGAAGCCTTTTGAACCTTCATTCACATCTATCAGGTCATGGGCCATGGCCTTGGGGTTAAGGCAGGTAGTCTGTCTCACAAAACTAGAGCGAATAGGGGTTTTGTCCAAGACTCTCTTTAAGAGTTGAAGGAAACATTTCATCGCTTCAGAATTCCAAAACTCTTTTTTTTTTTCACTCAATTCCCCTGCCATTTGTCTGAGAGCTCTGTCTGTGGAAAATCCAAGGTCTACCTTAGCCAGACTTAATGCATCCTCATCTTTCATTTCGTACTTGGACATCTTCAGTGGGTCTGTCATTGTCTCCATTACATTAGTTTTAAGTACTCATTTCAGAAGAAATCAACAATTAACAATGCTGTGTAAAAATATGGGTCAATTTTTGCAGTTGTATTAAATAGCAGAAGGGCTGAATGAAAACACAAATTCACTCTCTGACAGTAGGTGGTGCTTATGGAACAGCAGGAATATAAAGGTTATACTAGTACCCCCGGTAACAATGCAGCTGCGTTTATTAGAATAGTAAATTTCTCCCAAAAGGCTTCTCCGAGCTTGCAGGTGATATGCTAGTGATGGCCGCTTTTGAAACACGCTTTGTGAAGCTTCGAAACCAATTGTGAATCATTTGTTTTCGAACCAGTGATTCGGAGCATGTATCAAACTGCCAAGTCACATGATTTCAGTAAATGAGTCTTTGTTACATCAATACCATTTCAAAATGTTTCTAAATTTAATGATTCACCACTAGGGGGCGATGATCTCTGTGAACCCACGAACCAGTGCGTCTGTATGGTTTTTACCTGATCTTGGATCAATTTTATAAATTTGTAGACATTTAATGACACGCTTATACAGTATAGTAAAAAATAAGAGTTGTAGTTAAGTCTCTTATTGGTTTGATTAACCAAGCTCTACATAAAAACAAAACAAGCCCTACAATTTAATAAAATAACATGTATTATAAAAACACTTAATATTTAATGGAATTAGATGGTTTGTTTATTGCCTCTAATTGATTACAGCTTCAAAAAACAAACAAACAAACAAAAAAAAACATATGCAATTGTTTTGTAAAAAGTGTTTTTAAGCATGTTTAGGCTGAGTTTTCGTTGCATTTACATCATTCTGAACAGCAGGCGTCACCAGCATGTGGCGTTTTGATTCACAAACAGTGAATTATTTTGCAAAGCAACTGGTTTAATTGATGCAAAGTTTTAAAAAGCTAAACAGGATTCAACATTAACGCTTGTCCAGTTGTCTGGGTCAAGAGGATTTTTTGAAGGGACAAGTGAAAGAATTTTACTTGCCTGACCGGACATGTACCCTGATTAAAATGTCAATAGCAACAAAATAACTAGGGAATCACCAAAAAACGAGAGTGATTCTGATTTCATTACATTTAGTCTAAGTGGCGACTGATAGTGATAATAATGTACAGACGGTAAGGTTACGCTATTGAGGCTCTCGAGGAGAAAATGAGCACAGCACACAAAGAAGCTCAGTTAAAATACTGTGGTAAAATTTCAAAATGTTTTGTTTTTATATTCATAACATATGATACAGATAAGCAACATCACACTACCAAGAGTTCTGTTTTTCTGAATACATCACGATTGAAAATGTGACACTGATTTCATACAACAGTTCAATAAACAAGTAGTTAATATTAATGTCACTTACATTTTAAACACAATATTGACTGTTTTGTTCCATTTCAGCACTGAAAATAGTTCCAAACAAAGATCACAGCAGAACCATAGCACATCTCACAGCAACACCCAGCTGTGTTTCATTAGTCCAACCGAATGATTCAGCATTTTGAATGAATTGGTTGAGTCAAAGATTCAATGACCCATTCATAAACAACTGCTTCATTCTTGAATGAACTGGCCATTTGAATGAATGACTTAATGACTCACTCATCTCTTTCACTTGTCCCTTCAAAAAAATCCTCTTGTCCCAGACAACTGGACAAGTGTTAATGTTGAATCCTGTTTATTAAAGATAGGATATACAAAGCTTTTTGAAACTTTGCATCAATTAAACCAATTGCTTTGCAAAATAAGTCACTGTTTGTGAATGAATGACTTAATGACTCGCTCATTAAGACAGTCACTTGCCACCACCTACTGGTGGTTTAGTTTCATGTTTAAAAGTCATATTTTTCCCCCAACATTTATTATTTGTATATTCAAAAAATATTTAAAACAATCTTGTAATTTCATTATTACAATTAATTATCATTATTTAATGCAGTTGTAACTGTAGTTGTAAATGTGGCTCCTGCGTCAGCATCACACGGATGTGTCGTGCTGCTCACGTGTACAGCGGTGACCAATACTGAGTCAGTGTTCGGAAGTAAACAGAGAAGCGCTGCACTGCGCTTACTACGTCAACAGCATAGGGGACTGACAGGGAAGAGATTGTTGAATAAAGTAGTTGTTTTTACTTTGTTTTTGCGCACAAAAAGTATTCTTGTTGCTTCATAAAATTAAGGTTGAACTACTGTAGTCACATTGACTGTTTTAACGATGTCTTTAGTACCTTTCTGGACCTTGATAGTGGTAATTAAATTGCTGTCTATGGAGGAGTCAGAGAGCTCTCAGATTTCATCAAAAATATCTAAATTTGTGTTCTGAAGATGAACAAAGGTCTTATGGGTTCGGAACGACATGAGGGTGAGTAATTAATGACAGAATTTTCATTTTTCGGTGAACTAACCCTTTAATTTGATTGGTAACAGCCCTGTAGTGTCTTATTATTCTAACTGAATTAATCAAATTTAAGAATTTGAAATGAAAGATGAAGTATAGCTACATTTAATAAGATTAGGTAAAAAAAAAAAATGGCCTTGGGGTAATTATCACAAATATGCAGATTTAAATATGTCAAAGCGATAGAACACTGATAAGAATATTGCTTAAGAATAAATTATATTTATTATACCGCAAAAAAATCCCAACATTTTTACTTGGACAAGTGAATGACTGATTAATCACATGCCAAGGCTTAATGTCGAGCCCTGATAAACACCATAAATTAACACATAATCCATCAACAGTAGATTATTTGCCATCACCAATTGCTTGGCATTAATCTGTGGTATTCATTGATTGTGAACTGCTCTGAAACCATGAGCCTGTAGAACATGCAACAGCGTCATGTATTTAATTTGAAAAGTGCAGTGCTAACATTGAATTACATGTAAAACATTTAATGTTTTTTTTTTTCTGTCCCCAGACTCCCCACATTTAAGACCTTTTGAAATAATTAAGACATTTTTTATACCATTTAAGATATTTAAGACTTTTTATGAACTTAATAAAACTGAATTTAGGGATGTTCACACTTGGCATGTTTAGTTCAATTAAAAGAAACTCTGGCATGATTTCTTTGTTAGTGCAGTTCATTTGAATAAGTGTGAACGCTGCCATCTGATATCACAAGATGCAACTCTAAAAAGGACAGAATGCTCAAGCACACCTGGTTTTTCTCATCATAGGAGCTGCGTTGCCCATCACAGCTCGGTACAGGCGTCAGAACCGCTGTCTACTTACAGGAGATCTTAGTTTGTGCAACGGAGGAATTTCTGGTGCGTTTTTGACTCCTTGACACATTTTATAAGCTCTTCACGAGTTCCCAGCTGATAAAAATGCTATCATATGTTTGCACATACATTTAGCCGAGCACACAGCAATGTTTTGGATTTTTGTTAAGTTCCGTCACAAAATACACGTCATTAAAGCCAACCAGGACTAAATGTATCATTTTCTTTTTTTGGTCCGGTCCAAAAGAAACAAGAGAACCAAACTACAAGTGTGAACACGCCCTAAGACTTTTTAAGGAACTGCAGAGACCTTGTTGAAGGCAGCATTAGTATTCAGCTCCATATCAAATGAAACAACTTTAATTAGGACACTCGTATGACATTCTTCAAAAATATCATTCATTTTTGTAGAAGAGGACATTTTAAACAGGATCAAAAGACCGAGTTCAAATTGAGAATGAAACCAACCTGTTTGTTCCTCAGTATCTTCTTGTTTCACTCTGAATGCTTCTTCAATCTTCATGTCTTCACTCTCCTCTTTAATAAACGCCATCTTTGTAATAGTGTCACATGGATCTCAGTAGCTTCACCAGGAGTTTTTCTGTGTGTTCGAACACTGTCATGTTTAAGATAAGAATAATTAAGAGAAAGAAAAGACAAATCAAAACTAAATCTCTGGGTGCGTCTCAATCAGCTCCCTAGTTTAGTATTCAGTGCACTGAAAAAGGAGTCAGTCAGAGTGAGAGTTAATGGCCTTATTAGCCTTATGGGGCAAGAAAATATGATTCATATATATGAAATATTAATATTTATAACAAATATGATATAGTCAAGCAACATCACATAAGCAAGACTGCGTTTTTTTCCCCCCAAGAATATCACCACAATTGCAAATGTCACATGATTTCAGTAAACGAGGCTTTGTTATGTCATAACTGTTTCGAAAAGTTTCGAAATTTCCATGGTTCACTGCTGGGGAACGGTGATCTCTGTGAACCATGAATCACTGATCACTGATTTTTGTTGCAAATACACTGTTTTGACCAGCAGGAGTCATCAGAGTGTGGCTTTTCGAACGCTTCGAAACAGTGAATCATTTTGCAACAGCTTCATTTCTCCCATCACTACTTCAAGCAATCTTTGGTATTTCCCATAAAAATGTGTATTTATTATCGCAATGGTTAGCATGAGTAGCCTTTAGCATCACATATAAATATATTTCTGCCACGTACAGTTTTCAGAATCCCCATCAGATCGCAATCGGAAGTTATTTCAAACACTCACAGGTGTCTGAAAGTGAGTTTTGAGCTGAAAATTGTTTAAAATGTCTTAAATGTTAAAGTTAGCTGGTAGCCTGGTATGATAACATGGGAAATGAGCATTTGTTCATGACCACTCCTCAAGCCCCAGCTGGCCCGCTTTTGACCGATCAAGGTATTTGGTGGGCCGTTGGCCCCGATCCAAGCCCCGGAAGTGACAGTGGAAACGCGACTGGCCCTGGCCTCACTTTTGCCCCAACAGTGGACACACAGCTATTGAATTTAATGTTCCAGGCCTGAACACATTTACAGAGCAACTTTGAAGAAAACAAGAAGAAAAGCATTCTTGCTATTAGATTGTCTAATTTATTTATCATTTATGCAGCTCAGTGATTTTCACCTATTTGTGCTGCATGTATCAGAAGATTATTAGCGAGGCAGGTGATATTGAGAGAGGAATTTGCACCTTTACTCACAAACTACAATTGAAAAGTGTACTATTCAGGTAGTAATAGAAGATGTTTTTTGTTGTAATGCGGTGACAGTAGCACACACAAATAGTTGCCAGAGTCAAACCTAACCGTGCCCACGTCTTCAACCTCTGCAAAGAGAATTTTTAAAATAAAACAGTTTCGCTACTGGAATCTATAATATATGCCATTTCCCTGCAATGAGGTGATAACTTTGCATGTGTGTAATTGTGTATATATATATATATATATATATACACACACACACACACACACACACACACACACAGTGGGTACGGTAAGTATTCAGACCCCCTTAAATTTTTCACTCTTTGTTATATTGCAGCCTTTTGCTAAAATCATTTAAGTTAAATTTTTTTCCTCATTAATATACACACAGCACCCCATATTGACAGAAAAACACAGAATTGTTGACATTTTTGCAGATTTATTAAAAAAGAAAAACTGAAATATCACATGGTCCTACGTATTTAGACCCTTTGCTGTGACACTCATATATTTAACTCAGGTGCTGTCCATTTCTTCTGATCATCCTTGAGATGGTTCTACGCCTTCATTTGAGTCCAGCTGTGTTTGATTATACTGATTGGACTTGATTAGGAAAGCCACACACCTGTCTATATAAGACCTTACAGCTCACAGTGCATGTCAGAGCAAATGAGAATCATGAGGTCAAAGGAACTGCCTGAAGAGCTCAGAGACAGAATTGTGGCAAGGCACAGATCTGGCCAAGGTTACAAAAAAATTTCTGCTGCACTTAAGATTCCTAAGAGCACAGTGGCCTCCATAATCCTTAAATGGAAGACGTTTGGGACGACCAAAACCCTTCCTAGAGCTGGCCGTCCGGCCAAACTGAGCTATCGGGGGAGAAGAGCCTTTGTGAGAGAGGTAAAGAAGAACCCAAAGATCACTGTGGCTGAGCTCCAGAGATGCAGTCGGGAGATGGGAGAAAGTTGTAGAAAGTCAACCATCACTGCAGCCCTCCACCAGTCGGGGCTTTATGGCAGAGTGGCCCGACGGAAGCCTCTCCTCAGTGCAAGACAAATGAAAGCCCGCATGGACTTTGCTAAAGATGGTGAGAAATAAGATTCTCTGGTCTGATGAGACCAAGATAGAACTTTTTGGCCTTAATTCTAAGCGGTATGTGTGGAGAAAACCAGGCACTGCTCATCACCTGTCCAATACAGTCCCAACAGTGAAGCATGGTGGTGGCAGTATCATGCTGTGGGGGTGTTTTTCAGCTGCAGGGACAGGACGACTGGTTGCAATCAAGGGAAAGATGAATGCGGCCAAGTACAGGGATATCCTGGACGAAAACCTTCTCCAGAGTGCTCAGGACCTCAGACTGGGCCGAAGGTTTACCTTCCAACAAGACAATGACCCTAAGCACACAGCTAAAATAACGAAGGAGTGGCTTCACAACAACTCCGTGACTGTTCTTGAATGGCCCAGCCAGAGCCCTGACTTAAACCCAATTGAGCATCTCTGGAGAGACCTAAAAATGGCTGTCCACCAACGTTTACCATCCAACCTGACAGAACTGGAGAGGATCTGCAAGGAGGAATGGCAGAGGATCCCCAAATCCAGGTGTGAAAAACTTGTTGCATCTTTCCCAAAAAGACTCATGGCTGTATTAGATCAAAAGGGTGCTTCTACTAAATACTGAGCAAAGGGTCTGAATACTTAGGACCATGTGATATTTCAGTTTTTCTTTTTTAATAAATCCACAAAAATGTCAACAATTCTGTGTTTTTCTGTCAATATGGGGTGCTGTGTGTACATTAATGAGGAAAAAAAAATGAACTTAAATGATTTTAGCAAATGGCTGCAATATAACAAAGAGTGAAAAATTTAAGGGGGTCTGAATACTTTCCGTACCCACTGTGTATATATTATATATATAAAATTCTCTATTACATCACTGCAAAAAATGGTTTTCTTACTTAGTATATTTGTCTAGTTTCCAGCCCAAATATCTAAAATTCAAATCAAGATGAATTTACTACACAAGTAAAATGGCATAAGATATTGACTTGTATTCTCACCTGATTTTTTTCTTCTTTCAGAACACAAGACATAATATCTTATGCCATGTTACTTGTCTGGTAAGTTCGGACTGGAAACCAGACAAAAATACTAGGAAAACATTTTTTTTGCAGAGTACAGACAGACGCAGGAAATTCACACTCACAATCTCTCTCTCTGATTCATTAAAGTAAATGAAATATTACCGCGCTACTAAAATAAACGAAAATAATTTTAGTACGGGCATTCAAAACCCGAGGGTCAACCATGTCGCATAGTAAAGCGATCAGCAACAGAATCATTTTGGGCAGGGATTATTGTAAACGCAGACTTCGGATAACAGTCGTGTCTAAAGTGAATGTAAACAAGGCGGGACAAAACTATAAAATTGCCTGAATAGTTTGTATAGATTTAAAAAACTTTTTAAATGCTTAAAACCACAAACCTTTCTTCAGCCGAATCACAGACGCAGGAGCGCGGCGCAGACTTATGATGTCACAGCACCAGACCATAATAAATGTCCTGTATAGTTCGTAGAAACCTATAGTGCATAGGAATTTAAGTGAGAAGGTGAAAATTGAAGAAAACACGCACAACGACAATTGTCAGAGGTATTTAGAGTTAAATTCTTTAAATACATGTTGTCCAAGGATGTACTTTAAATAACTACCATTGAAAAATAGGTTATGTAACACATCTAACAAAAGACAAAACAGTCATGTTTGAGTGCAAACCATTTATAACTTTTTTTTTTTTTTTTAATAAGAAGCCATTTTTAAAAATTGTTTGAAGCATTTATTTTTTTCTAAAGACCCATAGTAAAATCTATTATTTACCTTTTACACAATAAGGGTTGCCAATAAAATTAAACCTTTAGGTCCGCCACAGACTACTTAACAGTTTTTTTTTTTTTTTTTTTTTCATTGCTTTGATGCAAATTTTCACAAGCAATTGGTAGATTTTCAAAACTCTTAGTACTAATATCGCAACAGATCATCAAATGTGTACTTTTTTTTCCAAACATTTCAGCATATTTTCAATTGTGTTAGTACAATACACAAAATCGCAAAGTATCCTTTTCACAACACAAAATAAGTGTTTCATCTATATAAATGTTTCATTAACAGTAACTGCCTTTCATAATGCTATTACTATCAAACATACTATCAAATAATGGTTAATCAATGAATCATTTGGTACATCCGTAGTTTCTATAGATATTGATTCTATAGGCATAGTTTCTATAGAACTTGTTTGCGATTTCCTATATGAATAACCAAATGTAATTAATTATTTTTAGATTATTAGCAATTCATCTTAGATGATAACTACAAGTTTTAAAGTGTGCGTGTGTGGTCCTGGTAAACCCTAGGGGTAGGGGATAGAATATACAGCTTATACAGTATAAAAATCATTATGTCTATAGAAGGTCCCCATTAAAGATGGAAACCCAACGTGTGTGTGTGTGTGTGCGCGCGCGCGCATTTTCTAATGTGGCATCTGTAGCCTGTGTAACTGTTATTATTTCAGCAACAAGGGTGATTTGAAACATGTATCTTGCATTGTTTGCTTACTGATGGTTAAAAGTACTAAATTGAAAGAAGAACATACTGTTGTGTTTAAGTGATTCAACCAAATGTTCTCATTACATATTACAATGATCTTGTGTTTTGAAACAATAATTATGTAGAATAAAAAATTGTAAAACTAGAATGAAAGCATGAGATCAGGTTCCTCCTCCAGCATCAACCCAGAGGAGTTGGTTGTTCCAATCCGGGAGGGCCATCACAAATAAAATGGTGAACAAGGGGAAATATGAAGTGGAGTGGAATTGTATTGCCCAGTGCATTAACTATGCAAGCAAGGGTCACACGTGTCCCTCACTCTGCTGATGTGGATGACCCAACCTGTCTATCACCACGCCTAGCAACAATGTGTTCAGGGTTTTATACCCTTGTAACCGTTTCGTCCAAGTTCCAAATGTCTTTCGCATCAAATTTGTACTTATTTAGTACCTTGCTGAGATTGTCAAAGAAGTGGGATACATTATGACGATTAAAACTTATTGCTCTTGACAAACTGATAGGTTGTGGGCACCGTATAGACAGACAGGGCTGCCTCTTCCTAAAGGCCATGGCTGGCCATTGAGTTCTCCTTCCATGTTTCAGGATACTTGCAGTGATAATGTTGTGCCAGCTAGAAGGCAAATCAACGAACCTGAAATACAGAAAGAAACCTAAACATCTCTTTCCCCTAAACACTGCTATTTTACTCTGATACTGTTTCAACACTTTCTTGTATACATATAGCCTACTTTTTGTTTTTGTTTTTATACCTTACCTCTTCGGTGCTTAGACCATAGAACAAATCAGTTGACGTTTTAAGGTATTCTGCAAGGATCGCTTCTTATTGTTTGGAAAAGACCCTCCTTGGAGTCCAGTACCCTGCCTTTACCTCCTCTTCTGGGCCTAGGAAGGAAGCACTAGCGTGAGAGAACCCTTGATTACTACACCATTTTGCACCATTTCATTAGCCTTCTCAATAGTGTTAAGAAAAAGCACAATCGCATTATTCATTCGCAAAGCTGACACAATGTTTTCATGACTCACAAGGTCTCCTACAGCCAAACATAATCCTCCACACTGGCATTAGAATCTATTTTCACTCCATGACACGGAGTTAAATTTTCAAAAACCATTGTGTTTGAACTCGTCATGCTTCCCAACAAAGTGCTGGGAAGCATTTTGACATCTCCACCAGCCTTTTGAACACTTGAGTAAGTGGCCGTTTTCCTGGCCTTATAAGTCATTTCAGCATCCCAAAATGGCTCTCAATTGGAAAAGCACTGCAAGCATCAAAACTGCCAAAAGCCATTGGCTCTTCTGGTAGATGTGCCATTTAATGTACATTGTACACCATGAAGTAATCTCCATACAGTTTTTTTTAACTTCATCAGCTCTTTACTGTAGCTGTTGTGGTCCACTGCCAATGTAGGGCAAAGCAGAAGACTCAAGTCAACATTGAACACCATGAAATGATCATACAATTGGTCTGCCAGAATTCCCTTTAGCACAATCTTGCCAGTATACAGCAAACTGTTCAGTTTCCTTCCACCTGTCAATGTCTTCTATATTCTTTGGTTCTTGCTAAAATAGCTTGGAATGATCTTCCTGAGTGACAGCAGCCTTTGCGTCGCCTCATTTATTTGCCCAGCAGACATTTTCACCTTTCTGTCTCCTCTAACCCACACTGTGATGAGTTTTTTCATTACACCCAAGCAGGCTTGGTGCATGTAGTCAATTGGAAATTGCTCTATCATGTCCAATGGGAGGTTCAAAAAGCGAGACATCCAGTGTCCTCATTCTCAACATCTTGTCATTTCAGCATGCGTTATTGGTGCATAGAGTGAGGATGTCCACCTCTGGGTCAGTCACTCGTCCTGAAACCCACGTGCCCTTCTGTGTTCATTTGAGTTTTCAGCAATGTCCTTGCTATTCATGGGAGCTCTGGGTGTACTTTTTTTTTAAGTCCCCTCAGGAGATAATCTGTGGCATAATGCTTGATAAAGTGTTTTGTTTCCCATTCTTGTAGAAATGTGGTGAGAAGTTGAGGCCATTTTGTTTTTACTCTCAGTTCCTGAAAAGCAATTTTACTCACTGAGCACATCGTCCACACTGTCAGGTCCCGAACTGCAGCTCTCCCCACTGATTCCAATTTCAACACTTTCAATAACACTTGAGATGTCTTCAAAGTAATTTTGTTCATTATTTCCTTCTTGAGGTGTTATTGGATGATGATTCCTATCCAATAAACATTTCATCCAATGATCTCCTTGCATATTTCCACTGCCTTGTGTAACATTGCCTCTTTGATTTTCAATTCATTCTAAATTCAAAATATTAGACTTGATGAAAATGTGGTAATGGCATATTTTGACCAAAAGTAAATGAACACGCAAACACCACTCATAAGCATTTGTTGACATTTACTGTAATTTCAAAACCATGCATCAACCCAGCTAACAAATCTTTGTTCTAAGAACATTTTCCAAACAATCATCACCAAGCGGCCTTCCCAAATCCAACTAGGCCTGGATCATTTCTCATGTGTGCTGTTTTTCCCCCACATCCAAGTAATGATCTTTATATCGTGGGTCAAGTACAGTTGCGATGCAGTACAGGGGTTCAGAGTCTGCCTTACTAAATGGCATGTTGACAGCATCGAAGTGTGCATTTTTAGTTGTTTTCACTCCATGGTCTGTTTTAGCCTCTTTGTGTAGAAGACGCTTTAGTGCTGCAAGTATGGGGATAAAGTCTGCCACAGAGCTTATCTCCTTATCACATCCGCTGACTCAGCAATCCCTTGTTGACCACTAGTTGAATTGTGTTTGCTATGCACCGCATGCCTTTCATATCGCTGTCTTCAATGGCTTTGGCCATATTTCTTGCATTGTCACTGACTACTGTATGCACTTTAGATACGTCTATACGCCAAGTGTCAAATATGTTGGCGAATGCCTCTGAGATGGCTTCAGCTTAATGAGACCCCCTAAACTGTTGTAAGTGAAGCATAACCTTTTGTAGCTTGAAATCTGTGTTGATCCACTGTGTGGTCAAACTCAGCATACTGGTAGGGCTTACATCTGCAATATCTGTAGCCAAAAGCTCATTGATGTGAGTTGAAACTACATTATACATCTCAGGTAAGCACACGTCTGAGAAATACCATCTACTAGGCACGGTGTAATGGGGCTCAATATAGTCTGAGCCTGCGAAATCCAACATCCTCTACAACCGAGAATGGTTGATCATCCAAGGCGATGAATTCCATCACCTTTTTAGTAAAGCATTTAGCTTTGGCACTGTCATTGGCAAACTTTTTTGCCTTTTTAAGTCAGCCACAGATGAATCTGGGAGGAGAAACTTTCCTTTTCGCTGCTGCTGCTGCCACCGTGCCTTTCTCATACTCTGCATGCTGTTTGGGGTTTCTTTAGGTGTGGGACGGTTCAGATTTCTCACGGTTCAGTTTGTATCACGGTTTTAGTGTCACGGTTTCGGTACGGAGCCCCGGACATGACATGCAGGATAAAAATAGTAGGCTAAATCGTGCGCACGATTTACTAATTCGTTCCCTCGATTTACTAAAACGTGCGCACGATTTACTATTTCGTTCCCTCGATTTATAAATCATGCGCATGATTTATAAATCGAGGGAACGAAATAGTAAATCGTGCGCACAATTTAATTTTTTTTCTTGCATGTCATGTTCCGTAGTTCGGTATGTACTATGTTCAGTAAAAAATAGGACAATTGTCAAATAATCTAACTACAAGAAACAGCACAAATAAATACATGAGAGCTAAGATACAAATAAAATAAACAATGCTTTACAGGTTTTTCAGGTATCTAACAGCTTTCAGGTACAGAAATTGAAGAAAGTAATCAAATATAAAATAACACTGCATATAAACTTATTTGAATAGTTAAATAAAGATGAAACATTATTGAAATTACAAAAGCTATTCAGTCAAGAGTGATTTCTTCGTGCTTTGTCGTTCGATTAACATTAAAACGCAGAGAGCAGGAATATCAGACTGCTGTCCCTTTAAGACATAATTCAAAGATCCAGTACACTGATACTGATCTGTCTCGTTTTTCTCCTAAGACATAACCTACTATGTTTGTTAGGATACTCGCTAAGATGGGCATGTTGACATCATTTTTGTGTGAATTTGTCCGTTTAGGTGCAAGACTTGAAAGAGAATTTGCGCTCTGTGACGCGGCTCTCCCTGTACGCGCTTTGGATGAGTACACACAAATCTCCTCACAGCGCGTGTGAGTTCTCTTTCGCGTCTTATGGATGAATGTTTAAATGTGGCAAGGTTTAAAGGAGTTTAGTTTAAACACAGATAGCAACGTGAGATGTTCAGGTCTCACCTGCGCTCACGTCGCGCGCTATCAACACCCGGGTGATGACGCCATAAATGACTGGCCATAGAGCTTTCGGCAAGTCATTGAACATTTGTTTACAAAGAGTGACTGTTTTGTTCATGTTCTTTTGATCATCGCTGTTGTAACGTATTGGGAAACTAGAATGCATATCCATCGACTGAAACATACATTAGCCAAATCCGTCTGTAAACGGTTGTTTAAACAAACCATATTATAGATGCGTCGTCAGATTTGGGATGAACTGCGGTGCAAGCACGTGCCGAACCGTGGGTGGGGAACCGAACGGTTCGATTTTTTTTTTTTTTTTTTTTTTTTTAACAGCGAACCATCCCACCCCTAGGCTTCTTGATTTTAAATGATACATTAAACTTGTAGTGCTGTAAATTTTCGCAGATGCACCCCCTCTAGACAATTCAGTAGAACAGTGCCTTTTTTGTGTCTTTCTCTGACACTTTAAAATGCTTCCACATTGCCGACATTTTTACTGCATTTTATAAAGTGTGCATGCCTCTCGCTCTACGCTGGTTGGTATTTGATCGTGTCATCAAAAATGTCATTGTTCAGTAAAAATGTATTCTGTTTTTTCACTTATTCGGCCGAACACCAAAAGTGTTTTTTTTTTTTTTTGTGCTACTTTTGACTGAATAATTTCACTTGCCGAACATTCAGTGCTTCTCTAATTTGCTCTGGAACAAGTAATAGATTAATGAGACCAAAGCTTGCCTGTTTGATATACCCACAATGAATTATACCTAATGTTTAACCACTATCTAGACAAGAGCCAGCGGCAAATTCCCGAAGGACTGGCCAAGATGAAGCTGTTCTAGGCAGGTACATGAGCACTGAACGGCCTCTGATGGCCTGGAGCTCACATCTCCAAAAACGGCAAAGTACATTTTCAAATAGGTGCTATCTTTATCAATAAACCACATACATGAAGTTCATTCTCACCTAAAAAACTCTTAAAACAGATTTATGGTGGGTTTGCTCGTCTGCCATGACACTTGCTATGGTGAAACGGTTCCCGTAGTGATACTGGTAGAATATCACATGGCTGGAAAGACCTCTCACCCAATCAGATTAGAGGACCAGAACTAACTGTTGTATAAATATAATTATGAAAATAGGGTAACACTTTAGAATAACTCACGCTATGAAGCATTAGTTAAGCATTAGTAAATAGTTAGTTCATCATTTATAAAGCATTAATAGACATTAGTAAGCAGTTTATAAATACACCTATAAATGCTTTGTTCTTGATTTATAAGCATATCTATAATGTGTTTAATAAATGTATTTTTATACTTTATTAATGATCAATTTATCATTTCTAAATTAAGTATTACATTATTTACAAACCAGTTCTTTAGTTGTCATCAGTGGTTCATATGATCATTTATAAAGTGTAAGTACATTATTAATAAACAATTTAAATGTACATTTATGCATCTTATTATTTAGACATATAGTAATAGTTACTCCGTGTGTTAATAAATGCTTTATTAACACATATTTCTACTGCAATTCATGATTAATTCAGGTAGTTATAAAACATTTAGTAGTTGTCAGTTAACTATGTTTGTGAGCTCATCTAAAGTGAGGACTCTTCATGCCTCGTAAAGCTTTTATGAAGGAGATTTAAGAGATACAGAACATAGAAATATTTATTTCAAGGAAAAAAAATTAATCTTTACGATAGGTAACTTGATTAAAAGTAAACCTCTGCAATTTGAAAGAAAATAATATGTGCAGTAAAATGAAACTAAGCTTTTGCAATCTGATTTCTCAATTCTCATTTCTGTAAAGTGTAAACATTGCTGAATAAAAATTTACCAGTGCCAAAATACAATAATAATGTAATAAAATATTTCATAGTGTCAAAACTACCTCAGTACTAACTTTAAAATATTAGAGAACAGCAGCGCAGAAGATCACTGAGCCTTTAAATCTCATTTGTAAAGCTTTACGAGGCATGAATAGTCCTCACTTTAGATGAGCTCACAAAAATAGTTAACTGACCACTTCTAAATGTTTATAACTACCTGAATTAATCATGAATTACAGTAGGAATATGTATTAATAAAGCATTTATTAACACACGGAGTAACTATTATTATAGGTCTAAATAATAAGATGTATAAATGTATGTTTAAATAGTTTATTAATCATTTACTTACATTTCCTAAATGATCTTATGAACCACTGACAACTCCTAATTAACTGGTTTGTAAATTATGTAATACTTAATTTAGAAATGATAAATTGATCATTAATAAATTATGAAAATACAATTATTAAACACATTATAGATATGCTTATAAATCAAGAACAAAGCATTTATAGTTGTATTTATAAACTGCTTATTAATGTCTATTAATGCTTTATAAATGATGAATTGACTGTTTACTAATGCTTAACTAATTCTTCATAGTGTGCAGTTATTATAAAGTGTTACCATTTTTTTTTTTGTCTTTTTCCTTTACAGACTGCTCATTCGGGGCATTATTGCAAGCTTCATCTGCAGTTCGACTTCATCGTTTGTGGTCGGAGACCTTGCCACCAGAGTATCACAGGTGGATTGCCAGCAGGCTTTTTAAAATGGGGCCCAAAGGAAAACCAGAGCTTCGTGACAACCTACAGCTCTGGTATTACCCACCACAGCCATCACTTACGTACAATCAGGCTCCAGCTCCAGACAGATTTTTTTGTCATGCGCTTTTGCTATGGATGCCATACAAGCTGTGGAGGGTCAAGGTTCTCTGTCCCAATCCCGCCTGCGGACAGCATCAGCTGACAGGAGGCGGTCTGCACAAAAGGGCACGGCAGGTTCTGGACATCGATAGGATGTACAACATGGTCACAGAAACCCTCATCTGTACCAAGTGTAAAGCCTTGCATGTGTCCTGGAGTCAGGCTGTCCTGCAACAGCTGGATCTGGGCCATCGCTCTGAGTTTCGGGTCATCCTCACGCGGAAGTAAATACACTTTCATTCCACATCTAGTTGATAGCCCATCATCACATATTTTTGCAAATACTTTACAAATCAAATATGTAAAATATATGAATGTGTGGATTTTGCTTTTCCTAAGGTATGCCTGTGATATGCGGGTCATTCGGCTCCCGCGTGAGCGTGGACTAGGCAACAGTCCCACACGGGTCATCAAACAACTGTGTGAGAACCACAGCGAGGAGTGGCTGCAGCGTCTGGCCCGGTACACCACCCAATGTGTGGACTTCCTCAACCGACCCAGGGTGTTGCCAATAAAATTGTTGATGAACATTTACTACACTAAAGGTTTACTTGATTAGAAAAATCATGTTACATGTGTAGCAGTTATGTTTTCAGAAAATTATTTTGTCATTCCACTTGCCATGACCATATTTGGGGTTTCCTGCCGCCATGCTGACTTGGGGGGTTGGCGCACTTTGCTGCTTCCCAGTCTGCATGAGACGCCACAGCGTTAGGTCGCACATAGTTTTTGCGGTAATTCAATGAAGGCCATGTTTCATGTAACAGTTGAATTCACATGATATATTTGTATGATTGTGATTCAGAGCCCATTTGTGATGTACATTCAGATGTTTCGTTGATTATTTTTCTTTACTTAAGTTACTTTTAATATCTGTAATTTTTCCCAGCGTCGTGCATTGCTGCCGCACGCTGTTTATATGCTGCACAAGTCCTCATATATTGCCATTTGTGTTATCCAGAATAAAGTGAGCACCTGATGGCAAGAATTTTCGCAGTCTGTCTTTGATTCCGACACAACGCAGAAAACACACTGCTACACATGTAAATATCAAATATTATCAGGCTTTTAAGAAACATTTATTTGTACGTCTCTCAATCATCATTGTATTTAATTGTGTGTTTTTCTCCCCTCAGAGCCAGAGGATGCTGGTCAGGATTATGATGATGATGATGATGATAGAGAGATGGTAAATACCACTCCTTTGTATGTCTTTCAAATGAACTAAAATAATTCAAACAGTGTTGAATTAACATCCAGTGCTTTAAATCCAGACTTTCCACATATTTTAAATTTAAAAGTACAGCCTAAAGTCATTAGTAAGCAGCAAATACGCATCAAGTCAAGTCAGCTTTATTTTTTATAGTTCTGTGTAGCGAATTAACTCAAAGGGGAAATATTAATAATTATTCATAACTCATTATGATTATTAATTATGAATATGAAAATCTGTTAATCAGATTAACTGGATGTAGCTACATTAAGATTAATATTACAATCAATTAATCTGTTCGTCCAGTGAACACTCAGTGTTGATTGTTTATTAATTCTAAGAAATGTTCATTTCCAGGTTATGAAAAATAACATTCTTATTGTACCGTGCTACTCAGAGCATGTCGTCAGGATCTAAATCACTTAAGAGGCAATTTATTAGCAGACGGAGTCAGAACCAAACATTTATTGTGCACAATCTTTATTAACTAACTCACAAACACATAACTAAACTAACAGACACATAACATACATGCAGGTCACACACATACGTAGGTAAGAATGAGCAATGATAGAGTTGAACCGGAAGTGGAACTGTTGATAGAGCTATAGGAAAAAGTCATAGACAATCTGGAAAAGAATCATCAGTTTCCTCAGCAATAAAACACCTTTGCTGACAAAGGTAAGTTTTACAAATCAATACTAAATCGCTGTTTAGTGTTCAAATGTACGATACTTGCAAGATGCCTTTAGGCTGAGGAGCATCGGATCTGCAGGCTGGGTTGTAATCTTGATGGTTCGGTCCGAAGTTGTTGCCAGTATCTTCTGCGTTAGATGAAGTACTATGAAACAACTTATAGATGAGCACATGGCCGGGTTGTAGGCCTAGGCCTACAGGCCTGCAGCAAGAAGGGGGTCTCTTCAGTCATCCAAGAAGCAAGGAAAGAGAGGGATTGGCATTGTTCACTGGCTTTTAACCACAAGCATTTAAATCTTCTCGATACAAACCCATAGACACTAAACATGGCATAATTGAAGTTACCTTAAATGTATCATAAAACATGCGAATACAATGAGTGCAATACAACAACAGCAATAATGGATACCATTTCCTAGGGATGTGCATGTTCATTTATAGAACGGTCTGTCTATAAATTAATGCAGGAAAGTCTGTGTTCTGTGGGGAAAATGCAGGAAAGATGCACGTTTCTGTGTCTCTTCTCTGCTCTTCCATGTGGCAACCACATTCTTTAGCGCAATAAAACTTGTAACAGAGAACTTCTCGGGGGATGGGGGACAGGGGACAGGCCCCAGAGTGCTTTAAACAATTATTGGTTACCTATAACAAATAATTGTGTCTGATTTGTCTCAGTTGTTACAGGTGATAAACAGGAAAATAACAGAATTAATTATGGAATTATGCATCAAACAGATGTGACGTAATTATTTTATTGGGTGTTTGTGTTACAGGCTTTTGATTACCAAAATGTGCCAGGATTCCAACATGTGGACAGGCTGGTGGAATATCTGTTGGAATATCAGAACCTGGATGAACGGGACAAGCAACGGGTGGTCTATGCATCTCGACACTAGAGGAGACTGCCGAGTGGACGCTTCAGAGTACCAAAGAGGCCCACTCACCCTGGAGTAGAGAGCACCATCAGATGTGTGCTGAGTGCAGTCAGTGCACCTGCTCAGTGGCTTGTTGCCGTCTGGTGGAGACAATCTTCATCAGGTTTTGCTCTGTCCACCCAAGCCCCAAAAGAAAAGGCAAGGGTACCCTGTCAAGATGGTCTCTGATTCTCTAAGACTATCGAAGGATTAGGCAGCTTGTTCTTGGAAATGGCTTGGTGATGGGAGGAACATCACTGCAGCTGGTGGAGCTTAACCAGAACACCCTGATTAATTGGTATAACAACAGACAGAAAAAGCAGGAGCTGTCTGTGCTGGTTCAAGGCATTCAGTTGCCTCAACCCCTCCCTGAAGCTCAGGAGCCTCTCCAGGTGGCCAAACGCCTAGGCACTGAGCAAGAACAACCAGGGGACCAGCACCAGTACAAGCTACCAGAGAGTACAGCAGGTCAGGCAAAGCAGAGGTAGACTTCTGTTGGTCGACCCCCTCTCAGACCCATGGCCTCAGTGCAGAGCCAGATGTTGGTTACACCATCAGCACCTGGAGCATCACTGTAGATGGTACCAAATTTACTTATACCGGCAGGTTTCCAGGGTGTGCCAATGTTTCAGGGTGTGCCAATGTTCCAGGGAGTGCAAATGGTCCAAAGAATGCCGATGGTCCAGGGAATCCCAATGGTCCAAGGAGCCCTGATGATCCCGGGAATGCCAATCATGCAGCCACTGTTACGGCCAACAGCTGTACAGGGCATCAGCTCACAGCCTGCTGCACCAGTTGCCAATCCAAGAGCCATGCCCAAGAGACTCTAGAGGAGAACTATAGAGGTGAACTCCTGTAAAAAGTGCAGGCAATTCAAAACAAGTGCAACTGGACATAGCCAGTACAGGGTAGTATTGTATATGTTTCGTATTGTATATATGTAACAGGGTTAGTGTGAACAGTTGTTAATAGAGTTCACCATTGGTAATACTTGTGTTAAGTATTATTTAACTTATTTAAATTTTGTTTTTTAAAAGTCATTTAACATTTTGTTTAACTTTTTATTTATTGTTTGTGAAAACTTATTTAACTTTTCATTAAACTTGTTATTTTAAAAAATGTATTTATTTTATTAACCTTTTAATTTGATTTTGAAAACTTCTCATTTAACATTTTATTCAATTTAATATTCATTGCTGTTCTGTTGGCATGATTGTAAAATAAAAACAAATTGGCAAGTGATTGCTTTTTGACTTACTTACATATAGCACAATATTTCATCAGTACACTGCAACAATATAACACTTGTGTATAAAAACATAATTTGTACATTTTGTTATTTCTGTGACAGACATTTTTCAGCATATTAGTTACTATTTTATGGGTTGCATCTTTGTTCATTACAAATAACAGATTTGCAAGTGTTTTGTTTGAATGTAACCTAAAAAATGCTTAATCAGTACAATAATATAACAACTACTAAATAACAGTAACACAGTTCCATTGGTATGTTTTGTTTTATATGAAAGAATATCAAAAAACACAACAAAGTACATATGTATATTTGATTAAACTTGGAACAGTATGCATTCAAAAAAAATTGTTTATTTAATGAAATTAAAAATATTACAAAAAGTTGTCTTTAGCTGGATTCGAAGTTAGGCAGTGCGTCAGTCTCATAATCTGAAAGATGTGAGTTCTAGCCTCACATGGGGCAGGGTGGTGCTTTTTGGTGCACGAGAGCGTTTAGATGAAAGCGCGGTTTTCTTTATTCCCTTTCATGTGATTGTCCATTTCTCCTGGGGCCAAAAGGCTCTTCAGCTCCTCTGGAGGGGAGATGGCATGACATTCTGAGAAAATCTGTGTTATTTCAAGTAGTTTACCTGAATCTCATTAAATGAAATTGCATTCAATTTTATAGCGTCCTTTTATGGGAGGAGAGTATTTAAATGAATCACGCAACACAATTTACTAAATGTTTGTGCTCGTCAATTTACTTGTAATTGCGCCGTTATTTAACGCCCAAAAAAAGCATGTCTTAACCCATTTTGCGACATAGCTGCAACTGTTGCTGCTAGGAGGAAGTAGCTGGAACAGCAACAGCCTTGATTGTGGGATCCATGGAGGGAGAGGAGGAAATGGAGGAACAATACCCGCCTGGTTGTCAGGGCAACAGTCAGCTGAACCTTGAGTACCTGGAAGAGGGACAAAGGCAGGAACTTCTACAGTGCCTCCCAGCCCAACTCTTTATGGAGACACCTGGCAGAACAGACGTGATCCAGCATCACATCACTCTCAAAGATCCCAAACCTATTCGTCAGCCAGTATTTCAGGTCGCAGAGAGACTTCTGCCAGTTATGAAGGAAGAGTTGAAGACCATGCAGAGTCTTGGTGTGATCGAACCTTCAACCAGTGAATGGAGCAATCCAATTGTTCTAGTGCCTAAGAAGGATGGCAGTCCTCGATTCTGTCTGGACTTCCGCAAGCTCAATAGTGTGAGCAAATTTGACCCGTATCCCATGCCAGGGGTGGACGAGTTAGTGGAGAGTCTTGGAAGAGCAAAGTATCTCACCACACTTGACCTCTGCAAAGGATATTGGCAGGTCCCACTAAGTCCAGAGAGTAAGGAGATGACTGCATTTAAAACACCCTTTGAACATTTTCAGTTCTGTGTCCTTCCCTTTGCGCTTCATGGAGCTCCAGTTACCTTCCAAAGGATGATGGACCAGATCCTCCATGGGACTGAGAAGTTTGCTGCTGCATACTTAGATGACATCACTTTCAGTCAAAATTGGCAGGAGTGTCTGGGTCATCTGAAAGACGTGCTGTTGAGAATTAAGAATGCTGGTCTAACCATCCGCCCAGACAAATGCACCCTAGCTAGGACTGAGACACAATACCTAGTGTATGTGCTGGGTCATGGCGTAATACGTCTACAGGTGAGGAAAGTGGAGGCCATCAAGAATGCAGAATTGCCGGTGACCAAGAAACAGGTCCGTTCTTTCCTAGGACTTATGGAATGGTACAGGCACTTCACCCTTACTGATTTAACTAAAAAAGAAAAGCCGAATAAAATTAACTGGACTCATGACTGTGAGAAGGCTTTCCAGGACCCAATGGACTCCTTATGCACAGAACCTGTTTTACAGAGTCCAGACTTTGAAAAGACTTTTACTGTGCCGACATATGCTTCTGAGCATGGCATTGGGACTGTACTGCTTCAGGAAGGTCAAGGGCAGCTCCAACCAATTGCCTACATCAGCAGAAAGCTCCTTTCATGTGAATCCAGGAATTCTACAGTTGAGAAAAAGTGCCTGGCAATTAAATGGGCATTAGACTCTTTAAGATACTACCTGGTGGAACGCAAATTCAAACTTGAGACTGATCACAGGGCATTAGTCTGGCTGGGCCGAATGAGGGACACAAATGCCCGTATCTTCAGATGGTTTTTAGCCATCCAGCCATTTGAATTTGAAATGTTGTACAAAACTGGGTCACAAAGTTGTACAGCAGATTACCTCTCTAGGACACTCTCAGGTGTCTGAGAAATGTCACAGGTTAACCTGTTGACTCTATAAACTTGGACTTACAAACATACAACCATTTCACTTGTACTGTGCATTGCCGGCAAAATTTACATCTGTGTACACGTTGGAGTTTTTCTTTTGTTTCGTCTAAATTTGTTACTGCTGTGTTTTGTTCTAGTTTACAACTCTTTTTAGTTTGTTTTCTTAAAGTTTGCCACTATTTGTCTAAAATAACAAAATTCCAGAACACACAATAATTCATGTAATATTTACCTTTATTTTTCCACAGATGTTCCACAAACGTTGTTGCAGTTAAACTTCCCGGATCACACTCTGTACAACCAAATCCATAATCTAGGTAAAACTGCTTTTTAAAGCAACTGCCACATCACTTCCTGTGGAAGCTACCATTTTGGTGTGATGTCAGAGGGGGGAGATTTTAGAAACAGTAGTTTTTGTCATATAATTTGCTGATAAACTCTTTCTCTGTTAATGGTTGTTGTATTAGCTGTTTGGAAGGTTTAAGCGTTGTGTTCGGTGTTTATTTTATTTAATTTCATTGTTATAAACTTTTTAGTTGGTTTCTGTTATAATGGTATGCCTTGTAGGTGGGGCTCCAGCCTATAAATAGGCTTGCTAGCTGAACGCATTCAGTTCTGATTGTGGATATACTGAGCATACTGAGCAGTGTTGCAAACTCAGGCCATCTGGTTTAGCCAAAATTAGCACATTGTTGCTGTTTTGTTTTCTTTTTGTACAGTTTTTTTTTAATCTATTTTTGTTTTCTCCTGCACTGTAAATATTTTTGCACCTTCCAATAAAACACCATTTTTGGGTTATGCATCAACTTTTTGTACAGCACATCATTTCCCTTTTCCACTCCAACTGGTCGGTTAAATTATATAATAAATCATGATTAAATTCTTTAAATGATAAATGTATTATAAATGAATAAAATGACAAAAACACAAGAAAAAAAAACGCAAATATATGCTCCTTTGAAGCTACACACATCTACACAGGTCGCTACAATTTATATCTACTAGTTTATTGAAACCTGTTTTTTTTTTTTTTTTTTCTCACACTCTTTGGTGTTTCTTTGTGAAACCAGGCATCGGCATGTTGATGACGTTTTGGGGGTATTTGCCCACTCAGATGAAATTGTATAATCAAATACAACCCTGCATTGTACCTTCAAAGGCTCTGTCACAAATACATACAATGGTCTAACTTTGATATGCCTGCCAATGCTGCATTGTTCTTTAGGTCGGACCCAACATGCCTCCTAAAATGGTTTTACATTCAAACGTCTATAATTAACAAATGATCTTGAAAATAAGTATCATTGATTATCATGATTACACTTTATTACAGTGTAACTATACATTTAAGTACTAAGTAATATTAATTAACAACATCTACATACTATATAACTAGGGTTATGGTTTGTTTTAGAGGTACTTTTATTTATTTCTTTTTTTACTTACTCTAGGGTCACTCGGGTTGTGCAGTGTTCTCCTCTCCATTTCCTGCTCTGGTTTAACTCTCTGGAGTCGGAAAACGCACTGGCGCGTTTTACAGGATTTTTTTCACATTGCAGCAAAACAGACTTAAAATACTCCGTCATTTTTTGTCATAGAGACATAAGTAATATATCAATTGAAACTATAGAGTATATTCTTTTATTTGTGTACACTCCGAGTAAAAACAAAATGTTGTGCTTTTTGCCTGCACCTACAAGGAACGTTACAGGGTGAGTACTCCCAAACAACCTTCATTACAACTTCAGTTTGTTTTTGCACAAAAAGTGCATCACAATGTGTCTTGTCATTGTTTTTGTCAACGTGTTTTGGCGATGCTCATTGTGTCTTGGGCAATGCAAAAACAGCCATGTTTGTGGACAGGCAGCAGCAAAAAGGCGGTCGGTGTTGTTGGTCTAGGGGTATGATTCTTGCTTAGAGTGCGAGAGATCACAGGTTCAAATCCCAGACGAGCCCGTGCTTCGGCTCAGGTTTTAATCTCGCCAGCCTGATTAGTGTTACGGACAATCAGGATATTTCTGGGAAATTGGGCAGCAAGCCCCGTCGTAGTGAGGCTGGTTAGCTCAGTTGGTTAGAGCGTGGTGCTAATAACGCCAAGGTTCGCGGGTCCAGCGTTTCGCTCTCTGGGGACCTTCAAGCTGTGCGCTTCTCACAAGTGACCAGTGGTCTCACAAAAATAACCGCTGGCCAATAGCTCAGTTGGGAGAGCGTTAGACTGAAGATCTAAAAGTCCCTGGTTCGATCCCAGGTTTCGGCAGGGAAGCCGCCGCTGTATATTTTTGGTCGAGGGGTCCAGTGACCAAACGCCTCCACCTAGCCACATTGCTGCCCGCCTCTCGGATGTACTGCTCAGAGAGTGATGGTGTAATGTTTAGCACGCTGGACTTTGAATCCAGTGATCCAAGTTCAAATCTCGGTGGAGCCTTTTTTTTATCTCTTTGCGGCAGGGGGAGAAATACAGAGGCGTTGCGCAACTGCTAACGTAACTGTAAAGAGGCGGTGAAATTGGCATTCTCAAAGCGAATCGGGGAAACATGGGCTTAAACGGCAAAGCCTTTACTGGCTCTTTGCTATGCCGCTTCTAGGCTGAATGACCTCATCCTCCAGGGCTGAGGTTCCATGGTGTAATGGTTAGCACTCTGGACTCTGAATCCAACAATCTGAGTTCAAATCTCGGTGGGATCTGCTTTTGCCACGAATGTGAGCAGGACCCCGTCCAAAAAACCTTTTCGTCAGCAGCGAGCCTCAAGAGCTCATCTAGGCAGTGTCCCATCGTGCCGTAAAAGTGCAGACTATCCCATTAGGGAAGTGAGCGTAAAAGGGCAGGGCCCCAGCTGGAGTACTCTATGATTGGACTTGGGTGTGCCCAATAAGGGATATAAGCAGAACATGAAGGGTAGCTTTCTGAAGTAGTTTGTGGACCCCAGGTTTAAGCACACGCTTGTCTTACAAAGACAAGCGAGCAAAAGAGGCTAACCACGACTCTGGTGGGACTCGAACCCACAACCTTTGAATACCTCCATTCGCAACCTAGAAGTCCAATGCGCCACAGAGCCACGCTTCAAGGCGTTTCTTAGATTTCCAGTTTGGTGCAGATATGCACTGCTGGCCGTGCAAAGATTTTCATATGTGAAAAGTGTGCGGCATAGGCACTGCTGGGATTTGAACCCAGGATCTCCTGTTTACAAGACAGGCGCTTTGACCAACTAAGCCACAGCACCAGGTCTAAAGCCTGGTGCAAATTGGTCGGTATAAAAAGTTTAAAAGAGGTAGCCCGAAAATAGCTGATTACATCATGAAAGAGGTCCCTTAGAGGTTACGGGATTACTTCCAAAACCTGAGGGACATTCAGGCCTCTGTTGAAGGATGAGGGAATATCTGAAATCGTTTCCTTTTGGATCTAAACTCTCAATACTTGTGTCTCAAATGTTTCTGGAACCTCCAGTTACAATCCATCTAAATGCTGTCTCAGCTAGGAGAAATGGAAAGCAATTTTTGCTATGCTTTCAGCTGATCTGATATTTTAAGCATTTGTCTGACTCACAAAGACTCCTGAGTAAAAGAGACCATTCACGACTCTGATGGGACTCAAACCCACAACCTTGGAACACCTCCAGTCGCATCCTAGAAGTCCAGTGTGCTATCCGTTGCGCCACAGCGCCGTAAAAAGGCGCACTTCAAGCAACTATCACGTGTGCAGCACTTCTTAGTTTTCCAGTTTTGTGCCGACGCACACTGTTCGGCACGCGAAGACTTTCATATGTGAATATATATTAAAACGCAACACTCCCATGTCCTGTGGCCTAGGCACTGCTGGGATTTGAACCCAGGATCTCCTGTTTACGAGACAGGCGCTTTGACCAACTAAGCCACAGCGCCCGTTGCTAAGCAAGGTGCAATTTAAAAGTCTGAAAGAGGTAGCAAATAGCTGATTACATCATGAAAGAGGTCCCTTAGAGGTATGAGGATTATTTCCAAAACATAACGGGGCGTTCAGGCCTCAAGGGGATGTCTGAACTCATTTGATTTTGGCTCTACACTCTCAATACTCGTATCTCAAATGTTTCTTGAGCTTTCTACTGATTTTGGCCTAAGCCAGGGGCATTCCAAACATACTTAAAGCCTGTCTGCACCACCTTTTTTTGTTTGTTTGTTATCTTTCTCATTTGAAACAGGTGAATTAACTAATTGACTGATTAGTAACGTACTCTCTGATCTGACTGTGCTGTGTCCAATAAGGATAACAAGGAAAAAATGTGCTTCTGAAAAAAGTCTGAAAGAGCCAGGTTGAAGCAAATGTCTGTCTTGCAAAGGGACACCATTCGTGACTCTGGCGGGAGTCAGCAACAACCTTTTTAAGGTTTTTACCACCTAGAAGTCCAGGCTGTCTGTCCTGCAGAGACTTTTATATCCGAAAAGCTGGAACGACTAATCCTACAAGCCACAGGTTAGGCACTGCTGGGATTCGAACCCAGGATCTCCTGTTTACTAGACAGGCGCTTTAACCATCTAAGCCACAGCGCCAGGTACTGACCCTGGTTCAACACATCAGGAAAATAGCTGATTACATCATGGAATAGGTCGTTTTGAGGTTCGAGGATTATTTCCAAAACCTGAAACGTGTGCAGGCTTCTGTTCAGGGATAAGGGAATATCTCAGATCATTTTATTTTGGATCTAAACTCTCAATACTCGTGGTCTCAAATGTTTTGTCAACCTCCAGTTACAGTACATCTAAACGCTGTCTCAGCTAGGAGAAATGGAAGGCCATTTTTGCCAGGTTGGTAGCAAACAATAGGTAGTAGCAGATTTTGGTCTAGGCTAGTGGTTTTCGAAACACTGGCAAGATGTGGTATATTCTGTCATGACAAACCTGGAATAAATCTGTTTAGGTGGCAGTGAAATGATTGCTCTAGGTGTCAGGGCAGAAATTAAAATACATAATAGAATATAGAGAAATCCTGTCTTTTTATGATGCCCTCTGAATTACATATTTTTGTTCATGCAGAAGCTGACAACAGAAAATATTTACTGCATTTCAGAATAAACCTTTCTGATTAATTTCCTTTGAAAATGTTTTGAAGAGGATGAGGGTTTCATTGATTTGTTGGGAGAGGAAGCCACAGTGGCAAATCTTGTGGCATCAGATGACTTAGTCCTTTCAGGTCCACCAGTTTTACCAGCTGCACCGCTGCCCTGTGTCCAGGCTCCTTCAGCTGCACTACTGCCCAGCATTCAGGTTCTGCCAGCTGCACCTCTGCCCGGTGCCTAGGTTCCACCCGCTGCACCACTGCCCTGTGTCCCGGCTCCGCCAGTACCCAGTGTCCAGACTCCTTCAGCTACACCACTGCCCTGTGTCCCGGCTTCGCCAGCTGCACCTCTGACCGGCGCCCAGGTTCAACCTGCTGCACCGCTGTCCTATGTCCAGACTCCTTCAGCTGCACTCCTGCCCAGCATTCAGGTTCCACCAGCTGCACCGCTGCCCTGTGTCCAGGCTCCACCAGTGCCCACTGAACATGAGAAAATAACACACTTGTTTCTGTGTGATACAATCATTTTGCTCTCTTGGTTGGCTCTGTTCTTTTCTTTAACTTCCAGCCATATTTAATGGTTAAAGTATTATACTGTGCACTTTTTGTCTTATATTATTATTATTATTATTATTATTATAGAAAAGTTTATGTGTAGAGGAAACAATATTAAGTAAAATACCAAAATGTGTATATGTGAGTATGTATAAGGATATGTATGCATACACTATAATACATATGGGAATATATAATAAATATTAAACAACAATAAACTATTATATATATATTTATATACACTACCCGTCAAAAGTTTTTGAACTGTAAGATTTTTAAATGTTTTTAAAAGCTCACCTGCTCACGCGGGGCTGAGCGGTGAAGCACTAGCTTCCAGAGCATCTGCCATTCGGTGGAGCTCCAAAAATACTGCTCACCCTCAGCTCTCGTGTCAGGATGGCCGAGCGGTCTAAGGCGCTGCGTTCAGGTCGCAGTCTCCCCTGGAGGCGTGGGTTCGAATCCCACTTCTGACAATGCTAACCTTTGGCTGTGGGCTCAAGCTAGAGTCTTTAACCCTTTGACAAGTTGATATTAAACCTTAACAAAAGCACTGCCACGCATTACACGACCACGAGAGGAATGCTATGGCCGGTGGGCCAGTGGCGCAATGGATAACGCGTCTGACTACGGATCAGAAGATTCTAGGTTCGACTCCTGGCTGGCTCGATCTGCTTCTTTGTCAGCCCATGGCAGTTTTATTATTTCATTTTTTCTTTCTCTTCCCTTCTTCGTTGGACTATTGTTCCCCAGCTTGAACGCAGCGCCTTAGACTGCTCGGCCATCCTGACACGAGGGCTGAGGGTGAGCAGTATTTTTGGAGCTCCACCGAACGGCAGATGATCTGGAAGCTAGTGCTGAGCACAGCCGAAGCACAGCCAAAGCGCATGCCTCGTTGGCGCAGTTAGGCAGCGCGTCAGTCTCATAATCTGAAGGTCGTGAGTTCGAGCCTCACACGGGGCAGGGTGGTTCCTTTTGGCACACGAGAGCCTTTAGACGAAAGAGCGCTTTCCTTTATTCAAAAGGCTCTTCGGCTCCTCTCTAGGGCAGACAGCATGAGATTCTGAGAAAATCCATGTCATTTCAAGTAGTTTCCCTGAATCTCGGCGGGCCTCTCCTTGTTATGTTTCGCAAGCTGATTTGTTTTTATGGCAGATTGTGGTGTTGTTAGGATAGTCTTACAGAGCACGGGACAGTTTCACGGCGGAAGAAGTGTGATTCAGGGTCAGACGCTCTCTCCTCTCCAGGAGGAAGTTACAAGCCTCAGTGCTCTTGCTTGAGCGGTTGCAGCGAACTCAGGTAGCATACTTCCCTGGTGGTCTAGTGGTTAGGATTCGGCGCTCTCACCGCCGCGGCCCGGGTTCGATTCCCGGTCAGGGAATGCACTTTTACCTTCCAGTGGTAGAGCTTCCAAAACTTAGGCGCGGCCAAGAAAGCGTTTGCGTGTGAAAAAGGCCTCCTTCGAGCCGGAGTCGAACCAGCGACCTAAGGATTGCCAACTCTCCACCTACAGTCCTCCGCTCTACCAGCTGAGCTATCGAAGGCACGCAGTTGGGGAAAGGAACCACAACCTATCAGGTTGCTGCAGCTCCACTGCTGGCTAAAAATGCTTCTGCCGCAGACAGACGCGCTGGCTGTTCGACAAGGGAAGCGAAGACAAGCCGAGCTTCCCATACCGCTAGACCATATGGGACCTTCGGCAAGCGTCGGTCGGGCTTGACGGACAGCCTCTACAGCTCCTCGTTAGTATAGTGGACAGTATCTCCGCCTGTCACGCGGAAGACCGGGGTTCGATTCCCCGACGGGGAGACCTTTGCTGATACCCAAGGACCCACACAAACTTTTTTTTTTGCTCCAGCAAGGGCTCGCGGACGACCGCTTTAAGGTCAGCTTGAGCCAAAAGCAATGCGTTGGCCGGGAATCGAACCCGGGTCAACTGCTTGGAAGGCAGCTATGCTCACCACTATACCACCAACGCAGGCGCTTTTGTGCAGTCAGCGAAGGAACTGAAACGCTCTTTGTTTGGACCCGGCACAGAAAAGAACACGTGAACTTTTTTTATTGACCTGACCTACCCAAGCTCTCCGTTAAAAACAAACAAGCTCTACCACATAATAACACATTTTATTCAGCCACTTCATGTTTAATATTATGATATGATTTGACAAGTGCATTTAACAGATGACACTTCCAACAAAAAACATGTGCAGCTGGTTTGTAAAAGGAGTTTGTATGCACAGTTTGGCTGAGATTTCGTTGCATTTGCACCATTCTGAACAGCAGGCGCCTTTGCCGCTCCAGCAAAGGCGGCAAATACGGACAACCTCCTTCCGCTCGGCGTTGGCAGAAGGCCCGACCACGGGGGACAAGCGCAAACGTGCTCACTCTGCTTTTAACGCTCTTGTGCGGCTCTGCCGTAAGCAGAGCCCCCAAAAATACAGAACACTCGCAAACGTTCCCCTCCACGGAAATCTTTAGTAAAAGGCGAAAGATTTATGCGACAATGAAGAGAAACTCGAGCTGTACCTCCGCCCCCTTGGGCCTGCGTGCTCCCTCTACTACACCGCTCTGCTCACCGAGGGTAATCTAGGATGCAAACTCCTGCCAGCACGCTTTTCATCAGCTGGTCGCTTGCTGGTCCTCGTGCAGTTTTTTCAACGGGAGCGACGGCCAGCCTCTGCAGCTCCTCGTTAGTATAGTGGACAGTTGTTGTGAACAACAGTCAAGATGGCATTCCAGGGACCAGTTTACGACAGGGCCCCTCTCTAACTGCTGGTGTGTAAGAAGATGTGCCACACTGTGATTGGATCTTTGGTGAATGAACATGAACAAGTGTTCAGCAGCATCAGATAAGATGTTAGGACAACTACCAGACACCTCTTCCAGAGCAGGAAGGGGAACCTTCTGCACCCACCAAAACCAAGGAGAGGACTTCTCATTGGACGACACATTGACTCTAACCACCAAACTCATTCCTAAGATTTAGGCAAGGACTGCCATAAAAATTCCTTCAGGACCCCCTGGATGGAGCAGCAGTGACTGAAATAAAGAGAGGCCACAGAGATCTATCTAAATCCATTCATACCTAAGTTTGGAGGCCTTAATTTGATCGAAACTGCATCACATCCACTCCATCTTCATGCAAAGCACAGTTTATGTTAATGGTTACTGACTGTTAAAACAACAGGTCATGGGACGGTCCTGTTAACAGATAAACAAATGCATGGACGATGATTTAACCATTTCATATTGTGTTTGGTGTCTATCTGTTCCCTACGATGCCTTTAATAGTTTGAAAGAGGTTTGGTAAAGAAATAATGCATGGGTAAAATGTTAAAGACACTATTTTAACACTGTACTTTTTGCTATGCAAATGAGTTCCACACTAGGGTGGGCAACACCGGGGCTGCTTCCGATAACAGTGGCCAATCACACTCCAGGATCGGCAAGGCGCCACATTTCAATCTGCTCCTCATTAGAAAGGGATAAATATGTCCCCCGGGTAGACACACCCTTGTTCTGCTTTTCCAGCTCGACGGGGAAGGAGACATTAACAGACACCCCACGTCCTGAGTTTCTGACCTGACGAGGAAAGAGACTACAAGACGGTTAAGGTGAAGCTTTCGCGGGCAAAACCTTTTACATTGCTTTCAGCTGCACTCTAACCTGAAACGTGTGCAGGCTTCTGTTCAGGGATAAGGGAATATCTCAGATCATTTCATTTTGGATCTAAACTCTCAACACTCGTGGTCTCAAATGTTTTGTCAACCTCCAGTTACAGTACATCTAAACGCTGTCTCAGCTAGGAGAAATGGAAGGCCATTTTTGCCAGGTAGGTAGCCAACAATAGGTAGTAGCAGATTTTGGCCTAAGCTAGTGGTTTTCGAACCATTCTTGTTATCTCCCTTATGTAAAACAGGTGAATTGAGCTAATTGGTAGAGTACTCTATGATTGGACTTGGGTGTGCCCAATAAGGGATATAAGCAGAACATGAAGGGTAGCTTTCTGAAGTAGTTTGTGGACCCCAGGTTTAAGCACACGCTTGTCTTACAAAGACAAGCGAGCAAAAGAGGCTAACCACGACTCTGGTGGGACTCGAACCCACAACCTTTGAATACCTCCATTCGCAACCTAGAAGTCCAATGCGCTATCCATTGCGCCACAGAGCCACGCTTCAAGGCGTTTCTTAGATTTCCAGTTTGGTGCAGATATGCACTGCTGGCCGTGCAAAGATTTTCATATGTGAAAAGTGTGCGGCATAGGCACTGCTGGGATTTGAACCCAGGATCTCCTGTTTACAAGACAGGCGCTTTGACCAACTAAGCCACAGCACCAGGTCTAAAGCCTGGTGCAAATTGGTCGGTATAAAAAGTTTAAAAGAGGTAGCCCGAAAATAGCTGATTACATCATGAAAGAGGTCCCTTAGAGGTTACGGGATTACTTCCAAAACCTGAGGGACATTCAGGCCTCTGTTGAAGGATGAGGGAATATCTGAAATCGTTTCCTTTTGGATCTAAACTCTCAATACTTGTGTCTCAAATGTTTCTGGAACCTCCAGTTACAATCCATCTAAATGCTGTCTCAGCTAGGAGAAATGGAAAGCAATTTTTGCTATGCTTTCAGCTGATCTGATATTTTAAGCATTTGTCTGACTCACAAAGACTCCTGAGTAAAAGAGACCATTCACGACTCTGATGGGACTCAAACCCACAACCTTGGAACACCTCCAGTCGCATCCTAGAAGTCCAGTGTGCTATCCGTTGCGCCACAGCGCCGTAAAAAGGCGCACTTCAAGCAACTATCACGTGTGCAGCACTTCTTAGTTTTCCAGTTTTGTGCCGACGCACACTGTTCGGCACGCGAAGACTTTCATATGTGAATATATATTAAAACGCAACACTCCCATGTCCTGTGGCCTAGGCACTGCTGGGATTTGAACCCAGGATCTCCTGTTTACGAGACAGGCGCTTTGACCAACTAAGCCACAGCGCCCGTTGCTAAGCAAGGTGCAATTTAAAAGTCTGAAAGAGGTAGCAAATAGCTGATTACATCATGAAAGAGGTCCCTTAGAGGTATGAGGATTATTTCCAAAACATAACGGGGCGTTCAGGCCTCAAGGGGATGTCTGAACTCATTTGATTTTGGCTCTACACTCTCAATACTCGTATCTCAAATGTTTCTTGAGCTTTCTACTGATTTTGGCCTAAGCCAGGGGCATTCCAAACATACTTAAAGCCTGTCTGCACCACCTTTTTTTGTTTGTTTGTTATCTTTCTCATTTGAAACAGGTGAATTAACTAATTGACTGATTAGTAACGTACTCTCTGATCTGACTGTGCTGTGTCCAATAAGGATAACAAGAAAAAAAATGTGCTTCTGAAAAAAGTCTGAAAGTGCCAGGTTGAAGCAAATGTCTGTCTTGCAAAGGGACACCATTCGTGACTCTGGCGGGAGTCAGCAACAACCTTTTTAAGGTTTTTACCACCTAGAAGTCCAGGCTGTCTGTCCTGCAGAGACTTTTATATCCGAAAAGCTGGAACGACTAATCCTACAAGCCACAGGTTAGGCACTGCTGGGATTCGAACCCAGGATCTCCTGTTTACTAGACAGGCGCTTTAACCATCTAAGCCACAGCGCCAGGTACTGACCCTGGTTCAACACATCAGGAAAATAGCTGATTACATCATGGAATAGGTCGTTTTGAGGTTCGAGGATTATTTCCAAAACCTGAAACGTGTGCAGGCTTCTGTTCAGGGATAAGGGAATATCTCAGATCATTTTATTTTGGATCTAAACTCTCAATACTCGTGGTCTCAAATGTTTTGTCAACCTCCAGTTACAGTACATCTAAACGCTGTCTCAGCTAGGAGAAATGGAAGGCCATTTTTGCCAGGTTGGTAGCAAACAATAGGTAGTAGCAGATTTTGGTCTAGGCTAGTGGTTTTCGAAACACTGGCAAGATGTGGTATATTCTGTCATGACAAACCTGGAATAAATCTGTTTAGGTGGCAGTGAAATGATTGCTCTAGGTGTCAGGGCAGAAATTAAAATACATAATAGAATATAGAGAAATCCTGTCTTTTTATGATGCCCTCTGAATTACATATTTTTGTTCATGCAGAAGCTGACAACAGAAAATATTTACTGCATTTCAGAATAAACCTTTCTGATTAATTTCCTTTGAAAATGTTTTGAAGAGGATGAGGGTTTCATTGATTTGTTGGGAGAGGAAGCCACAGTGGCAAATCTTGTGGCATCAGATGACTTAGTCCTTTCAGGTCCACCAGTTTTACCAGCTGCACCGCTGCCCTGTGTCCAGGCTCCTTCAGCTGCACTACTGCCCAGCATTCAGGTTCTGCCAGCTGCACCTCTGCCCGGTGCCTAGGTTCCACCCGCTGCACCACTGCCCTGTGTCCCGGCTCCGCCAGTACCCAGTGTCCAGACTCCTTCAGCTACACCACTGCCCTGTGTCCCGGCTTCGCCAGCTGCACCTCTGACCGGCGCCCAGGTTCAACCTGCTGCACCGCTGTCCTATGTCCAGACTCCTTCAGCTGCACTCCTGCCCAGCATTCAGGTTCCACCAGCTGCACCGCTGCCCTGTGTCCAGGCTCCACCAGTGCCCACTGAACATGAGAAAATAACACACTTGTTTCTGTGTGATACAATCATTTTGCTCTCTTGGTTGGCTCTGTTCTTTTCTTTAACTTCCAGCCATATTTAATGGTTAAAGTATTATACTGTGCACTTTTTGTCTTATATTATTATTATTATTATTATTATTATAGAAAAGTTTATGTGTAGAGGAAACAATATTAAGTAAAATACCAAAATGTGTATATGTGAGTATGTATAAGGATATGTATGCATACACTATAATACATATGGGAATATATAATAAATATTAAACAACAATAAACTATTATATATATATATTTATATACACTACCCGTCAAAAGTTTTTGAACTGTAAGATTTTTAAATGTTTTTAAAAGCTCACCTGCTCACGCGGGGCTGAGCGGTGAAGCACTAGCTTCCAGAGCATCTGCCATTCGGTGGAGCTCCAAAAATACTGCTCACCCTCAGCTCTCGTGTCAGGATGGCCGAGCGGTCTAAGGCGCTGCGTTCAGGTCGCAGTCTCCCCTGGAGGCGTGGGTTCGAATCCCACTTCTGACAATGCTAACCTTTGGCTGTGGGCTCAAGCTAGAGTCTTTAACCCTTTGACAAGTTGATATTAAACCTTAACAAAAGCACTGCCACGCATTACACGACCACGAGAGGAATGCTATGGCCGGTGGGCCAGTGGCGCAATGGATAACGCGTCTGACTACGGATCAGAAGATTCTAGGTTCGACTCCTGGCTGGCTCGATCTGCTTCTTTGTCAGCCCATGGCAGTTTTATTATTTCATTTTTTCTTTCTCTTCCCTTCTTCGTTGGACTATTGTTCCCCAGCTTGAACGCAGCGCCTTAGACTGCTCGGCCATCCTGACACGAGGGCTGAGGGTGAGCAGTATTTTTGGAGCTCCACCGAACGGCAGATGATCTGGAAGCTAGTGCTGAGCACAGCCGAAGCACAGCCAAAGCGCATGCCTCGTTGGCGCAGTTAGGCAGCGCGTCAGTCTCATAATCTGAAGGTCGTGAGTTCGAGCCTCACACGGGGCAGGGTGGTTCCTTTTGGCACACGAGAGCCTTTAGACGAAAGAGCGCTTTCCTTTATTCAAAAGGCTCTTCGGCTCCTCTCTAGGGCAGACAGCATGAGATTCTGAGAAAATCCATGTCATTTCAAGTAGTTTCCCTGAATCTCGGCGGGCCTCTCCTTGTTATGTTTCGCAAGCTGATTTGTTTTTATGGCAGATTGTGGTGTTGTTAGGATAGTCTTACAGAGCACGGGACAGTTTCACGGCGGAAGAAGTGTGATTCAGGGTCAGACGCTCTCTCCTCTCCAGGAGGAAGTTACAAGCCTCAGTGCTCTTGCTTGAGCGGTTGCAGCGAACTCAGGTAGCATACTTCCCTGGTGGTCTAGTGGTTAGGATTCGGCGCTCTCACCGCCGCGGCCCGGGTTCGATTCCCGGTCAGGGAATGCACTTTTACCTTCCAGTGGTAGAGCTTCCAAAACTTAGGCGCGGCCAAGAAAGCGTTTGCGTGTGAAAAAGGCCTCCTTCGAGCCGGAGTCGAACCAGCGACCTAAGGATTGCCAACTCTCCACCTACAGTCCTCCGCTCTACCAGCTGAGCTATCGAAGGCACGCAGTTGGGGAAAGGAACCACAACCTATCAGGTTGCTGCAGCTCCACTGCTGGCTAAAAATGCTTCTGCCGCAGACAGACGCGCTGGCTGTTCGACAAGGGAAGCGAAGACAAGCCGAGCTTCCCATACCGCTAGACCATATGGGACCTTCGGCAAGCGTCGGTCGGGCTTGACGGACAGCCTCTACAGCTCCTCGTTAGTATAGTGGACAGTATCTCCGCCTGTCACGCGGAAGACCGGGGTTCGATTCCCCGACGGGGAGACCTTTGCTGATACCCAAGGACCCACACAAACTTTTTTTTTTGCTCCAGCAAGGGCTCGCGGACGACCGCTTTAAGGTCAGCTTGAGCCAAAAGCAATGCGTTGGCCGGGAATCGAACCCGGGTCAACTGCTTGGAAGGCAGCTATGCTCACCACTATACCACCAACGCAGGCGCTTTTGTGCAGTCAGCGAAGGAACTGAAACGCTCTTTGTTTGGACCCGGCACAGAAAAGAACACGTGAACTTTTTTTATTGACCTGACCTACCCAAGCTCTCCGTTAAAAACAAACAAGCTCTACCACATAATAACACATTTTATTCAGCCACTTCATGTTTAATATTATGATATGATTTGACAAGTGCATTTAACAGATGACACTTCCAACAAAAAACATGTGCAGCTGGTTTGTAAAAGGAGTTTGTATGCACAGTTTGGCTGAGATTTCGTTGCATTTGCACCATTCTGAACAGCAGGCGCCTTTGCCGCTCCAGCAAAGGCGGCAAATACGGACAACCTCCTTCCGCTCGGCGTTGGCAGAAGGCCCGACCACGGGGGACAAGCGCAAACGTGCTCACTCTGCTTTTAACGCTCTTGTGCGGCTCTGCCGTAAGCAGAGCCCCCAAAAATACAGAACACTCGCAAACGTTCCCCTCCACGGAAATCTTTAGTAAAAGGCGAAAGATTTATGCGACAATGAAGAGAAACTCGAGCTGTACCTCCGCCCCCTTGGGCCTGCGTGCTCCCTCTACTACACCGCTCTGCTCACCGAGGGTAATCTAGGATGCAAACTCCTGCCAGCACGCTTTTCATCAGCTGGTCGCTTGCTGGTCCTCGTGCAGTTTTTTCAACGGGAGCGACGGCCAGCCTCTGCAGCTCCTCGTTAGTATAGTGGACAGTTGTTGTGAACAACAGTCAAGATGGCATTCCAGGGACCAGTTTACGACAGGGCCCCTCTCTAACTGCTGGTGTGTAAGAAGATGTGCCACACTGTGATTGGATCTTTGGTGAATGAACATGAACAAGTGTTCAGCAGCATCAGATAAGATGTTAGGACAACTACCAGACACCTCTTCCAGAGCAGGAAGGGGAACCTTCTGCACCCACCAAAACCAAGGAGAGGACTTCTCATTGGACGACACATTGACTCTAACCACCAAACTCATTCCTAAGATTTAGGCAAGGACTGCCATAAAAATTCCTTCAGGACCCCCTGGATGGAGCAGCAGTGACTGAAATAAAGAGAGGCCACAGAGATCTATCTAAATCCATTCATACCTAAGTTTGGAGGCCTTAATTTGATCGAAACTGCATCACATCCACTCCATCTTCATGCAAAGCACAGTTTATGTTAATGGTTACTGACTGTTAAAACAACAGGTCATGGGACGGTCCTGTTAACAGATAAACAAATGCATGGACGATGATTTAACCATTTCATATTGTGTTTGGTGTCTATCTGTTCCCTACGATGCCTTTAATAGTTTGAAAGAGGTTTGGTAAAGAAATAATGCATGGGTAAAATGTTAAAGACACTATTTTAACACTGTACTTTTTGCTATGCAAATGAGTTCCACACTAGGGTGGGCAACACCGGGGCTGCTTCCGATAACAGTGGCCAATCACACTCCAGGATCGGCAAGGCGCCACATTTCAATCTGCTCCTCATTAGAAAGGGATAAATATGTCCCCCGGGTAGACACACCCTTGTTCTGCTTTTCCAGCTCGACGGGGAAGGAGACATTAACAGACACCCCACGTCCTGAGTTTCTGACCTGACGAGGAAAGAGACTACAAGACGGTTAAGGTGAAGCTTTCGCGGGCAAAACCTTTTACATTGCTTTCAGCTGCACTCTAACCTGAAACGTGTGCAGGCTTCTGTTCAGGGATAAGGGAATATCTCAGATCATTTCATTTTGGATCTAAACTCTCAACACTCGTGGTCTCAAATGTTTTGTCAACCTCCAGTTACAGTACATCTAAACGCTGTCTCAGCTAGGAGAAATGGAAGGCCATTTTTGCCAGGTAGGTAGCCAACAATAGGTAGTAGCAGATTTTGGCCTAAGCTAGTGGTTTTCGAACCATTCTTGTTATCTCCCTTATGTAAAACAGGTGAATTGAGCTAATTGGTAGAGTACTCTATGATTGGACTTGGGTGTGCCCAATAAGGGATATAAGCAGAACATGAAGGGTAGCTTTCTGAAGTAGTTTGTGGACCCCAGGTTTAAGCACACGCTTGTCTTACAAAGACAAGCGAGCAAAAGAGGCTAACCACGACTCTGGTGGGACTCGAACCCACAACCTTTGAATACCTCCATTCGCAACCTAGAAGTCCAATGCGCTATCCATTGCGCCACAGAGCCACGCTTCAAGGCGTTTCTTAGATTTCCAGTTTGGTGCAGATATGCACTGCTGGCCGTGCAAAGATTTTCATATGTGAAAAGTGTGCGGCATAGGCACTGCTGGGATTTGAACCCAGGATCTCCTGTTTACAAGACAGGCGCTTTGACCAACTAAGCCACAGCACCAGGTCTAAAGCCTGGTGCAAATTGGTCGGTATAAAAAGTTTAAAAGAGGTAGCCCGAAAATAGCTGATTACATCATGAAAGAGGTCCCTTAGAGGTTACGGGATTACTTCCAAAACCTGAGGGACATTCAGGCCTCTGTTGAAGGATGAGGGAATATCTGAAATCGTTTCCTTTTGGATCTAAACTCTCAATACTTGTGTCTCAAATGTTTCTGGAACCTCCAGTTACAATCCATCTAAATGCTGTCTCAGCTAGGAGAAATGGAAAGCAATTTTTGCTATGCTTTCAGCTGATCTGATATTTTAAGCATTTGTCTGACTCACAAAGACTCCTGAGTAAAAGAGACCATTCACGACTCTGATGGGACTCAAACCCACAACCTTGGAACACCTCCAGTCGCATCCTAGAAGTCCAGTGTGCTATCCGTTGCGCCACAGCGCCGTAAAAAGGCGCACTTCAAGCAACTATCACGTGTGCAGCACTTCTTAGTTTTCCAGTTTTGTGCCGACGCACACTGTTCGGCACGCGAAGACTTTCATATGTGAATATATATTAAAACGCAACACTCCCATGTCCTGTGGCCTAGGCACTGCTGGGATTTGAACCCAGGATCTCCTGTTTACGAGACAGGCGCTTTGACCAACTAAGCCACAGCGCCCGTTGCTAAGCAAGGTGCAATTTAAAAGTCTGAAAGAGGTAGCAAATAGCTGATTACATCATGAAAGAGGTCCCTTAGAGGTATGAGGATTATTTCCAAAACATAACGGGGCGTTCAGGCCTCAAGGGGATGTCTGAACTCATTTGATTTTGGCTCTACACTCTCAATACTCGTATCTCAAATGTTTCTTGAGCTTTCTACTGATTTTGGCCTAAGCCAGGGGCATTCCAAACATACTTAAAGCCTGTCTGCACCACCTTTTTTTGTTTGTTTGTTATCTTTCTCATTTGAAACAGGTGAATTAACTAATTGACTGATTAGTAACGTACTCTCTGATCTGACTGTGCTGTGTCCAATAAGGATAACAAGAAAAAAAATGTGCTTCTGAAAAAAGTCTGAAAGTGCCAGGTTGAAGCAAATGTCTGTCTTGCAAAGGGACACCATTCGTGACTCTGGCGGGAGTCAGCAACAACCTTTTTAAGGTTTTTACCACCTAGAAGTCCAGGCTGTCTGTCCTGCAGAGACTTTTATATCCGAAAAGCTGGAACGACTAATCCTACAAGCCACAGGTTAGGCACTGCTGGGATTCGAACCCAGGATCTCCTGTTTACTAGACAGGCGCTTTAACCATCTAAGCCACAGCGCCAGGTACTGACCCTGGTTCAACACATCAGGAAAATAGCTGATTACATCATGGAATAGGTCGTTTTGAGGTTCGAGGATTATTTCCAAAACCTGAAACGTGTGCAGGCTTCTGTTCAGGGATAAGGGAATATCTCAGATCATTTTATTTTGGATCTAAACTCTCAATACTCGTGGTCTCAAATGTTTTGTCAACCTCCAGTTACAGTACATCTAAACGCTGTCTCAGCTAGGAGAAATGGAAGGCCATTTTTGCCAGGTTGGTAGCAAACAATAGGTAGTAGCAGATTTTGGTCTAGGCTAGTGGTTTTCGAAACACTGGCAAGATGTGGTATATTCTGTCATGACAAACCTGGAATAAATCTGTTTAGGTGGCAGTGAAATGATTGCTCTAGGTGTCAGGGCAGAAATTAAAATACATAATAGAATATAGAGAAATCCTGTCTTTTTATGATGCCCTCTGAATTACATATTTTTGTTCATGCAGAAGCTGACAACAGAAAATATTTACTGCATTTCAGAATAAACCTTTCTGATTAATTTCCTTTGAAAATGTTTTGAAGAGGATGAGGGTTTCATTGATTTGTTGGGAGAGGAAGCCACAGTGGCAAATCTTGTGGCATCAGATGACTTAGTCCTTTCAGGTCCACCAGTTTTACCAGCTGCACCGCTGCCCTGTGTCCAGGCTCCTTCAGCTGCACTACTGCCCAGCATTCAGGTTCTGCCAGCTGCACCTCTGCCCGGTGCCTAGGTTCCACCCGCTGCACCACTGCCCTGTGTCCCGGCTCCGCCAGTACCCAGTGTCCAGACTCCTTCAGCTACACCACTGCCCTGTGTCCCGGCTTCGCCAGCTGCACCTCTGACCGGCGCCCAGGTTCAACCTGCTGCACCGCTGTCCTATGTCCAGACTCCTTCAGCTGCACTCCTGCCCAGCATTCAGGTTCCACCAGCTGCACCGCTGCCCTGTGTCCAGGCTCCACCAGTGCCCACTGAACATGAGAAAATAACACACTTGTTTCTGTGTGATACAATCATTTTGCTCTCTTGGTTGGCTCTGTTCTTTTCTTTAACTTCCAGCCATATTTAATGGTTAAAGTATTATACTGTGCACTTTTTGTCTTATATTATTATTATTATTATTATTATTATAGAAAAGTTTATGTGTAGAGGAAACAATATTAAGTAAAATACCAAAATGTGTATATGTGAGTATGTATAAGGATATGTATGCATACACTATAATACATATGGGAATATATAATAAATATTAAACAACAATAAACTATTATATATATATTTATATACACTACCCGTCAAAAGTTTTTGAACTGTAAGATTTTTAAATGTTTTTAAAAGCTCACCTGCTCACGCGGGGCTGAGCGGTGAAGCACTAGCTTCCAGAGCATCTGCCATTCGGTGGAGCTCCAAAAATACTGCTCACCCTCAGCTCTCGTGTCAGGATGGCCGAGCGGTCTAAGGCGCTGCGTTCAGGTCGCAGTCTCCCCTGGAGGCGTGGGTTCGAATCCCACTTCTGACAATGCTAACCTTTGGCTGTGGGCTCAAGCTAGAGTCTTTAACCCTTTGACAAGTTGATATTAAACCTTAACAAAAGCACTGCCACGCATTACACGACCACGAGAGGAATGCTATGGCCGGTGGGCCAGTGGCGCAATGGATAACGCGTCTGACTACGGATCAGAAGATTCTAGGTTCGACTCCTGGCTGGCTCGATCTGCTTCTTTGTCAGCCCATGGCAGTTTTATTATTTCATTTTTTCTTTCTCTTCCCTTCTTCGTTGGACTATTGTTCCCCAGCTTGAACGCAGCGCCTTAGACTGCTCGGCCATCCTGACACGAGGGCTGAGGGTGAGCAGTATTTTTGGAGCTCCACCGAACGGCAGATGATCTGGAAGCTAGTGCTGAGCACAGCCGAAGCACAGCCAAAGCGCATGCCTCGTTGGCGCAGTTAGGCAGCGCGTCAGTCTCATAATCTGAAGGTCGTGAGTTCGAGCCTCACACGGGGCAGGGTGGTTCCTTTTGGCACACGAGAGCCTTTAGACGAAAGAGCGCTTTCCTTTATTCAAAAGGCTCTTCGGCTCCTCTCTAGGGCAGACAGCATGAGATTCTGAGAAAATCCATGTCATTTCAAGTAGTTTCCCTGAATCTCGGCGGGCCTCTCCTTGTTATGTTTCGCAAGCTGATTTGTTTTTATGGCAGATTGTGGTGTTGTTAGGATAGTCTTACAGAGCACGGGACAGTTTCACGGCGGAAGAAGTGTGATTCAGGGTCAGACGCTCTCTCCTCTCCAGGAGGAAGTTACAAGCCTCAGTGCTCTTGCTTGAGCGGTTGCAGCGAACTCAGGTAGCATACTTCCCTGGTGGTCTAGTGGTTAGGATTCGGCGCTCTCACCGCCGCGGCCCGGGTTCGATTCCCGGTCAGGGAATGCACTTTTACCTTCCAGTGGTAGAGCTTCCAAAACTTAGGCGCGGCCAAGAAAGCGTTTGCGTGTGAAAAAGGCCTCCTTCGAGCCGGAGTCGAACCAGCGACCTAAGGATTGCCAACTCTCCACCTACAGTCCTCCGCTCTACCAGCTGAGCTATCGAAGGCACGCAGTTGGGGAAAGGAACCACAACCTATCAGGTTGCTGCAGCTCCACTGCTGGCTAAAAATGCTTCTGCCGCAGACAGACGCGCTGGCTGTTCGACAAGGGAAGCGAAGACAAGCCGAGCTTCCCATACCGCTAGACCATATGGGACCTTCGGCAAGCGTCGGTCGGGCTTGACGGACAGCCTCTACAGCTCCTCGTTAGTATAGTGGACAGTATCTCCGCCTGTCACGCGGAAGACCGGGGTTCGATTCCCCGACGGGGAGACCTTTGCTGATACCCAAGGACCCACACAAACTTTTTTTTTTTTGCTCCAGCAAGGGCTCGCGGACGACCGCTTTAAGGTCAGCTTGAGCCAAAAGCAATGCGTTGGCCGGGAATCGAACCCGGGTCAACTGCTTGGAAGGCAGCTATGCTCACCACTATACCACCAACGCGGGCGCTTTTGTGCGGTCAGCGAAGGAACTGAAACGCTCTTTGTTTGGACCCGGCACAGAAAAGAACACGTGAACTTTTTTTATTGACCTGACCTACCCAAGCTCTCCGTTAAAAACAAACAAGCTCTACCACATAATAACACATTTTATTCAGCCACTTCATGTTTAATATTATGATATGATTTGACAAGTGCATTTAACAGATGACACTTCCAACAAAAAACATGTGCAGCTGGTTTGTAAAAGGAGTTTGTATGCACAGTTTGGCTGAGATTTCGTTGCATTTGCACCATTCTGAACAGCAGGCGCCTTTGCCGCTCCAGCAAAGGCGGCAAATACGGACAACCTCCTTCCGCTCGGCGTTGGCAGAAGGCCCGACCACGGGGGACAAGCGCAAACGTGCTCACTCTGCTTTTAACGCTCTTGTGCGGCTCTGCCGTAAGCAGAGCCCCCAAAAATACAGAACACTCGCAAACGTTCCCCTCCACGGAAATCTTTAGTAAAAGGCGAAAGATTTATGCGACAATGAAGAGAAACTCGAGCTGTACCTCCGCCCCCTTGGGCCTGCGTGCTCCCTCTACTACACCGCTCTGCTCACCGAGGGTAATCTAGGATGCAAACTCCTGCCAGCACGCTTTTCATCAGCTGGTCGCTTGCTGGTCCTCGTGCAGTTTTTTCAACGGGAGCGACGGCCAGCCTCTGCAGCTCCTCGTTAGTATAGTGGACAGTTGTTGTGAACAACAGTCAAGATGGCATTCCAGGGACCAGTTTACGACAGGGCCCCTCTCTAACTGCTGGTGTGTAAGAAGATGTGCCACACTGTGATTGGATCTTTGGTGAATGAACATGAACAAGTGTTCAGCAGCATCAGATAAGATGTTAGGACAACTACCAGACACCTCTTCCAGAGCAGGAAGGGGAACCTTCTGCACCCACCAAAACCAAGGAGAGGACTTCTCATTGGACGACACATTGACTCTAACCACCAAACTCATTCCTAAGATTTAGGCAAGGACTGCCATAAAAATTCCTTCAGGACCCCCTGGATGGAGCAGCAGTGACTGAAATAAAGAGAGGCCACAGAGATCTATCTAAATCCATTCATACCTAAGTTTGGAGGCCTTAATTTGATCGAAACTGCATCACATCCACTCCATCTTCATGCAAAGCACAGTTTATGTTAATGGTTACTGACTGTTAAAACAACAGGTCATGGGACGGTCCTGTTAACAGATAAACAAATGCATGGACGATGATTTAACCATTTCATATTGTGTTTGGTGTCTATCTGTTCCCTACGATGCCTTTAATAGTTTGAAAGAGGTTTGGTAAAGAAATAATGCATGGGTAAAATGTTAAAGACACTATTTTAACACTGTACTTTTTGCTATGCAAATGAGTTCCACACTAGGGTGGGCAACACCGGGGCTGCTTCCGATAACAGTGGCCAATCACACTCCAGGATCGGCAAGGCGCCACATTTCAATCTGCTCCTCATTAGAAAGGGATAAATATGTCCCCCGGGTAGACACACCCTTGTTCTGCTTTTCCAGCTCGACGGGGAAGGAGACATTAACAGACACCCCACGTCCTGAGTTTCTGACCTGACGAGGAAAGAGACATCAGGAAAATAGCTGATTACATCATGGAATAGGTCGTTTTGAGGTTCGAGGATTATTTCCAAAACCTGAAACGTGTGCAGGCTTCTGTTCAGGGATAAGGGAATATCTCAGATCATTTTATTTTGGATCTAAACTCTCAATACTCGTGGTCTCAAATGTTTTGTCAACCTCCAGTTACAGTACATCTAAACGCTGTCTCAGCTAGGAGAAATGGAAGGCCATTTTTGCCAGGTTGGTAGCAAACAATAGGTAGTAGCAGATTTTGGTCTAGGCTAGTGGTTTTCGAAACACTGGCAAGATGTGGTATATTCTGTCATGACAAACCTGGAATAAATCTGTTTAGGTGGCAGTGAAATGATTGCTCTAGGTGTCAGGGCAGAAATTAAAATACATAATAGAATATAGAGAAATCCTGTCTTTTTATGATGCCCTCTGAATTACATATTTTTGTTCATGCAGAAGCTGACAACAGAAAATATTTACTGCATTTCAGAATAAACCTTTCTGATTAATTTCCTTTGAAAATGTTTTGAAGAGGATGAGGGTTTCATTGATTTGTTGGGAGAGGAAGCCACAGTGGCAAATCTTGTGGCATCAGATGACTTAGTCCTTTCAGGTCCACCAGTTTTACCAGCTGCACCGCTGCCCTGTGTCCAGGCTCCTTCAGCTGCACTACTGCCCAGCATTCAGGTTCTGCCAGCTGCACCTCTGCCCGGTGCCTAGGTTCCACCCGCTGCACCACTGCCCTGTGTCCCGGCTCCGCCAGTACCCAGTGTCCAGACTCCTTCAGCTACACCACTGCCCTGTGTCCCGGCTTCGCCAGCTGCACCTCTGACCGGCGCCCAGGTTCAACCTGCTGCACCGCTGTCCTATGTCCAGACTCCTTCAGCTGCACTCCTGCCCAGCATTCAGGTTCCACCAGCTGCACCGCTGCCCTGTGTCCAGGCTCCACCAGTGCCCACTGAACATGAGAAAATAACACACTTGTTTCTGTGTGATACAATCATTTTGCTCTCTTGGTTGGCTCTGTTCTTTTCTTTAACTTCCAGCCATATTTAATGGTTAAAGTATTATACTGTGCACTTTTTGTCTTATATTATTATTATTATTATTATTATTATAGAAAAGTTTATGTGTAGAGGAAACAATATTAAGTAAAATACCAAAATGTGTATATGTGAGTATGTATAAGGATATGTATGCATACACTATAATACATATGGGAATATATAATAAATATTAAACAACAATAAACTATTATATATATATATTTATATACACTACCCGTCAAAAGTTTTTGAACTGTAAGATTTTTAAATGTTTTTAAAAGCTCACCTGCTCACGCGGGGCTGAGCGGTGAAGCACTAGCTTCCAGAGCATCTGCCATTCGGTGGAGCTCCAAAAATACTGCTCACCCTCAGCTCTCGTGTCAGGATGGCCGAGCGGTCTAAGGCGCTGCGTTCAGGTCGCAGTCTCCCCTGGAGGCGTGGGTTCGAATCCCACTTCTGACAATGCTAACCTTTGGCTGTGGGCTCAAGCTAGAGTCTTTAACCCTTTGACAAGTTGATATTAAACCTTAACAAAAGCACTGCCACGCATTACACGACCACGAGAGGAATGCTATGGCCGGTGGGCCAGTGGCGCAATGGATAACGCGTCTGACTACGGATCAGAAGATTCTAGGTTCGACTCCTGGCTGGCTCGATCTGCTTCTTTGTCAGCCCATGGCAGTTTTATTATTTCATTTTTTCTTTCTCTTCCCTTCTTCGTTGGACTATTGTTCCCCAGCTTGAACGCAGCGCCTTAGACTGCTCGGCCATCCTGACACGAGGGCTGAGGGTGAGCAGTATTTTTGGAGCTCCACCGAACGGCAGATGATCTGGAAGCTAGTGCTGAGCACAGCCGAAGCACAGCCAAAGCGCATGCCTCGTTGGCGCAGTTAGGCAGCGCGTCAGTCTCATAATCTGAAGGTCGTGAGTTCGAGCCTCACACGGGGCAGGGTGGTTCCTTTTGGCACACGAGAGCCTTTAGACGAAAGAGCGCTTTCCTTTATTCAAAAGGCTCTTCGGCTCCTCTCTAGGGCAGACAGCATGAGATTCTGAGAAAATCCATGTCATTTCAAGTAGTTTCCCTGAATCTCGGCGGGCCTCTCCTTGTTATGTTTCGCAAGCTGATTTGTTTTTATGGCAGATTGTGGTGTTGTTAGGATAGTCTTACAGAGCACGGGACAGTTTCACGGCGGAAGAAGTGTGATTCAGGGTCAGACGCTCTCTCCTCTCCAGGAGGAAGTTACAAGCCTCAGTGCTCTTGCTTGAGCGGTTGCAGCGAACTCAGGTAGCATACTTCCCTGGTGGTCTAGTGGTTAGGATTCGGCGCTCTCACCGCCGCGGCCCGGGTTCGATTCCCGGTCAGGGAATGCACTTTTACCTTCCAGTGGTAGAGCTTCCAAAACTTAGGCGCGGCCAAGAAAGCGTTTGCGTGTGAAAAAGGCCTCCTTCGAGCCGGAGTCGAACCAGCGACCTAAGGATTGCCAACTCTCCACCTACAGTCCTCCGCTCTACCAGCTGAGCTATCGAAGGCACGCAGTTGGGGAAAGGAACCACAACCTATCAGGTTGCTGCAGCTCCACTGCTGGCTAAAAATGCTTCTGCCGCAGACAGACGCGCTGGCTGTTCGACAAGGGAAGCGAAGACAAGCCGAGCTTCCCATACCGCTAGACCATATGGGACCTTCGGCAAGCGTCGGTCGGGCTTGACGGACAGCCTCTACAGCTCCTCGTTAGTATAGTGGACAGTATCTCCGCCTGTCACGCGGAAGACCGGGGTTCGATTCCCCGACGGGGAGACCTTTGCTGATACCCAAGGACCCACACAAACTTTTTTTTTTGCTCCAGCAAGGGCTCGCGGACGACCGCTTTAAGGTCAGCTTGAGCCAAAAGCAATGCGTTGGCCGGGAATCGAACCCGGGTCAACTGCTTGGAAGGCAGCTATGCTCACCACTATACCACCAACGCAGGCGCTTTTGTGCAGTCAGCGAAGGAACTGAAACGCTCTTTGTTTGGACCCGGCACAGAAAAGAACACGTGAACTTTTTTTATTGACCTGACCTACCCAAGCTCTCCGTTAAAAACAAACAAGCTCTACCACATAATAACACATTTTATTCAGCCACTTCATGTTTAATATTATGATATGATTTGACAAGTGCATTTAACAGATGACACTTCCAACAAAAAACATGTGCAGCTGGTTTGTAAAAGGAGTTTGTATGCACAGTTTGGCTGAGATTTCGTTGCATTTGCACCATTCTGAACAGCAGGCGCCTTTGCCGCTCCAGCAAAGGCGGCAAATACGGACAACCTCCTTCCGCTCGGCGTTGGCAGAAGGCCCGACCACGGGGGACAAGCGCAAACGTGCTCACTCTGCTTTTAACGCTCTTGTGCGGCTCTGCCGTAAGCAGAGCCCCCAAAAATACAGAACACTCGCAAACGTTCCCCTCCACGGAAATCTTTAGTAAAAGGCGAAAGATTTATGCGACAATGAAGAGAAACTCGAGCTGTACCTCCGCCCCCTTGGGCCTGCGTGCTCCCTCTACTACACCGCTCTGCTCACCGAGGGTAATCTAGGATGCAAACTCCTGCCAGCACGCTTTTCATCAGCTGGTCGCTTGCTGGTCCTCGTGCAGTTTTTTCAACGGGAGCGACGGCCAGCCTCTGCAGCTCCTCGTTAGTATAGTGGACAGTTGTTGTGAACAACAGTCAAGATGGCATTCCAGGGACCAGTTTACGACAGGGCCCCTCTCTAACTGCTGGTGTGTAAGAAGATGTGCCACACTGTGATTGGATCTTTGGTGAATGAACATGAACAAGTGTTCAGCAGCATCAGATAAGATGTTAGGACAACTACCAGACACCTCTTCCAGAGCAGGAAGGGGAACCTTCTGCACCCACCAAAACCAAGGAGAGGACTTCTCATTGGACGACACATTGACTCTAACCACCAAACTCATTCCTAAGATTTAGGCAAGGACTGCCATAAAAATTCCTTCAGGACCCCCTGGATGGAGCAGCAGTGACTGAAATAAAGAGAGGCCACAGAGATCTATCTAAATCCATTCATACCTAAGTTTGGAGGCCTTAATTTGATCGAAACTGCATCACATCCACTCCATCTTCATGCAAAGCACAGTTTATGTTAATGGTTACTGACTGTTAAAACAACAGGTCATGGGACGGTCCTGTTAACAGATAAACAAATGCATGGACGATGATTTAACCATTTCATATTGTGTTTGGTGTCTATCTGTTCCCTACGATGCCTTTAATAGTTTGAAAGAGGTTTGGTAAAGAAATAATGCATGGGTAAAATGTTAAAGACACTATTTTAACACTGTACTTTTTGCTATGCAAATGAGTTCCACACTAGGGTGGGCAACACCGGGGCTGCTTCCGATAACAGTGGCCAATCACACTCCAGGATCGGCAAGGCGCCACATTTCAATCTGCTCCTCATTAGAAAGGGATAAATATGTCCCCCGGGTAGACACACCCTTGTTCTGCTTTTCCAGCTCGACGGGGAAGGAGACATTAACAGACACCCCACGTCCTGAGTTTCTGACCTGACGAGGAAAGAGACTACAAGACGGTTAAGGTGAAGCTTTCGCGGGCAAAACCTTTTACATTGCTTTCAGCTGCACTCTAACCTGAAACGTGTGCAGGCTTCTGTTCAGGGATAAGGGAATATCTCAGATCATTTCATTTTGGATCTAAACTCTCAACACTCGTGGTCTCAAATGTTTTGTCAACCTCCAGTTACAGTACATCTAAACGCTGTCTCAGCTAGGAGAAATGGAAGGCCATTTTTGCCAGGTAGGTAGCCAACAATAGGTAGTAGCAGATTTTGGCCTAAGCTAGTGGTTTTCGAACCATTCTTGTTATCTCCCTTATGTAAAACAGGTGAATTGAGCTAATTGGTAGAGTACTCTATGATTGGACTTGGGTGTGCCCAATAAGGGATATAAGCAGAACATGAAGGGTAGCTTTCTGAAGTAGTTTGTGGACCCCAGGTTTAAGCACACGCTTGTCTTACAAAGACAAGCGAGCAAAAGAGGCTAACCACGACTCTGGTGGGACTCGAACCCACAACCTTTGAATACCTCCATTCGCAACCTAGAAGTCCAATGCGCTATCCATTGCGCCACAGAGCCACGCTTCAAGGCGTTTCTTAGATTTCCAGTTTGGTGCAGATATGCACTGCTGGCCGTGCAAAGATTTTCATATGTGAAAAGTGTGCGGCATAGGCACTGCTGGGATTTGAACCCAGGATCTCCTGTTTACAAGACAGGCGCTTTGACCAACTAAGCCACAGCACCAGGTCTAAAGCCTGGTGCAAATTGGTCGGTATAAAAAGTTTAAAAGAGGTAGCCCGAAAATAGCTGATTACATCATGAAAGAGGTCCCTTAGAGGTTACGGGATTACTTCCAAAACCTGAGGGACATTCAGGCCTCTGTTGAAGGATGAGGGAATATCTGAAATCGTTTCCTTTTGGATCTAAACTCTCAATACTTGTGTCTCAAATGTTTCTGGAACCTCCAGTTACAATCCATCTAAATGCTGTCTCAGCTAGGAGAAATGGAAAGCAATTTTTGCTATGCTTTCAGCTGATCTGATATTTTAAGCATTTGTCTGACTCACAAAGACTCCTGAGTAAAAGAGACCATTCACGACTCTGATGGGACTCAAACCCACAACCTTGGAACACCTCCAGTCGCATCCTAGAAGTCCAGTGTGCTATCCGTTGCGCCACAGCGCCGTAAAAAGGCGCACTTCAAGCAACTATCACGTGTGCAGCACTTCTTAGTTTTCCAGTTTTGTGCCGACGCACACTGTTCGGCACGCGAAGACTTTCATATGTGAATATATATTAAAACGCAACACTCCCATGTCCTGTGGCCTAGGCACTGCTGGGATTTGAACCCAGGATCTCCTGTTTACGAGACAGGCGCTTTGACCAACTAAGCCACAGCGCCCGTTGCTAAGCAAGGTGCAATTTAAAAGTCTGAAAGAGGTAGCAAATAGCTGATTACATCATGAAAGAGGTCCCTTAGAGGTATGAGGATTATTTCCAAAACATAACGGGGCGTTCAGGCCTCAAGGGGATGTCTGAACTCATTTGATTTTGGCTCTACACTCTCAATACTCGTATCTCAAATGTTTCTTGAGCTTTCTACTGATTTTGGCCTAAGCCAGGGGCATTCCAAACATACTTAAAGCCTGTCTGCACCACCTTTTTTTGTTTGTTTGTTATCTTTCTCATTTGAAACAGGTGAATTAACTAATTGACTGATTAGTAACGTACTCTCTGATCTGACTGTGCTGTGTCCAATAAGGATAACAAGAAAAAAAATGTGCTTCTGAAAAAAGTCTGAAAGTGCCAGGTTGAAGCAAATGTCTGTCTTGCAAAGGGACACCATTCGTGACTCTGGCGGGAGTCAGCAACAACCTTTTTAAGGTTTTTACCACCTAGAAGTCCAGGCTGTCTGTCCTGCAGAGACTTTTATATCCGAAAAGCTGGAACGACTAATCCTACAAGCCACAGGTTAGGCACTGCTGGGATTCGAACCCAGGATCTCCTGTTTACTAGACAGGCGCTTTAACCATCTAAGCCACAGCGCCAGGTACTGACCCTGGTTCAACACATCAGGAAAATAGCTGATTACATCATGGAATAGGTCGTTTTGAGGTTCGAGGATTATTTCCAAAACCTGAAACGTGTGCAGGCTTCTGTTCAGGGATAAGGGAATATCTCAGATCATTTTATTTTGGATCTAAACTCTCAATACTCGTGGTCTCAAATGTTTTGTCAACCTCCAGTTACAGTACATCTAAACGCTGTCTCAGCTAGGAGAAATGGAAGGCCATTTTTGCCAGGTTGGTAGCAAACAATAGGTAGTAGCAGATTTTGGTCTAGGCTAGTGGTTTTCGAAACACTGGCAAGATGTGGTATATTCTGTCATGACAAACCTGGAATAAATCTGTTTAGGTGGCAGTGAAATGATTGCTCTAGGTGTCAGGGCAGAAATTAAAATACATAATAGAATATAGAGAAATCCTGTCTTTTTATGATGCCCTCTGAATTACATATTTTTGTTCATGCAGAAGCTGACAACAGAAAATATTTACTGCATTTCAGAATAAACCTTTCTGATTAATTTCCTTTGAAAATGTTTTGAAGAGGATGAGGGTTTCATTGATTTGTTGGGAGAGGAAGCCACAGTGGCAAATCTTGTGGCATCAGATGACTTAGTCCTTTCAGGTCCACCAGTTTTACCAGCTGCACCGCTGCCCTGTGTCCAGGCTCCTTCAGCTGCACTACTGCCCAGCATTCAGGTTCTGCCAGCTGCACCTCTGCCCGGTGCCTAGGTTCCACCCGCTGCACCACTGCCCTGTGTCCCGGCTCCGCCAGTACCCAGTGTCCAGACTCCTTCAGCTACACCACTGCCCTGTGTCCCGGCTTCGCCAGCTGCACCTCTGACCGGCGCCCAGGTTCAACCTGCTGCACCGCTGTCCTATGTCCAGACTCCTTCAGCTGCACTCCTGCCCAGCATTCAGGTTCCACCAGCTGCACCGCTGCCCTGTGTCCAGGCTCCACCAGTGCCCACTGAACATGAGAAAATAACACACTTGTTTCTGTGTGATACAATCATTTTGCTCTCTTGGTTGGCTCTGTTCTTTTCTTTAACTTCCAGCCATATTTAATGGTTAAAGTATTATACTGTGCACTTTTTGTCTTATATTATTATTATTATTATTATTATTATAGAAAAGTTTATGTGTAGAGGAAACAATATTAAGTAAAATACCAAAATGTGTATATGTGAGTATGTATAAGGATATGTATGCATACACTATAATACATATGGGAATATATAATAAATATTAAACAACAATAAACTATTATATATATATATTTATATACACTACCCGTCAAAAGTTTTTGAACTGTAAGATTTTTAAATGTTTTTAAAAGCTCACCTGCTCACGCGGGGCTGAGCGGTGAAGCACTAGCTTCCAGAGCATCTGCCATTCGGTGGAGCTCCAAAAATACTGCTCACCCTCAGCTCTCGTGTCAGGATGGCCGAGCGGTCTAAGGCGCTGCGTTCAGGTCGCAGTCTCCCCTGGAGGCGTGGGTTCGAATCCCACTTCTGACAATGCTAACCTTTGGCTGTGGGCTCAAGCTAGAGTCTTTAACCCTTTGACAAGTTGATATTAAACCTTAACAAAAGCACTGCCACGCATTACACGACCACGAGAGGAATGCTATGGCCGGTGGGCCAGTGGCGCAATGGATAACGCGTCTGACTACGGATCAGAAGATTCTAGGTTCGACTCCTGGCTGGCTCGATCTGCTTCTTTGTCAGCCCATGGCAGTTTTATTATTTCATTTTTTCTTTCTCTTCCCTTCTTCGTTGGACTATTGTTCCCCAGCTTGAACGCAGCGCCTTAGACTGCTCGGCCATCCTGACACGAGGGCTGAGGGTGAGCAGTATTTTTGGAGCTCCACCGAACGGCAGATGATCTGGAAGCTAGTGCTGAGCACAGCCGAAGCACAGCCAAAGCGCATGCCTCGTTGGCGCAGTTAGGCAGCGCGTCAGTCTCATAATCTGAAGGTCGTGAGTTCGAGCCTCACACGGGGCAGGGTGGTTCCTTTTGGCACACGAGAGCCTTTAGACGAAAGAGCGCTTTCCTTTATTCAAAAGGCTCTTCGGCTCCTCTCTAGGGCAGACAGCATGAGATTCTGAGAAAATCCATGTCATTTCAAGTAGTTTCCCTGAATCTCGGCGGGCCTCTCCTTGTTATGTTTCGCAAGCTGATTTGTTTTTATGGCAGATTGTGGTGTTGTTAGGATAGTCTTACAGAGCACGGGACAGTTTCACGGCGGAAGAAGTGTGATTCAGGGTCAGACGCTCTCTCCTCTCCAGGAGGAAGTTACAAGCCTCAGTGCTCTTGCTTGAGCGGTTGCAGCGAACTCAGGTAGCATACTTCCCTGGTGGTCTAGTGGTTAGGATTCGGCGCTCTCACCGCCGCGGCCCGGGTTCGATTCCCGGTCAGGGAATGCACTTTTACCTTCCAGTGGTAGAGCTTCCAAAACTTAGGCGCGGCCAAGAAAGCGTTTGCGTGTGAAAAAGGCCTCCTTCGAGCCGGAGTCGAACCAGCGACCTAAGGATTGCCAACTCTCCACCTACAGTCCTCCGCTCTACCAGCTGAGCTATCGAAGGCACGCAGTTGGGGAAAGGAACCACAACCTATCAGGTTGCTGCAGCTCCACTGCTGGCTAAAAATGCTTCTGCCGCAGACAGACGCGCTGGCTGTTCGACAAGGGAAGCGAAGACAAGCCGAGCTTCCCATACCGCTAGACCATATGGGACCTTCGGCAAGCGTCGGTCGGGCTTGACGGACAGCCTCTACAGCTCCTCGTTAGTATAGTGGACAGTATCTCCGCCTGTCACGCGGAAGACCGGGGTTCGATTCCCCGACGGGGAGACCTTTGCTGATACCCAAGGACCCACACAAACTTTTTTTTTTGCTCCAGCAAGGGCTCGCGGACGACCGCTTTAAGGTCAGCTTGAGCTAAAAGCAATGCGTTGGCCGGGAATCGAACCCGGGTCAACTGCTTGGAAGGCAGCTATGCTCACCACTATACCACCAACGCAGGCGCTTTTGTGCAGTCAGCGACCCGGCACAGAAAAGAACACGTGAACTTTTTTTATTGACCTGACCTACCCAAGCTCTCCGTTAAAAACAAACAAGCTCTACCACATAATAACACATTTTATTCAGCCACTTCATGTTTAATATTATGATATGATTTGACAAGTGCATTTAACAGATGACACTTCCAACAAAAAACATGTGCAGCTGGTTTGTAAAAGGAGTTTGTATGCACAGTTTGGCTGAGATTTCGTTGCATTTGCACCATTCTGAACAGCAGGCGCCTTTGCCGCTCCAGCAAAGGCGGCAAATACGGACAACCTCCTTCCGCTCGGCGTTGGCAGAAGGCCCGACCACGGGGGACAAGCGCAAACGTGCTCACTCTGCTTTTAACGCTCTTGTGCGGCTCTGCCGTAAGCAGAGCCCCCAAAAATACAGAACACTCGCAAACGTTCCCCTCCACGGAAATCTTTAGTAAAAGGCGAAAGATTTATGCGACAATGAAGAGAAACTCGAGCTGTACCTCCGCCCCCTTGGGCCTGCGTGCTCCCTCTACTACACCGCTCTGCTCACCGAGGGTAATCTAGGATGCAAACTCCTGCCAGCACGCTTTTCATCAGCTGGTCGCTTGCTGGTCCTCGTGCAGTTTTTTCAACGGGAGCGACGGCCAGCCTCTGCAGCTCCTCGTTAGTATAGTGGACAGTTGTTGTGAACAACAGTCAAGATGGCATTCCAGGGACCAGTTTACGACAGGGCCCCTCTCTAACTGCTGGTGTGTAAGAAGATGTGCCACACTGTGATTGGATCTTTGGTGAATGAACATGAACAAGTGTTCAGCAGCATCAGATAAGATGTTAGGACAACTACCAGACACCTCTTCCAGAGCAGGAAGGGGAACCTTCTGCACCCACCAAAACCAAGGAGAGGACTTCTCATTGGACGACACATTGACTCTAACCACCAAACTCATTCCTAAGATTTAGGCAAGGACTGCCATAAAAATTCCTTCAGGACCCCCTGGATGGAGCAGCAGTGACTGAAATAAAGAGAGGCCACAGAGATCTATCTAAATCCATTCATACCTAAGTTTGGAGGCCTTAATTTGATCGAAACTGCATCACATCCACTCCATCTTCATGCAAAGCACAGTTTATGTTAATGGTTACTGACTGTTAAAACAACAGGTCATGGGACGGTCCTGTTAACAGATAAACAAATGCATGGACGATGATTTAACCATTTCATATTGTGTTTGGTGTCTATCTGTTCCCTACGATGCCTTTAATAGTTTGAAAGAGGTTTGGTAAAGAAATAATGCATGGGTAAAATGTTAAAGACACTATTTTAACACTGTACTTTTTGCTATGCAAATGAGTTCCACACTAGGGTGGGCAACACCGGGGCTGCTTCCGATAACAGTGGCCAATCACACTCCAGGTTCGGCAAGGCGCCACATTTCAATCTGCTCCTCATTAGAAAGGGATAAATATGTCCCCCGGGTAGACACACCCTTGTTCTGCTTTTCCAGCTCGACGGGGAAGGAGACATTAACAGACACCCCACGTCCTGAGTTTCTGACCTGACGAGGAAAGAGACTACAAGACGGTTAAGGTGAAGCTTTCGCGGGCAAAACCTTTTACATTGCTTTCAGCTGCACTCTAACCTGAAACGTGTGCAGGCTTCTGTTCAGGGATAAGGGAATATCTCAGATCATTTCATTTTGGATCTAAACTCTCAACACTCGTGGTCTCAAATGTTTTGTCAACCTCCAGTTACAGTACATCTAAACGCTGTCTCAGCTAGGAGAAATGGAAGGCCATTTTTGCCAGGTAGGTAGCCAACAATAGGTAGTAGCAGATTTTGGCCTAAGCTAGTGGTTTTCGAACCATTCTTGTTATCTCCCTTATGTAAAACAGGTGAATTGAGCTAATTGGTAGAGTACTCTATGATTGGACTTGGGTGTGCCCAATAAGGGATATAAGCAGAACATGAAGGGTAGCTTTCTGAAGTAGTTTGTGGACCCCAGGTTTAAGCACACGCTTGTCTTACAAAGACAAGCGAGCAAAAGAGGCTAACCACGACTCTGGTGGGACTCGAACCCACAACCTTTGAATACCTCCATTCGCAACCTAGAAGTCCAATGCGCTATCCATTGCGCCACAGAGCCACGCTTCAAGGCGTTTCTTAGATTTCCAGTTTGGTGCAGATATGCACTGCTGGCCGTGCAAAGATTTTCATATGTGAAAAGTGTGCGGCATAGGCACTGCTGGGATTTGAACCCAGGATCTCCTGTTTACAAGACAGGCGCTTTGACCAACTAAGCCACAGCACCAGGTCTAAAGCCTGGTGCAAATTGGTCGGTATAAAAAGTTTAAAAGAGGTAGCCCGAAAATAGCTGATTACATCATGAAAGAGGTCCCTTAGAGGTTACGGGATTACTTCCAAAACCTGAGGGACATTCAGGCCTCTGTTGAAGGATGAGGGAATATCTGAAATCGTTTCCTTTTGGATCTAAACTCTCAATACTTGTGTCTCAAATGTTTCTGGAACCTCCAGTTACAATCCATCTAAATGCTGTCTCAGCTAGGAGAAATGGAAAGCAATTTTTGCTATGCTTTCAGCTGATCTGATATTTTAAGCATTTGTCTGACTCACAAAGACTCCTGAGTAAAAGAGACCATTCACGACTCTGATGGGACTCAAACCCACAACCTTGGAACACCTCCAGTCGCATCCTAGAAGTCCAGTGTGCTATCCGTTGCGCCACAGCGCCGTAAAAAGGCGCACTTCAAGCAACTATCACGTGTGCAGCACTTCTTAGTTTTCCAGTTTTGTGCCGACGCACACTGTTCGGCACGCGAAGACTTTCATATGTGAATATATATTAAAACGCAACACTCCCATGTCCTGTGGCCTAGGCACTGCTGGGATTTGAACCCAGGATCTCCTGTTTACGAGACAGGCGCTTTGACCAACTAAGCCACAGCGCCCGTTGCTAAGCAAGGTGCAATTTAAAAGTCTGAAAGAGGTAGCAAATAGCTGATTACATCATGAAAGAGGTCCCTTAGAGGTATGAGGATTATTTCCAAAACATAACGGGGCGTTCAGGCCTCAAGGGGATGTCTGAACTCATTTGATTTTGGCTCTACACTCTCAATACTCGTATCTCAAATGTTTCTTGAGCTTTCTACTGATTTTGGCCTAAGCCAGGGGCATTCCAAACATACTTAAAGCCTGTCTGCACCACCTTTTTTTGTTTGTTTGTTATCTTTCTCATTTGAAACAGGTGAATTAACTAATTGACTGATTAGTAACGTACTCTCTGATCGGACTGTGCTGTGTCCAATAAGGATAACAAGGAAAAAATGTGCTTCTGAAAAAAGTCTGAAAGTGCCAGGTTGAAGCAAATGTCTGTCTTGCAAAGGGACACCATTCGTGACTCTGGCGGGAGTCAGCAACAACCTTTTTAAGGTTTTTACCACCTAGAAGTCCAGGCTGTCTGTCCTGCAGAGACTTTTATATCCGAAAAGCTGGAACGACTAATCCTACAAGCCACAGGTTAGGCACTGCTGGGATTCGAACCCAGGATCTCCTGTTTACTAGACAGGCGCTTTAACCATCTAAGCCACAGCGCCAGGTACTGACCCTGGTTCAACACATCAGGAAAATAGCTGATTACATCATGGAATAGGTCGTTTTGAGGTTCGAGGATTATTTCCAAAACCTGAAACGTGTGCAGGCTTCTGTTCAGGGATAAGGGAATATCTCAGATCATTTTATTTTGGATCTAAACTCTCAATACTCGTGGTCTCAAATGTTTTGTCAACCTCCAGTTACAGTACATCTAAACGCTGTCTCAGCTAGGAGAAATGGAAGGCCATTTTTGCCAGGTTGGTAGCAAACAATAGGTAGTAGCAGATTTTGGTCTAGGCTAGTGGTTTTCGAAACACTGGCAAGATGTGGTATATTCTGTCATGACAAACCTGGAATAAATCTGTTTAGGTGGCAGTGAAATGATTGCTCTAGGTGTCAGGGCAGAAATTAAAATACATAATAGAATATAGAGAAATCCTGTCTTTTTATGATGCCCTCTGAATTACATATTTTTGTTCATGCAGAAGCTGACAACAGAAAATATTTACTGCATTTCAGAATAAACCTTTCTGATTAATTTCCTTTGAAAATGTTTTGAAGAGGATGAGGGTTTCATTGATTTGTTGGGAGAGGAAGCCACAGTGGCAAATCTTGTGGCATCAGATGACTTAGTCCTTTCAGGTCCACCAGTTTTACCAGCTGCACCGCTGCCCTGTGTCCAGGCTCCTTCAGCTGCACTACTGCCCAGCATTCAGGTTCTGCCAGCTGCACCTCTGCCCGGTGCCTAGGTTCCACCCGCTGCACCACTGCCCTGTGTCCCGGCTCCGCCAGTACCCAGTGTCCAGACTCCTTCAGTTACACCACTGCCCTGTGTCCCGGCTCCGCCAGCTGCACCTCTGACCGGCGCCCAGGTTCAACCTGCTGCACCGCTGTCCTATGTCCAGACTCCTTCAGCCGCACTCCTGCCCAGCATTCAGGTTCCACCAGCTGCACCGCTGCCCTGTGTCCAGGCTCCACCAGTGCCCACTGAACATGAGAAAATAACACACTTGTTTCTGTGTGATACAATCATTTTGCTCTCTTGGTTGGCTCTGTTCTTTTCTTTAACTTCCAGCCATATTTAATGGTTAAAGTATTATACTGTGCACTTTTTGTCTTATATTATTATTATTATTATTATTATTATAGAAAAGTTTATGTGTAGAGGAAACAATATTAAGTAAAATACCAAAATGTGTATATGTGAGTATGTATAAGGATATGTATGCATACACTATAATACATATGGGAATATATAATAAATATTAAACAACAATAAACTATTATATATATATTTATATACACTACCCGTCAAAAGTTTTTGAACTGTAAGATTTTTAAATGTTTTTAAAAGCTCACCTGCTCACGCGGGGCTGAGCGGTGAAGCACTAGCTTCCAGAGCATCTGCCATTCGGTGGAGCTCCAAAAATACTGCTCACCCTCAGCTCTCGTGTCAGGATGGCCGAGCGGTCTAAGGCGCTGCGTTCAGGTCGCAGTCTCCCCTGGAGGCGTGGGTTCGAATCCCACTTCTGACAATGCTAACCTTTGGCTGTGGGCTCAAGCTAGAGTCTTTAACCCTTTGACAAGTTGATATTAAACCTTAACAAAAGCACTGCCACGCATTACACGACCACGAGAGGAATGCTATGGCCGGTGGGCCAGTGGCGCAATGGATAACGCGTCTGACTACGGATCAGAAGATTCTAGGTTCGACTCCTGGCTGGCTCGATCTGCTTCTTTGTCAGCCCATGGCAGTTTTATTATTTCATTTTTTCTTTCTCTTCCCTTCTTCGTTGGACTATTGTTCCCCAGCTTGAACGCAGCGCCTTAGACTGCTCGGCCATCCTGACACGAGGGCTGAGGGTGAGCAGTATTTTTGGAGCTCCACCGAACGGCAGATGATCTGGAAGCTAGTGCTGAGCACAGCCGAAGCACAGCCAAAACGCATGCCTCGTTGGCGCAGTTAGGCAGCGCGTCAGTCTCATAATCTGAAGGTCGTGAGTTCGAGCCTCACACGGGGCAGGGTGGTTCCTTTTGGCACACGAGAGCCTTTAGACGAAAGAGCGCTTTCCTTTATTCAAAAGGCTCTTCGGCTCCTCTCTAGGGCAGACAGCATGAGATTCTGAGAAAATCCATGTCATTTCAAGTAGTTTCCCTGAATCTCGGCGGGCCTCTCCTTGTTATGTTTCGCAAGCTGATTTGTTTTTATGGCAGATTGTGGTGTTGTTAGGATAGTCTTACAGAGCACGGGACAGTTTCACGGCGGAAGAAGTGTGATTCAGGGTCAGACGCTCTCTCCTCTCCAGGAGGAAGTTACAAGCCTCAGTGCTCTTGCTTGAGCGGTTGCAGCGAACTCAGGTAGCATACTTCCCTGGTGGTCTAGTGGTTAGGATTCGGCGCTCTCACCGCCGCGGCCCGGGTTCGATTCCCGGTCAGGGAATGCACTTTTACCTTCCAGTGGTAGGGCTTCCAAAACTTAGGCGCGGCCAAGAAAGCGTTTGCGTGTGAAAAAGGCCTCCTTCGAGCCGGAGTCGAACCAGCGACCTAAGGATTGCCAACTCTCCACCTACAGTCCTCCGCTCTACCAGCTGAGCTATCGAAGGCACGCAGCTGAGGAAAGGAACCACAACCTATCAGGTTGCTGCAGCTCCACTGCTGGCTAAAAATGCTTCTGCCGCAGACAGACGCGCTGGCTGTACGACAAGGGAAGCGAAGACAAGCCGAGCTTCCCATACCGGGAGTCGAACCCGGGCCGCCTGGGTGAAAACCAGGAATCCTGACCGCTAGACCATATGGGACCTTCGGCAAGCGTCGGTCGGGCTTGACGAACAGCCTCTACAGCTCCTCGTTAGTATAGTGGACAGTATCTCTGCCTGTCACGCGGAAGACCGGGGTTCGATTCCCCGACGGGGAGACCTTTGCTGATACCCAAGGACCCACACAAACTTTTTTTTTTTTTGCTCCAGCAAGGGCTCGCGGACGACCGCTTCAAGGTCAGCTTGAGCCAAAAGCAATGCGTTGGCCGGGAATCGAACCCGGGTCAACTGCTTGGAAGGCAGCTATGCTCACCACTATACCACCAACGCAGGCGCTTTTGTGCGGTCAGCGAAGGAACTGAAACGCTCTTTGTTTGGACCCGGCACAGAAAAGAACACGTGAACTTTTTTAATTGACCTGACCTACCCAAGCTCTCCGTTAAAAACAAACAAGCTCTACCACATAATAACACATTTTATTCAGCCACTTCATGTTTAATATTATGATATGATTTGACAAGTGCATTTAACAGATGACACTTCCAACAAAAAACATGTGCAGCTGGTTTGTAAAAGGAGTTTGTATGCACAGTTTGGCTGAGATTTCGTTGCATTTGCACCATTCTGAACAGCAGGCGTCACCAGCGTCTTGAAACGGCGAACCGTTCTGCGAAGCCACTGGGTCAAACTGCCGCTCCGGCAAAGGCGGCAAATACGGACAACCTCCTTCCGCTCGGCGTTGGCAGAAGGCCCGACCACGGGGGACAAGCGCAAACGTGCTCACTCTGCTTTTAACGCTCTTGTGCGGCTCTGCCGTAAGCAGAGCCCCCAAAAATACAGAACACTCGCAAACGTTCCCCTCCACGGAAATCTTTAGTAAAAGGCGAAAGATTTATGCGACAATGAAGAGAAACTCGAGCTGTACCTCCGCCCCCTTGGGCCTGCGTGCTCCCTCTACTACACCGCTCTGCTCACCGAGGGTAATCTAGGATGCAAACTCCTGCCAGCACGCTTTTCATCAGCTGGTCGCTTGCTGGTCCTCGTGCAGTTTTTTCAGCGGGAGCGACGGCCGGCCTCTGCAGCTCCTCGTTAGTATAGTGGACAGTTGTTGTGAACAACAGTCAAGATGGCATTCCAGGGACCAGTTTACGACAGGGCCCCTCTCTAACTGCTGGTGTGTAAGAAGATGTGCCACACTGTGATTGGATCTTTGGTGAATGAACATGAACAAGTGTTCAGCAGCATCAGATAAGATGTTAGGACAACTACCAGACACCTCTTCCAGAGCAGGAAGGGGAACCTTCTGCACCCACCAAAACCAAGGAGAGGACTTCTCATTGGACGACACATTGACTCTAACCACCAAACTCATTCCTAAGATTTAGGCAAGGACTGCCATAAAAATTCCTTCAGGACCCCCTGGATGGAGCAGCAGTGACTGAAATAAAGAGAGGCCACAGAGATCTATCTAAATCCATTCATACCTAAGTTTGGAGGCCTTAATTTGATCGAAACTGCATCACATCCACTCCATCTTCATGCAAAGCACAGTTTATGTTAATGGTTACTGACTGTTAAAACAACAGGTCATGGGACGGTCCTGTTAACAGATAAACAAATGCATGGACGATGATTTAACCATTTCATATTGTGTTTGGTGTCTATCTGTTCCCTACGATGCCTTTAATAGTTTGAAAGAGGTTTGGTAAAGAAATAATGCATGGGTAAAATGTTAAAGACACTATTTTAACACTGTACTTTTTGCTATGCAAATGAGTTCCACACTAGGGTGGGCAACACCGGGGCTGCTTCCGATAACAGTGGCCAATCACACTCCAGGATCGGCAAGGCGCCACATTTCAATCTGCTCCTCATTAGAAAGGGATAAATATGTCCCCCGGGTAGACACACCCTTGTTCTGCTTTTCCACGCCGACGGGGAAGGAGACATTAACAGACACCCCACGTCCTGAGTTTCTGACCTGACGAGGAAAGAGACTACAAGACGGTTAAGGTGAAGCTTTCGCGGGCAAAACCTTTTACATTGCTTTCAGCTGCACTCTAACCTGAAACGTGTGCAGGCTTCTGTTCAGGGATAAGGGAATATCTCAGATCATTTCATTTTGGATCTAAACTCTCAACACTCGTGGTCTCAAATGTTTTGTCAACCTCCAGTTACAGTACATCTAAACGCTGTCTCAGCTAGGAGAAATGGAAGGCCATTTTTGCCAGGTAGGTAGCCAACAATAGGTAGTAGCAGATTTTGGCCTAAGCTAGTGGTTTTCGAACCATTCTTGTTATCTCCCTTATGTAAAACAGGTGAATTGAGCTAATTGGTAGAGTACTCTATGATTGGACTTGGGTGTGCCCAATAAGGGATATAAGCAGAACATGAAGGGTAGCTTTCTGAAGTAGTTTGTGGACCCCAGGTTTAAGCACACGCTTGTCTTACAAAGATAAGCGAGCAAAAGAGGCTAACCACGACTCTGGTGGGACTCGAACCCACAACCTTTGAATACCTCCATTTGCAACCTAGAAGTCCAATGCGCTATCCATTGCGCCACAGAGCCACGCTTCAAGGCGTTTCTTAGATTTCCAGTTTGGTGCAGATATGCACTGCTGGCCGTGCAAAGATTTTCATATGTGAAAAGCGTGCAGCATAGGCATTTCTGGGATTTGAACCCAGGATCTCCTGTTTACAAGACAGGCGCTTTGACCAACTAAGCCACAGCACCAGGTCTAAAGCCTGGTGCAAATTGGTCGGTATAAAAAGTCTAAAAGAGGTAGCCTGTCAGGAAAATAGCTGATTACATCATGAAAGAGGTCCCTTAGAGGTTACGGGATTATTTCCAAAACCTGAGGGACATTCAGGCCTCTGTTGAAGGATGAGGGAATATCTGAAATCGTTTCCCTTTGGATCTAAACTCTCAATACTTGTCTCAAATGTTTCTGGAACCTCCAGTTACAATCCATCTAAATGCTGTCTCAGCTAGGAGAAATGGAAAGCAATTTTTGCTATGCTTTCAGCTGATCTGATATTTTAAGCATTTGTCTGACTCACAAAGACTCCTGAGTAAAAGAGACCATTCACGACTCTGATGGGACTCAAACCCACAACCTTGGAACACCTCCAGTCGCATCCTAGAAGTCCAGTGTGCTATCCGTTGCGCCACAGAGCCGTAAAAAGGCGCACTTCAAGCAACTATCACGTGTGCAGCACTTCTTAGTTTTCCGGTTTTGTGCCGATGCACACTGTTCGGCACGCGAAGACTTTCATATGTGAATATATATTAAAATATAACACACCCCTATACTGTGGCCTAGGCACTGCTGGGATTTGAACCCAGGATCTCCTGTTTACGAGACAGGTGCTTTGACCAACTAAGCCATAGCGCCTGTTGCTAAGCAAGGTGCAATTTGTTGGCATTAAAAGTCTAAAAGAGGTAGCAAATAGCTGATTACATCATGAAAGAGGTCCCTTAGAGGTATGAGGATTATTTCCAAAACATAACGGGGCGTTCAGGCCTCAATGGGATGTCTGAACTCATTTGATTTTAGCTCTACACTCTCAATACTCATATCTCAAATGTTTCTTGAGCTTTCTACTGATTTTGGCCTAAGCCAGGGGCATTCTAAACATTCTTGAAGCCTGTCTGCACCACCTTTTATGGTTTGTTTGTTATCTTTCTCATTTGAAACAGGTGAATTAACTAATTGTCTGATTAGTAACATACTCTCTGATCTGACTGTGCTGTGTCCAATAAGGAAAACAAGGAAAAAATGTGCTTCTGAAAAAGTCTGAAAGTGCCAGGTTGAAGCAAATGTCTGTCTTGCAAAGGGACAGCATTCATGACTCTGGCGGGAGTTAACAACAACCTTTTTAAGGTTTTTACCACCTAGAAGTCCAGGCTGTCTGTCCTGCAGAGACTGAAAAGCTGGAACGACTACTTCTACAAGAAACAGTTTAGGCACTGCTGGGATTCGAACCCAGGATCTCCTGTTTACTAGACAGGCGCTTTAACCATCTAAGCCACAGCGCCAGGTACTGACCCTGGTTCAACACATCAGGAAAATAGCTGATTACATCATGGAATAGGTCGTTTTGAGGTTCGAGGATTATTTCCAAAACCTGAAACGTGTGCAGGCTTCTGTTCAGGGATAAGGGAATATCTCAGATCATTTTATTTTGGATCTAAACTCTCAATACTCGTGGTCTCAAATGTTTTGTCAACCTCCAGTTACAGTACATCTAAACGCTGTCTCAGCTAGGAGAAATGGAAGGCCATTGTTGCCAGGTTGGTAGCAAACAATAGGTAGTAGCAGATTTTGGTCTAAGCTAGTGGTTTTCGAACCATTCTTGTTATCTCCCTTATGTAAAACAGGTGAATTGAGCTAATTGGTAGAGTACTCTATGATTGGACTTGGGTGTGCCCAATAAGGGAAATAAGCAGAACATGAAGGGTAGCTTTCTGAAGTAGTTTGTGGACCCCAGGTTTAAGCACACGCTTGTCTTACAAAGACATCTGAGCAAAAGAGACTAACCACGACCTTTGAATACCTCCATTCGCAACCTAGACGTCCAATGCGCTATCCATTGCACCACAGAGCCACGCTGCAAGAAGATTCTTAGATTTCCAGTTTGGTGCTGATATGCACTGCTGGCCGTGCAAAGATTTTCATATGTGAAAAGTGTGTGGCATAGGCACTGCTGGGATTTGAACCCAGGATCTGTCGTAGCGAGGCCGGTTAGCTCAGTTGGTTAGAGCGTGGTGCTAATGACGCCAAGGTCGCGGGTTCAGTCCCCTCCTCTCTGGGGACCTTCTAGCTTTGTGCTTCTCGCAAGTGGCCGGCGGTCTCACAGAAATTCCAGCAGGCCAGAACGCACATGGACCTGGCTGAAGTTGCGGTACCTGACAACCACAAGTCTGTAAAATTAATCCAATAGTATGCTGAGTTCCATCTTTAAAAAACCAATTAAATTACGAACTCCATTTTTGGCCAACTAATGAAATTGCAAGGTCCATTTTTCATAAACCAATCACCGCACGTAGTCCATTTTTGTCCATCTTTGAGCGCATTCCATCCAATCCAATTAAGTTACGAATTCCCTTTTTGGCCGTCCAATGAAATTGCAAGGTCCATTTTTCATACACCAGTTACCGCATTCCATCCAATCTCCGCTCAGGTATGTTATTTATATTTCGCTCGGGTATGGTATTTATATTTTGTTAATGAAATGGCTTACGTTTTTTGTATTTTATGAATAGCAAGATTGGCTCCGTAAAATTAGCCTTCGATTACCTCAGCTGTTAGAATTCAGTCAACTCGATAAGGTAACGTTAACTGTCATTGATGTGTAAACCTAACAGCTATATATTTGTAATGTAAATAGTTTTATCCGGTGTTGTCTGACTTTGTGTAACTTCAGTTAGCAAACCTTATTTTTTGATAGGTAACTTTACCTAACTTACTTGTAATTACACAAGATAGTATATAGATATCATATACTTAATGGGACACAAGGCATCTGAGCACAAAAAATAAATTTGGATAATGTTGATTAAATTTTGGGTGTTTTGTTTAACTTGTTTAACACCGGTGGTATTCCCTGTCAAAAATGACCAGTCATTAGAAGTGAATGGATGAGACTACAATAAGGGTATAAAATTGAGTTCTGGCACATGCCCTTATTAGATGGACACAGTTAGCACAATATATGTTTCATCTGAGTATTTGTTTTAGTCAAAATAATCCATACATTATGCTTTTTTTTTTTTTTCAAAAACGAGTTGTATGAACCCAGGTCAATGAGGCATACAGGCCATAAATAGCAAATAGAAGTTCAAAACTTGTAATGTCCATAAAAACTTAAGTTGCTAAAAAGATCTATCACAACATTAGGTGAATATATATCTATTATTGTGGATTCATAATCTGCTATAATGTGGCAGTCATTTTGTACCAGGAACACATAACATGAAATGAACACAAAAGGAGGGTTAATGCTGTGTTGTTGGGCTACAAAGGCAGTTAGTGTAACATATTCTGTATTGTTTCAGGCAACAACATGGCTTCAGCTAAGTCACACAAAGGCATGAGCGATGCTGACTGGCTTGCGCGTCTGGCGAGTTTTGCCCCGAACAGGAGTTTGGCCATCTAGGGAGGGGAATAGACCTTCCCCCCGACAAAAAAGATGGCATGAGTTGTATCAGAAGGTAAATTATGCAGCTAGATTCATGGCCGAACTCGTATGATAATACATTGTGCTATTTTTATTTATGTTTATGGATAAGTTATTATTTACAATGGAAATACAATGTAATATTGATATAATTACGATGACTTGTGGCTGTTTTGAGATAATGTGGACAACAGTGTCATAGCTATACATTATGTTCACAGATAGAAAAGTGCCCTCTGCAAATGAGGGGGCAGACCACCCTTCTGAAGGAAGCTCAGAAGTGTATTTGCGGATTTCACAAGGTAATTTCAATTAGCCCAGTTCAAATTGCATCAATAGATGTGCTTGCAATATCAATGTGTCTTTATATCTAAAATCAAATTAGGAGGACTGCATAATATTATGTCTGGTATATTTTTGTGCATGTATTATAGGTTCTTCCAGCAGCCACAGTGGATGCATCACAGAGCACCCCTGCCCAAAGCACACCCTCCATCAGTGATGTGTCACGTCCTGCAAAGACGGCCAAACTGACATTGTCAATGGTAAGCAGACCTTACTATTGCAGGCATTACTGCAGACACTGAAACATCTCAACCTTTTCCTATAGTCCTAGGGTTTTGTTATCACTGACTATGACAAACCTTTTCAGTTTGAAAAGTCAAGGTTTGGAGGCTCACATGTGGCAGTAGCAAAACCCAATTTGAGCACCCAGAGGAAAACCTCTCAGGTTAATATGAAAGACATCATGACTTTATCATGACATCATCACATCATCACTACATCATTTTATTTCATTAAAAAACATTTCACAATCCCCTTCACAGATTAATCATAACGTTTGACTCCACAGAGATTAGAGCACTCCAGTTCAGCCACAGCTTCATGCCCACCCTCTGATCCTCGTCCTCCTCCATCCCCCAAACCTCATCGGCCTGTCATCCAGTCCTCCTCTTCCTTCTTCCTTCCTCCAGCTCAGAGATCACAACGCATCAAAGAAACAGCAACACCATCGACTATTTCTGAGTTTGCTGTTGGGAGCAGCCCAGTAAGATGTCATTCAAAATACATATAAACATGCCTTTGTCATTTAATGCTGTCTTAGCTTTTACTTAAACCAGTGTTTTTGATAATATCAGCAGGTCTCATCTCAGCCAGAAGACCCTTTGGATCTCCCACTATGGTTGGTGCAAAGGGAAAGCTGGAGCTGCGTGAAAACTTACAGTTGTGGCATCCCCCCCAACACCAGCCCTGTTGTACCACCGAGCGCCAACACCTGATAGATTTTTTTCACAGCGGCTCTTGCTCTGGATGCCATATAGGCTATGGAAGGTGCGGCTCCAGTGTACTAACCCTGCCTGTGCCAGGCATCAGCTATGTGGTGGTGGTCTGCACAGGAGGGTACGACAGGTGTTAGATATTGACAGATACTACAACCTGGTGACAGAGACCCTGATCTGTACCAGGTGTAGGACCAGCTACCTGTCCTGGAGTCATGCTGTGCTGCAGCAGTTGGACCTGGCCCGTCGATCTGAATTCAGGGTCATTCTCACACGCAAGTAATTATTTTGCAGTCATGTTCACTCATATGCTACTTTTTTTGATAAATATTTCCTACAATAATTAAATACCTGATAATAGGATAATTGAATAAATAATTTTTTTTCTAAGGTATGCCTGTGACATTCGAGTTCTTCGCTTGTTGCGTGAGAGGGGCATGGGGAATGGCCCAGTGAGGATCATCGGCCAGCTGAGGGAGAACCACAGTGAGGAGTGGTTAAAACGTGTGGCTCGGTACACATCAGAGTGTGTGGCCTTTTTGGATAATCCTGGCCTGCATCCACTGCACTTCCAGGAACCACCACCACTTGCTCCAGTACCCAGCTACAAATGGCTCCTCACTGTATACAGTCAGGACATCCTCAACAGGCTCGATCACATCAAGGCCAGCATCACATCCACGTACAGATCAATTTTAAAAATGGATTCAACTAAGAAGGTCAGAGGAGCTGCTTTAATGACTGTACCCTTATCTATAATGTATTATCAGACCAAAAGAGCTTTATTTGTCAATGTTACTGATTTGAATGTATGTTGTATTATTTGCTGTGTTTATTGTTTCTTTCAGATCACCAACAAGTTGAGTGGGCCTGCGAAAGGCACAGCACAGTGGCTTACCTCAGTAGGCAATGAGGTAGGTCAGGTGTTGATGAGTGTCCTGACTGCGAATGAAGGGGCTGGGTTAGACCTCATGGCTGCAGGGCTCATGGAGAGATACCAGAGAGCTGGTGTTGGTCCTCCCACTATCCTGTATGTGGACTGTGACTGTTGCAAGGAAGTGGGAGAGACTGATGTCATCGTCCGCCTAGACATTTGGCATTTTATGCGACATCTGGCAGTAGGATGCACCACAGATGCCCACCAGTTGTACCCTACTTTTATGGTTAGGTTGTCGTCTTGTATTTTTGAGTGGGACGCAGGGGATCTCACTCTGCTGAGAAGGGCCAAGAGGGAGCAACTCACCCAACAGTGCTGGCCTGCAATGACGGAGGCAGAGCTTGACCGCCATATAAGCAAAGATGAGCTGGCCCAACACTGTAGGAGGAGAACACGAGGAGAGGAAACCACTATCCGCCTCCTTGATATGCTTATCAGAGAGCTCATGGGTGGCAAGGGGAATGACGCCCTTGGTGTTCCTCTCCTTGACAGTGTGAGGATGCAGCACATCTGGCATATCCAGAGGCGGCACGTCACCTGTATTCAGGACCCTCCAGATGTGCTGCTCTACACGGAAACTGGAACCATAATCAAGGGCGGGATGGTTCTAAAAACTTATCGGTGTGCCAGAGGCTCCACATCCCTGGAATCATTTCACTGCCACCTAAACAGATTTATTCCAGGTTTGTCATGACAGAATATACCACATCTTGCCATTCCTGTTTATTTAGATATTTGCAGTTAACAGATAATGTTTTCTCTTTTGCAGTTTCTCAAAACAATGTTTGGCAGCCTGAACTTCCAGATTTACCTCCTGGAAGGTTTGTTACGCTGGAATCAGGACCGGGCTGCAGCTGCTGTCGCTGGTGGAGGTTCAACCCTGCGTAATTACACAGGGGAGCTAGTTTACTCTGTCAATGAGAACTACAATAAGTTGTAGGGCAGGAAATTGGTCCCTAGCTTCACTCCACCTGCAGTATACACAGGTAAAGATATTTTGATAAATGCAGTTCACAATGTAGCATGTTTTTGTTAAAATTACAAGTGCTTCTGCAAAAATTATACTACCAGAATTTTTGTACACTGGATTCTTTGCTCTAGGTGTCAGGGCAAAAATTAAAATACATAATAGAATATAGAGAAATCCTGTCTTTTTATGATGCCCTCTGAATTACATATTTTTGTTCATGCAGAAGCTGACAACAGAAAATATTTACTGCATTTCAGAATAAACCTTTCTGATTAATTTCCTTTGAAAATGTTTCTTGTTACAAATATTTCCCCAGGGGAGCTCATTGGAGTGCAGTACTTGTTGAGGCAGAATAGTCAGCCCCTGGAGGACATGTGCCCTACCTCTGATAGGACCTCTCAGTTGCTGGAGGAGATAGATGTGGAAGAGGATGAGGGTTTCATTGATTTGTTGGGAGAGGAAGCCACAGTGGAAAATCTTGTGGCATCAGATAACTTAGTCCTTTCAGGTCCACCAGTTTTACCAGCTGCACCGCTGCCCTGTGTCCAGGTTCCACCCGCTGCACCACTGCCCTGTGTCCCGGCTCCGCCAGTACCCAGTGTCCAGACTCCTTCAGCTACACCACTGCCCTGTGTCCCGGCTCCGCCAGCTGCACCTCTGACCGGCACCGAATGTTCAACCCGCTGCACCGCTGTCTTATGTCCAGGCTCCACCAGTACCCAGTGTCCAGACTCCTTCAGCTGCACTACTGCCCAGCATTCAGGTTCCACCAGCTGCACCGCTGCCCTGTGTCCAGGCTGGCCATAGCCAGTACAAAGGCAAAATATTTTGCCCAAATAAAGAAACAATTACTAAGGAGCAGTGGTTACTGAATATGAGAAAATAACACACTTGTTTCTGTGTGATACATTCATTTTGCTCTCTTGGTTGGCTCTGTTCTTTTCTTTACCTTCCAGCCATATTTAATGGGTAAAGTATTATACTGTGCACTTTTTGTCTTATATTATTATTATTATTATTATTATTATTATAGAAAAGTTTATGTGTAGAGGAAACAATATTAAGTAAAGTGGGTTCGAATCCCACTTCTGAAAATGCTAACCCTTGGCCATGGGCTCAAGCTAGAGTCTTTAACCCTTTGGCAAGTTGATATTAAACCTGAACAAAAGCACTGCAACAACACTGCCACGCATTACACGAACACGAGAGGGATACTATGACTGCATTTATATGACACTAGGCCTACTAAAACACTGGATTTCAATTGCATTGCACGTCCAACGCTTTCAGAGGACGCCATAAAATTGAATGCCGTTTCATTTAATGAGATTCAGGGAAACTACTTGAAATGACACGGATTTTCTCAGAATCTCATGCTGTCTGCCCTACAGAGGAGCCGAAGATCCTTTTGGCCGCAGGAGAAATGGACAATCACACGAAAGGGAATAAAGGGAAAGCGCTCTTTCGTCTAAAGGCTCTCGTGCGCCAAAAGGCACCACCCTGCCCCGTGTGAGGCTCGAACTCACAACCTTCAGATTATGAGACTGACGCGCTGCCTAACTGCGCCAACGAGGCATGTGCTTTAGTGGGGCTGAGCGGTGAAGCACTAGCTTCCAGATCATCTGCCATTCGGTGGAGCTCCAAAAATAGTGCTCACCCTCAGCTCTCGTGTCAGGATGGCCGAGCGGTCTTTCCATTGGGGCGGGATTTCCATTGGGCACAAAGAAAAGAGACCCTATTTCCTCTGTGCTGGTGACTGGCTACTGTTTAGTTGTAGATTTAAGTAAAAGATTGTGCTTTCATCTTTAAGGCCCTTCTTGGTCTTAATCCACAATATGTGTGTGGACGCTCAAGACGCTACCTCTAGGGTCACTTGGGTTGTGCAGCCAACTTCTCCTCTCTGTTTTCCGCTCTGGCTTCAAGTCTAAAAGACATCTGGCTTTTTTAGCTGTCCTCCCTAAGCACTGGAAGAGTCTCCCTCTTCATCTTAGGTCCACCCTCACCATTGGAATATTTTTAATCCACTCAGAAGCCCACTGCTGTTGTTTTTAAATTGGCTTCATCATAAATAATCCACTTGGCTATCACGAGATTGTAATTCGCTATCAGAAGTGAGTTCTGACGTCAGGAAAGCCTGCACCCACGAGGAACGTTACAGGGTGAGAACTCCCAGACAACCTTCATTACAACTTCAGTTTGTTTTTGCACAAAAAAAGCATCACAATGTGTCTTGGCATTGTTTTTGTCAACATGTTTTGGCGATGCTCATTGTGTCTTGGGCCATGCAAAAACAGTCATGTTTGCGGCCAGGCAGCAGCAGGAAGGCGGCCGGTGTCGGCTCGTTGGTCTAGGGGTGTGATTCTCACTTAGGGTGCGAGAGGTCCTGGGTTTAAGTCCCGGACGAGCCCGTGCTTCGGCTCAGGTTTTAATCTCGCCAGCCTGGTTAGTGTTACGGGCAATCAGGATATTTCTGGGAAATTGGGCAGAAAGCCTGTCGTAGCGAGGCCGGTTAGCTCAGTTAGAACGTGGTGCTAATAACGACAAGGTCGCGGGTTCGATCCCCGTATGGGCCAACGTTTTGCTCTCTGGGGACCTTCAAGCTTTGCGCTTCTCGCAGGTGACCGGCGGTCTCACAGAAATCCCCGCTGGCCAGAGAACACACGGCCCTGGCTGAAATAGCTCCGTTGGGAGAGCTTTAGACTGAAGATCTAAAGGTCCCTGGTTCAATCCTGGGTTTCGGCAGAGAAGCCACCACTGTGTGTTTTTCGTCGAGGGGGTCCAGTGACCAAACGTCTCCACCTAGCCACATTGCTGCCTGCCTCTCAGATGTACCGCTCAGAGAGTGGTGGTTCCATGGTGTAAAGCTGCACATGTTTTTTGTTGGAAATATCATCTGTTAAATGCACTTGTCAAATCATCTCATAATATTAAACGTGAAGTGGCTGAATAAAATGTGTTATTATGTGGTAGAGCTTATTTGTTTTTAACGGAGAGCTTGGGTAGGTCAGGAGCCCTTGCTGGAGTGCTTGGGTATCAGCAAAGGTCGAGGTCTCCCCGTCAGGGAATCGAACCCCCGGTCTTCCACGCAACAGGTGGAGACACTGTACACTATACTAACGAGGAGCTGGTGGCTACTAATGTGTTACGAGCCTTCTTGCTGACCGCACAAAAGCCGGCATCAGCCGGCACCCGAGCGCCTGCGTTGGTGGCAAGGTGGTGAGCATAGCTGTCTTCCAAGCAGTTGACCCGGGTTCGATTCCCGGCCAACGCATTGCTCTTGGCACAAGATGTCATTGAAGCGGTCGTCTGCGAGCCCTTGCTGGAGCAAAATAATTTTGTGTAGGTCGTTGGGCAGCAGCAAAGGACGTGGCCTCCCTGTCGGGGAATCGAAGCCCGGTTTTCCGCGTGACAGGCAGAGATACTGTCCACTATACTAACGAGGAGCTGTAGAGGCCGGCCGTCAAGCCCGACCGACGCTTGCCGAAGGTCCCATATGGTCTAGCGGTCAGGATTCCTGGTTCTCACCCAGGCGGCCTGGGTTCAACTCCCAGTATGGGAAGCTCGGCTTGTCTTTGCTTCCCTTGTCGAACAGCCAGTGCGTCTGTCTGCGGCAGAAGCATTTTTAGCCAGACTGCAACTGCGACCTGAACGCAGCGCCTTAGACCGCTCGGCCATCCTGATACGAGAGAGAGCCTTTAGACGAAAGAGCGCTTTCCCTTTATTCCCTTTCGTGTGATTGTCCATTTCTCCTGCGACCAAAAGGCTCTTCGGCTCCTCTCTAGGGCAGACAGCATGAGATTCTGAGAAAATCTGTGTCATTTCAAGTACTTTCCCTGAATCTCATTAAATGAAACTGCATTCAATTTTATGGCGTCCTCTGAAAGCGTTGGACGTGCAATGCAATTGAAATCCAGTGTTTTAGTAGGCCTAGTGTCGTATAAATGCAGTCATTGTATTCCTCTCGTGTTCGTGTAATGCGTGGCAGTGCTTTTGTTCAGGTTTAATATCAACTTGCCAAAGGGTTAAAGACTCTAGCTTGAGCCCACAGCCAAAGGTTAGCATTGTCAGAAGTGGGATTCAAACCCACACCTACAAGGAAGACTGTGACCTGAACGCCACACCTTAGACCGCTCGGCCATCCTGACAAGATGGCTAACCGTGAGCAGTATTTTCAGAGCTCCACCGAATGGCAGATGATCTGGAAGCTAGTGCTTCACCGCTCAGCCCAGCCCAGCCAAAAAAGCACTTTCCTTTATACCAAACACGTTTCCTGATACCAAACACGTTTGCTAGATTCTATAGCCTTCGTGTTGAACCAGTATCTTCCAGTGTACTCGCTTCCAGTAGCCGGTAACATGAAGGACCCATTCTAGTGTTGGCTTGCTATGCCATTCCCGCCCCCTGGGCTGGATACGTGCATCCATTGCTCCAGCGAGTTCCCCACCTGGCGAACCCTGTCGAGTTCCTCCGCCTCCCCCTGTGGCTTGGACATTGCGGAGTGTCCGATGCTAGGCCAAACATCTGTCTCTGATGTTGAGGTTTGGCTGGGTGCCATATGTCGTGACCCCTCCACGTGAGTGGTCCCATATGTGTATTGTCTACAGTTAACTCCCTATGGCGAGCCTGTGTCTTTCCCCTTGCAGAGTCAGCTCTGCTGTCACCTGTCAGATGAGTCTCCCCCTACTCAGGCTGGAGCCATCCCAGGGAGTCCATATGCGCACTGCCCATGGCCAGTCCATATGTGTATTTCCAGGTAATACCTCCCCCTCTGAGTAGGTTGTGGCTTCCGCAGCATCCCCTATGGGTTCGCTTTCCCAGTGTTGTCTAAGTCTTACTGAACGGGTCTTGCAGAACAGCAGTAGACTCTCTCGGTGTAAGCACACCCCCTTCTCCGCCCCAAGGTGCGCCGGGTGGCTGGAGCTTACACTGGGCGCGGGAAGGGGTCAGTAACTGTGGCGTTTTATTTGGGATCCCAATTCGTCGGTTCACTTCTGACTCTAGGTCGAACGTGACCGACTGAAAGGGGACGTCTCGGTTACGTTTGTAACCCTCGTTCCCTGAAGGAGGGAACGGAGACGGACGTCCTGTCGCCACAGTTCCTGTGCCTTCACTGTAGTGCAGACTCATGCTTGTCTCCTCAGCGAAAAACTAAGTGCATGTGCATCTGCATCCGTACTTATACCCGCGCTGCGGGACGGAGCAGGTGCTATTAATCACACATGCCAATATCCATTGGCTCATTTAGTTTACACTCGAAAGTGATAGGGCTCTCTAGCGATATCCCAATTCGTCGGTTCACTTCTGACGTACGTCTCCGTTCCCTCCTTCAGGGAACGAGGGTTACATACGTAACCGAGACGATTTATATCATTCTATAATAAAACCTACATTTTTTTTTTTTATTATGCAAACAGACAATTACAATATTTACAGAAAAGAAATTAAATGCAAAATACAAATATAAAGACCAACAAAACATACATAACAGCCAGTATGATTTGGGTATGTGTGTGTGTGTGTGTGTGTGTGTGTTTTTTTTTTCTCCTCTTTGATATATATTTTTTTCTTAACTCTGGTTATGTCTGTTGTACTTTCCTACATGCTCCTTTATTCATATATTTCCACTCCCACACCCAGTTACACTTAATAAAACCTACATTAAAGACATTTTGTTTTGTACTGTGAGATTCAGAGATTTGAGACAGCGGGGGTGGGGATGTTGAGTGAAAGGAGGGTTTGAAGGCGTGAAATGTTCCTCTCGTTCTTTTAATGGAGGACACAAACTCACTCATTCTTTCACTCTAATTTTACAGTTTGTATCTCCCCTTCAAATAACATGAATAAAAATAAATATAACACATACTGGAAAATGACAGTAAATTAATTTGCCATTCCTGTTTACAGTTTTTTTTTTTTTCAACAGCTTACACACATTTTCAAAACTTTGCCTCTTTTTTTTTAAACTTTAAACACAAATCCAAGAATTGCACACACACAAAATGCAAAATGCCTCACATCTCTTGCATTCAAAATATCACAAACGCATCTCAAACGCAAACATTTGTCTTACGCTTCAAACACCTTTGCCATAATATTCTATTTTTGGACATATCATATACACACAGTTATTCAAAACCTAAAGCTCTTTTTTCATGAGCTCCTATGTACATTTGTACAAGATTGAAAGTACAGTTTTTTCTGAATGCTTAAACCCTAACCGTGATTTTTATAGCACAATTTCTAAAACTATTAATACTTATAGCAAAACCACTCACTGAGTTTGCAAAACTAAAAGCACAAACACTGCTTTGCACTCAGTTTGCAATTTTGTAACACACACTTTGCAAAACTGTAGGTACAATCCACTGCACAGCACTCTTTTTGCGAAACTGTAAACACAACTCACTGCTTTACATTCAATTTCCAAATGATCAACACACTCCCAGCAAAACTATACACATGTATGACTATTATTTACACTATTTGTCTCGTCCAGAGAGTGATGGAGCTAGAGGCAGATGCCATGGGTCATGAGCAGCTTTTTGTGGATGAGGCAGGTTTTAACCTCACTAAAACAAGGAGACGTGGCAGGAACATTATTGGACACCGTGCCATAATCAATGTCCCAGGACAACGTGGTGGTAACATAACTATGTGTGCAGCTATAAGTCAAAATGGTGTTGTTCACTATCATGCAACCCTAGGCCCATTTAACACTGCACACATTATTACATTCCTGGACACCTTACATGACATGCTCACTAATGTTCAGAGACCAGAGCAGACCAGATACATCATCATATGGGACAATGTTAGTTTCCACAGGGCTGCTTTGGTCTGCAACTGGTTTACAGATCACCCACTCTTCACTGTACTCAACCTCCCCCCATACTCTCCGTTCTTGAATCCAATTGAAGAGTTCTTCTCTGCCTGGCACTGAAAGGTCTATGACCGTCATCCCCATCAACGCATAGCCCTTTTACAGGCAATGGAGGAGGCATGTGGGGATACTGACCAGGCATCATGTCAGGCCTGGATACGGCATTCCAGAAGATATTTTCCCCGGTGCCTTGGACTAGAGGACATTGCATGTGATGTAGATGAAATTTTGTGGCTGGACCCAGAGAGACGACACGATGTAGACTGATTTTTTTTTTTTTTTTCTCAGTGAAATTACTATTTTGTGTTTTAACTTGGAAAAAAACACTTGTGTTTGTTTTGATGTGTATAAATAAACACCAGTACTTGAAGTTTGGATCCCTGTATGTTTACAGAACTATGACAAAAGTATGACCTCAAACTGACATAGCCTACCTTGTGCACAAAGAACAAAGAAAGCAAAAGCCAGATGTGTTTTTTATTCATACCATCAGTGTGTAGTTGGCGCATTGTGTGCTTATTAATGTGATGGCTTGTGTTAACTGTTTGATACGAAAATACCATTTTTATGAAGGTTTGAAGAGTTAAGCAAGGTTAATTAGCTTTTGCAAGAGAACTACAATGTTTTGCTGATTTGGTGAAGGGTTTTCTTATTTGTGTGTAGAGTTTTGCAAAAATAGCCAATAGTTACAAAAAATGTGCTTAAGCCATCAGAAAAAACTGTAATAGGCAGAGAGATGTTGAAAAATTCGCTGTAAACACAAAAGCAACATTGAAACCAAACAATTTTTTTTTTTACTGTAAGCAATTGTGGTTGTGAATACAGTATTATAGTACGAAAGAAAAGAAATACATCAACCATGTGTAGTTGGACAGAAATAATGGTTGTGTTTGAAAAAGGAAATCAAGATTCTTCCTGTTAGATTTTTGTGTGTTAAACAGAGAATTGTGTGTTGTGTTTTGCAAAAAGTGTTTTATGAAATTGAAAACTGAGTTGAAGGCCGAGAATTAGTGCATGGTTTTGAAGACTTGGTGTGTGGTTCTTGTGTTTGAGCGTCAGGTTTCAGAAATTGTGTGACAAGTAAGAATTTTGTGTGTAAGCAGTTGAAAAAAACTAGTTAAAAATGCATGTATTGTGTATTACATGTGTCGTAATGTTTACAGATTGAAAATGTCCGATGCAGTCTCGCGGTCAGACGACCTTGCTCGGAGCGGTCCCAAAGTGTGTGTGTGGCAGTGGTGGACGAAGTACACAAATCAAGTACTTGAGTAAAAGTACAGATACGTATCATAAAATATTACTCAAATTAAAGTATTTAGTGCTCCTTTTCAATTTTTAATTGTACTTAAGTAAAAAAGTACTGATTGATGAATGTTTATTTTGTAATTTTATATAGGCCACTTATATAATTAAATTTCATATTATATATTTTATATAATCCTATTGCTCAAAATAATTATAAATGATTATGAATTGTCAAATAGCCAGCACTAGTCAGTATGGATGGAAGATTAGTGGATGCAGATACATAATATGTAATGTGTGTTGACAAACAATATAAAAACCGACAAAACATATAGGGCTAAATACATAACATTTTAAAAAAAATTGCTGCAGCAGCGGGGAAGATGAACATGCATGTGTTATTTTAATTTGTGTTAGAGTTGCACGATTATGGATAAAACGAGAATCAAGATTTTTTTGTTTGATTGTTTCAAATAGAGATCATGATTCTCCCACGATTCTGAATAGACAACTAAACAAAATAACATATAATTATTTATTAGAGGACAAAATATTAATTGCTGCAGTCTATTTAAAAATATTTAATTCATTCATTTAATAAAATGGGTTTGAATGAATGATTTAATGACTCACTCATAACTACTTCAGCTGTTTCATTACTGGATGAATCAATGTTTTTGAACAAATCTTTTGAATGAATCATTCAATGTCAAATACATTTTAACAGTCACTTGTCGCCTCCTAGTGGCATAACGATGTAATCGATACAACCGTTATTTACAGTTTTTTACAATCGCTAGGACACATTTCTTAATACTTAGGTCACTTTTTCAAAACTCTTCACACAGTTCTCCTAACCAACTTTCATCTTGGCACAGAGGTTAACTTCACATTCAAAATGCACCAAATCTACCAAAACACTTCATACACGTCTCAAATCAACTCATTCTTCCAGAACACTAGCAAAGGTTTTCACTGAGCAAACACACTTTGTCACTCATAAAACATCGACCTAAAAACACTAACATCAGTTAGCATTATACAATGTTTTCTTTTTTAAAATTTCTTTACAAAACAAGAATGACACTCTCTATTGCTTATAATTCACTGCAGTTTATGTTACATGGTCCATGTTTACATTACAGAACAAAATTATTCCTAAGTTTCCCCTTTTGAATTGATGGTAATGAAATTGAAAGACTAATGCTTGTGTAGGTGTTCAGTTTCATCTAATTGTTTTGATAGTATTTGATTTTTTAGATTCAGAATATATTTCATAACTATATTACTGTATTGAAGTGAATGTAGTGAAGTAAAAATAAAAGTTACTCAAAATAAAAATACTCGAGTAAAGTACAGATACTTGAAAAATGTATTTAAGTACAGTAACAAATTAAAAATACTTTGTTACTGTCCACCACACTCAAAAGGTAACAATGTGAAGATGTTGCTAGTATTTTTATCATTTTTTTTTTTTTAAATAACTTGCTGAACAAATGTTTCTCGTTCAAAAATGATTGTAGCCTGTGTGTTTTTGTGGTTGTCTTTAGCAGGCACAAGCACCAAAGGCTGTGGAACAACAGTTTGCTGCTACAGGACCAGGAGGTCATGAAGCAGAGTCAGCCTCAGCTCCAGTCTGAGCCCCGACCTACTGCATCGGTGAACTATACCAAGTTTGTCAATGGTAATAACATTTTTTTTTTTTTTTTTTAAAGAATTGCAATTTTAATATAAGTTTTGAAGTATAAAAGTCTTAAGTTCAGTTGAAATTTAATGAAGTACTGGAAGTAAAAAGCTGAGATGTTGTCTGGTATGTTTTTATGGCTACCTGCCAATTGTCACACCTTGTACAAGGGCAGCTGTAGCCTGTTCAATGTCTCAGATGGGTTTAGTCATATAATCCAGTGAAATTATAAAAGAACAATATAAACTATGTGCTCTCTCTTTTTTCTCTGGGCTCTGCTCTTGGATTCTTCTGTTCTTCTCTAATTGCTCTCTGCCATCATAGGTTAAAGGACACTCACATCCTTCATGGCATCTTTCTTGATCTTTTTCAACTGGCTATTAAAGCTACGTTTTCTCTCATTCATTCTATATCTCTCAGGTAACATTCCAATTATGCACAATTAATTATACACGTATTATTAATTCAGTCATCAAGCATCTACTTTGTAGCTATTTCAAGTGTAACCTTAATTACTGTTAATAAATGCTTTTTCTTACAAACAATGTGCAAACTAGTTTTGATTTTATGTCATTTTTAAAAGGTACAGTTTCAATTACAATATAATCACAGTCTAGTAATGCCTTCCCACACATTTTTCTATTCTAACTGTGCTTATTTCAATCTGTATAAGCCAAGATTTGGTGGGTCCCACATTGCTGCAGCAAAGCCAAATCTAAGTGTGGCTAGGAGATCATCTCAGGTTGATGACCAACCCAGCGCAGCAGTGTCCAGTGCCCCAATACCAAGCACCACTGTCTCTGTAAGTATACTGGCATAATCCACATTGCATTCTATGAAGACACATTCCACTACTGTGAACTTTTTAGAAACATATACCAGGAAATCTTACCATAATGAAGTAAGAGCAATACTATACAGTAATATATAATGTCTTAATTAAACAGATTTTATATACACTACTGCTCAAAGGTTGATGGGGTCAGTATTTTTTTTTTAAAGAAATTGACACTTTTATTCAGCAATGATGTATTAAACACATTTGAAAACAGATTCAAATAAGCAGCGATTTTAAAATGGCAATGTTATTTCCCAGTATTACTGCTTTTGACTGTATTTTAATCTTCTTTCAAAAACAAAAAATCTTACTGACCCCAGACTTTTGAACAGCATTGCATAAATTAATCTAGGATGAGTTAAAATTGTTGGACATTTATGTTTGACTCTTTCTCTTGTTATATATATAACATATATTATATTTCACTGCATGATTGTACAGACACAAGACCCTGGAGTTCCAGCCTCTGTCCCCAGAACCACTGCAGATGTGACCAGTCCTGCAGAGTCTTGCAGTATTGTCTCGGTAAGTAAAATTCTTCAAATTCTGATGGTCTAAAAAGGTAATTGAATTTGCATATTAATTGACTCACACAAAATAGCGCTAGCAGCTGACACATTTCTGAAAACTGAACAAATGTATCAATTTTATTCTATTTCCCTGACATTTTGAATGTGGTAACCAGTTGCTTCCTAAAACACATTCAAGCTGAAAAACAACAACAAAGTAAAGTCATAATGTCAGTGCTTGGCTCCTCTAAGGATCAATTTGATATTATATTTAAAGAATTATAAACAATTTATGGTTGTTAACATTCAGATGTTTAAAATATTTAAAAAATAAAGTGATATTGTTATTAAAATGACAGAAGAGAAGCTTTCCTGCTGTTGATGTTCTATATATTACACTGGCTTTACAGTTTTTTTCAATTGCTTACACACTAAAAACTTTCCCACAATTAGCAAAACCTAACACTCAAGGAGCAAAACACCGGCCTAGATTTGCTCAACTGTAAGCACTTTGTCAGCTTCACACTTTTTGCAAAACATTACACACAGTGATTTGCAAAACTCTAAACACACTTGTATGCGTTTGACACAGAAATTTACCATGATGTAATTTCCTTGCAATTTCAAAGCAAAGGCTTTCAAATGAACACACCCCATTGGTTAAACACAGCCACCAGGTGTGCACACACACTGGTGCTCAATTGTAGACACATCAATCAGGTTTAAGCACTATAAAAAGGCAACAGGTAAGTTCACCTGTCTTCAACAAAAATGGACGGTGTCAGAGGAAGAGGGAGAGTGCGGATGAGAGGGGGAATCCGGAGAGAACAAGATGGAGGAAGAGGCAAAGGGAGAGGGAGAGGAAGACCTGGAGGAGGGGAAGGACATGCACAAAGAAGAAGACGACCAAATCTGTGTAACGAAATTTGTGCTACAATTGTGGGCCATGTAATAAACCACGGACTAACACTGAGGGAGGCTGGACTGAGAGTACAGCCTAACCTAAGCAGGTACACGGTGGAATCAATAGTTCGGACATTTCGTGAAGAGCACAGGTGAGAAACTTGTCTTCTGTCAACAGAAAATCCATAGCTTACTGCATGTACTATATCAACAGTTTTAGTATGTATTCATGTATCATTTTACAGTAAGCTACATGTATTTTGTTTGGCCAACATAGGATTGAACGTTGAGAACACCAAGGAGGGAGGGGCCCCATATTCACACAGGAGCAAGAGAGAGAGATCATAAACTTCGTTTTGGCCAATAATGCAATCAGACTTAGAGAAATTCAAGCCAATATTGTCAATGATCACCAAATTTTCAATAATGTCCAACAGGTCTCTCTGTCAACAATAGCCCGTATCCTTAAAAAACATCAAGTTCTGATGAAACAACTGTATAAAGTGCCATTTGAAAGAAATTCAGACAGGGTGGAAGTCCTGCGGCGTGAAAATGTGGTGGTACGTTTTGTTCACTGACTGTAGTATTGTGTACTGCACACAACCTTTTTACTGTACATGTAATTTTACTGTATAGCAGACCTACAGTATATTGATCTACACAATGTGATATTTTGCTGTATTTCAGAGAGTTTTGCAAATGGATGCGGAGGAAGTCCCGCATGAGTTTATATACATTGATGAGGCCGGATTTAACTTGACAACAGTGAGAAGAAGGGGAAGAAACATCATTGGCCACAGGGCTATTGTCAATGTACCAGGGCAACATGGGGGTAACATTACCCTTTGTGCTGCCTTTACACAGAATGGGGTCCTCCACCGCCATGCCAACTTGGGTCCTTACAACACTGACCTCATTCTTACATTTTTAGACAAATTACACAATATTATCACAGCAGCAAACCAAAGGGACCAGATGCAATACATTGTCGTCTGGGACAATGTAGCTTTCCATCGTTCTGCTCTGGTCCAAAACTGGTTTCATCAACACCCACAATTTACAGTTCAATACCTTCCACCATACTCCCCCTTCCTAAACCCCATCGAGGAGTTCTTCTCAGCATGGCGGTGGAAGGTTTATGATCTCCAGCCCTATGTCCAGATGGCCCTCATTCAAGCTATGGAAGAAGCATGTGATCAAATTGAAGCAGCATCCATACAAGGGTGGATTCGTCACTCCAAAAGATTCTTCCCACGTTGCCTTGCAAATGAAAATATAGCCTGTGATGTTGATGAGGCCCTGTGGCCAGATCCAGCTAGGCGGAGAGATGTTTAGGTTTTTTTTTATTTTTTTTTTTATTCGGTATTACAGTTTTTCTCAATTGCTAAATCACTAAAACCCATTGGCTGAACAAAGTTCTCAGTTGCCTGACCTCATTTAGCTAATTGTGCAGTCTGTTGTGAATACCTTAAACCATTTCACATGGTAAAACACAATTTGCAGATCTCACTTAGACTTTTCAGCAAAGCTCTAAACACATTCTCATTCTCAAAACACATTCTGCACTCTAATGCACATGTCATCCATACTGGTAAACACAAGTGGCAACAATCAAATACAAATAGAGAACACATGCCATTGATTGAACACAACCACTTAAAATTGATGTAACCTGTTTCAAATGATGTGACACAACCAATATAAGCCAGCTCAGAGAGCAAACAGGTTGTTGAAGGTGGGAAGGAGAAAGTCTGAGAATGGATAGAAGAAACAATGTGAGAGGACAAGGACGAGTGTGTATGTGAGGTGGGAAACAAGGAGGAAGAGGAGAAGGAGGGGGAGGGCAAGAAAGAGGAAGAGGAGGAGGAGGAGGAGGGCAAGAAAGAAGAGGAGGAGGAAAAGGAAGACAAAGAATGGAAATATCTGATGAAATTCGAGCAACAGTCATAGACCATGTTCTTGTCCATGGACTGACAATGAGGGAAGCAGGACTTAGAGTGCATCCCAATTTGAGCCGATTTTCTGTGTCCACCATAGTAAGGACATTCAGAGAAGAGAACAGGTACAGTATACTACTGTATTTTTGTAATTGCAAATTTACTGTACTACACTATATGCAGCTGTTTCAATAGACATTTGTAAAGTTCATCACTGTATGTATAGTACTGCATGAATATTTGTTGTAACTGCACATCTACTTTTTGTAGAATTGCAAGGCTGCCACATTCAGGTGGAAGGACAGCTATATTCACTCGGGAGCAAGAGGCCGTTGTAGTGGGCATGGTCCTTCAAGATAATGTAATACGACTCAAAGAAATCCAGGAACGAGTGATACAAGACAACACACACTTCCACATTTCCACAATTGACCGTGTCCTCCATCGTAACAGGATGCGAATGAAACAAGTATATAGAGTACCTTTTGACTCACCAAGGGTGAAAGAACTGCGAGCTCAGTATGTGCAAGTAAGTGTACATTCAGAAACATTTACTGTAATCCAGATTGTCTACAGTACTAACACATACTATGTGAATGACATGACTCTTCAGTACATACAATGTATGTGAATCAGAAGTGCATACAGTAGGCCTAATTGTACTCTACAGTATAGCACTGTCTCTGTACAACTTACAAAATTCTCAATACAGTATATTGTATTTGTACACAGATAATATTTGACTTGGAATCCTTGGACAGACCCCATGACTTCATCTTTGTCGATGAAGCAGGCTTCAATCTAACAAAGAGGAGACGGAGAGGCCGAAACATGATTGGACAGCGGGCCATTGTTGAAGTCCCTGGTCAACGAGGTGGCAATGTCACAATCTGTGCTGCTATTGATGGAGTATTTTATCTGTCCTACAGAAAACAATTGTAGAATTAGTTTGCTTACTATAGAAGCTAGAAGTGTTTTGAGGCTTCTTGACCTATGTGACTATAAGGGTCAGATGTGTCTGAGAAGTTAACTTGGACACTAAGCATATTTTGTTGGTAATTTTCCACCAGACAACAGGTGGCTGTGAAATGAATAAGACCATTATTAAGGGAGTCATGTGAAGGCTTCTTGCCTCCGGGGAGTATTGACACAATGTTTCATTTGGCCCATGGGAAAAGGGTTGACCATCAAATTGGCAGAAGGCCCATGAGAAATTAAGTCAAAAGATGTACAGTAGTTGGCAGTCGTCACCCTTACTAAGAAAATTATCTCTTACATAAGCAACACCTGCAATTTTATTGGTGAAATGACTGTGGTGGAAATGTTGGGGAGTTCATGGGAAAGAAAGGGAGGAGAGCACCTGCAAGTGAGAATATGGGAAAACTGTAAGGGTGGATATTACCAGCCAATTATACTACTTTGGTGTGTTTTACAGTTTTTCTCGATTGCTTAAACACTATAGCCATGCTTTTTAACTAAAATTTCAAAACCATACCACCATTTATCAAAAAGCACACCCATTTCTCTAAACTAAACACTATTCCCGTTTTGACACGAGTCAGATTTGTTGAACTGTCACTGCAAAACTCTACACACAAATCCCTTCATTTCTCATTGCCTACACCATGTTGTCATTTAGAAAGCACTAGCATTCAATATTCTTCACTCAAGTCATCATAGCTTGAGCTCAATTAGCACACAGTTACCCACGTGGAAACACTAAGAGTCAAAATTTATCACACACCAATCAGAACCTTCAATAGATATATAAAAGAGCCCGAGTCAGTTCATTCAGTTTTGGAACAATGGAGCCAGAGAGACATGATTGAAAAGGTCGAGGACACCAGAAAAAGGAGGAGGAAGAGTGGTAAAGAATGGAGGAAGAGGTGAAGGAAGAGGAAGAGGAGGAGGACGAGGATTAGGGGCAAGGAGACAAGAAGTCTCAGATGAAATTCGTGCCCCTACTTGACCATGTCCTTGTCCATGGTATGACTATGAGGGAGGCTGGGCGATGAGTTCAGCCAAACTTAAGTTGCTTCACCGTCACCTCGATCATAAGAATCTTCAGGGAGGAAAACAGGTAGGTGTACCTCAGTGTACTCTACTGTAACTTTTGAGTGCTGTACTCTGTTACAACACATGCATCAAATTAACTTACATACAGATAGAGTTTCTGTCTGCTTCCATTTTGTAAAAAGGATGTGTTACAGTTACAGTAATCAGTACTTCTATTTTTGTAGGACACAGAGACGATGGAATGGAAGAAGCCTGAAGTAGAGGTAAGATAAGATTTCTTGCTGCGAGGGATTAAATATTGAATGAAAGGCGGATTGCGGTCGGTAACTATAGTGTACATTAAGCGGGAAATGGGCGGTCTGACAATAACCCTGTCGCTCCCGAGATGCTCTGACATCAGCGCATCTGTGCTTGAACTTTAAGTGAACAAAACTTTCTGCAGTGGTGGCGTTCACACGGTCACCAGTTCCCTGTCCTGAGTAACCTGGCAAGATATGTTCTTTGCATTAGAGGTCTGCGCGAGTGCACATTCAGAGATCATTCAACCTTTGTGATCGGATTTTGGAGGAGAGACGTTCTGAAACGGTCGTCAGTCAGCGTCATTCTGTTCTTGCGTGGATGTTAAAAAAGATTTCACTTTGCAGTATAGCTAGTAAGCCAACAGTTTTCGTTTATATGTATTTTTGGCTTAGCCTATAGTTTTGAGGGACATGTTGAAAGCTATTTAATTTAGCCTATTTTTTCTCTGTGATATTTAGCCTAATATTCTTTGAGACATTTTTCCTCTGACATTTTTTTGGGTGTAATATGTATTTTATATTTGTTATCCCCAATCACTCTTTTTCTTTTGGGAAAGTTTAAATGCGAGATTCTGGAAACAATCTAAATTTAGCGGGACCCGTCGGGTCAGGAAGAAAATCACTATATGCGGATAGCAGGTGAACACAGAGTGAATTTTAGGCGGGAACGGGTGCGTGCGGAAGAGAACCTTGCGGGAGCAGGACGAAAAAAACAGTCCCGCGCAGACCTCTAGCCTGAAGCCTGACTAGACATTTCAGTTGATGCGTGCCAGGGGTGGATCAGGCACGCAAGAGGATTTTACCACCGCTGCCTGGATAGGGTCAGTACAGCCTGTGATGTTGACGAGATTCTCTGGCCTGTCCCAGACCAAAGATGTGATGCTGGGGCAGAATATTTTTTGTTGTTGTTTGGTGTATTGTACTATACAGTACATTAAGGAATAAATTTCTGTGAGGGGGAGAACCACAAGCAACACAACTTATTACTGTTTTTTGTAGTATTGTTTTTAGGGCTTTTTGTAGTATTGTTTTGAATTTATCTCACCAGTGTGTAAGACTATGTTGTAGTGTGTGTGTTTTTGAGGGCTTGTGTGTGTTGTCTGAGGCCAAAGTATGGTTTTTCAGCAAGAGTGAATGGTTTTGAGTGCAGAGCTTCATTTTGACCTGAAAATAGGATGTTTGGGGAATTGGGTGAGACGTTATGGATTTGTGTTTACTGTTTTGAGAATATGAGGCATAGTTTCAAGAAATGTGTTTAAGCAATCGAGAAAAACTGTAAGAGATAAGAAAAATGTATAAAAACTGTGCCCCAGCTAGAGAGATTCAGATGTGGAGTTGGCATCTCACTTTGTTGCTTGTCAATAAAATTAAACTCCTGGGACCTGGAACTTTGACTCTGAGTTTTTCTTTGAGACCAGAACTGAAGGGACACAGAGCCATCGAATTTGCCACGACACTATCAGCAGCCATGGTGTTCTACATCACCATGTTACACTCGGGCCATATAACACCCAGCACCTTCTAAGATTTATTGCCAATCTAAGAGATATTTTATTTGAGCAGCAGGGTCAAGAGCTAAATGAGAATCCCATTCCCACCTATGTGATAGTGTGGGACAATGTGAGTTTCCACCGAGCTGCTCAGGTAAGGGAATGGTTTAACATCAATGGGCAGTTTATGAAGTTGTACCTCCCTCCATACTCGCCTTTCCTGAATCTGATTGAGGAGTTTTTCTCCTCTTGGAGATGAAAAGTATATGATAGACAACCCTACACCAGAGTAAATCTGCTGCAAGCCATGGATTTAGCCTGTGGTGATATAGGTGAGGAATCATGTCAGGGCTGGATACGGCACACAAGAGGCTTCTTCCCCCGTTGCCTCAGGAGGGACAATATTGCTTGTGATGTCGACAAAGTGCTCTGGCCTGACCCAGCCCAAAGACAAGAAGAAGCAAATTTGACCACATGTTTACTCCTTTGATTTTTGTCCTTTTTAGTATTGTATACTGTAGTACAGTGCATTGTAGGCTGTATACTGTACAAGGAACAAATTGTATGGCCCTGAACATTGTGCTTTCCATTTGTTAACAGTACTGACTGCTCAATAGATTTTGACTGGTTGCAGGTTCATATCAACAAAGAACAAGAATTACAGTATCACAGAGACAAAGGACAAGTTTGTGAGATGCAGGGTACAGTATTGTAAAAATAGGGGTACAAGGAGGAGGAAGAACAACAAAAAATTGGAGAAAAAAATTATACAAAAAATTATACACAGAGTTTTTGTTTTGTTTCGTCTAAGTTTGTTACTGCTGTGTTTTGTTCTAGTTTACAACTCTTTTTAGTTTGTTTTCTTAAAGTTTGCCACTATTTGTCTAAAATAACAAAATGCCAGAACACACAATAATTCATGTAATATTTACCTTTATTTTTCCACAAATTTTCCACAAACCTTGTTGCAGTTAAACTTCCCGGATCACACTCTGTACAACCAAACCCATAATCTAGGTAAAACTGCTTTTTAAAGCAACTGCCACATCACTTCCTGTGGAAGCTACCATTTTGGTGTGATGTCAGAGGGGGGAGATTTTAGAAACAGTAGTTTTTGCCATATAATTTGCTGATAAACTCTTTCTCTGTTAATGGTTGTTGTATTAGCTGTTTGGAAGGTTTAAGTGTTGTGTTTGATGTTTATATTATTTAATTTCATTGTTATAAACTTTTTAGTTGGTTTCTGTTATGATGGTATGCCTTGTAGGTGGGGCTCCAGCCTATAAATAGGCTTGCTTGCTGAATGCATTCATTGTGATTGTGTACTCAGAGAAATCACATACTGAGCAGTGTTGCAAACTTGGGCCATCTGGTTTAGCCAAAATTAGCACATTGTTGCTGTTTTGTTTTCTTTTTGTACAGTTTTTTATCTATTTTTGTTTTCTCCTGCACTTTAAATATTTTTGCACCTTCCAATAAAACACCATCTTTGGATTATGCATCAACTTTTTGTACAGCACGTCATTTCCCTTTTCCACTCCAACTGGTCGGTTAAATTATTTAATAAATCATGATTAAATTCTTTAAATGATAAATGTATTATAAATTAATAAAATAACAAAAACACAAGAAAAAACAACGCAAATTTATGCTCCTTTGAAGCTACACACATCTACACAGGTCGCTACAAATTATAACCGACTAGTTTATTGAAACCTGTTTGTTTTTTCTTTTCCCCTCACACTCTTTGGTGTTTCTATGTGAAACCAGGCATCGGCATGTTGATAATGTTTTGGGGGTATTTGCCCACTCAGATGAGGTTGTATAATCAAATACAACCCTGCATTGTACCTTCAAAGGCTCTGTCATAAATACATACAATGGACTAACTTTGATATGTCTGCCAGTGCTGCATTGTTCTTGATGTTGGACCCAACATGCCTCCTAAAAGAGAGGCACGCTTTTAAGATTTATTTATTTTTTTTTTACATTCAAACATCTATAATTAACAAATGATCTTGAAAATGAATATCATTAAATATCATGGTTACACTTTATTACAGTGTAACTATACGTTTAAGTACTGAGTAATATTAATTAACAACATGTACATACTATATAACTAGGGTTATGGTTAAGGTTTGTTTTAGAGGTACTTTTTTTTTTTTTTTACTGTAAAAATTATATAACTTATATTATTATAATTTTATATTTTGTATAAAAGCATAGCGTTGAGGTGGCAGTTAATCCGCACCTCCGGCATCCGTTAATTTTGGGGACAAATTGGCCAGCATTTTCTGAATTATTGGGTTATTTATGCACGGATGCCTCTTGGGGGAAAAAGGCGATGGTTGGGGATGCGCAAGTACAGGCGGGAGAGACTGAACGGGGACCACTGAGTGCTGCTTCAGGGGAACAGAGTGAAATTGAGAGAATAATTCTCTCGGATCGCGATGACTTTCCCCTGGAGCAGTCTCAGGATGAGACACTAAAACGTGCATTTGAGCAGGTCCAAACCATCGACGGGCAGCCTCTCCAGCCTGGACGGGCGCTTACCTATCCATATTTTGCAGTTATAAAAAATCGGTTGTATCGGGTGACCCAAGACACCCAGACAAAAGAAGATACAACCCAGTTGTTAATTCCAAGGAGCCGCAGGGAAATGCTTTTCCAAGCAGCTCATTCTAATCCAATGGCTGGACACTTAGGGCAGGCAACGACACTAAATCGCATCATGATCCGATTCTTTTGGCCGGGCATTCACGAGAATGTGCGCAGGTGGTGCGCGTCTTGTCGTGAATGTCAGTTGGTAAATCCACCAGCCACCCCAAAAGCGCCTTTGCGCCCCCTCCCATTAATGCAGGTCCCCTTCGAGAGAATTGGTATGGACCTCATCGGGCCATTAGAGCGATCAGCCAGGGGACATCGCTTTGCATTAGTCATTGTGGATTATGCAACTCGATATCCTGAAGCAGTGGCCCTCCGCAGCATTTCCGCGAAGAGTGTTGCGGACGCACTGTTTAGTTTAATCTCCCGGGTGGGGATTCCAAAAGAAATCCTCACCGATCAAGGCACGGCGTTTATGTCACGTACTTTACGCGAACTTTACGAATTATTGGGCATTAAAACGGTCCGTACCTGCGTCTTTCACCCACAAACTGACGGGCTGGTCGAACGTTTTAATCACACGCTTAAAACCATGATTCGTAAATTCGTGCAAGAAGACACCAAAAATTGGGATAAATGGTTAGAACCCCTGTTGTTCGCTGTGCGAGAAGTCCCGCAAGCCTCCACGGGGTTTTCCCCCTTCGAGCTTCTCTACGGACGCCAGCCCCGCGGGGTACTGGATGTCCTGAGAGAAACTTGGGAGGACGGACCATCTAAGAGTAAAAACGAAATTCAGTATGTAATGGACTTGAGAACAAAACTCCACACTTTGGGGCGGCTATCAACGGAGAATTTGTTACAAGCCCAGGACAGACAGAGTCGGCTGTACAACAGGGGAACTAACTTACGTAAATTCGCACCGGGAGAGAAAGTGCTTGTATTGCTTCCAACGTCAAGCTCTAAATTATTAGCAAAGTGGCAAGGACCATTTGAGGTCACACGGCAGATTGGAGATCTCGATTATGAGGTTATACGGTCTGATAGGAGAGGGGCACGTCAGATATATCACCTCAATCTCCTTAAAAAATGGAATGAGGCAGAGGCAGTGATGTTGGCGACGGTAATTGGTGGAGAGGATGATCTCGGGCCAGAGGCGAATACCAAACACCAATCTCTCCCCGGCCTGAGTCGGGCGGTGGGGGTATGTGGCAAGGGGGCATGGTTCAGCGGAGTCGGCAGCGGGAGAGAGAGTCAGGAGACGAACGGTGAGTGAGTGGGTTAAATGCAAATGACGAACACCTGTCTCTTGTTTCAGTAATTGGTGTGGAGAGAGTATATAACGCCAGGAGAAACAGGAGTGGGAGATAGAGAGAAGGACTACTGACTGCTGCCTCGCTGGATATGTCTTTTGTTGACAGAGAATTGTGAATGATTTATGACCGCTTTGTGCCTGTCTGCACCCCTTTGTTTTGTATATGGTGAATTGGTTAAAATAAAGCAGTCAGTAGTCAAGCCGACCCTGTCCTCTTCCTTCCTGAATCCTGAACCTTGCTACAACTACTTTTGTCATTTATGATGTTGAATTTGAGTTACTCTCTGGATAAGTATGTTTAAGCATTTATGTAAATTGGAATTGGAAAATTGAAGATTGCCGTCCATGGGTTAAAACCCCTTGTCTAACTTCAACTGAGGGTCTGAATTTAAACACTGTCAGCTATGTGTGGTCACAATGATAAATGTAAAATGTTGTAGACTTGATGGCAGAGAAACAGTGACACACTGGCAATAAAAATTATCCAGAAGAGCCCAGTAACATTCACAGTATGAAGGATTGGTGGGAGAACAAAGGAGGATGGGAAGGAACATCAGTGTTGTTTGACCATCCTTGATTAGGTCTGTACACCATGACCTGACCTGCGAGATAACTGTGAGAACGTGTTGTTTGTAGATGGCTCTGCCTTCAGAGACAAAACAACAGGTCTGAATTGAGAAGGATAAGTTGTGGCCATGGAATGTAAAGTGTTAGTTTCAGGGCCACTGTCCTCTAATTATTCGGCATAAGCAGATGAGCTTGTGACCCTCACTGGAGCGGGTAAACTGATGACTGACAAAATTGTGACAATCTACACAGACGCCTGTTATTGGTTCGGGGTGGTAGACGATTTTTGAGGTGCTGTGGTTTGAATTTCTGTTTGTGCTGACAAAACTAATGTAAAAAGTCTCTGTTTCTGTAGGAAGTGCTGGAGCAGACACGGGAGATTGTGTGTAATCTGTTATCTGAAAATAACTTTGATTTTTCTAACTCTTTACAGAACATGTTCAGAGGCAGAGAAGCTGGAGGAAAGCTGTTTGCGGAATTAAAGACAGCGTTTAGTTTAGTGTTGATGGCAAATGTTGTTTAGAGAAACATTTCTTCAACCACTATGATAAATTGATGGGAAATGCATCAAAATGGGGGATGGTAACCCAATGAAAATATGGCTGAAATTTTTTAAATTACGTTGGAAGACCCCATTTTTGGGAATGGAAGGGGCTAAACAACGAGTGACATCAACCGAACTGTGTGAACATGACATGTTGAACTATTGTAAAGAAATGTCTTCTATCCTGTCTAAGGTTTGTGTACAGGTGAAATCAGCTCAAGGAATTCCAAATCACCACCAAGGTTCGACAATGACACATCTTGGGCTACAAAATAGATCTGTTGCGAAAAGATATTATACAACTAAGATGGTACATGCTATATGTCTGTAAAATGAAGGATGCTATCATTAGTTCTATGATTTGGGCGATGTACCTCAATTAGTTGCTTATATGAAAATCAGAGATGAAGAGTATAAATGTGATGTAATAATGTAAATTTGCTTGTTTTCATATTTTTTGAGAAGATATGCATTTTTACCTTAGTGAAGCATTGTAATAGATGTAGTGATTAGTTATCAATGAATGATAAAAAGGGGGGAATTGTGGGGGAAATTTTGAATTTCTGTATAATTTCCATATGATTTTACTTATATGCTTATGGTTAAATGATTTTGTTATTCTCAGAAGTGTTTAAGTATGCATTCTTTGGGTGACAAGTGGAAAACACTGAAGTGGTAAACATGTTCCTAATATGGTAAAAGGACAGAGGCTTCAGCCTTGGAGGTCAGAGATATAAAAGTGAAGGGAAGCTTTCATTCTTTGTCTTACACTCTGCAGCTACTTGTGTTTCTGTATGACTGTCTGACCTTTCTTGCAAGAAATAAAACTTCTGAAAGACAAGTAGACATGTTTGTCTCTTATGCAGTAAGAGTCCTGTTGAATTTTTGCCAAAACACAGAGAAGTGCCGGTACTGTGTACCGGCGTGTACCTGCCCATTTCAAGCGCTGGTTCTTTGTAGTTTTCCCTGTTGACCCAGGTGTGTATCGTTATCTTGTTAAGCTTGTTTGCCCTTGTGTTTAAATAGCCCTTGTGTTTCTTTTGTGCTTTGTCATTTGCTGTTTGCTGTTTGTGTAGATGGTTCTATTCCCTATGCTCTTGGTGTTCCTTTTGTCCCTTTGCACATAGATCCACCTCGCTTGCCATCTTTCAGCTCCAGCATCATTACAGATTGACTGACCTAAAATGGATCTAGCAGGGGTTTGTTTGATACTACTTCGCCAGGGCCAGCATTTCTATTGAGGACTACATTCGTGAGTTCCTGGACCTTGCATACAACACTCACTTCCTGGACCATAATTAGATTTCTTTCTTTTGCTCTGGACTCAATGAACCACTATGCACAAAACTTGGCAATAATGGTCTTCGAGCATCGCTGTGTGAATGTTTGAATTATACTCTCCAGGTGAGGGGGTCCTCCTCCACTTCACCGACAGTGAAGGGGGACCCGCTCATCTGGAGAGTGTAATCCAAAACTTCAGACAGCAACCCTAAACAATTTTTGGGGGCAGGGGGGCTATACAACTCAAGCTCCGAGTTCCCTGTGTCCCCTCACGGTTCCGCTATGGCCATGGAGGCCATCTGCTTCTCTGTGGTGGTCTCCAGCACTACTACCATAGCCAACTGCTCTGCCTGCTCCACCCTGGCCACCTGCTCTGCCCTGACCAACTCCCGACTGTCTCCATCAACTCCACCTCCATTGAAAGCCCCGTGGAACAGCAGTCCATTGACATTGCCTCCTATTACTTCCACTATGAAGATGTCTTTTGCCCCAAACAAGCCTACCAGTTGCGCTCGCACCGACCATGGGACCGTGCTATCGACCTCATACCCACTGAGTCAGTGCCCTGTGGAAAGATTTATCCACTTTCCCTGCCAGAGCAAAAGGCCACGGAGGAGTATGTGGAAGAGGCCTTCCAACAAGGCTACATCTGCCCGTCCACTTCCTCTACTGTTTCCATTTTTTTTCTTTGTGGCCAAAAAGGACAGAAGATTGTAAAGCCTTGCATTGTTTACTAGTCCCTAAACAAAATCACCATCAATTTCGTTATCTGCCTCCCCTTATCCCAGCTGCTTTGGAACTGTTGGAACTGTTGGAATGCCTTCCAGTACCTTAAACGAGCCTTCACTGCTGCTCCCCTCTTAGTTTATCCTGATCCAGATAAATCTTTTGTGGTTGAAGTGGATGCTTCTATGACCAGCATAGGGACCGTCTTGTCTCAGCAGCAGGGGAAACCTTCCAGCCTCCATCCATGCACCTTCTTCTTTAGGGAAAAATTATGACATTGGCAACTGAGAACTGCTCACTATCAAGTTAGAGTGGCGGCATTGGCTGGAGGGGGCCCGTCATCCATTCCTGGTACTCACCAACCACCGAAATCGAGAGTATCTCTGAGAAGCCAAGAGGCTTAACCCCAGACAGGCAAGATGGGCTCTCTTCTTCACATGGTTTGAGTGGTCCATCTCCTATCGTCCAGGGATGAAAAATTTGAAAACAGATGCCTTGTCCCATTTCTACTTTCCAAAAGAAATTCCAGAGAATCCTGAAACCATTCTGCAGCTTAATGTTGTCGTCCGTCCCATTCGTGCCAATGCGCGAAAGCACGTTTGAATTTAGCAGTGAACATTCTGATCTTACTGGTGTTGTTGTACGCTTCAAAGGGTTCAAATCGATCACCTTTTGCCTTTCTTACCTCAAATTTTATGGACATTCTAACTGCATTCTATAGGCTATATCACACAGTGAGTTGCCCTGCATCATATTCATCATCAGTCAACTGTATAAAATGTCAGATGACCTATGTAGGTCTAGGGGTGGGGCAAGTTTGTTAAAAGCGTTAATTTTAATGCGTTATCTTTTCCGTAATTAAATAATCTAATTAACGGGTTAAATTCACAGCCCTAAAAACAATATACACTATAGAAAATATTGGCTGGATATATATAAGCTTGATATATATTTGTATCCAACTTTATCTGCATACATACAGTATACTCATGTACGGCGATATATAGTATGTAAAATACATTATCTCAACTGCTTGATTGCTTGTATCGTCACAAAATGTAAACTATACTATCACCTACAACTAATCTGCTCAATGCGACTATAATGCATGAAGATAAGATGTTATAAACAGTAACATCATGATTTTCAGTAGCTGCCTTTTGTGTATTGTGAAAAGCCCTCAATAAATAGATTGTTTGCAATTTTGCATGAGCAGATTGTAAACACTAAGCAGACTAGTGAGTAGATAAGTTTACCTATCCCCAACAACCTCTGTAGTCGCATTTAGGAACTCATTAACAACCTCCTTTTTCAAGACATGTAAAAGCTTTAAAAAAAAATCACAAGAGTATATTACTGATATATTTGGTCGTAGAATAAAATGTTAACCACAGAGTTTATTTCAGCCATTTAACCAAAAATCCATTGACTGCAGGATGATGGAACAAGAAATGCTAAACGTTAACTCATTTCTGGGTTTTTTCCAACAAAAATTCTTCATCCCTGCAGCACTCCAAACCTCTGAAGTAAATTACCCCTTCTCTGGAGGAGGTTATGTTTATATAATAAGTTGGTACTTATGTATCCAGGTATGTTGCATAATCTGCTTTCAGAAATATGTCCCAGGTTAAAACACCACACCCTTAAATGTCTTGAGACATTTGTCTGCATTGAATCATTGGAGAAATTCAGTAGTCCATAAAAACTATTCAAATTTGGATTTTGTTACACAAGTGAAGGTATTGATACATCTTTGCGCTTTAAATCTTCTTTATGAGAACAATGCTGTACATTGCATCATAAGGTGGAATAGATATCATTAAGTAACTGACGCTTGGAACTATTTTCTTTACTGAAGCAAATATAGGCAATATTCTGGTAATATTCTGTCTAAAATGTAAGTTACTAAATATGAACTTCTTATTTATTAGTCTAGTTTATTGTCTAAAAGGAATAACTCACTTGTCGCAATCATGCTCTGAATATCAGTGCTTGTATCTGTGGTCGATTGTATCTGTATTACTAAATCACAGCTGATAATCAGAACAACAATGCTTGATCGCATGATATTGTTTAATTATCAAATTTTTATCAAACAGTAAACAACAATGAACAAAAATATATTGGACATTTCACTGATACTATGTGAAAGAACTTTAAAATGTGTGTTCACAGATTATGTAAATCTAGAGCTATGTGCCTTGTAAATCCAAATGGCCAAGTATCAAAAGCTTCTCTAAATATGAGGAAAGGTTGGATTGTGCTGATAATGTGCTGTGTATATGCGTCTGGGCTAAACTCCAAAACAGGAGTTTGACTGTATATCACACCAAGTGATAAAAAATACATACAAATTAAAGTGCTACTGTGACACTAAGTAATTGGCAAAATGTTCTGAGAAAAATTTGTTTTAGGTGGTCCAAATATGTACCTGTAAATCTGCATATTAATATCTCCAGGCATACTAGATAGAAGCTCCTTGTGTACAGATTTCCATAATTAAAACAAAAGACAATGGTTGGGGTGTTATTTTCATTTGCTATTGTTAGTTAACACACACACATATGGTTCTTAAGGAGAAAGAGAGTGAAAAAAGTCATTAGAAGAGGTTGCCTGAATGTGACCTTGAGGCTTAAAGGTTTCTTATCCTGTTCTCTCACAATACACTTTCAACAAAACCTCATCAGGAAGAGCTTTCTTAAAAAAGCAATCAGCAGCACTATCGTGTTTTCACATATAGGTTGTTAGACATTCCACTGCTAATTATTCACAGGGAAAAACTGGGAAATTTTACAATTTTTTTTACAATTTTATGCACAAAATTAGCTCATTTCAAATTTGATGCCTGCTACAGCTCTCAAAATAGTTGAGACGGGGGCATGTTTACCATGGTGTAGCATCTCCTCTTTTCAAAACAGTTTGAAGACGTCTGGGCATTGAGGTTATGAGTTTCTAGAGTTTTGGTGTTGGAATTTGGTCCCATTCTTGCCTGATATAGGTTTCCAGCTGCGGAAGAGTTTGTGGTCATCTTTGACGTATTTTTCTTTATAGGTGAAAGATCTAGACTGCAGGCAGGCCAATTCAGCACCTGGACTCTACTACAACGAAGCCATGCTGTTGTAATAGCTGCAGTATGTGGTTTTGCATTGTCCTGCTGAAATACACAAGGCCTTTCCTGAAATAGACGCCATCTGGAGGGGAGCATATGTTGCTCTAAAACCTTTATATACCTTTCAGCATTCATAGTGCCTTCCAAAACATGCAAGCTGCCCATACCGTATGCACTTACACACCCCCATACCATTAGAGATGCTGGCTTTTGAACTGAATGCTGATAACGCTGGAATTTGATGTTGAGGAACATTGTTTTTAAAGTATTCCACAATCTTTTTACGCACTCTTTCACAGCTCTGCCCATCTTTACTTCTGAGAGACTCTGCCTCTCTAAGACATCCCTTTATAGCTAATCATGTTACAGACCTGATGTCAATTAACTTAATTAGTTGCTAGATGTTCTCCCAGCTGAATCTTTTCAAAATGTCTTGCTTTTTCAGCCATTTGTTGCCCCCGTGCCAACTTTTTTGAGACCTGTAGCACTCATCAAATTTGAAATGAGCTCATTTAGTGGATAAAAGTGTAAAATTTCTCCATTTAAACATTTGTTATGTTATCTATGTTCTATTGTGAATAAAATATTGGCTAATGTGATTTGAAAGTCTTTTAGTTTTCATTTTATTCAAATTTTAAAAAACGTCCCAACATTTCCGGAATTCAGGTTGTAAGTATTTACGTAAACAAAACAAACTCTTGGCTGTGCCAATTATCTCCGTCGAAATCTATTCCACCGGGACACTGTTTAGCGACTCATTTGAAAACATAAACAAACAATGCCTCATCCAAAGTGTACTGCTGTTTTGTCCTTTTGTTTGGTTTGTGTTATGCCAAAGTTGTTGTTTTGTGTTTGTTTTCATGCACGCAAATATGCACAGACACAACTACTTTCAGTTTGCATTTGTTCAAATTTCCAAAGAAATTGTAATTAGTGGTTCAAAAGACCAAATCCTATATTTATTGGTTGAGTAGACAGTAGACAGGGGTGGGACTAAGCATCAACAATCGTTCCTGTTTGGCTCAGAGGAACAAACTGCATGGGTTTCTTTGACGAATCAATGCTGATCAAAACTTGTTGACTTACACTGTTAGACATTTCAAGGGGTTTTTACAGTAACTTACTGGCAACAGTGTTAATCCAAAACACTGTTGCCAGTAAGTTACTGTATTTGAGATTTACAGTACAATAACCGCATTTCAGTTTTACAGTAATTACATGTTACTGTAATCATGTAATACAGTACCGTTACTGTAAAAAACCTTGGTTAACAGTACATTAATTTTAATCCTATTCAATCATTAATTCTTACTAAATTAAAATGACATTTTTATAATTTTTTTATCCTACACAAGTGCTACACATTTAGTCCAAACAGACACAATTATTACGAAATATGAAATTCTTTATTTAAAACATTGCAAATGCTTAAACTTGAACATGTAAATGTGTGAAAAAGTTCACTTTAAAACATTCTCAATTCAAATCTTATTTTCAGAAAATCATTTAAAATAAAGAGCATGAATTTACATGTATAACTGGACACTGCATATAAAACCGTATATTAACTAAGAACACACAAACACACACACACACACACAAAAACAGCAACATTTTCTTTGTCCTTTGATTACTGGATTTAACATTTACATCCATTAACAAAGCACTGAATTAAAGAATTGACAAAAAAAAAAATTTAATTAACAAAGTGCGTTAAAGTATGAAATTCATTAAATTCATAGGAAATTACATTAGAAATAACACAGTCACTTAAGAATACTGAAACTTTGGTGTAAAATACTCATATACATGACTAAAATATAAACGTCAAAAGCCAATGAATTATGAAAGTACACAAGTACTGAAGTTTCTCATCTGTACCGATTTTGGAAGTCAATACAACTAGCACACTGATGATTTCAAACAACCAGAAATCTGCTCCATTATGGCAAGGAATCTGTCAGAAGTCCCTCTAGGTAAGAATAAAGATATAAATTTAGTCATTTAAAATTTGAGTACACACTCATGGAATTTAATAAAAAATCCTAAAAATGAATCCTATTACATTTCATCATATGGTAAAACAGTATTGTATACACTTAGTTAACACTTTGAGGTACACCTAGCTGAACATATGCTGTCTAATCCAGTCCTGCAATGCCTTCATGAAGATGTGAAATTAAATGTTCAGTTTTTGTTGAAACTGTTTCAGGGAGGTGGTGATTCAACGCTATGAATATTTTGAAGAATGTACTTTGTAGTGATGCTGAACCTGATTGCATATTACAGAGGTGTTTCTGTTATTTAACTTAACAGAATTGATATAGAGTTTAAAAAAAACAATAGAAAACTGCCAGTACATAATAGTAGCAGCACAAACTACATCCTCCAAAATTATCATATTACTGAATCAACCCAACACAATTTCACAAACTATTTAATCAAAAACAATATTGTAACCTTTATTGCATGATGGATTACCTGTATATTGCACTAGTTTTAGTTAAAGGGTTAGTTGAAAATGAAATTTCTGTAATTTATTACTCACCCTCATGTCGTTCCACACCCATAAGACCTTTGTTCATCTTCAGAACACAAATTAAGATATTGTTGATGAAATCTGAGGGTATCTGATCCACACATAGGCAGCAATGTCATTGCACATTTTGAGGTCCAGAAAGGTACTAAAGACATCATTAAAACAGTTCATGTGACTACAGTGGTTCAACCTTAATGTTATGAAGAGACGAGAATACTTTTTGTGCACAAAAATAGTGATTTTATTCAACAAATTCTTCTCTACCCTGTCAGTCTTGTTGACGCAGTGCAGGCTTCCTTGTTTACGTCCGAACGCCGGCTCAGTATTGGCCAGATGAAATTGTTGAATAAAGTAGTTATTTTTGTTTTGTTTTTGCAGACAAAAAGTATTCTCATCATTTCATAACATTAAGGTTGAACCACTGTAGTCACATGAACTGTTTTAAATATGTCTTTAGTAGCTTTCTGGACCTCAAAATGTGCAGTGACATTGCTGCCTATGTTTGGATCATATACCTCTCAGGACTTCATCAAAAATATCTTAATTTGTGTTCCAAAGATAAACGAAGGTCTTACGGGTGTGGAACGACATGAGGGTGAGTAATTAATGACAGAAATTTCATTTTTGGGTGAACTAACCCTTTAAATATCCTCAAACTGAATAGTGTCTGTATACGGTACATATCCTTTTAAGAAGCATCTCACCTAGTCCAAGTTTTTCCACTCAAACTCCATTAGGTGGCGAAGGAAGGATGACACTCTGTTGTTGATTACTGTGGTCTTCCTCTTCACAACTTCCCGTCTTCCGACTCACTCCGGTTTTGGCGGTGCATTTTGTTCCCTCCTCTGGGTTTATCCTCACGAAAAACCTTTAAGCAAGAGAAAATTAAAGTAAGAAAAAAAAAAAAACCATTACACTATATTTAAATACAATAAAATTCATAATTAATCTGAATAAAATGTAAAGGAGAAGGAATTTTACTATACAATTGAAATACAAAAGAATCTTAAAAACAGGCTTAAATTTGTTTTTAAAACTGTTTGCGGTATTTCTTAAGCCATGAGTGAATAAAGGCATTTTAGATTTCTTAACCATGAATGCCTTTGCTTTAAACGTTTTTGGTAACACTTTAGAATAATGGTCCTTTATTAAACGGATAGTTCACCCAAAAAAAATGAAAATTCTGTCATCATTTACTCACCCTCAAGTTGTTCTTAACCTGTATAAATTTCCTTGTTCTTCTGAACACAAAAGAATATATTTTGAAGAATTTTTGTAACCAAACAGTTTTGGGGCACCATTCACTTTCATAGTTTTTTTTTTTTTCCCAACTATGGAAGTGAATGGTGCCTCAAAGTTTAGTTACAAACATTCTTCAAAATATATTCTTTTGTGCTCAGAAGAACAAAGAAATTTGGTAGCACTTTATTTTACAGTCCTGTTCCCCATGTACTTACTATGTACTTATGATAGTAATTGTAATAACTGGGTAATAACTAGGCACTAACCCTGAACCTACCCCTAAAACTAACCTTAACCCATGTACTTACCTTATATCACCCAGTACTTTCTTAGGTAAGTAAACTATAAGTACAGGTAAGTGCACGTAGTGTAAATAAAGTGCAACCAGAAATTTATACAGGTTTAGAACAACTTGAGGGTGAGTAACTGATGACAGAATTTTATAGGTAACTATGCAGGAAGTAAAGCAGGACAAATGAGTAGTTCTACAGTAACACTATGGCTACTACTAATATGGAAAAAAGAATAACTAATCAGTAAGTTATAGTAAATTTAGGACTGAGATGGTTATTAAGTAATCAATAATTACTGAATGAGATTGGCCTCATTAAGAACTAATAATTATGACAATTTTATAATTTTTTTTTTTACTAAATTATTTACTAATCACAACATTAACATGTGTCTGAGAAGTGTTAACTTCTAGTGATCTGGACCAGTATTTTAAAGTGGAGAAAAAAAGAAAAAAAAAACCTTTTTCACTTTAAAATACTGGTCCAGATCACTAGAAGTTAACACTTCTCAGACACATGTTAATGTTGTGATTAGTAAATAATTTAGTAAAAAAAAATTTTTGACTAGTTAACACTTGAGTAATTAGTAATGGATTTTATGACCATGTTTTGAGTAAAAAAGACAATTTATTATTTCTCAGACACACATTAATGTTGTGATTAGTAATTAATTTAGTAAAAAAATTGTATAAAATTGTCATAATTATTAGTTTTAATGAGGCCAATCTCATTCAGTAATTACTGATTACATAATAAAGAAATATCTCAGTCTTACATTTACTATTACTTATTAGTTAGTTAATCTTGTATCTAGTTATTCCAATTTAGGTATTAATCCTGCATAGTTACGGACCATTATTGTAAAGTGTTACCATGTTTTTTTCATAAATTATATTTCATCTGCCAAAATAATCCAAAAATCGTGTTTGTCCAGAACTACTTAAATTCCAGAAGATAATATTATCTTCTGGAATTTAAGCAGTCATGGAAAAACACACTTTTTTAAAATTATTTTGTTAGATGAAATATAATTTATGAAAAAAAAAAAAAAAACATGGTACATGGCTAGCTACAGCTACAAGGAAGTGAAAAACTTTATAAAAACTTTAAGAACAAGACTTTATTAACTAGACTAAACACTTAATTACTCTAACATTCACACACATACATGCATACAGTTTACCAAAGGAAAGAGAGAGTTGAAGCAGAGTATAGGAAAGCAAGAAGTTACAGCATTGTTTGAAATTCAGCAGATCAACAGCCTTGAGCAAACCATCAGTTTAGTTTTAACAGGCCCTTCTTTAAAAGGGGTAAGGATATTCAATGTATCAGATAATGAGACTAAGTTTGATAGTTGCATGTCTCTCCAAGTTAAATTAAAACTGTCCTGATGCGATTTGTGGAGGCTCCCATTGAATCTTTGCTGATATTGTCTTGATGAAAGAGAACCAGTTGGATTCAGAGGATCTTTGGTGAATGGAAGGTCTAGGCCGAAGCCTGGCACAAGCTTGGGGGTTCCTTAGAAGCTTCTAGCTTCTCACAGCATCATCTTAACATCAGCATTTGTCAGTAAAAGAGAAGAAAGCTTGATCTTGTGATCAGTGAATATAAGGAGTGAAGATGTCACACCCTCTTAAGATGTCCCAGCCAATAAGGAGTTGCCCCCTCGGAGGGAATTTTACGAGTCTTTGTGACTTTGGCAGGATATTAGCATAAGAAACTGGATTGGATGAATGAGAGAAGAACCTTCTAGATTCTTATAATACTAATGTATCACAGAGTTAGTAACATGTAACATAAATTACCAAATAGGAAACAAAAGTTGGAGTCCGTAGATACCAAACATGCTACCAATGTAATTTCAGGTAACTGTACATTTGCAACTCTGGAACATTAATACCAAAATAGTTCAAAGGAGAGAATTAATACATAGAATAAAGCCTATAAAAGGAAAGTCTTGAGATGGGAAAATTGGATACATGTTTATACATTTCCCAAGTGGTTATATAGAGAATACATAGGATTAAGAGAGTTTATTTGTCCTCCTCAGAAAGAATGAAGTCAGAGTCACTAGTCTCTGCAAAATTCTTTCTGATCGTAAAAGTGCCATGTATCTGTAACAGGACACCTAGTTCTGCCTGTGTGTTAGCTACGTTTGGGATGCTAGTTGCAGTTTTAGGGGGATTGGTTCACAGAACTTTGATAGAGTGAGTTTATGGGTAATTCATTAAATATAATGAATAATTGTGTGCCTGATTGGTCCAGACGCTACAATGGAATCCTTTCTTTCAAGAAAGTGCTTCATCAAAAGAAGCACTGCTGCTATGCTGGTCCGGCTATGCTGCATGGTCGTTGTGTCGCTCTCAATGTCCCGTAGAAGACAATGAATGTCTCTGTTCTGAGTCTGTCTTTGGAAAAAATCTATGATCCTCTTCCCTTGGTTTGAAGAGCCTGTCCTACTCGATCAGAGATATCAATACCTGTGAGAGTTTTGAAATGGGCACAGAGTCCTCTTTTTGTAAAGAGGAAAGGCCACTGTTCTTCAATCACATTTATACTGGGGGGAGGGCAGCTGTTTATCATGTGACGTTGATAGATGTATGTCAATCTCATTGAATTGTCAATATCTGGCATGTCCGCAGCTCTGGGGCCAGCAGACTGAAACATGGTGACCATATTTTTTCTTCTTTCTTCTAAGGAGCCAACTGTCTCTCCTTCTGGGAGACCTTTCGGCTGCCAATTTGTGCAGCCATAGCTGTCTACTTTGCACCTTACTGTTTTGGCGGTAGTGCCATTACTAAGTTCTGTTGTTGCCGTTGTCCTTGTTCTCCGTATTCTCTCACTTACATTGTTGCGGTTAACATGCTCAACTCTTGTTTTAAGCTGACTAACAAGTGAATAGTAACTTATTCCCAACTGTTTACCTTCCTCATTTGTGTCTGCAAAGGTCAAAGGATATTTTGACACAATCATTTTCGCTATCTCTACGCAGGCAGCCCTGTTAGGATTTGGACAGTGTTTCTGCATGGCAGCCACCACAGTTCTCACCATTGTTCGTCTGTCGGCAGGGTTAGCCCTGTGCCCTGTTAATATTGCCTGTGAGAGTGAAGCAGGCTTAGGAATATTGGAATATATCCCAAGGAATATATCCCATAGGAATATATCCCAAGGAATACTGAACTGGCTGACCCATGAGTTCTGTGCATTTGTAAAAGGTAATCCAGTAGAGTGGGGTTGTGTACGAGGAGATGTAAAGTAGGAATGTTCATCTGTCGGCTTTGGGTTCAAGGATGATAAGAGCACTGTCTGTTCATTTGGCACACAGCTGACATCAGTGTCAGCTCTACCACTCAGTTCTTAGAAGAGAAAAAATACATTAACAGATACTTACAAGTGCATTTTATTTACAGTATGTACAGTTTACAGATAAGAAAACTTAAAATTGTTTTATTAGTGATTCTTAAATCTGTTTTACTTTTTTTTTTTAAACAATAAAATATTAGTGGTTATTTTTCAGGGTGTTGTGCCCAAATAACTAATCATTTGTTTGCCCTTTCTCTTTTGTCATTTAGAGATTACATTAATCCGGAAGTTTAACAGAGTGTTTCTCAACTCCAGTCCCGGGGACCCACATACCAGAATGTTTTAGACGTATAACTAATTCAAACACCTGATTCAGCTCATCCGCTTCTTAGCATGTTTAACTGGGAGACATCTAAAACATGCTGGGAGGTGGATCCCCAGAACTGGAATTTAGTGTCTCAAGCTTTTTTCTAGAGAGATGCCTCATACAATATCTTTAACATTTTACATTGCTTTAGATGTGCTTTTTCTCACCTTTTTGTTTGAAGGCTTGGATGACTTTATGGCACTGTATTGGTGTTAAATGATGCTGGAAGTCATCCCTCTCAATAAAGGCAAGGTCTTCTTTCTTTGTGACTCCAACAACTGATGACAGGTGTTCAATGACAGCCATCAACCCCTCATAGTCCAATTCAGGTAGCACTCTCTGAATTTCTTGTATGCATTCAGCATCCATACCTACCTAGATTGAAGAACACACTGAGTGATGCAAGCAAACTGTAGGGAGGTCCAAGATGTTGCACACTGGCAGTGGATAATAATCTTGCAATAATCTTGCTTCAACAGCAACCTGAATGGGAGGTGGGAATAACTGACCACAACCTAGATATGATTGAAGAAGCTGGTGTCTTTCTGCCAGTGTCTTACTTAGGTGTAAAAACATTATAAAGCTTTCTGGCACACTCCTTGAAATAGGCGTGCTTGCTTTCGAACCTTAGTGTCCACACGCGTATCAGTGGGCCAAATTTAAGTATGAGGTCAGGATAATGCAACAAATAGTGATGTTTTGGTTTGAGAGGGTGGTCAGGGAACATGCTTTTCCGTAAATATACATATTCCTCAAGTAAAACTTTCAGATATGCGATCTCATTTTGGTGAATTTTTGGAGCACAGATGAATTCAGTTACTTCCTTTAGCTTAAGGCACAACTGCCAAACCTCACTTTCCATAGGATTTTTGATCCATCTACCAACATGAACTGGCAATAACCATAAAAGACACCAATTCTGAGTGGCTGAACCACTGAGCTTTTTTGCCTTTTCTTTAATCTCACATGGTTTGTTTTGCGAGTCACTACCTAGAAGTTTTGCTTGTGCGATGGCCTGATTTAACTGGTCATAGGTGAGATGTTTTTCAGAATTGACCAAATGTTCAATATAGAGGGCCAAATCATTTGCCACTAGTCCTTCAAAAAGGTCATGCCCAAGACATGGAGGAAGACCACTGGAGACATGAAAAGGCTTAAGTGAGTTGAAATAGGAATCAAATTTGATTCCATCTATTAAGTCATGTTCAGAGGTCAATTGTTGAACACTGTCGTTATAATTTTCACGTGTTCGTGGAGGGCCAAATACCAGTGGCTATTTGGCAAATGTCTCTCTGTTAATCAGACAGTACCTGCAAAAGTTCTTGCTACAGCTGAAATTTTCTGTGAATCCACCAACACAGTGGGAACCGAGATTATCGCCACATATAGCAATCAGTGATGCCTTAAGGTACCTTCCATCTTCCAGCTGAAAGCCTGAATCCTCTAAGTCTTTTAGGTCAGCAATAAGACGGGAAAATATCTTGTCCTGACCAAAACATTTAAAATCCTGCTCTCTGCATAGCAAAACAAGTTGTGCTGGATCAACAGTGGACCGATTATGTGGTAGTATTTCCCCAAGTGTCATGTACATTGCCATGATTTTATGTTTCTTTTTTCCAGAGCCTAGGGGGTTTGTCACCTCAAAGGCATCCAGGTACAGTGTAACTGACACGGATGATGATTCCTGTAAAATGGCATTGTGTCTGATCTCAAGACACCTTCATTGCAAATAGTTAAAAGATCCTCTTGTTCAAGTTCCTTAATTATTTTCTGTATTTCTTCCTTAGTTATGTTTAGCCCTGCCAGTTTCTCCTCTACTTTTTTAAGCACTTGCTTCATTCCACTGCTATGGACCTCCTGAAATTCCTCAACAATGCACTGTACTGTTGTGGCTGGCAAAAGCAGTTTGGACTGTAGTTTTAAATAAAACAATGCAATTTAAATTCAAATCTGGGTTTGTTCCATGACTATCAAGAGATGGATAAACATCATGGACTTGGATGTCTTGGACTTGGACATCAGTATCTCGTTGTGCTTGTGGCTTTGCTACAAATGACTGCCTGTGTTTCCTAGATATGTGTATAGCAAAGGATGACCTTACTCTAAAATATTTTGAGCATCCCTCAAAAGGACAAGTGACTTTTTTGCCATTCCGTATGTGTAATCTCAAATGGATGCACAACAAGGAAACATTATCGGCCACATAATCACATCCTTGAACACTGCATTTGCAGTTACCACTATGCTGATAAATGCTTTGTCTTTGTGACACAGTGATAGCAGGTGGGTGATTTCTGTGCATGTGGGACTTTAATGCAGAAAACGTCCTGAAATTACCAGGACAGTGTTCTATGCCACATGAAAACCTGTAGTTAGCCAAGTTTCTATGACTTTTTGCATGGGCATAGAAGGTTTTTAAATTGTCAGTGTGGTGGCTACAAACTTTACAGCTAAACATACTGCTATAAGTCTTGTCAATGGAATTTCTGATGCAAAAGTATTATATTTCAATGGATCTCTATCCTATTTCTGAATGTAAATATAATCCCCCATCCCTGCTTTTTCTTTCTTTTTTTTTCTTTTCTTTACCTTGCTGGTCTTTATTATTTTTCTTAAAAATCTTAGTAAGGTGTGTCTATGTTCAGCTCCGGAACTGTGAGCTCCTCCCTCTGGCAAGACCTGCGGTGCTGGTTCCTTATCTATAATGTAAAACAAATCATGTCAATTAGGGGTGTTCGATTCCGGGTTTTTTGAAGTCAACTTTGATTCCCGACTCCTAATCTTGGAGTCGGCGGAGTCGACTCCTCGACTCCATTTACTTTTAGTTATAATCCGCTTGTTATAAGTCGTGCCGTAAGGAACGCCGTTTCTGGGTCCAAGCCCTGACTTGTTTCACTTGAGAATATCATCACGACGGCCGTTTATGAGCGCTATTAATTCATATCAAACATTTAACATTTTAAAGTTAGCCATTTTAAATATTTACAGTCTACACAACAGTCTCCATGCTCACAGCGTCACAGACATTTAATATTTTAACGATTTATAAAAGATGAATCATTGTCTGGCCATCTGGGATTTTGGTATGGAGATTAAGGTTATGATTATAATTTTTTGGTACACCACATCGTGTGTGTGTATATTAGTACCGTTTGTTGTTTACAAAAAACAATTGAGAATCAGTTCTTCGTTCATACCTAAAGGATGTAAACATTTAAGATCAAAAATCCATTTGCACTCTCTCTGTAAAAGTTTCCGCTCTATATTATCACCTCTGCGCGACGATGTAATGTGCTCAATTACCACAAAATCTAGATCCGAAACTGAATGCGACATATCATTAAAATGATGGGCAACTGGAGATTTCTGGTCATTTCTTCTGATTGTACTCATATGTTCAATTATACGTGTCCTAACTTTTCTGTTCGTCTTGTTCCTACATGCCGCACACCTAAGGCAAGGAACAAACCCAATGTCCTTATCTATACGTACCTGAGAATTAGTCTTAATGAAAGTATCAGATTTGACCAAAAAATCTCTAATATTTCTAGCTCTATAATGTGAAAAAAGTGTCAGGTCTGAAGAAACATTGGTACATACTTAAGAGCGATCCAGTGCGGACTTTACTATTAATAAATGCGTAAAGTTGCATAAAATGGAAATACTCAATAAAGTAGGCTAACTACGTTACCTCAGATGGTTGAATGGTTGGATTCCCCAACTGGTAAAATAAAACATATAAGACAATACAACATTTACTGTAGGTCCATAAAATTTACTGATGATTTCATTTGAAAAATGTTCCTTTGCGCTTCTGATTTGGCAGTGAAATTTGCCGATTTTGGATGCGTAAGAAGGATTCTATGGTCCAGTTAGTATTTTCACTCCATAATGGCGGCCGCGCTACCGGAGCACCACCTAGTGACTGTTGCCCAAAAAGTGTCAGAGTGTCGCCTCTTGGGTTCTATACTCTTTGCCACATCAGCACGTCTACAGAGTCGATACTGGAAGTCGATTCTTGTCCTGGAGTCGATTCCGACACTAGAGCTATTGAGAGTCGAGGAATCGACTCTTTTGGAGTCGACTCCCCATCACTAATGTCAATCCAAATGTAAAATTTGAGGGGGAGAAAGACAGAAAATATCACATTAGCTAACAATGTAAATGTAAGGTAAACTTTGCTTGTTAAAAATCATTTTGATTTAATTTAATAAACTGACAAAAATCTTCAAATATCAGCTCTGGAACTGTGAGCTCCCTCTTCAGACACAACTTGCGGCGCTGCTGTGCTGGTTTCTAATCTAAAACGTAAAATAAATCCTGTCGATTCAAATGTCAAAAATGAGAAAAAGAAAAAACTACACTGTGACTAAACGAAATGTAAATAAAACTACGTTGTTTTCGCAAGGAGTGGCCAACGTTAATTTACTAACTAACTTCGTCTTTATGTAAGCTTAACTGTGCCCGATAAAAAACAATCTTGATTTTAATCGGTAATTCAATAAACTCAATAAAGTCTTTTTTAAAATAAAACATTAGATTTACCTCAGTTTTTAACGCCAATGCTGACAAGCATACGTTAACCGTCTCCGGAGTCCGTGAGCCCTCTCCTCGGGCAAAACTTGCAATGCTGCACTGCTGGTTCCTAATCTAAATCGTAAAGCAAATCCTGTCGACCCAATTGTCAAAAATGAGAAAAAGAAAAAACGACATTGTGTCTAAATGAAAATTTTTAAACGTTATTTTAGCAAACAGTGGCCAACGTTAATTTACGAACTAACTTCGTCTTAAGCTTAACGCTCGATAAAAAAAAATCTTGATTTTAATCGGTAATTCAGTAAGTTCAAATCACATTTTTTTTTTTTTTTTAAACAAAACATAGGCTATGTTGACCTCAATTTTTAGCGTCAATGCTGACAAGCAAATGTTGACCTAGGTAAAATTGTGGTGCAACCATGGGTAGTACAATCAATCACACACACTAATATATATTTACCTTGCTTGTTTGCTGTTCTTCCTTATTCTCACGGTGATGAAAAAATCTTCGCAGGGTGCCTGGACACAGTTCATATGTTCTCCGGAACAGTGAGCTCTCTCCTCGGGCAAAACTTGCAATGCTGCACTGCTGGTCATAATCATAAAGCAAATCCCGACGGTCCAAATGCCGCCAAAGAGGCCGTTGTGGTAAACACAGTATTATACTTTATTTATTGAAAATACAGTAAATCACTGTATTTGGTGTTTGACGTCACAGAAAATTCCCATGATGCAAATTGAATTACAGTTATTTATTGTAAATAGAATTTACAGTATTATACTGGGTGATATATAATAAATAACTGTAGAAATTACAGAAATGTCTAACAGTGTAGTAAGGCTGTGCTCTTGCTTGGCTAAATATTTTATAATGGTTATGTGTACCATACCATGGGGAAAACAGTGAGTTGCTGTGCAGTGTGCTGATGTATTTAAAGGGAGACCTTTAATTTAGCATTTAGGCCCCCTACACAAATGCAATAACAATACCTTTTATTCAGGTATTGTGTGTGTTATGCACGTTTCACGAACGCCCTGGCCCAGAGTCCTCAAATAATCATTTGAATTAACATTGTTTCTTTGTTGGGCTCCCCGTCTCCCCTTTTTTGTTACTTTTGTGAGTAATTTGTGTTGAAATAAATTATTTATTTGGATTGTAATTTAATTTACAGACTTTTACTGTATACTCGATTACAGTAAAATTCTGTAAATTAAATTACAGTAAGACTACTGTAAAATTTACAGTAACTGGCTGGCAACCCTGCTGCCAATATTTTACTGTAAAATTTACAGAATTTTTTTATATTTTGTATACTGCATTTTTACAAAAAATATATTGTATGCTGCATTTTTAATATATTGTATATGGCATTTAACATACTTCTTTAAATAGCAAATACACACATTCAAGTAGTTTACTGTGAAAAATACAGCAATTCTTTTAAAAAAAAGCATATGTGTATTTGCTAAATTTAAAGTAGTATGTAAAATGATAGCATACAATATATTTTCCCTATTGCTGACTTAATGACTGGCAGCTGAATTTTAAAATTAAACTATTAACTGCATACGCTTTAAACAATTTTTAACTGCATAAAGTGTTGCATAATGCATAATTCACCAAAAAAAATAAAAAAAAATTGACACTTCTTTATCTTAAAAAACAGGTTAAAATGTAATATATCACTTTCAAATTTACATGAAAAAATGCCATAAAAAGTGTATTATTTTGAACTCATTTTTTATTTAGAAAATTATTTCATTTTTTTAATGGACATGAAATTTTGGCATGAATTTTTTTAATTACTTGAAACATATTGGCCATCATGGCCCTTGACACAAAGAAATACGCAAACTGCGTTATAACCAAAATTTGACCAACATGGTCATATTAAAACAGTTTACCCAAAAGTGAAAATTCAGTAATTTATTACTCACTTGGCAGTTTGATACACATTCCGAACAAATGATTCAAAACAAAAGATTCGTAAAGCTTTGAAGCTTCATGAAGCAGTGTTTTGAGATCGCCCATCACTAGATATTGTTGAATAAAGTCATTGTTTTGTTTTTGTTTTTTTGGCGCACAAAAAGTATTCTCGTCGCTTTATAATATTTAGGTTGAACCACTGTACTCACATGAACTGTTTTAAATATGTTTTAGTGGCTTTCTGGGCATTGAAAAAAGAAATGATCTTGCTAGAAATGCAGGCTTCACTGAGCCATTGGATTTCAAAAATATCTTAATGTGTGTTGTGAAGACTTACGGGTGTGGAACAACATGAGTAATTAATGACTGAATTTTCATTTTTGGGTGAACTAACCCTTTAAAAACCACAAAGACGCTTTCAGATAGCTTTCATCACTTAATGAACAGGCCAACATTGCCAAACAACAAGTCCTACAAACTTTCCATCAAAAACAGATATGAAAATCATCCAAAGAACAATTATGCTCCAGATGACGTTTCATCCCAGGATTCAAAGTGTGACTAGAAATATTGAAAAGAACAAAGAGGACAATACATTAGATATATTACAAAACATAATACTTTCAGAAACAGATAGGAGGAGAACAGATACAGTCAGTGACAGCTGACCCTGCTTCATTAGGGAATGCAACTTTTCTATGCTACTTGTACCTCTTCTGCTTATAAAGAATAATAATGACAATACAACTGAGATTTAAGAAAAAACATTTATTGAAATAAGTGACTTATAAGCAATAATAATGACAACACAACTGATTTGAAGATAAAGAAAAAAAAAAACAGATGTTTGACTTATAGAGAAAAACAAGATAGCTGTTTATGAAGGACAGCTGTCATAAGAGATATATTGGAGGAAGAGACATGTTTGATAACTTGTTTGTGTGTAAACAGTGAAAGAGAGTTATGAGAGATAACTGTTTATATAAAAAAAACTGAAAAGCGATATAGTGGAGGAAGAGATGTTTGATAACATATTTGTGTGTAAACAGTGAAAAGATGTTAGCTGTTCATGAAGTACAGCTGTCATAAGAGATATCTGTTTATAAAAGAAAAATTATAACAGAGATAGCTTGTTGGAAATGATGTGTAAGAAAAACAGAAGAAATTTTTTATATGAAAGAATGTAGAAAAAAGAAAAACCCCAACAACAGATGTTTGTATTAAAGAATGAAAGACAACTGGTATTGTAACGCCTTTATTCAAGCATATATTAATTACTTATTAAAGAAGACAAGACAACTGTTATTGTAAAAGTACTTTAATAAGGATGTAGTTTATAAAGAAAAGAGACAAAACACTTTATTGTTGTAAAGCTTTATTAGGAATATGTTTATAAAGGAAGACACTGCAACTGTTGTTTTAAGATTTTAATAAAGCATGCTAGTAGAACAGTACAGACATAACATGTATTGGTAAGAAAGGTAATCATTACCGTTGAAGGATGTCTTGATCAGAAGCGCAGGACACAGCAGAGGAGAAGAGTCAGAGAACAAAGAGACAGGGCCTTTATATATAGACAGATGAGGGGAATTCCAAAGAAGATGACATCAAGAGGTCAGATAGTCTATAAAAGGCTGGAACGAGAAGAGAACGGGGGGGCTGCTTCGCACCTGAGGCTGCTTCTCTGACACCAGAACCAACGCTGATGATGCCTACATCACTGATATTGCCTTGACTGAAGAACTTTTTAATACTTATCCTTTATTTAATTACTTGTATAGAATGTTTGTAGAATATATGTAATGCTAGAAATACTAATGTAATAAATAAATGAACTTATAACTTTATAACTAAACTCGGCCTCATTTGGCATTAATTTAAGTCGTTGAGCCTGAACAGACCACGGAGAAGTCTTCTGTCTGATTGTAAGTATTTTAAAATGCTTATAAATTAGATCAGATTTGACTTGCTTACCTAACCTGAGAATAATAAAAAATAAGGTAAAGGTGCTTAGAGACGCATCATAAAACAAGGGGGATGACAGATACAGTCAGTGACAGATAGAGGGATGACAAATACAGAGATTCAAACAGAGATTTAGCACAGCCAGAATCCTCCTCTCCCATCAGACACTTCCCTCACATCACACTCAGACGACCTCTCCACAACAACAGAAGTAACGCTAAAACCAGAGGTCGCTCTTTTAATTGATTCAAATGGGAAATTTATTGATGAAAAGAAGCTCTTTCCCAAACACAGAGTGGCCAAACTCTGGTGTCCGAACACTCAGAGTGCACTCAAATCGCTAACTAAGTGTGGACAAACTGGGATCCCCAAACCATATAATAATCCACACCGGCACAAACGACCTGAGAGCCCAACAGGAGAGGGTGGCTACATCACTACAAACAGTGATTGAAAAGGCCTCAACCACCTTCCCACATGCTAAAATTACCATCTCCACACTGTTGCCCCGAAAAGACTTCCACCCTGACACTATCCAGCGGGTGAACGCCAACCTCTCCCGTGCCTGTGCACTTAAACCCAATGTGCACCTGGCACACCACCCCACCCTGGACTTCACATGCCTCTACGACCATGTCCATCTGTACAAAACAGCTGTTCCTGTCTTCGCCAAGACCCTAAAAGATGTGGCCCTGAATCGGAACCGCAACAGCACCCCCAGGAGCAACAGAGTCCAACAACCTCCACCCAGACCTGTAAGAAAGCACAGTGTACCCCCAGAGAGAACATCCAGAAGACTTCCGTCACGACAACAGCACTCTCACATGCTGAGACCATCCCAGCCAACACCTGAGCATCTTCTCCCAGCCCTCACATCCTCACATTCAGTGAATCAGGCCAGACCAAAGCCTCTCCTACCTACCCCCTACCCCCTTCATACACAGCAGGCCCCTGGCAGCCACAGCTATGCTCAGATATTGAGCAGAAAACCAACAACAGGACCAGTGCAAGCCACAACAACAGAGCTAAGAGACATCCGTCAGATGCTCAACCTCATCTGCTCACACCTACTGTCATAGGTCAAAACTTATAAACAAAACTAAGACCCTATGGACAGCAACGCATTTATAATATCATGTTGGAATATTCAAGGCCTGAGATCATCTACCTTTGGCCCCAAAAGCAGGAACACAGATTTCAACTCGGAAATAAAAAATTCAGACATCATCATCCTGCAGGAAACATGGAGCAGAGATGGACCCACTGGCTGCCCCAAAGACTACAGAGAATTCATCATCCCATCCAGTAAACTGCCTGGAGTGACACAAGGAAGAGACTCAGGAGGCATGCTTATTTGGTACAGATCAAATCTTGCCCATGCCATCAAAGTAGCTAAAACAGGACAATTCTATACATGGTTAGAAATTAATAGGACAGTCACCGCAACAGAGAAAAACATCTTCCTATGTGCCACTTATATCCCTCCAGCAGAGTCTCCGTATTTTAATGAAGATAGTTTCTCCATTCTTGAAGTAGACATTAATTACTACCAGTCACAGGGAAGCGTACTGGTCTGTGGAGACCTAAATGCCAGAACAGGTGAAGAACTGGACACACTTAATTCTCAGGGGGACAAACACCTGCCTGCCACCTGCCTACGGTAGATACACCTACAGCTCACCATTTGGTAGCAGTACAGTCGACTCTTTTCTTACAGACCTTAACCCAAACTCCCTCAGCGTTCACAGTCAGCCGACTAAACCCACTATCAGACCACAGTAAAATAACCCTCTACTTAACCAGAGCAATGCCCAACCAAGAAGCATCTAAACAAACCCAGCTCCACTCACTTAGAAACACATATAAATGGAAACAAAACAGTAAAGATACATATCCAAGTACAATTAGTCAACCAAAAATTCAAGTCCTATTAGATCAATTCCTTGCCACTCCTTTCCTGCATAACAGTGAAGGTACAAACCTAGCAGTAGACAAGCTGAACAGAATATTTGAGGTCTCAGCAACATTATCAAACTTAAAACCACAAAAAGAAAAGCAAAAAGACCACATGCCACTGAGAAATGGTTTGACAATGACTGCAAAATACTTAGGAAAGAAGTAAGAATCCTATCAAACCAGAAACATAGAGATGCTGACAATGAGAACATCTGTCATCTCTATCATGAAAAACTTAAACAATATAGGAATACTTTAAGAAAGAAAAAAGAACAAAACACAAAAAGTCAACTCATAGAAATTGAAGAATCCTTAGAATCCAACCACTTTTGGAAACATTGGAACACACTAAACAAATCTTACCATCAAGAACTAGCCATCCAGAATGGAGATGTTTGGATAAACCACTTCTCCAACCTTTTTAGTAATATAGTCAACAATCGGGAACAAAATGCAATGTACGAAAAACTAAGGGTTTTAGAGTCAACCATCAAACACTACCAAAACCCCTTAGACTTTCCAATTACACTAGCTGAACTATTAGACAAAATACAAACCCTGAAAACCCAAAAAGCCTGTGGTGTTGATGGCATCCTAAATGAAATGATAAAATATACAGACCACAAATTCAAATTAGCCATCCTCAAGCTCTTCAATATCATCCTTAGTTCAGGTACATTCCCCAACATTTGGAACAAAGGCCTAATTACCCCAATCCATGAAATTGGAGACAGATTTGACCCTAATAACTACCGTGGCATATGTGTAAACAGCAACCTAGGTAAACTTTTCTGCAACGTCCTAAACAGCAGACTAACCCATTTTCTCAGAGACAGAAATGTCCTGAGCAAGTGTCAAATTGGCTTCCAAATTCCTCCCTCAGTGTCGTGGAGTGAGACAGGGCTGTAGCTTAAGTCCTGCACTGTTCAATATATACATAAACAAGTTAGCGAGGGCTCTGGATCAGTCTGCAGCACCTGGTCTTACTCTACTAGATACTGAAGTCAAATGCCTCCTGTTTGCTGATGATCTGGTGCTGCTGTCTCCCACTAAAGAGGGTCTACAGCAGCATCTAGACCTCCTGCACAGCTTCTGTCAGTCATGGGCCCTGTCAGTTAACCCAAAAAAGACAAAAATAATGATTTTCCGAAAAAGACCCAGCCGACAAGACCAACATCATAGTTTTAAATTAGACAACATGCTCCTTGAGCACACGCAGAACTACACTTACCTTGGCATAAATATTAGCAACACAGGGAATTTTAACAAAGCTGTGAACGACCTGAGAGACAAGGCACGGAGAGCTTTTTACGCTATTAAGAGAAATATCAAAATTGACATCCCAGTCAGAATCTGGATAAAAATAATCAAATCAGTAATAGAACCCATCACGCTCTACGGGTGTGAAGTCTGGGGCCCACTCACAAACCAAGAGTTCACTAAATGGGACAAACACCCAATAGAGACTCTGCAGACCGAACTATGCAAAGTTTTGCTACGAGTACAGCGCAAAACCCCAAATAACGCCTGCAGAGCAGAATTAGGATTTTACCCACTTATAATCACAATTCAAAAAAGGGCCATTAAATTCCACACCCACCTAAAAAATAGTGATAAACAGACCCTCCATCACAAAGCCCTGAACTACCAAGAGCTGACACCAGGAAGAAACGCCCTCGGCCAATTGGTCTTAGAGCTGACTACACAAACCAAAACATGTCTGACTGAAAATAAAAACTTAGCCAGACCAAACCAAATAATCAAAACACAAAAAGAAAAATACCTAAAACATTGGACAGACGCAACAGCCCTACAAAGTAAATTGGAATGCTATTTGGCCCTAAATAGAGAATATGAATTGGCAAGATACCTGAGTACAGTGAGCGACCCTAAACTGAGAAAAGTCCTGAGCATGTACAGACTCAGTGAACACAATCTCACCATAGAGACAGGCAGACACAGACAGACCTGGCTACCAAAGGAAGACCGGCTGTGTCCCCACTGCACAGAGAATGAAGTGGAAACAGAACTACACTTTCTGACATCCTGCCCTAAATATGCACAAATTAGGGACACTTTCTATCCCCATTTCACAACTCACCACAAAGACTTCCAACAGAAACCAAATATGGACAAACTCCCATACCTGCTAGGAGAAAGCCCAGCAAGCTCAAACCTGGCCGCCAGGTATGTGAGGTCCTGTCACGACGAAAGAGCCTCCAGCGGGACAGAACTACCAACACACTCACTATATGCCTAGAGACACTTCTATAAATATTATAAGATTGAACATTTTTATTGCAATTTTTTTTTTTTTTTTTTTCTTCATCATTATTATATATATTTATTTATTTTTATTGTACAGTGTCATTAATGCTTTGGCAATGTAAAGATTTCTTTCACCATGCCAATAAAGCTATTTGAATCTTGAATCTTGACAGATAGAGGGAAGACAGATACAGTCAGAGACACAGAGAGGGATGACAGATACAGTCAGAGACAGATAGAGGGATGACAGATACAGTCAGTGAACAATAAAAGGAAGACGCAATCTTGATTCGGATCGCGTGTCAAACCGCCAAACTGCTGAAATCACGTGACTTTGGCGCTCTGAACTGCGGATTTGACACGCTGATTCATTATGCTCCGAAGCTTCCTGAAGCAGTGTTTTGAAATCGGCCATCACTAAATAATTCGTTATTTTGTTTTTTTTGGCGCACAAAAAATATTCTCGTCGCTTTATAATATTAATATTGAAGCACTGTACTCACATGAACTGATTTAAATAAGTTTTTAGTATCTTTATGGATCTTGAGAGAGGAAATGTCATTGCTCCCTATGTAGGCCTCACGGAGCCATCGGATTTAAACAAAAATATCTCAATTTGCGTTCCGAAGATTAACGAAGGTCTTACGGGTGTGGAACGGCATGAGCGTGAGTAATAAATGACAGAATTTTCATTTTTGGGTGAACTAACCCTTTAAAGCTTTTGAACACCAAACTGCAGTTAGCAATTCCACACTTAAAGGTTGCATTTGGCAAATTCCTGTGTAATTTCATATGCCAAATTCATGTGAGCAAAACTGACAGATCATCTTGAACCTTATTCTTTTGGATGCCAACTAAGTTATACTTAATTCCCACACTCAGGAAAAAATGCTATCTGGAGTCAGACATTAATATACAATGGATAAAAAAAGGAACGAGGCCATAAGCGCGCAAAAAAAGTGCGCGAAGAAAAAGTGAGTGGGACTTTTAATGTATTTAAATGCTCTCTACAACATGCAACCTTGCATATTATGTCTAAACAAGACACTAGAATATGTTTTGCATGCTAATTAGCACGGTACAAGGTATAATTTCCAACTGGCGCAAAAAAAAAAATAAATAAAATAAAATAAAAAAAAAATAAAATAAAAATCCCCCACTAAAATTAAAGCCTAAATTACTAAAGTCACTGCTCTACAACCAAAAAAATGCAACAGCCACCTAAATATAAGTAAATTACCTTTATTGTTAACTGGAACTCCTTATACTGCCTTCTCAACTTCCCAACAGAACCGCACTAACGCAAGCTGAGCCGACAACTGATGATAAGATTCAAGTCGAAAGCGCAATAAAACTTCAGAAATAAAGAGAAATATTCTACAACTACAATAAGTCAACTCGTTTGTTTATTGGTCAGCGTCGCGTATGATCAGTTCATTTGTTCAAGTGTCACCGCACTGATAAGGTGCCTTTGTGCACCCTGTGCAAAAATACACACACGATTTGCCTGCCGATATAAATATAAACACAAATATCTGTAAATAGCATATTTAATTTCAAGTAAAAAGTATTCGGTTGCCCTATGGAAATAAATTAACTATACAAAGCAGACTTTATATCAAACAGATATGTTAAAGTTTTCACATTACCTGAAGTTAGCAAAGGCCCAAAAAATCCACATCTCACTGGTTACGTTAACCTCTTAGAACAGCACCATTGAGAATTTATATGACACACACATCCTCCGTGAGCGGGCCTGACTCTGACCGCGAGGCTTTAGCAACGTGTTTTATTTCGGCGCCCGTGTGGATGACTGCCTGTGCAAAGTTGTTTTACATCATAAAATAATCACGACGAAGTGTGCTGATAAACATGAAGTTGCTGTGAATACAAACTTTTAGCACTGAAACATGTAATTCATAACGAAGGAACCCAGAGATTTTCTGCCCATAGCCGCTATAGCGCCGGGGAATGTGTGAAATCCTACTGCGACCGCGCTACTGAAACCCCGCGCAAGTCTGCTTCGCGTCCCGCGGACGGAGGATGCTTGAATCTGGGGTTACCAATATAAACCGCGAATGTAGATACCTTCATATACTACAAGTTACCAAACATGAAAAATAAAAAACTGAAGTCACTTACCACAGTTGTGAATCACTCCTCTTGCCTTTAACGTTAATCTCGACCGTTGTAGATCCAACGATGCAGCTCTGAAGATTTGAAATTTACAGCAATATTCTGTAAATTTGAGTCAAACCAACACGTGACCCCAGAATGCATTGCAGTTTACAGCAATATGCTGTATTCTTAAAAAACAGCCCGCGGCTGTAAAATAATGCTGTAATTTTTTACAGCAATTCATTACAGTGTAGGCCATTGGGGGTTTTGATTAAACATCTCAGCAACAGCGTCTTTGCAGATTGTGTGAAACTGAGACACGCATTTGTGACTGACCCACTTGCCAAGGGAACAAACAGAACTGTGCAGTCATGTCCAGGCAGATTATTTGCAGCAGAAAAAAGGGTCAAATTTGACTCACTGTTCAATGAGTTATCACTCTACCATGCCTGGCTTGGCTTAGCATTGGGCAAGATCCTTTTGCCCCTGCCCTCCTTTGTCCCTGTTCATTAATTGCCATGGTTTTTGATTTGCCCGTTACACCTGTGTCTAGTTACTTATCTCGGTTTGTATCTAGTGTTTCCTTGTGTATTTATAGCCCTATGTTTGTTTTGTTCTTCGTCAGATCTCGTCTTTTTAAAGTGGTAATGTTTACTGTGTTTTTGCATCCTGAGAACCTAAGAAGTGTTTTCCTGAATTTTTTGATTAAAGATACTGAATAGATCCAGCTTTTTATTTTCGTTTCTGCTGCATCCACTGCGTGACAGAAGATCTGACCGTCAAAATGGATCTAGCAGTAGTTCGGATCCTCTTTCTCTCCCAGGTGGTTCTCTCCCTCGAGGTGCACACACAGAGATTTTTAGATCTGGTCTCTCTTGTGCATTACAACAACGTCAGTCTCTGCGTCCCCTAGAGGGATGTTCAGAGAATTTGTCAAGATGGGTATTAGATCAGTCGGACTCCCCTACACCATCAGTGAGAGTGAGGAAGATCAAGACCCACTAGCACCCACAGTGCACACAGCACCAGCAGCCAAGCCTCCAATGGACCACACGACCAAGCCCACCGCAGTCTCAAAGCCTGAGCCCACCACAAATAAAGAGCCTAAGTCCCTTGAGGATCTGAAACCAGAACCTACCGCAAACCCAGTGATATGGAGAGCCAAGTCTAACCAGGTGTGTGAGCCAGCCATCATTTCCCCCATGTAGCATACTCCTAGGGCCACAATCGTCCCGTAGCTCAAGCCAGAAGAGCAGTCTCTGAACTCTCTGCCTGTCCCGTATTGGCCAAAGAGGTAATCTTTGAGCCCTTTGTTTGCCCAGTTACAGCCAAGGAGGCCATTTCTGAACTCAGTGTTTTCCTGTATTGGCCAAGGAGGCTGTCTCCAAACTCTCTTGCCTGTCCTGTTACGGCCAAGGTGGCTGTCTCGTAACCCTCTGCCTATGCCATCCAGTTCTTTGGCCCTGTCTCCGCTAGTTCCCTTCAGCCCTTCTGCTCTTCCTTCGCTGGCTCCTCCTAGCAGCTCAGGTCCACCTTGGACTTCTAGTTCACCAGCTCCACCTTGGTGTGTCAACCCCCTGGCTCTACCTCAAACCGACAAGCCCGTCACTCCACCTCTGCCCTCCTTCCCTTCCCTTTTCCACACGGAACATAGAGAGCATTAGTTTGCATTGCCTGTGTGACCTAGTGTGTTCCATTGACTATTGATTCCATTCACCTGTCATTCTAATAATTAACTTATTTAATCTGTAAATATATACTCCTTGTTTTGTTCAGTTCATTGTCCGGTCTCGTCTCCGAGTTGTGGATATCTTCCCCCATTATTCTGCTCAATATTCTGTGGATAATTGTATTAAGGATTCAAAATATGAAGTGGTGATCTATGGTCCACTGAAGGTAGCCAAACAGTGTCCTGTTAATTATCTTGTTTCACCTGTCTATTTATGTTTGTGTTTCCAATTCAGTTTTGTCAGTCCTCGTCTGTGTGAAGGTTGTTTTGCTTAGTGGTTCTCCTGTTGATTTTCAGAGTGTTGTTGTTATGTTTAGTTAAATAAAGACTGCTGAAATTGAGATCCTTGCTTCATCATCCTTGGCTAACCGTGACACCTGCAGAGCCTAAGCCTATGTGGCGTTCACGTGACAAGGAACAACTCTGACCCCAAATTAATCATATCTGTTTCTCATAATTTGTCATTATAATTTTTTCATTTTTTGGACTATGATCAAAGTTTGCATATGTAGATGTGTTGGGGTAATCTGGCTATTGAAAATTTAATTTAATTCTGTTCAGATGAACAAAATGTCTTGAATAAAGTTTTTTTATTATTTTGCTGATTGAGATTCAAAGATCCAAGTCAGTAAAATGATCTGTTCTTCCCATCACTAGGAGAGACTGCAACAACCCAGACTTCAGAATTTAAAATGGATGCTCAGCGCATCAACAGTAAGTGAAACAGTAGTAATAAGGGGTTTTCGCACCGAATAGTTCTAGGAACTCAGTTATAGGAACTAGCCACTAGGATAGTTCCCCGAGAACTAATTTCTCCCCCGGGCCATGTTCCTGGTTGCATTCGCACCGGGAATAGGAACTCTGAAGTGGCCGACAGTGGCGTCTTTAAGCGCGCCATTTACAAATGCTAAAAATGGATGGAGGATGCCATGATCGGAGCTGTGTTTGTTGTGTGTCGTGGGTTTCGTGATAATGGAGATGGAATGTAAATGCATAATTTACTGTTACCTGTGTTTTGTTTGTGTTTTTCCGCGCCATTAGGGGGTGCTAACCATCTTCTTAGATGAGTATTTAGCCAGGTACTATGCCTGAAGAAGGAGGCAAGCATTTGGATAGGCATGATTTTTTCCCCCAAACCAGTTCAGCGGAAATCCCGCCCATTGGCCATGTCAATTACCTACACCCAACCCTGATCCCTAAACCTAGCCGTCACTGTAACCTCAGCCAATGAAATTGGTTGCAGGGTGGGGATTTCCGCTGAACCATTTGGGAAAAAAAAAAAAAAAAAAAATTACACGTTTGGATGTGCACACAAGCAATGGCTTTCTTGTGCTATTCCAGCTTTCTTTCTGAGGTCCTATGATTGAGGAATTTGTTTCCTTTTGGTCAGTCAGTAAGTAGTGTTGTTTTTTTAAGCATTATATGTTTTTAGTGATTTGGACTTAATGTGTAACTGTTGTATTGCATATGTATTTAATCATTGAGATAATCACGCATGCTAATTGTGAAAGTGTTTTTATTTAGATGGACCTTTATTCCTATGCTTTCTTTCATATGAGGAAAGTAGTTCAAAAGGTTTGCTTCCACAAACTGCCCGCTTTGTTGTTTGTTGCTGGACTCATGAATACTTGGGACGTTTAAAGGTAGGAACATACCAAGCCGACGGTCGGCCATCAGGGCAGTTTTTGTTCGTCGGCCGACTAAGTTTTCTCAGTGTGTTCCCCACCGTCGGCTGAAGTTCGTCCTCGTCGGCTTTGTTTCGGCCGATTCGACATGTTGAATCTGCATCGGAGCTCATTGGTCCGTCGGGCCATCTGATCATTCTGATTGGCTGTTCAGCTACTGCCACCTGGTGGTACGGAAAGGCATTTCATCTTACGCAGACGCAGAACAGACGTGCTACTTGGCCGTCGGGTGTCGAGCATTGGTTTGATGTGTCAGGGCAACTTTGGACCCCGACGCTGCCGACGTGAGCCAACCCCGCAGTCTGCTTTCGTCGCCACTAGTTTGTCGGTGTCGGCTTGGTGTGTTCCTGCCTTTACACGAATACAAAGAGGTGGTGGATTTTACATGTGGAAGACAGGAGGACTCTTTTTTGCATCAAGTTTGACTTATGTCAACATTGGATTACCACTAATTGAACGATGTCACCCAAACATTGAACATTTCTTGAATATTTTTGATCATTTCATTTCATTTTTTCTACGTGGTTTATTTGTTGTTTTGTGCAATGTAAATGTTTGTGATGATTGACTGGGTTGTTGAATATAATATACGTGAAATTCACTGCAAGTTTTGGGTTTGTTACTTCATGTACTCTGAAGTAGGAGCTAATTTAGTTCCCCCAAGAGTTCCTATAACTAAAATCGTTCCTAGTTCCTGCGGTGCGAACACGGCAAAATCCGGGTACTTCAGCCATTAGTTCTAGCGTCAATCTTGGTTTTTCGACTTGTGCTCTGGAATGTGGTCAACTCGGGTGTGACATCATTCCCTGCTCTGACTTCCGAGGTAAACAGTATGAACCATTAGCCTTCACTGAGTGGTCCATGTTCAGAAGAACATGTGACAATGCACTTTCTCTACACACAGCTCACTGTGTGTATCCAAAAGAGAGAGAGAGAGAGAGAGAGAGAGATGCAGTACCGCTGATTTACTTGCACTGTTCGTGAAATTAGTCTGAAATAAATATTTTAAATTATTTTTTATTATTTTTCACATTGTAAGTGCAGAGCTTAAGGTAAAATTATGCACATTACTTGCAATCCCAAGCTGAAATTCAGGCACTGAAAAGATCGATACTTGGCGCTCTTGTATTGACACAATATCCTCACACAACATATTGCAATACTATGCATTATTGATTTTTCTCCCACCCCTCTTATATTTAACTGTGGATTCACTCACTAAAATTGAATCAGATAACACAGTGTAATGTTCATTATCTTGTTTTATTCAGTTTGTCTCTTTATTTCAGATTGTTCATTTACATTGTGGCATTTCACAGCAAGAAGGAAGTTTATTTTTCTGATATTTGTTTCCAAGGTATTTAACTGAATCTAATAAATAAGCGATGGCACTATACAATTGAAATTAATTTCGTACTATACATATTTTCTGGTGCCATTTTAAACTGCCAAGCCATTTAAATCTCTTTCCACACAAGGAACACAAATAGGGTCTCACATATGCATGACTTTTCAGGTGTATCTCTAAGTGTGATGGCAAAAGAAATTTTTTATTACACTGAACACAATTAATTCTCCTTCCTCCAGAATGAATGTGCAGGTGATTTCTGAAATTGTTCCTTTTTATAAATCTCTTACCACACACAGAACATTGCAATTTCTTTCCAGAATGAGTTTGCCAGTGACGATTCAGGTCTCTTTGATATGTGAAACTCTTCTTGCAGTGAAGGCACGTAAAAGGCTTCTCTCCAGTGTGAACTCTCATGTGAACTTCAAGGTTTCCTTTTCGTGTGAAACTCTTTCCACACTGAGGGCAGGTGAAAGGCTTCTCACCAGTGTGAACTCTTATGTGTATATCAAGGTTTGCTTTGTTTATGCAAGTCTTTCCACAGTGATGGCACATGAAAAGTTTCTCTCCAGTGTGAGTTATTACATGATTCTTAAGTTCTTTACTGTCTGTGAAACTCTTTCCGCACTGATGACATAGAAAACAGTTCTCTCTTGAATGAATCCTCATATGGTAATTAAAGGTTACTTTATGCCTGAATTTTTTTCCACGCTGATCACATGTGAAAGGCTTTTTTCCAGTGTGAATTCTCATGTGAACCTTTAAGTTTCCTTTAAGATTGAAACTTTTTCCACACTGAAGGCACATAAAAGGCTTCTCTCCGTTGTGAGTTACTACATGATTCTTAAGGTGTTTCCTGTTTGTGAAACTCCTTCCACACTGATGACATGGAAAACAGTTTCCTCTTGAGTGAATTTTCATGTGCTGATTAAGATTTTCTTTACATCTGAAACTCTTTCCACATTGACTACATACGAACGGCTTCTCTCTGGTGTGAATTCTTGTGTGAGTCTTAAGACTTTCTTTTCGTGTGAAGCTCTTCTCACAGAGTTTGCAGGTGTAAGGACTCTCTCCAGTGTGGCTTCTCATGTGGGTATTAAGGGTTCCTCTACGTGTAAAACTCTTTCCACACTGAAGGCATGTGTATGGCTTCTCTCCAGTGTGAATTCTCGTGTGAGTCTTTAGACTTTCTTTTCGTGAAAAGTTGTTACCACACAGTTTGCAGGTATAAGGGCTCTCTCCGGTGTGAATTCTCATGTGGGTATTAAGGTTTCCTTTAATTGTGAAACTCTTTCCGCACTGAAGGCATGCGAAAGGTTTCTCTCTGGTGTGTATTCTCATGTGGACATTAAAGTTTCCTTTTTGATTGAAACTTTTTCCACAGTGAAGGCAGGTGAAATTACTTTTAGTTCCTGTCTTTTGAGGTTTTTTTTGTGAGGAAGTCTTTTCATTCTGTGAGCACTGAGACTTATCTCTAGTTATGAAATCATGATGTTTCTCATACGTTTTTTTTTCTTCCACTTCATTCAATTCTTGACTCTCCTCTTTCAGTGCCATCAGGTCTAAAGTAAAAAAAAAAGAAAAAAAAAAAGAAGAAGATAAATACAAGTTATCCCCAGTTTAATGGCACTAAGCTACTGAAAGAGGTGTTACCTAAAATATCAAAACCTTGTAACTGGATTGATCAAACACACAATTTTAAAGATAATCTTCATAATTCCCCTCACCCATGCAGACTCTGTAATGTCTAGCTCCCCCACTGAGGACTATCACCATTTTCTCCCCACATACATTTCAAAGACACTTGGGAAATAGTGCCTACTCAGAAATGTACAGGCCACAAGAATCAGACCTTCAGTCCATAGAAATGGAATCCTTGCCACTAATTCATTGACAAATCCGTCTAAATGAATGAACATGTATTTCCCCAGTACATTTTGTGTATTATTTGTGTGTATATGGTTCCTTTGAATATTGTATAGTGTTATACATGTCTGATGATAGAACTATTAGATAATGTAGCCCATCTAGGTGCTGTCTCATATCAAAACACTCCTTGTTTAAAGGGATAGTTCTCCCAAAAATGAAAATTCTGTCATCATTTACTCACCCTAAGGCTGTTCCAAACCAGTATAAATTTCTTTGTACTGCTGAACGCAAAGGAAGATATTTTGAAGAAAGTTTGTATCCTGGCCGCTTTTGGCCACCATTGACTTTCATAGTATTCTTTCCTACTATGGAAGTCAATGGTGGCCCAAAGCAGCCTGGTTACAAACTTTCTTCAAAATATCTTCCTTTGCGTTCAGCAAATGATGACAGAATTTTCATTTTTGGGTGAACTATCCCTTTAATGACTCACACTTTGGTGGTGCAAGAGAAATATTCTTTTTTTATGTGTATTCAATCAATGTTGTTGATTATACATAGAAAAATGTAATTTGCTAGTTGTCATATGTAACCTCTGCATGTATTGTTTTTAAAATATGTTGTTTCTGACAGAAGGAGTCTAAGTCTAAGAACTGTCTAAGAATGTAAGGGGGCAAACCGAAGGTTTCAAGCAGGTCGCTGCCCAACGGAGGTTATGCCGTACATGTAAGGGTTAGATATACACGTTACCTTTTATTTTTATGTCTTAAGTATTGGGTTACTTTTCTGTCATAAATTTGGTAAAAACTCAGATATATTGTATGCTTTTCCATTTTTCTTTGATGTTGCAAAGCTAATCTACAGTTTCTGTGAGAAGCAACTTGAGAAGCACCTTGCCGTCAAGGTCAGTTAGCTGGGAAGAAGTTAGGGAGTTAGATAAGATGTTTCCAATTAAAAATTATTTACACACGTCAGGTGGATACAACTATAATGGGATGTTGGTGATTATTATGGGATGTTGATGAACCGTAAATTGTACTTGTATGATAAAAGGAAGTAGGATGGCTTTATGATAATTTACTCATTTTTTTACTAAATGCTCAGGGAGACTAAATGCCGCTACGTGGAACAAACTGTGATTTGCACTACTGTCTGTTCAAAATAAATGAAATGCTTTTTCTGGTAAAACTTTAGTTTAAGGTCCAATTCTCACTGTTTACTAGTTACTTATTAGAATGCATATTACAAAGATATTGGCTGTTTATTAGTACTTATAAAGCTCATATCAATGCCTTATTTTGCATGACCTTATTCTACATCCCTTAATCCTACCCAATACCTAAATTTAACAACCTTAATAAGCAGAAATTAGGGGTTTATTGAGGCCGAAGTTAATAGTTAGTTCAAAGTGAGAATTGGACCCTAAAACTAAAGTGACCATTTTTCCTATTGTAGCGAACTGTAACCCCAAAACCGAGGCACGTACCAAACCGTGGCTTCTGTGTACAATTACACCTCTATTAACCAGTGTAGTTTGCCTTGAATCAACAGGTTTTGGCTGAGGTTGCAGTGCGCCCATTTCATCTGTGCGGTGTCTTGTCAAATGATAACCCAAGTTGGTTGTTTTTTATCCGAATATTTTAGTGTAGCCTGGCAAAGCTTACAAACGGCATTTGTTTTATCCAATTCATTACTCCCTGACAACAGAACAAATTGACATCAGAGAACATGCACATCAACATACTAATTTATTTGAACAACTAGGCAATTATTGTTGTATGTATGTACAGTACAAAGTACAAAGCATAGAGCAGTGGACTTATTTTTGGCACAAATGGAACGAGAAGGACCTGGCTGCAGCCTGCAGATCGGATCGGGCTTAACAATAAATTCACGAAATAAATTCACGCCCTTGAATAAAGGTATGTTTTACCCTGTCTCTGTTTCAGGTGCGGCCAAAATTCGATTTACATTATTAGATTATTTTGTGAATCATTATTATATTAACAAAATTTGATTCACATAAACATCACATTTCGACTCAATCTTTTGAACCGATTCTTTTAAATCAACTGGTTCACAATAAATAGCATTAAATGTTTATTTGTGAATTCTACTGATTTATTCTAGAAGATTTAACTTGCATTAGCTAACAACTCAGTGATTCAATGATATGGACATAAGTTAACAAAAAACGGCTGAATTTGTCTCAGATTCTCAGGTTAAGTGTGCTCTAGACTAGATCTTATTTGTGCGGCACACCTCTTTTACAGTTTTGTAACTGGATTGATGACATTTGCTCATCAATCAATGCACTGCTCTGACCTTCACCAACTACGAACACATTGTCTATCAAAGACGATTGAACCAATCAAGGTGAGTGTGGGGCGGGGCGGCACGAAATGCGCAGACCCGCCCCAGGTGCAGCCCCCATGCCGATCTGCAGGCTGCAGCCAGGTGTACTTGACAGGATATGCTTAAAAAATTCATTATTTTTAACTATCTCAAAGGATTATTTCACCACCCTATGTGAACCTGAGAGGAGGAGATATATTGAGAAACTAAATTTTATTGAACTATGTCAGTGTCCTTATTTTTGCTGGAGAAATGAACCAACTGAATGGCCCAACGTGAAATACCCTGACATCTACAACTATTTGATTGATTTTTTAACTAAAACGATGGTGGGACAAGTTGTTCGAAAGCCGTTAGCTATATTAGCTACTGTAGCTAAGGCACTTGCAAACACAACGTTACTGCAAAGCTTTCTGCTTTATCCACATTCTAACAAGTTGCATACTGTCAAAATGCTACAGCTTAGCTTACAGAAATATAATATATAAAACTGACATTTGGATATCACCAGTGACAAAATGTTTTCTGCATACATAGGCTTACTGAGTGTCAGGATCCCACAATTTACCCATTCTTCCTGCTGATGCTTCACGGCTAATTGGCTATATCCACTTTTGTCTCCTTAAAGACCAGGTTTCACGGTTCGCTAGCTTATAAAAAATTAGTTCTGGGTTTTCTTTTAGCTTGTTTGCTATACACCCTGTCACACATCATCTTTTGGCATTGTTCTGTCTTTTGTTAGAAGCAAGAAATGACAAAGAGGCAGCTTCACACAATATAAAGTCAATGGAGAGGGTTGGATTGTGGGGGGGTATCACACACAGTTTCTGTCACTCTCATGTTAATCTTGAGTACCTATAGAGTAGGTTTTATCATATTCATAAGATACATACGCTGTACCGAGTCTTTTCGAAAACAGCCGAGTGCCTGGAGGGATGCCGCGGGCGAAGCTAAAGAGTGACGAGCACGCGCAGCTTTTGCGTAGCCATTGTCTTGAATCACTATAATGAATACAGCTTATAGTGAATGATGAATAATGAATTTATGAATTCACTACGTTCGTGTTGTTTACATTATATGCACTTATGTGCCTATTGCCAACAAAACAGACATTTGAAGCAGTTTTACTCACCACCTGCGGTTCTGACTCATGACCGGGATCGTTATCGCTGTGACCGCTCCATCTTTCAGTTTCAAACGATCTGTAAGCCCAGCGTAGAACTGGGCCTTGTTTATGAAACCCTAAGCGCCGATCCTGATGGCTCGAGCACCCATGGAAAAACACGAGATATTCTCCATTCATTTTAGCCAATAAAAAAGTGATTGTAACTATCAGTTTCTATGGTTTCTATGGTTATTTTAATAACAAATATCAATGTAATGCGTGAGCACAAAACTCTCAGCTCCACATAACGCTGGGTTTCTTTGGGAAGCAAGGTTATCTTTCCCTCACAACCAAAAACACACTTCTTTGGTGACATTGTTGATTTCGTGAAGTCCTGTGACCTGTGCAGCGCTGCCGACGACTTCCTTAAAGCCGAACGCGCATTGATGGGCGTGCTCTTGCTCTCTCAATCTGGTCGACGTGTACGCGCGCTCTTCTGGGAGAAGTGCCCGTAGAAGGAATTCCGACCTATATGAAGTCACACAGTCCCATACTCGAAAAAAAGACCGCAAAGTTTATGAGGATTTGGAAGAGTATTTTTGGCACAGAAATACTCCATCATACGGCCAACTCATGTTTTGAAACTTTGGCCATGTTTAGCATGAAAATCCAATTCTTTAACACTGTAAATAAGTCAGAATACATGAAATAGCATTATACCCCCCTTTAAACACATTTTTGGACTGCAAAAATCGCTCCCGTTTTTACATTTTGGTGTGATTCTCCTTGTGACTGCTTGGGTCCCTATCACAACCACATTAAGCCATGTAACAATTCCTGTTTATTTTCCCCTGTTCCCACATTTAAGATCTCATGAAATAATTAACAAATTTTCTTATGCCATTTAAGATATTTAAGACTTTTTATGACCTTAATAAAACCTTATTTTTAAGGGTGTGTTCACACTTGGCATGTTTGGTTCGATTAAAAATAAGTGTGAACGCTGCCATCTGAACCCTTGTGAGCACCAAACAAGCGGACCAAAATGAACTCTGGTGTAGTTCAACTGAAATATGAATGCTACACAGACCAAAGACATCTAAACAATCCAAAAAGAGGATGTGATGTCACAAGATGCAACCCCAAAAAGGACAGAATGCTCAAGCATACCTGGTTTTTCTCATCATAGTAGCTGCGTTGCCCATCACAGTTTGGTACAGGTGTCAGAACCGCTATCTACTTACAGGAGATCTTAGTTTGTGTGCAATGGAGGAATTTCTAGTGCATTTTTGACTCCTTTTTGACATTTTACACTCTAAGACTTTTTAAGTCAACAAGGCGAAGACCTTGTTGAAGGCAGCATTAGTATTTGGCTGGTCATGTCTGTCCACATGAGGTGACCCGCTCCATATCAAATAAAACAACTTTAATTAGGACACTAATATGACATCCTTCAAAAATATCATTCATTTCTGTAGAGGAGGACATTTTAAACAGGATCAAATGACTGAGTTCAGATTTTGAGAAAGAAACCAACCTGTTTGTTCCTCAGTATCTTCTTGTTTCAGGCTGAATACTTCTTCAATCTTCATTTCTTCACTCTCCTCTTTAATGAATGCCATCTTTATTAGTGTGTCATGTGGATCTCAGTTGGTTGATCTGGAGTTTTTCTGTTCGTTTGGACACTCTGTCATGTTTAAGATGAGAATAATTAACAGAATTATAAACCCAAACTGAATCTCTGGGTGCATCTCAATCAGTTCCCTAGTTCAGTAGTCAGCACACTAGTGAGGGAGTCAGTTAGAGAACAGTTAATGGCCTTAAATGGCCTGATTATCCAAAACCCAGTAGTAGTAAAATAAGCAGAAGGAGGAGGATGGCTAGTATGCACAAACAGCATGAAACTGTATATTTGAGTAGAGTGTGCATGTCAAAAGATCAAATCCGATTTGAAGCTTGTGACAAAAGCCTTGTTCAGACTGTCAGTCCAAATCCAATTTTTGTGCATATCCGATTACAATCTGATCATATTTAACAAGTGTAAACGGCAAAAAAACAGAACAAAACAAACAATTCACATGAAATGCGATTTTTACAAATCAGTTTTGAGGGACATTCATATGCGTTTTGAAATCATATTCAAATAGCATGTCTGGAAATCAGTTTCAGTCTGACCACTCTAATCGGATTTCGCATGGTTTATGTGACATTCTCACGCCACATAAAACATGGGTGAAAAATTAAGGCCGGGACACACTAAGCCATGTGTTCCGCATCATTGGCTCTAGTGGGGATGGGGTGGGGATGGGGTTTCAGCATGTTGAATTGGTGTCGGGCCGGCGGTTAGGGAGAGAACTCTGATTGGCTCTTAAGCTTAGGCCTGGGACAAACTAGATGATTTTTAAATATTAACGACTTTAAAACTGTGTAAAACAAATACAGTTTCAACCAATTTTTAGCTTTATAATCCTCCGAATGGACACACTACAAGTTTCATCCAGACCACAAGACCACACATCTGTCGATTGTAGTAACATTTTTCACAGTGAGACAAGATCTCACAGAAACTAGCAAGATCAAACGTGACCTGAGAAGAAAAACAATTGGAGGACGATCGACTGGTTCTCATGGCATGAGACAAAGGAGAAAAAAGGATTTGGGTGATCCCTTTTCTCAATACTCAACTTTAGTGGCATGTTTGTGGCAGTGAAGTTTCAGCTATAGAAGCACGCAACATCCGGTTGGTGAAGCTTGCTTGCTCTTGTTGGCTATTGCAGGTATCACGTCAAAGGCAGCCTGATCAAGAGTCTGAGATTTGGGATATTGCAGGCTCTGACGCGATCGGGAGCAGTAAAATAACCGTAATGGCACCACACAATTGAGGATTTTTTTGGACAAAAAGTCAGTTGTGAGAAGCCTCGAATTGGGCCACACACCCCAGATCGTTGGGTGTTACAAATTGGGCCCAAAATCGGGCTTAAAATCTTCAAGTGTGTGGCCAGCCTTAGTGAAAGCAAGCAAAAATTCAAGACAGTTCAAACAGAAGGCTGTTATAATTCGAATGCATGAATATTTGCTTAATAACATGAGCCGAGTGGAATGAAGAAAGTGATCAGCATGATTGATATTCAAAATAGTAAGCAAGCGCTGCTTTGTTTACGGTTTGTATATCTGTTCTATATCAGTTTATACCAGTTTTAAAGGATAAAATTATTGACTACAGGGGACTTTAAGAAATTGCACTCACACAGAAACATTTCGTTTTCAACCTCTGTCCTGTGAATTTTTAAATAAAACAGCTTTGCTACTGAAAGCTATTTATAGGCTATTTCTCAGCATTGAGGAGATAACTTTGCTGTTTATGTAAATAAACTAACATGCTTCTCTATTACATGACGCACAAAGGTAATTCACACTCACAATCTCTCTCTGTCTTTAATTCCTTCAAATAAATGAAATCTTACCATGCTACTAAAATAACAAAGGAAAATTACTGTTATTTTCTATGTCCGTTCAATAAGATTCTGCATTGCAAACATCCATGACAGCTTTTAAAGGGATAGTTCACCAAAAAATGAAAATTTGCTGTTTATCTGCTTACCCCCAGGGCATCCAAGATGTAGGTGACTTTGTTTCTTCAGTAGAACACAAATGATGATTTTTAACTCCAACCGTTGTGGTCTGTCAGTCGTATAATGCTTGTCAATGGTAACTCCATCTATAAGAGTCAAAAAAACATGCACACACAAATCCAAATTAAACCCTGCGGCTCGTGACGACACATTGATGTCCTAAGACACGAAACGATCAATTTGTGCGAGAAACCGAACAGTATTTATATCATTTTTCACCTCTGAAACACCACTATGTCCAACTGCCTTGAGCATCGTTTCGTGTCTTAGGACATCAATGTGTCGTCACGAGCCGCAGGGTTTAATTTGGATTTGTGTGTGCATGTTTTTTTGACTCTTATAGATGGAGTTCCCATTGATAAGCATTATACGGCTGACAGACCGCAACGGTTGGAGTTAAAAATCATCATTTGTGTTCTACTGAAGAAACAAAGTCATCTACATCTTGGATGCCCTGGGGGTAAGCAGATAAACATAAAATTTTCATTTTTGGGTGAACTATCCCTTTAACTTATCAATGCTGACAAATAATCATGGCCACCCGAAGTGAATTAGCTATAAAACAATTTTAGTATGGCCATTCAAAACCTGAGGGTCTACCATGTCCCAAAGTAAAGCGATCACAAACAGAATCATTTTGGGCCAGTAGACCATACTACACTTTTACTGTAATAAAACTATGGTTAATTTTAATTTTAAAATTTAATATAAACACAGATAGCAGCTGTGTCTAAAGTGAATTTAAACTTGCAGGTCAAAAAAATCGTACATGGTCAAAAGATCTGATTTGTGCATTAAAGGGGACCTATTATGCCCCTTTTCACAAGATGTGATATAAGTCTCTGGTGTCCCCAGAATGTGTCTGAAGTTTCAGCTCAAAATACCCCACAGATCATTTATTATAGCTTGTCAAATCTGCCCCTATTTGGGTGTGTGGAAAAACACGCCATTTTTGTGTGTCCCTTTAAACGCAAATGTGAGCTGCTTCTCCCCGCCCCCTTTCCAGAAGAGGAGGGAGCTTTAACATCTCATGCTTCGGAAACTCCGGCAACAACAAAACTGGAGAATGTCACGCAGCCAAAATGTCAGAAATTGTCAGTAGCATTGTTTAGCCTCACATTTAGTTGTTTAGGAGTTAAGTTGGTTCAACTCATTGACTAGCATGTAATATCATGTTAATCTAAAAATTAATCTCAATATTGTGCAGCCCTAATTTGTCATGTTTTTGGCACTTACATTGTATATCTTCAGCAAGGAAACAGAAATGGCGGACTGCTGGAGCTCACTCAGGGTGGTGTCTATGCTAATAGATCGTGCATTAATAGATCGTCATTAATATATCGTCACCAGTCATGGGCGTAAATCTGGAACTGCTTGGAGAGACTGTTTATGATTTATGGGGATTATAAAGGAATGGGTGGATTTTTACACACATTGTGGACACACGTCTGTGAATTATATAATAATAGGTCCCCTTTAAGGCCTCACAGACAGGCCAGGATGAGCCTACACCTTAGTTCAATTTTAGTAGGTTTTATAAACATGCCTTAGAAAAAAAAAACATTACTAGTGTACATCTTGAGACAAAACAATGGCACTGACATATTTTAAGATATGTCAGTGCAAGTTGCTTTCAGTCAAAACAGCTCAAATATGCATTTTAGTCTGGGACTAGGTTTAAGCCTTATCTGTGAAATTGTGGGCAAGACTTGGGCAGCCTCAGACGCAGCTTTACTGTTAGTCTAGTTAGATGCGCTTTACTCACAAAAAATAACGTTCATAAATGTAAGATAAAACAATGCATTGTTACATTCAATAAAAAAATAATTCATTTTACAAAACTATAAAATTGCCTCAATAGTTTGTATCACTTTAAAAACTTTTTAAAAGCTTAGAAACACAAACCTTTCTTCAGCCGAATCACAGACGCAGAAGCGCGGCGCTTACTTATGACGTCACAAAATAAAAGTCCTGTATAGTTTATAGACAACGACAATTGTCAGAGGTATTAAGAGTTAAATTCTTTAAATACATGTTGTCCAAGGATGTGCTGAAAATAACTACCAGTGAAAGTGTAGGCTATGTAACACATCATTATGTCTTAAAGACAAAACAGTCATGTTTGAGCGCAGAAACCATTTATACCAAGGGTCAGAAACTTTTTTTCAATATCAAGACACTTTTAAAAATTGCATTTTTTTGAAAAGCAAATTTAAGAATGGGCCACACATCACATTATGGGCAGATACAACACAGGTCTATATGTCAGGAAATTGAAAATGTAGAACATATTTTGATTAAATGTGAAACAGGGAAATAATTGTGAATAAATGTGAACAGGAAATAATTAAACTTATAAGCGAATTACAAGCTTTAGGAAGCACATAATTTATGCAATATGTTAAATATTGAACCAGAAACTGGTAGAATCATTCTTATTATATATAAGGACGATAATGAGCTCTTTGTCACACTCCAGCACATTAGTGGCGGTATGCACCCTTTTAGTCAGTTTGCAACTCGCCAGTAAATCCACAGAAGAATAACACGCCATAAGGCTGCGCCGCGCTCCTGTGTCTGATGTGATTCGTCTGAAGAAAGGTTTGTGTTTTTAAGCTTTTAAAGTGTTTACATACATGCAAACGGTTCAGACAATTTTATAGTTTTTGAAAGCGTGGTAAAATGAATGACTTATTATTCAGTGTAACATTGTAATGCTGAAACATTCATTAGCGTTATTTTTAGTTAGTGAGCATCCACACATGAGTTGACGTTAACAGAAAAGGTGCGTCTAATTTTCTTGGTTGATAATTGTGTATTCGTCCCTAATGTAATATAAATCTTCAAACACAACATTTTAGCTTTTTCTTTTGCGCCTCCAGGTCACAACACGGCTCGTTTATTTTGAATTACCGAAAAAGCAAAACAGTGCTTTAATAATTGACCATATTGAGTACAATGATAGAAAATCAGCCAATACGAATTAAATAGCGGGACTGACAGTTAGTCTGTTTTCTATATTTGTGATGTGATCTTTCAAAACCCAAAACGTGATGAAATTTTACCTATCACAGGTTATTACCATATGAAAGCTAGTTTCAAGCCCTTTCCAAATAAATTTTTTCTTCTTTCATAGCTTGTCTGTAACAAAAGTTACGGTTATCTGAAGTCGGCTGATCGCTCTGATTTTCAGAAACGGAATTCTGAGAAAAACAGGTTTAAATAACTGTCACCCCCTTTTTTCGCATAGACCTCAAAATGCACTATCCAAACTTAAATGGTTGTAATTCAAGTAAGCTTTGGAATATAGACCTAAGGTTGGTCTTGTTTTAAAGAAGACACTTGTCAGGTTATTGTAGAAGTGAAATAAATTATGAAAGTGAAATAATTAAAAAAAAAAGTTATAGAAGTTTAAGTTTATGAAAATGTAAAAATATAATGGTTTATATTTTATAATAATATATTACAAAACATGTTTTACTCTTAAACTGCAAGAAAATCAAAGCCAAAAATGTCAACATTCGAAATTTTAGGTTGATATATTTCAAAAATGAGCTTTCAGTAAGATTTTGTTTGGGCGCAGTACCAGACTTTTTCACTAGATGACACCCAAGCTCCATATCTGACCATTTAAGGGCGCCTCCATTTATATGAGTGATCTGAACCATATATTTCCATATTTTCATACGTTTTACGAAATAGACATCTTATTCAGAAGTAGTATGTGCAGTTTGGCAGTATTTGATTTGAATTCAACCTCTAATAAACACATAATTAGAACATGTGTGTTCATTATAGCTCCGTTGTTCTCTTGTGCTCCGCCTTCTCACAATAACGTTATATTAGGGGGAAAAAAACAGGACTGGTGGGAAATTTGCATTAATACACCTTCATTCTACATGTTATGTGGTTTATTTTGATAGGTGATCTGTCTTTGTAGTGTTAAGAGAGGGAAAGCTATGCCGTTTTTGTTTTTTTGTTTTTTTTACACCTCCGCCGAGTGTGTTCTTAAACAGTAACGTTAGAGTCTCTTCAGCTTGCCACAATAAATCGCTATTTTTACGCACTTAACAGGCAAATTTTGCCAAGATATTTTCAGAGATGATAGACAAGATGTTATAGAATAATAATTTAATGAAAACCCAATTTTGACAAAAGACATTTGAACTTATTTTTTGACTTTACTGAAAAAGTTCCATTGCGACATTCGACGGGTTTTCCCAGATTTGAGATTTCCTCACATTTGTTTAGCGATTTAAAAAAAAAAAAAAAAAAAGAAAAGTTAAAGATATAGTCCAAATACATTTTTTTTTTTTTTTTTAAAGTATCAGCTTCCTTAGCTAACCGTTGTTATCGGTAGCTATTATTAAAGGGGTACTTCACCCAGAAATGAGTATTTTGTTATCATTTACTCACCCTCAAGTGGTTCGCTCACATAATGTTGCATATAAAAATGGAAAATTACACAAATGATGTGGAATCATTTGAGGCTAAATAAACCATTTGAAATATTGATGCTTTTCGTCAAGTTCAACTAACCTTAAGTTTAATTTTATTTTCGAAATTGGCAACCATTCATTGACAATGCTGGCGGAAATTTGTTTATGCTACAAATCGGAGCCATATGTGATATTATTCAGTCAATAAATACCAAATGTAAATCATAAATGCCTAAATATTAGGGGTGTGCACAAATAGTCGAATATTCGATCTGTAATTAATATTAGAAAAATAAAAATACTATTCGAATTTTACTATGTTGCTTTGCTGGCCGTAAATGCAGTGAATCCATGATAAATCCTAAGCACTAAAACTCGCAGTTATAACTAAATGCACTGGGTGGCGCTGTGAAGCATGTTTAACAAGTTTACTGTATTTGATCGTCACATAATTTCGTCTGCCTCGCGAAGTTTGGAATTACTTATAGATGATAATAATCTTACAAAATGTAATTATTTTTGATCAAATTAATTAATGAAACCGAGTTATCATAATATCACCACCATAATGAGAAAGCACATGAAATCAAAACAACCGTCGAATGAGGAAAGACAGCTGTCCATCACTGCATTCACAACAGATAAACGCAGCTGTACCCCAAGTGAGCAGAGAAGATAACTTATCTGATAGCAAAATGATCTCGGGACATATGCTTCCTTTAAGTTTCGTCGAGGGAGACATATTTACGAAAACACAAAGTGCTGCTATTAGAAACTTAGCTTAGCACACCGTTATCTTTGTGTCTTCTGCAATATCTGTCAGCGCAGCTCGTTTTCTCACCTGAGCATGTGGATATTGTTTTTCTCAACATGAACATGTGAAACAATAAACACGATAACCATATACTGACTCGAGTGTAAGCAGACAGTACGTTCTGTACGATAACTGTCGCTGTCTGCTTTATTAGCGTTTTTCTCGTTTGCGCTGCTTGAGCTTAAACGCTTTTGTTCTTTGTTTTTTGTTTGCGCACATTGTTTAATGCTTTTTTTTTTAACTAAAAGAAAACCTTAAGATATAACGTAAGCTTGTTGTGCATATTGCCTAATGGTAAGCTTGTGCAGAAATGGTTACAAAATCTTGATGAATTAAAAAAATAACGTCTTTCTCGTAACGTCATTTAAATAAACAAATATTCGTTTTTTACGAGGCCAAATATTCGAATACAGTATTTTGGAAAAATGCCTATCCCTACTAAATATAATATATAATTTTGTATAATTCTGTATTGTTTGTGGGGTTAGGGTTAGGTTAGGGTTAGTGTGTTGTAGTGTTAGTTTTTGAGTGTTTTTTTTTTGTTTTTTGTTTTTTTTTGGAGAGTGACATGATGTGTGGCCAAGCATGGTATACCATAATCAGAATTTGTGCCCATCCAAGTGCACACACCCAGAGCAGTGGGCAGCCATTTTTACTGTGGCGCCTGGGTAGCGTTTGGGGGTTAGGTGCCTTGCTCAAGGGCACTTCAGTTGTGGGTAATAAGAGTGGAAGAGAGCGCTGTTCATTCACTCCCCCCACCTACATTTTCTGCCGATACTGAGACTCAACCCACGACCTTCGGGTCCGCCACTCTAACCATTAGGCCACAATTGCCCAATTAAAGCTGGGTACACAATGTGCGATTTATAATAGTCCTTTACGATTGCTGCTTGTCAGACTGTACGAACATGATCCTCATGTCACACTGTGGGATCTCAGCTGTCCTATATGTCAGACTGTACGACAGTCAAAAAACGTTAAAAACGGACGCGCATGAAAACTTGTCCGGAGTTTTACATCATTAACCCATACACGTTCGGTGACAGTGAGCTGCATTACACACGGGACTGAAATGGTGGCTAACAAAGATATCTCTAGGGTTAATTTTGATCACGGCTTGAAAAACGAAGACTATTTGACGTTTGTCGTAGGAGAAGTTACACTGTAGGACTGTGCGCCAAATCTTCTGACACTGCCAGAATTTCATCTGAGGTCAAATTTGATTGCAATGGTCATTAATCGGCTGTCGGTGAACATGTCAAACTAGCGATCAAAGACTACAGATTTTTTCCTAGGATTATAGGAATCTTTTAGGATTCTCAAAATTTGTCTCAGACGACCAAATCGTGGCCAAAATCGCACAGTGTGCACCCGCCTTAACTAACAAAGACTATTAACTCTCACTCTGACCAGTGCGCTGACTACTAAACTAAGGAGCTGATTGAGACGCACCCAGGATTTAGTTTTGATTTATTTTTCTTTTTGTTATTTATTCTCATCTTAAACAGGACAGAGGGTCCGAACAAACTGGAAAACTCTTTGTGATACAACTGAGATCCACGTGACGTACAAAATGGCGTTCGTTAAAGAGGAGAGTGAAGAAATGAAGATTGAAGAAGCATTCAGAGTGAAACAAGAAGATACTGAGAAACAAATAGGTTGGTTTCATTCTCAAAATCTGAACTTAGTCAAATTGTCTACAGAAATGAATGATGTTTTAGAAGAATCTCAAGAGTTTCCTATTTAAAGCAGTTGTATTCGACATGTAGTGGGTTGATTCTTGGGCAGTATGGGTGGGAATCTCTAGGCACCTCAGGATTCAATTTGATTACGATTCAGACTGCTGTGATATATACAATTTCTTTTTTTCTCACTGTGTTGTTAGGGGAATGTTTTGGCACCTCACGATCCGATTCGATTCTGTGTGTCACAATCCGATTACAAAACGATTCTTGATCTACATTTTTCTGTAATTTATAGTGATTAAGAGCACCTAACGTTGAAGTTTTTAATATATATTTATATTGTAGTCATTTCACGTTGAATCTCCAAATAATGTAGAAACAACATAAACACAGTATATTTTAAACATTTGTTTAATGGCATCTTTTTTTTCTTTTTTTTTTTTTTTAATGAATGAAGGCCAGTATCACTGATATCAATACTGCTACTGAAGTCTCTATGAAAATGTTGTTGTTTGTTTACAATTTTAGCCACTAATTATAGCCATTTAACATTTACAGTATAATTGAAAGCCATCAATTTTAACATTTATTAGGCTTTAAAATAGATAACTTTTAATTTAAGGAAACTTAAAACAATATTCACGTAAACCCAGTGTAATAAATGTCACAATTTGCTGTGCCTTTAATATCAGTGCTCAGTTTTTTTTCTATTGGCCCAGTCAGACCGGTTCAGATTTTTAATTTACCTGTCAAAATGCAAAAAAAGTTGTTTTTGACCCATGTAAGCTTGTAAATAGTGCTCTAAGATTTTTTTCAGGTAGGTCTGACAGGGAGGAAATATACAAAAATTGAATTAAGTTATTAAACACTTCAGTCTTCACTGCATAAATTAAAAATTAAATATAGATCAATCCTTATTAAAGCTACAAAAGTTATTCATTCAATAGCAGTGTGATTTTACTTTTGTTCTTCGATTAACATTAATGACAGGCATCAAAGCAACTGGTTTATTAGGCTGCTGTGACTTTAAGACCTGCCGCTGCCGAACATGACGCAGATCTGACACGTATCCCATTTTCTCACAACTCTTTACATTCTCTTCACAACTCTTTACTTCATTGAACTCATTTAAGACTATGCTTGCAAGGAGACTCGACAAAATGGGCATTTTGGCATACTTTTGCATGTTTTTGTCCATGCAAGTGCTGTCTGAAGTGGCTTTCGGTGCGCACAAGTCCTGTTTCTGTCACACAGACAGGAGATTTACAGACAGCGCATGCCAGTACTGCACTAAGTTTGTGTCTTGTCGCGCTTTAAAGGTTTCAAATCAATTTGCATGAATAAGAGTGTGGTCATATAATGTAATGCCAGGGAAAGGATGATGGGGAAAAAATGATGCTGTGTTATGTGGCGGTGTGGAAGTTCCGCGAACCTTCCGGCCGTCCATGCCCATATCTGGTAGGAAACAATTAGGGGTAAATTATAAAAGGGAAGTAAAACTTGGAGAGAGGAAGTGAAGTGTTCGATGGAGGAAAGAGAATCGACTTTCCTGCTGAACCAGCTCCAGCTCTAGCTCTTCTGTGGCGCGGCTCGCAGCATCTGCCGTGACTAACACGAGTGGTGATCAAAGCAGTGCTTTACTCATAACACTGGCTGTAGAGCAACACCGTGCCGTTTCCCTGCAGAAGAGAGCTCAGGTATTTCTTCTCCCTGCAATTCCTCTGAACCTCTCAAACTCTCCTGAAGACATCCCCAAAAACAACACACAAGCACACACACTCACCACAACAACACGCACACACACACTAGCCTACAAAGTAGTGTCCGTGACGTCACTCATAGATTTCTGAAGAGCATTTTTGAAGCGAAAATGAGGCCACTGCCATCATAGCTGCACGTCACCGCACATCACCGCGTCACTCCCAGATAACTGATGGGCAAAGAGGTGGGACGTGGTTGGAACCAAGGTGACTGGTTGCTGAAACCACGCCCGCCTAGCGCGACGTGATCATGTTAGCAGGCAAAGGAGCTATTTATCTATCTTAGATACTATCTAAAATATTAATAAAGATAATAAGTTCATTAGAAAGTTCTAAAGGTGTATTGTCAATCTATGGTGTCTTTTTTACGATATAGATGCTCCAACACCAGTAATTAATTTGTGTCGGGTGTGCAAATAACAACACGCAAAATCAAACGGGACTCCATACCTTTATAATGAAATGGTAATCGCGAGATGAATCCAATCCGTGGCACTTAATTGGGTAAAATGTCCATGAGTGTTCATTGCAAGACAAAAAACAGTACTTTTTGTCCACAAAAGCGATAAATTCATGAAATATTGATATATTATCCATTGTTTGCATCACATTTCTTCTGAATATATATAATATACCACCAGTTACATGGAATTAGTGAAAATACAACACTTTAAATCATGACACATAAAACTGGATGCAGTTCAGTTGAATATATTTTCACAATCAAGCAATCAGAAAACACTTTCAACTCAATAGAGAAAGAAAAAAAAAAACAGTATGAAAAAAAATACCAAGTCAGTCAAATGATTGCGTTAAATATTTTCAATGCATTAAACTGAAAAAAAAAATAATCGCAATAAACGGAGTGCTTTCAGTATCTAAAGCTCAAACACTGACCGTAGTTTTCATCATCAGGAGGGTCTGAGGACGTTCCCGCACATGCAGCCCAATTTCTGTGTCCGCGGACGTCCTCGGACCGTCCTGATGATGAAAATTACGTCAAGCGGTCAGTGTTTGGAATATGGACAACCGAAGAATACTTTGAGCTTTAGATACTGAATGGTGCAAGTACAACGTTGCATGTGTGAGTAATTTGAGCGCTTTAGAACGTGTCTTTTCCACACTCACGGCCAAGGAGTATACCTTGAAAGGCTCGTGCAGACTTGAGATGAATGAGATGTTACACTGAGGTCCTGACTCTCTCTGGTCATTAAAAATCTCAGGATGTCCTTTGAAAAAGAGTAGGGGTGTAAAGGCCCCGATATACTTTAAACAAAATCGAAGGACGAACTGATGTGATGTAATTTCGAACGAAATCAGGCCAAAACGATGTTTGTTTAGTGTTCGTTTTGGGAGTTTGAAATGGCTTGCCAAAGAGAACTTTCAGGAAAAGTTGGCTCCAGCTGCAAAACACCTTTGTACTATCATTGGTTCGTGAGGATAACGTAACAGGAGGTGTGATGAGGCTCCACCTTCTTTCACATGGAACTATTCTCTGACTCATTTCGTCTGTTGAGTTCGTTGAAGTAAGATCTCCGCGGTTGAAAACATGAACACATTAGATAGCCGCTTTATAGTACAAAATTAAGTTGCGCTTCTGATTAAACGAGGCACTGACACTGTTTTTCATGTTTGATACTGTTTGCTTTTAAGCAGTCTATTGAATAAAGTGCTATATAAATAAACGTGACGTGACTGGAGTGCTAATTTGCAGAGCTCGTGTTAACATACCAATGTTGTTATGATTAGACGCTTTGTGCTTTCTATTAATGCTTTCTATAAAAAATGGTTGCAGTTTTCTCATTTTTGTTGTTTATTTTGTTACTGAAAAGAAAGTGCACAGCACATATTTACATATTCATCTAAACGCCGCTCTCTGCAGTGTGGGCGGCGTCAGATGTTCGATTACAGTATATCGCTGCTCACAAATTTCGAACTTCGTTTTAACCCTAAACGAAGAACGAAAAAGAACTTCGTTTGAAGTATATTGGGGCCTTAACCCTGGTGTCCTGGCCAAATTTGCCCATTGGCCTCTGTCCATCACCCCCATATATATACTGATTGGCTTCATCACTCTGTCTCTTTTCTACCAATAAGCTGGTGTGTGATGGGCATTCTGGTGCAGTATGGCTGCTGTCACTTCATCCAGGTGGTGGTGGTTGAGTAGATTCCCTCCCTCCATATATAAAGCACTTTGAGTGCAGAGAAAAGTGCTATATAAATGAAATGAATTAACAATGAAGTATACCTGGGGCTTAAAGGGTTAGTTCACCCAAAAATGAAAATTATGTCATTATTACTCACCCTCATGTCGTTCCACACCCGTAAGACCTTCGTTCATCTTCGGAACACAAATTAAGATATTTTGGATAAAATCCGATTGCTCAGTGAGGCCTCCATTGACAGCAAGATAATCAACACTTTCAGATGCCCAAAGCTACTAGACATATTTAAAACAGTTCATGTACTTTTTGTGCGCCAAGGAAAAAAGAAAAGAAAAAAAAAAGTGACTTTATTCAACAATATCTAGTAATGGGCGGTCTCAAAACACTGCTTCATGAACTTTACGAATCTTTTGTTTCAGATCAGTGGTTCAGAGCGTGTATCAAACTGCCACAAAGCCTCGTTTACTGAAATTGTTAAAATTTTATACTAAAAATGTTGTGATGCTCTGAACACTTTCAAGAAGTTGGGAAACTGCCGGTAACTTCAGAGCCCATTGAGCAGCCAGGTTCAAATAGTGCACAAAGTACCTCACGTGAACTAATTTGGCCACCTCTACAGCTACTATGTTAGATGCATTGTCAGTCACCAGTACAGGATCTTTGTTTTCTATTCCCCATTTAGTCATCACATTATTTAGCAAATTTGCCATTTTCGCTCCGGTGTGATTGTCAAACATTGCTCTAATCTGCAGAACGTGCAAGACAAGTTCCCATTGTGAAGATATGTAGTGGCAGGTTATTGTAACGTATGACTGTGTTGCTCTCGATGTCCAAGCATCACAGGAAATGGAAATTGTTTGCAGAAGAGAGACACCGCACGACATCTTGTTTAACTTTGTTTCTTTGATTGCCGTTTCTGCCCAGGTGGAAAAAGTACACTACACTTCCATAATCTTCCATCTCTGTATTTAAAAAATGCATTTAGTTACCACTCCACTTGATGACGTAGCATAGCACGTTAACAAAGGCATAAATAGATGCTAGCAATGCACGTCCTCAGATTCTAATTGTCTGAAGGGGACGCACATAACCTAGATGTTCCCTTTCGACTCTTTTAGTAACTTATTGCAGTGGTTTTTTCAATACTGTCGTGTCTTATCTGATACACTCCGTTCAGTTCATGACTAATCTGAACTGGTGATCAGATTAAATAAGGAAGTCATACAAAATGTGCAGAGCAGAGGATCCAGTATTGAAAACCATTGCCTTATTGGATATAGAATGTAAGATGTGTTAACTTGTATTTGTCTTTTTTCACCTTAGACTTGATGGTGCCGAAAGAGGAGGGTCAAGAGCAGAATGAAATCAAAGATCATTATGAAAAACATCATGATCTCATGACTGGAAAAAAGACCTCGCAAAAAAGAGCTAAAAAGACAGGAGTTAAAAAGTGTTTCACCTGCCAGCAGTGTGGAAAGACTTTTGATCAACGTGGGAACCTAAAAGTCCACATAAGAATTCACAATGGAGAGAAGCCTCACACCTGCAAACATTGTGGAAAGAGTTTTAATGAAAAAGGAAACCTTAATGTTCACACGAGAATTCACACTGGAGAGAGGCCTTACATCTGTCAACAATGTGGAAAGGGTTTCACTCAAAAAGGAAACCTTCAAGTCCACATGAGAATTCACACTGGAGAGAGTCTTTTCAACTGCCAACAGTGTGGAAAGAATTTCAGTGGAAAGGGAAATCTTAAAAAACACATGAGAATTCACACTGGAGAGGGGCTTTTCACCTGCCAACAGTGTGGGAAGACTTTTACTCAAAATGGAAACCTTAAAAAGCACATAAGAATTCACACCGGAGAGAAGCCTTACACCTGCAAACTATGTGGGAAGAGCTTCACACGGGAAGTAGGCCTTAGGTATCACATGAACATTCACACTGGAGAAAAGCCGTTCGTATGTGGTCAGTGTGGAAAGAGTTTTAGCCGTAAAGAGACCCTTGAGACCCACATGAGGATTCACACTGGAGAGAAGCCGTTCACGTGTGTTCAGTGTGGAAAAAGTTTCAGATGTAGAGAAAACCTTAGAGGACACATGAGGATTCACTCCAGAGAGAACTGCTTTATATGTCATCAGTGTGGAAGAAGTTTTACAGACATTAATCGCCTTAAGAATCATGTAATAACTCACACAGGGGAGAAGCCTTTCATATGCCATCACTGTGGAAATAGTTTTACAAGTGAAGGGAAGCTTAAAACTCACATGAGACTTCACACTGGAAAGAGGCCTTTCACGTGTCTTCAGCGTAAGAAGAGTTTCACATATCAAAGAGACAAGAAACGTCATTTGCAAATTCCTTCTGGAGGAAAGACATTTAATTGTGATCAGTGTGATAAAAAATTTCTTTTGCCGGCACACTTACAGATACACCTGAAAAGTCACACAGATTTGAGACCCTATTCGTGTTCTTTGTGTGGAAAAAGTTTCAAATGGCTCAGCGATTTAAAATGGCATCAGAAAATACGTATCTGTGTGAAATTAAGGCTACGTTCACGCCGCAGATGAATGTGGGACAAATTGGATTTTCTTCTCAAGGTGTTCCATTGTATATAGGCGTCGCTCCATTCCATATATGGGCCGTTCTACAGAATTGGTTCAAGGTCAGAGTTGGAAAACGTCTTGAAAAAAATTTATCTTTTTCCACAGATTTTGTATGTATGCAAATTAAATAATATCCAAGGTACTCATTTCTAGTAATTGTGCAGTTAATTCTCATATTCTATTTTCAGAAAATGTCACTACCGAAACACAATAATAACTTAATAAGAAGGGTTATATTGACTTAAGATTTTGTTTACATCAGCCTTGTAAATATATTTTTGCTATTTTTTTTTTAAAAAAAAGCACAGCCCATATTGATATGTTGGAATCAAAGTATTAATGCAACTTCTGTTTTGCAGTGAAACGATAGATTTGTAAATGCAAAACTATAAATAAAAAGACAAACTGAATGAAATGATGAATATTGCACTGCATTATTTGATTCATCTTTAGTGAGAGAATGCACAGGTGAACATACAGTGCCATGCGAAAGTTTGGGAACCCCTTGCAGAATCTGTGAAAATGTTAATAATTTTAACAAAATAAGAGAGATCATACAAAATGCATGTTATTTTTTATTTAGTACTGTCCTGAGTAAGATATTTTACATAAAAGATGTTTACATACAGTCCACAAAACAAAAAAAAATAGCTGAATTTATTAAAATAACCCCATTCAAAAGTTTGGAAACCCTTGATTCTTAATACTGTGTGTGGTTACCTGGATGATCTACGACTGGTTGTTCATGAGTCCCTTGTTTGTCCTGAGCAGTTAAACTGAGCTCTGTTCTTCAGAAAAATCCTCCAGGTCCTGCAAATTCTTTAGTTTTCCAGCATTTTTTGCAAATTTGAACCCTTTCCAGCAGTGACTGAATGATTTTGAGATCCATCGTTTCACACTAAGGACAATTAAGGGACTCAAACACAACTATTAAAAAAGGTTCAAACATTCACTGATGCTCCAGAAGGAAACACGATGCATTAAGAGCTGGGGGGTGAAAACTTTTTGAATTTGAAGATCAAGGTAAATTGTACTTACTTACATGTTTCCCGGAAGACAAATTATCTTCTGTTGCTTCCGAAGGGCAGTACTAAATGGGGAAAAAAAAAAAAAAAAAAGATATTTCAACAAAATAAGAAAAATTCCTGGTGCAAGAACTACATTAATGAAGAAAGATACAGTCTTAATGAATGCCATATATTAATATTTACTGCATAATTCACTGTTTTGTTGAGGAGGTTCAAAATGTTGAGGGGGAGATTATGGTATTGTCATTATTTTATTTTTACACAGGCAGTCCATTTATAAATGCATTATATGTCAAATGTGATAAAAAATTTCTCTCACAAAGTTGGTGCACCAGTAACTCAAGAAGTATTAAAGGATTAGTCCACTTTCAAATAAAAATTTCCTGATTATTTACTCACCCCCATGTCATCCAAGATGTCCATGTCCTTCTTTCTTCAGTCGAAAAGAAATTAAGGTTTTTGATGAAAACATTCCAGGATTATTCTCCTTATAGTGGACTTCAGTGGTCTCCAAACGGTTGAAGGTCAAAGTGACAGTTTCAGTGCAGCTTCAAAGGGCTTTAAACGATACCAGACGAGGAATAAGGGTCTTATCTAACGAAACGATAGGTCATTTTCTAAAAAAAATCAAAATGTATATGCTTTATAGGCACAAATGATCACATCACAAGTGCTTCCACCAGAACACGATTCCGTATTCTTCAAAAAGCTTACGCTGAATGTCCTACGCCTTCCTTATTCAACTTACGGAACGAACGCGGCGCCAGTTCCGTTTTTTCCGTAAGTTGAATAAGAAAGGCGTAGGACATTTAGCGTAAGCTTTTTGAAGAATACGGAATCACATTCTGGTGGAAGCACTTGTGATGTGATCATTTGTGCCTATAAAGCATATACATTTTGATTTTTTTTTAGAAAATGACCGATCGTTACATTTGTATTTGACCGACCGTTTCCCTAGATAAGACCCTTGTTCCTCGTCTGGTATCATTTAAAGCCCTTTGAAGCTGCACTAAAACTGTAATTTTGACCTTCAACCGTTTGGAGACCATTGAAGTCCCTACCCACCATATCTTAGATCAAGTTTACATTGGTGTAGTCTTGCATAGCCAGACCTTCAGACTGACGGCAGAAGGTCTGGACTCTATTGCAGCTTTCATTGGCCAAGGACCACCCAAGAAGACGTTTGACTGACATGTAACGCAACCAATCACAGTTCGTTTTGTTCTGCGTCATATTTAGGGGCGTGAAATGTAAACTTGATGTCTCTACAATAACAGACCGGCGTGAATCAAATAAATGACTCATTTAAGAACGTTGTGCAAGTTTACTGCAACAATGGAGCCATGAACGTCACATTCTTTTGAAAATCCAATGTGTAGTTGATCCTGGTAAGCGCTCATCGTTACAGTTGTAAACATGACGGATTTCTTCTTCTTCGAGGGGGTTTGGCGTCATGGCATTTGTTTCCAGGCGGACCGTTAAAGAACGCAACACGCGTCTCCCGGACATCATGTAGAATTCAACCAACCAGATGACAACTGCGAAAATCCTGAAGTGTTTCCAGTTAAGTGTGCCATATGCATCAGACGTTTAGCCAGCAGTCTGTGGACATGACGTCTGAGGCTGAGACTAACATTGGTTGGACTAGCCAACATTTTCAAACACTACATTATCATTGGAAAGCGATCGGATCCTCAAATATCGATAACTTTACTATTGTTTTGTGAAGTTACAAACTAAAACGTGGCGCAAAAGTCTAGTGTGTATATGTGCATATATGGCACTTTTTCTTACCAAAAAATCATTAGGCCTATAGTTTGGTCTCTAACTGAAACAAATATGCTTTTATTCTGTTGGTTAAGAACTTAACTCTATATGATACTTGTTACGTGCTGCGTATGTTTTGGATTTTTTCCCTCTTTGGTCTTTACCATGTTGCTCTCTAGTTCTGCTATCTTGCTCTCAGGTCTCTGCTGAATGGAGGAGGCGGCTGTCAATCATCAAGGGTGTCGTCTCTGCAGCCAATCCGGTGCCACCCTGCTGGTTAAAGGTGTCTCAGCATGCTGCGCTGAGTAGCTCAGTGTGTGTGCTCAGGTGTTTTGAGTTGAAACCTGTGTTTAGAGTTTGTATCCTTTCGTTGTGTACGTGTGAATCCAACACTTGATTTTGCACTATCCAGACTCTATGCTGAGAGTTGATAAGAGTTAACTGTTCTTTATTTTTGGGGAAAGGAGAACAGGTAAGCAGGTCGCACGATATAGGCTACATATTGCCCGCCGTTATCAAGTGTTATGATCTATTTTGTTTTTATTCATTTCTTTAATTTGGAGCCACCCTCATTCCTTTTTCCCTTTAGTTTATAGTATTTTCTTTATTTTTGTTTTCTAAATCATGCATTGTAAATAGCTCATACACACTGTTTAATGGCTTCGGCTTGAAGAAAATAAATCATTCAGTTGGGTTAAATGCTCTTTAATAAACATTCAGATTTTAGTTTTTCTAAGAAAATGTTTGTTTGTTTATTTATCCATGTCTTTTTATATAACTGGTATCAATCTCAGACAAAATAATTTGCCAGGTCTATGGAAACCCTACTTAGAGGTTGTTCCACATTATTAAGCAAGTCACAGTTCTCATGCAATATGGGGAGCAAGAAAGATCTTTCTGAAGATGAAAAGCATGAAATGGTCCAATGTTGTGCAAAAGGCATGAAAACAACTAATATTGTGTGAAAACTGAATGGAGATTATTAAATTATCACAAGATCTGTGAGTGATTTAGAGCACAGCAGAACTCGGTCAGATAAAGGCTTATTAATGAAAGTTCCTGTCAAAAAAAAATAATTGTATTAAAAGGGCAGCTATAAAGAAGCCAGTGTTGAGCAGCAAACAGGTATTTGAAGCTGCTGGTGTCTCTGGAGTCTCAAGAAGCTCTCCATGGAGGCTGGCAGTTGTGTGTAAAGATGCATTTCAGCCACCACTAACCAAACCTCACAAAGAGAAACATTTACAGTGGGTGTAGAAATAAATTTTCAAACAATTTTATTGCTGTGGTGTTTTTTTGCAGCATGGGATAGTGCATAGTGCATTGTATTTCAGAAGGCACTATCCTCCTTTTTATACCATAGCTGAAAATGGCCAGTTATGAACTCCACATATCTTGCAAAAGTCATTTTAATACCCTCAGAGACCCTAAAGGGACCTTCCATCTCACTTCCCAATATTCCAGCCCAAATCATCACCCGCTAGCTCCTTGCTGACGTCACAGTGGCCATTCACCAACCATCCAGAAATCCATCCATTGTAGTAAGACATTAGTCAGTGAATAAAACTATTTAAAAATGAGTCTTCATGTATTTCTAAACCCACTGTAAATGTTTCTCTTTGTGAGGTTTGGTTTGGAGTGGCTGAAATGCATCTTTACGCACAACTGCCAGCCTGCATGGAGAGCTTCTTGAGACTCCAGAGACACCAGGAGCTTCAAATACCTGTTTGCTGCTCAACACTGGCTTCTTTATAGCTGCCCTTTTAATACAATTAATTTTTTTTGACAGGAACTTTCATTAATAAGCCTTTATCTGACCGAGTTCTGCTGTGCTCTAAATAACTCACAAATCTTATGATAATTCGATCATCTCCATTCAGTTTTCACACAATATTAGTTGTTTTCATGCCTTTTGCACAACATTGCACCATTTCATCTTCAGAAAGATCGTTCTTCCTCCCCATATTGCATGAGAACTGTGACTTGCTTAATAATGTGGAACAACCTCTAAGTAGGGTTTCCATAGACCTGGCAAATTATTTTGTCTGAGATTGATACCAGTTATATAAAAAGACATGGATAAATAAACAAACAAACATTTTCTTAGAAAAACTAAAATCTGAATGTTTATTGTACTGAAATCTTACTGATATGTCACTTGCATAATAATTTGGAACGCGGTGTAAATGTTACTTTTTAACCCCTAGACCTTTAAAAGTTCATAATACTTAATTGCTTGGGATAGGGAACAGTGAACAGTGGTAGTTATGGTAATTATAGTTAAACAGTGGTAACTAACTATATATTTCTTTCACTGTGAAACAAGTCCCAGCTTGTACTGCAATGCATTGTATTTTTCCAGAAAAACTTACATCCGCACTATTTGCACAAAGGGCAGATATGCTGGCACTAACAATTTCTTGTGCTAGGGACAGGTAGCAGATACAGCCAGGTACACTTTGCTAATACATCAATGCAGGTGACTTAAAATCCAGTGAAATTGAGTCTGCTGCCATATATGAGGTAACTTCTTCCTTCAGTAGCTGTAAGGCAGGCTTGTTTCCTACTTAAGTCTTAAAGAGCTCATTAAACAGTTCAGCAATGGCTGACTTCTTGACAGGAGGAGATGACAGAGCTCCTGTTGCCTTTGTGAATTCACCCTGCAGATTTAAATGACAAAAATAATGTAATATTTTGAATGTGTACTGTTAACATTGCTTTTGGAAACAATAATATGTCTCAAATTTATGGTGCACTATGCAGGATTTAAAAATAAAAATAAATAAATAAAAAAAATGGCCTTTAAAAATTGCCTCTCAATCATTACTTGTCTGCTTGAAATCTGTGGTGGTGTTCCCTGTGCCTGTATTTTCCTATTTTCTTTTTGAATTCTTGTACTCTGGATGTTTCTGGGCTGCAACCTTTGGCCAGTGGGTGTGTCGCTCCAGCCACTAATGGAGCAGGTGCCTCTGAAGCTTGGGAATTTGGCATGTCTTGACCTAAAAACAGTTAACACTAATGTTGTTTTTGCCTCGGTTGTGGACTCGAGTCTCATAACTTGGACTTGACTTGAAGTGCTTCTCAATGATCAAATTGATTCTTCCTCGTTTCATTACTCCTAATGTCCTCCAGCCTGTGACCCGAAAACCAATTGAACTTAGAATTTTTTTTTTTATTATTGTAAATAGACTTAGGGGGACAATACATACAGTACACAGAATGCATACAAGTTAAACCGTATACATATAGAAACATACATATACATGACCATAAGATACACATACACAGCTATACCTTACATTGCAGGGTACAAAGACAGGACAAACAGGTGAAAACAGGAGAAAAAACAACAACAAAAAACAAATACACAATTTTAAATGCAAGTCACCAAATATCTAATTTAGTCACACCTTTGATTATATACATTATTTCATGCTTTAAGTTTATCTGTCCAGGAACTTTAAAAGTTTTCAATATTTTTCCAAAAGCAGTCATTTTCTTACTAAGTGAGGCAGTCATTTTTTCAAGTGTTAATGTGTCTATTAATAGAAACTAATAGGTAATAGATATTTTTGTTCTATCCTTTCAGTTTAATAGTATTACTTTTTTTTAGCTAATATAGATGAGGTAAAGATGAATATTTTTTTTTCTTTTGAAGCGTTAATGGGAAAAAAACAAATACTGAAGGGGACTTCAGTCTATCAGAATTTATGTATGTACAGTTTCACTTTCAGAAGGAGTGGATATAATCATCTAAACTATTTTGACAATATGTACATGTATCAGTGTTGACTTGGCCCATCTGAAACAATTTACTTTTGGTGAAATATACACAATATATTATTTTGTATTGTAGCAACTGTATTCTGGAATTACTAAAAGGTCTAGGTCGGTATATTCAGAATGAAGATCCTTATTCCATTTATTTGTCGGTAGATAAATGATGGTATCATTGGAGGCTAGGATATTATATATTCATGATAATGACTTGATAAAGGGTAAAGATTTTAATTTTTCAAAAAGTTCATGATTAAGATTCACAAAGGTATTGATATAAAGTTTACTTTTTATAGCTTCCTTAAATTGTGTGTATTGATAGCATGTGTTTTCCAGATTATTAGTCTCGTTCTTGTCAGTGGAAAAAAATGTAAATTATGATAAATTAACACTGCCACGGAGGAGCAGGATAGGATAAAAGGAGGAGTGACAACAGTGCAAGATGAGAGATGTTACGTACTGCTCCAGAACTCAAAAGGTTGGAGATCCAAACGCAGCTTCATTAAGAGGGACAATCCAGATACGTAATCCAAAATACAGGCAACAGGTCAATAAACAGGCAGGCATTCCAAACAAGCTGGCCAATACAAAAAGTATTCTCGTCGCTTCATAACATTAAGGTTGAACCACTGCAGTCACGTCGACTTTTTTAACAATGTCTTTAGTACCTTTCTGGACCTTGAAAGTGGTGGTTAAATTGCTGTCTATGGAGGAGTCCAATACCTCTCGGATTTCATCAAAAATATCTTAATATGTGTTCCGAAGATGAATGAAGGTCTTACGGGTTTGGAACGACATGAGGGTGAGTAATTAATGACAGAATTTTCATTTTTGGGTGAACTAACCCTTTAAGACCAACTCCAAACAAACACTTTTGAATTGTGTCTACATCTACAATATACTGTAACCATCTGAACTCCAAGGGGTATACAGATTTTGTATTGACAAATTTTTATGTTACTTGGTTAAAGCTGTTTGTCGCCATCTGTTTGAAACCTGAAATTTCAGTTATTTGCGGGGTTATCTTCTTTACGTGGGTTGTGCATCGCCACGGCTCCTCAGCGCGCATGAATCTAATGTTTTGTGCCGAATGTGTGGGTTGTCATATCAATGCACCAGTGTGGATCTTCACTGCACTTTGGAATTACAGAAAGGCTACCATGTCTTTGAAGTATGTCCAAAATAACAAGTTAAAGTGGAAAATGTCATCTGAAGTAGTAAATAACATCCATAGCAGAGCCAGAAGAGTGGTGTCTTTTTTCAGGAACAGCACTAAGGCCACTGAAAAGCTAATCCTTGCCCAAGAAAGGATGCAAATATGAATATGACATAATATTGACATAATTTCTGTAACCCTTCAAGTACGGGCACCCTTCAAGTATGCCACTAAAGAGCTCTCTGAGGAGAAGAGAATGTCAGCTTCAAATATCATCCAAATCATTAGGATGATTCAGCACAAGGTGGCAAAACAGCCCTGGCAAGAAATGCATCTGCTTCATCCTTAGGAATGGCTCTTCAGCAGTACATCAACAAGTGGTGCAGTAATGTTGAATCCATCTGTGTGCTTGCACTGACCACATTGCTAGACCCCAGATTTAAGACCCTTGGGTTTGTCAACCAGGATAATGCCCGTGAAGCAGAACGGCTGTTGACGAGTGAATGTGCTTCAATCCGGCTAACCAGTGAGCATGCTTCACAAGCAGAAGTATCATCATCTCAGGCAGCTCAGAATCCACCATCCTCAGAAGACCTGTGGGAACTCCTGGATAGCCAGTTCAGAGAGACACAATGGCATCATAGCTATGATGCTGATGCCACCATAGAGGTCAGGAGATGCATCAATGATGCATACCGCCCTCAAACTAAGGACCCTCTCAAATACTGGCAGGCCCATTAAGTGTACCCCCATCTACATGCACAACTCGCACAACAAGACAGAGTGCATGGAGAATGAGCAAATGCCCATCCCGTGCGCTCACAATAGAAGACAAACACACAAAGCATGAATGTCCAAACCCCAACACAGAACCAAAACGAAACTAGACCGAAATGCCAGGATCTGAACACCATGCACCGCACACAAAACAACACACGTGGACAGAAGAGCGAACAGCCTGAGCAAACTCAGAACTGCACGTTCACCATGACAAGACAAGATAATAGGAGTGTCAGAGCTCTGTCACCAAACCAAGAATAAACAGACCAAATTGACAGAACCCTGACACAAGGAGCATCGAAACTCACTGTGTTCCTTTTACAGAAATATCCATCATGACACATGATTTATTTTATTTGTTTTAAAGAAAAACAAACTGTTCTTTAATTATTTCAGCATAAACATGCATTGAAAGACATGTAGTGATAGTGTACATAATCTAGCAACCATTTATATATCTGACCCAACGTCATGCCAGGATTAGACTCGCATACGGGCGTTGCCGGAAGCTAGTTATTATAGTTTTAAATATGGATATTTTTCTTATGAAAACCCATCGCTTCACTTCAGAAAGCCTTTATTAACACCCTGGAGCCGCATGGATTACTTTTATGATGGATGGATGAACTTTTTTGGGCTTCAAAAACTCACGCCCCCCTTCACTACCATTATCAAGCTTGGAAGAGTCAGGATATATTTTAATATAACTCTGATTGTGTTCGTCTGAAAGATGATAGTCATATACACCTAGGATGGCTTGAGGGTGAGTAAATCATGGGATAATTTTCATTTTAGGGTGAGTAAATCATGGGATAATTTTCATTTTGGGGTGAACTGCTTAGTTGGGGACACTTGATATTCAACAATGTTTTTGATCTGCTTGTATTGACACTATTATATGTGAACTGAACTGAGCTGGAAGATGACATCACTGTTTTCTCCAGAGCCGCTGTATAGATGAATGAGCTAAATTAATAACTAATGATTTTTACAACGGAATGAATCAATACTGAACTTACTTAACCTGGGCAATAACACCATTTTCTTCTAGAGCTGCTGTACAGCCAAAATTATGTTCCCTCTATCACTGTAAAGCAGCTTTGACACAATCTGCATTGTAAAAATCACTATATAAATAAAGGTGACTTGACTTTAAGCAAAGTAATCAACAGTCTCACGCAGACACAGCATGCAGCATAGAGTTCATTTTGTTTGAAAAATGAGGTTTTACAACCAAGCGCTGATGGAAATTATTAAAATATGTTAAAATATGAATGAATTCTATGAATGTATTTCTGAAGGAAGTTTTCTCTGAATACACTTTGGGCAACAGAAACCTGGAGAGGATCTGCAGACTCTGCAGCCGTGCCTGACTGATTGGCAGCTCTTCAATGAGAACATGGAGCTGCTCGAAGCTTACTTAATACCCGTTCAGGATCATAGCTCACCAACACAACCTCTCGTTCACAGCCTCAAGGCAGCTTACCCACCACATCTTTCAGCCAAGGCATTCCATTGTCATATTTCTGGTAATTCAAGACCGATATCCCCAAACGGGTGCATTTACCGAAGCCAACTATGGTCGCAAGTTCCGTCATTACTAACACAATTCAACAGAACTTGCGACCATAGTTGGCTAACAATACTTTTGGGAAACGCACCCCAGGCTGGCCGCTCTAGCATCAACGGATGGCATTTCGGCATGTTTGGGTACCTCTCAAAATTCTTTGAATGACCAACTGATCTTTTTGTTGTGCCTCACTGTCCAAAATTTCAGTGCAGGGAAATAGCGTTTTAGTGTCTACAACACAATTGAATACAGTTAATTTCTACTTAATTGTAATCGATACAGTAGTGAATTAGATCATGGAATACTGAGTGTATTTGACAATTTTTGTATTATTCCACACCTCCAGGCATATTAATAAAGGGGCTCACACTATAGGTAAAGCTCAACTTGCTCAGTCAGCTTGGTTCTGGTTCTCCATTGTTGCATCTTCATGGATGAGACATGCAGATAGCTACATACATTACTCAATCTTCACTGAATTTTATATAATCATTGAGCTCCTCAACAATTCTGAGCTAGACTGTAAGGTCTGTTTCAAAAACTTGCAACCGAAAAAGTAAACACTGAATGATTCACTTTCTATTAGTTGTTAAAATAAATTAATTACAACAGTTCTAGCATACCTAAACTCGGTAAAAAAGGGGGAAAAAGTATTTTTTTTGAATCCCCATGTGCAAGAATGTGAATAAGAGCGAAAGTCAACAGCACATGAATGCCAGAATGTAAAATGAGTTATTTTATGCATTTAAATATGATCCATTTGTGTTTGTACTTTACAAAATAACATAAAATTAGCGCTTATCTTCTAGTACAAATGCAGTGATTAAATTTGTTTAAAAAAAATAAGTATCAGCTTGTGCCTTATATATTGTGATCTCACATAGCAGAATATTTTAGTCCATACATAGAGAGACCTGTTCTTACATGTGATGTGATGCATAACAAATACAAAGCCTACAGCTATGCATGCAGTTTTTATGCAGCTTTAATCGCCTTTTTGTTTTTTCATGACTTGACTAACTACGACGTAGTTTCTTTTGCGCTTTAGATATACAGCACGCCACATTTGCGTGAGATTGAAGAGTGCGAGCCGCGAGCACATAACGGCTGACATGACTAGAATGTTGTGTGGCTTGAATTAAGTTAAGATATGCTTCATATAGAGAGCTATATAATACTATAAGACAGGGCTGGGTAGGTTACTTTTAAAATGTATTTCACTACAGATTATAAAATATATGCTTTAAAAAGTAATTTGTTACATATTTTGTTAGATTACCCAAGTTTTGTAACTTAATCTAAATACTTTACAATACTTTGGAATACTAATAAGTATGTAACACAAAAAAAGATTTTATCTCACAATTCTGACTTCTTTCTCAGAATTGCGTGATATAAAGTTGCAATTGCGAGGTTATAAAGTCAGAATTGTGAAATATAAACTCGCTATTTTCCGGAAAAAAAGTCAGAATTGTTAGTTTATATCTCCCATTTCTAACTTTATAAAACAATTGTGAATTTAAAATCTCACAATTGCGTAGAAAAAAGTCAGAATAGTGAGATAAAAAGGTAATTGCAACTTTTTTTTTTTTCAATAACAAGGGACTCACAAACGAATATTACAAAACATGAAAACAGTTGTGGTTCATCCAGGTAATGACAGGACAGTTAAGATTCAAAGGGCAATTTTTATAAATTTATTCATTTTGCCTTTTGGAATATATGTAAACATCTGTTAACCTATGTGAAATAGCTTATGCAGGACAGTACTAAATAAAAACTTAATTTTATGATCCCTCTTATTATTATTTTATGTTATTTTTATTATTTATTTTGTTAAAATTATTAAAACGTTGCATATTCTGCAAGGGTTTGAAACTTATGAGCAGAAATGTAGCTCAGTACTAGTAATTCACATCAACTGTGTAATTCCATTGTAAAAATACTTTTTAACTTATTTTCTTTTTTAATTTACAATTGAAAATTGTGTTTTATTTTTAATGTGTGGTTTTGGATGCCCTTAAATCATTTGAATTCCAAGGATCCTTTTTGGAAGGACACCTGAATTTACCTTAAAAAGGCTTACAAAAAAAAAGGTTTTGGGTTGTGTCATTCCCAAATATTAACTCATAAATATGAACGTAAACATTTTGTTTATCCCCCTTTGTGTTTAAGGCCTGTCAAATTAGTTTCTAAATGCATTTAATAATAATAAAAAAATATTTAAGCTTATCATAATCTGTTCCCATACAACTAAAGGTAATTCTAACACAAGGCTTAATAAACATTATGTTTGTGCATTCTGTCATTAAAGATGACTCAAATAATGCAGTGCAATGTTCATTATTTCATTGTTTTGTCTTTTTATTTCTAATTTTATTTACATTGTTGCATTTCACAGCAAGACGGGCGTTTATGTAATATTTTGATTCTGAGATATTAAACAAATCATAATTGAAAGTGACGCCTCTACACAATTGTAAATAATTTAGCACAGATGCATATTTTCTGGTGCCATTTTAAACTTCTGAGCCATTTAAAACCCTTTCCACACAAAGAACAAAAATAGGGTCTCAAAAATCCATGACTTTTCATGTGTATCTGTAAGTGTGATGGCAAAAGAAATGTTTTATTACACAGATCACATTTAAATTGCCTTCCAGAGTGAATGTGCATGCGATTTTCAAAATTGCTCCTTTTTATTGTCAGACTCTTATCAGACTCAGAATTCAGATTGTCAGAATTCTGCAACTTCTTTCCGCAATGTGTTTGCAAATGACGTTTCAGGTCTTTCTGATATGTGAAACACTTCCCACACTGAGGGCAAGTGAATGGCTTCTCTCCAGTGTGAATTCTTATATGAGTCTGAAGGTTTCCTTTAACTGTGAAACTCTTTCCACACTGAGGGCAAGTGAATGGCTTCTCTCCAGTGTGAACTCTTATATGAACGTCAAGGCTAGCTTTGCTGTTGCAACTCTTTCCACAGTGGTGGCACATGTAAGGCTTTCCGATGTGAGTTATTACGTGATTCTTAAGGTTATTCCGATCTGTGAAACTCATTCCACACTGACGACATACCTCTTGATTACAGTTCTCTCTTGAGTGAATCCTCATGTGGTAATTAAGGCTTATTTTACATCTGAAACTCTTTGCACAATGACCACATACGAACGGCCTCTCTCCAGTGTGAATTCTCATGTGAGTCTTAAGACCTTCTTTTCGTGAGAAGCTCTTTCCGCACAGTTTGCAGATGAAAGGGTTTTCTCCAGGGTGAGTTCTCATGTGGGCATTAAGCGTTCCTTTATGTGTAAATCTCTTTCCACACTTTTGGCATGTGTAAGGCTTTTCTCCAGTGTGAATTCTCATGTGGACTTTAAGGCTTCCATTTTGAGTGAAACCTTTTCCGCACTGTTGGCAGGTGTAAGGCTTCTCTCCAGTATGAAGTCTCATGTGGACTTTAAGGTCTCCATGTTGATTGAAACTCTTTCCACACTGTTGGCAGGTGAAATTACTTTTAGTTGCTGTCTTCTGAGCTTTGTTTTGTGAGCAATTCTTTTCAGTCTGTGAGCAACTAAAATATTTTTCTCCAGTTATCATACCATGATGTTTCTCATTCTGGTCTTTCTCTTTCATTATATTCAGTTCTTGATTCTCCTCTTTCAGCGGCATTAGGTCTAAGATGAAAAAAGACAAATACAAGTTAACTCCATTTTAATGGCACAAAGCAAAAGATTTCCTGTAAACTCAGAACCTCTTCTCAATATTGTTTAAACCTCAATTTTATGACAAGTCAAAAAAACTTTTAAGCTGGCAGTTTGACCTAGCAGAACTGGTTAATTTTAGAATCAACCATTTATATCTAAAATACTAGAAAATGTAATATGTTGGCATTTATGGATAAGTATTAGCACGTATTATGTCCTATTATAATAGCCTTATAAAAACACAGGGCTCAGTATTAGGTCCTCTGCTTTTCTCCTTGTATACATTATCATTAGTATTCACTGTTATTATGCCAATGATATAAAAATTTCCAATGTCTATAAAAACAAGGCAATTGGGTATACCACAGGGGTATAAACAAGTAGCCACTGGTGCTCATTGGGTACATGAGAGGTAAATATCAGATGAAACAAAATATTCCAAGTAAATTACATGGTACATCATAACATGTAGATAATAGCAGAAACCACGGACTTGGCAACACTGTTTATTGCTCACCAAGGCTTCATTAATTAAAAATACAATATTGTGAAATATTCCAATTTAATAATTTTCTATTTGAATATGTTTTAACATATAAATTTAATCCTGTGATGGAATGTGAAAAATGCAAATACATTTTTTTTTGTCAGAGGACTGGAGTACAACAGAAATCAGGGATTTGTCATGTCGTGCCACATCCAGTGTAGACAACCTTGGATTATAATAGGTTCTATTTGCATTTGTTTTGTCACTCCGCTTGCGCCTGGTGTAGACACTTTTTTGGTAGTTGTGACGTCTGAAGTAGAACGTAATACTCAATTCTGATTCTTCAATCGAGTCATCTAGTGGTCTGTTACTGCAAGACAACAACCGCTACAACTGAAACTGGTAATAAATCTTGAGGTAATAAAATATGTAAAATTAATCATTTGTGTTCAATTATTTACTTATGTGGTATGTAGCCGCATGATAATGTGATAATATTACATTGGGGTCATGTACCACCCTGAAGAGGTTTCTTCTGCATAACAATCTGCTGACTGTACAATATCCTTTAGCCTAGCCACGCTCATTAGTAGAGACTCCAAGACAATTGGGTGTGTCAAATTAACAGTTTTTAAAAGCTTACCTTAAAGTCCCCCTGTAGTCAATAATTTTATCCCTTAAAACTCATCTTTAATCACCAAAATGACATATTTAAACATTTTTTCCTGTGAAAAAAAAATTCTTCATGCCTTAAAATAATGTAACTCTACACCCTTGCCTCATTTAGTATACACGGATCAATGAATATGCAAATTAGCCCAGCATGCCCATGCGTGCCAGCTCAGCGATGAACTCGCTCAACTTGCTGAGGTAAACGCAGCACAATGGTATCATTCTTTACAACATCAGACACATAACGGTAATTAATATGATTAGCCTTTTGCTTGACTATGTTATCAAACAGCTAATAATGTGTTGCTAATGTTACACAAACCATGTTCCTGTTCGCCATCTCTGAGTCAGACAGCTGCTTTCTAACAATCAGTATCCTTAGAAACGCTTTAAAGAACTCAGAACGTCAGTGAAGAAAGACATATAATAATTTACATCATACTTTTTTTCATATCAACATAAAAATATACCGGGATAACCTGGCTTCTCTTGAGACACCACAGATGGTCTTGATATGAATAAACAGTGCTCATAAATGGCTGTTAAGACAGTATTCTCAATGGACATGCGTAGAGACTTATATTCCTTATGTCACAACTGTTTATAGTTTGATTCAATGAATACTTACTGCTAATTATATTCAGGTATTTTTTATGAGAGAGTTTGTATAATTTTTGCTACTGTAGCCTCCATGTTTTGTTAGATACGGTTGCATTAAGTGATGTGGTGATGATTAAATTAATGGTTTTCATTGATTTCAATTCAAAAGTTGATACTAGGTTTAATGTCACACAAAACAATTATATTTAGACTACTTCTGTATTATTTTTCCCAACAAATTCCTAGCTTGGAAGTAAGAGCTTTTCATTTGGCTTTTCATTCCAAGTCAAGTACAACTGCTTTGATTAGGACAAATTTCTTCAAAAATATGATTTATCTAGATGCCAACATTATAAAAAGGATCAAATGACTGAGTTCAGTTTTGAGAGTGAAAACTAACCTGTTTGTTCCTCAGTATCTTCTTGTTTCACACTGAATGCTTCTTCAATCTTCATTTCTTCACTCTCCTCTTTAATAAACGCCATGTGGATCTCGGTGAGTGTTCGGATCCGAGTGTTCGGAAACTCTGTCATGTTTAGGATGAGAATAATTAACAGAGAGAAAAATAAATCCAAACTAAATCTCTGTGTGCATCTCAGTAGTCAGCGCACTGGTAAGGGAGTCAGTCACGGTGATAGTTAATGGTTTTAAATGACCAGATTAGCTTATAGAAAAACCAAAAAAACTAGAGCTACATATTAATACATGAATACAAATTACACTTGGTAATTTTTAATAATTGGTAAACTACATTTAATATACAGCAACTAAATGAAAAGGTACAGTTGGTGTGTAAAATATGTTCTAGATTCATTTACAGTTTTGACCAGCACGTGTCGCCAGCGTGCGGAGATTCTACCCTTTAATCCAAAGTAAGAAACAGTAATTTGGGCCACACAAGCAAAAACAGGCAATGTTATAAGGGTTACTTTTCTGAAATAAGAGCTATTTGATGATGTATACAGCCGACAAATGTGACATGGATTAAACTTAAAGCAATAATCAATTTTGGGAGTCAATTGAATTGGTTCAGTTGACTTGGAGTTTCGAAAAGCTCAGTTTCTCCATCACTACTTGCCAGTAGCCGAATTCGTGTTTACGATAAACTGATTCACTCTATAGGAGCGAAATGAAACGCAATTATATATGGTGCGGATGCGCTTTACTTACAAAAATAACGTTCAATAATACTAGCTAAAGAAATACAATGTCACACTCAATAACCATGAAAACAGAATTCTTTTAAAAGATAAACAATTCCATCAATGGGTTGCATTGGTTAAAACACTTTAAATGCTTAAAAACACAAACCTTTGTTGAGGCAAATCAAAGACGCAGGAGCGCGGCAAGAGCGCGGCGCGGCCTTATGGCGTCACGTCGTTAGACCAAAATAAAAGTACTGATCAGCGAGCACATGCCAAAATCACAAAAGAGCATGGAATGTAAAGCAAATAATAAAAATACGTCAGATGAATTCAGAGTTTAATTCTACAACTTTAAATACATGTTGCCCAATGAATAACTGCCACATCTAAAATGTGAGATTTTGTCTAAAAGGCAAAACAGTAAAGTTTAGGTGCACAAAGCCATTTTGTCTTTTTTAATGTATATTTTAAATAATACAATTAAACCTTTACATGTAGCAAGGTATTATAATTTGTGCAAAATTAATTTTGATTGTTTATGCATTCTCTCTGGTTTATTTCAGTAATACCATTTGTGAAACATTTGACCTCTTTGTAAGTTTTTTTTTTTTTTCATCCAGGAAATTCTCACCCATCTTTTCTAGAGGCCAGCGTGTGTCGCTCAAGCTAGTATTGGTTCAGAGTAACATATCTAAACATCTTGTAGGGGCTAAAGAGAAACATATTTTCATTTTTGAGCCCTAAACATTCTGACTAAACTAAAATTGAACCTTTCTCTGATTTTTTTTTTTCTTTTTTTTTTCTAAACTGACAAGATGGAGTTAATAAACAACAACATAGAGCAGAGACAGCTATATGTGTTTCAGTGGGACAGCATCATTTTTTAAAGGGTTAGTTCACCCAAAAACTAAAATTCTGTCATTTATTCCTCACCCTCGTGTTGTTCCACATCTGTAAGACCTGCGTTCATCTTCAGAACACAAATTAAGATATTTTTGATGAAATCCGAGAGTTTTTTTTATCCCCCATAGAAAGCAACATAATTACCACATTCAAGGTCCAGAAAAGTAGTAAAGACATTGTTAAAAGTCAACGTGACTACAGTGGTTCAATCTTAATGTTACATTGCGTTCACATTCCATGTTTCACTTCTCAAACCATTCACTAATCCTCTGGTTCCTTCTTCCCCTAGGTCTGGTGCTGATGATGTACCTCCTCCTCCAGTGGATGCAGATGAGGAGCACATCTACAAGGTCAACACCATCCTGGACTCCCAATGACGGGGCGGCTGTCTGGAATAGCTTGTTGATTAAGGCTGCGTCGAGTGTACGCCGTAGCTGTGTGTAGCACACATAGCCTACGACGTAGCCTGATGTACATCTCTTCAAAAATGTAACAGCGCATTCTACGCAGACCGCAAGTGCAGTGATTGGTCTGCTAGAACCCCTCCCTCAGGTCAAAAAACTGGCACGGAGCAATAGGAGAAGAGCGAGCGTTTTCAACTTCCATAGGAATGAAAAACGCTCTGTTTCAGGGGACACATGCAGTCATACTGCAACAAAAGTCGTTACCTATTTGCCGCTTCTATTTGTAAGCTTCTCTGACAACGCACATGACAAGCTGCTGCTTCTTCGACTTTTGCCTTGATACTCAACATTACCGCGGACACTGCCTACTAGTGGTCTGCATGCATGTCGACGTGGACAACGACGCAGAAGTATAAATGAAAACAGACGCATAGCCTACGGCGCAGAGGCTCCGGCATAGGTCCGACGCAGAAGTATAAATCAGCCCAAAGAAAAGATTGTGGGTTCCTCATGGTGGCATTCTAGATTCCTCACTGTTGACCGAGTTCCACACCAACCACCCCAATTGTCCAACACCAAGAGGCAGAGGCCATCCCCGTCGTCACCCACTGCGGTCATCAGGAGCTCATCACAAACTCACTACTTTAGCAGTCATCTTTCAGTTCACCATTGACTGGTCTCATTGTTCCTACCAAACTCCTTACCCGCTGTGGCATTCCATTCTGCAATCCTCTCCAATCTTCAGTCATCTTCAGTCACCAGCCAGCCACTTGCACCAGTTGGAACCTGCAAAAGGCAAACTGTTATTCACAGCTAAGTGTTTGATACCAATCTAACCTGCTCTTGCCTAATCACTTATTCTTTTTTTATTCCAGGGAATATTTCTCAGGTAGGTTTAAGTCACTTTCTGTATAGACACCTTAATGTCTTGACCACTGAAAATCATTTTAGTAAGTTCAGAAATATTACAATCAGTAAACAGACAGAGTAAAGTGAAATGTTTATCAGGTTAAGGTTCTAAGAACGTCACGATCATCCCCACACAAGTGTTCTAGGATGTACTGAATTCGGTGAAGGCTGATGTGCAGAAGTTCAGCGTTCAGTTCCAGACATGTAGAGACATTCTTTGCTCGTGTTTATCATTCCAAGGGTTTATCACCCACTGTGACAAACTGTTTCCTGAGTCTCACTGTGTACAGACCATGTCGTTGGCAGCGTCAAACGTGTGTTTGTGAATTTCTTCTGAGTGTTATGTAGTATCCAGTTTGTCAGTGAACAATGGACATCAGAAGGATGCACACAGCCGAGGTGCATCTATAAAACTGGGCTGAAGCATTGGGGTTGAAACAGGCTTAGTTTTTTGTTTGTTTGTTTGCTATACTGTATTCTGTTATTGTTCTGTGGAACATTAAGTTACATTACTTTAGTGTGGTGGGGACAGTTCACAGGATGTGAATCATGAAATGGTGAATGCTTAGCGCATGAATAATTAGGTTGTGCACGTATAACGTAACGTGATAAAACTCAGTAAAAGTTGTCATTACACAGTGCTTTTAGTGACAAATTATTCAGGAATCATCATTTTTGACACATTCAAGTGATTTTGTACTTCATGGATGAGAAAGTAAGACCCATATGTATTACTGACTAGAATGTTTTTGCTTTGAATATGAGGCACTATTCTAATATATTATTGCATTACTCAAAACTAAACCAACTAGTATTTACTACATATTTACTTTGTATGGAAAGTAGCATGTAGAAATGCGTACCCCTAATAAACTGACCTGAATATTTGTCTGCTTCTTTATCAGTCAGGTCTTCTTTTGTTTCTTGTGTCGATCAAAAGGCACCTGAGGGGTATGACGCATCTGAGCAAACAGATACATCCGAAACATTTCCAGACAAGAAAAGGAAAATATAGTAAAATTATGATTGTCAAGGATGAATTTGACTTAATCTGTAACACCAGCAAAGAATATGAATTAGAATAAAATGATCTGTCATTCTGAATGAAGAGCAAAACAGTAGTACAGGTTTCCACAAAAACTGATCCATTCGATTCAGGTAAGCTTATATCAGTAATATAGAATTAAGTGCCATATCTGGTTATAACTGGGATGCAAATAAAAAGTCATTATTTAACATTATATTGGAGCAGTACCAGCCTTTGCTATGATTCACCCATTTCACTTGAAACGGGCCTTATCTTGTGCTCAAAAGAGAGCCCTGCCCATGACACACACACACAGCTGAACAATTTCAGTGGTTTTGCATATGGAAAAAGGAGTTTTTCCATGCCTGATGCAGAAAAAGCCATACCCATGGGACTCCAAATGTTTTTTTGAAGCAGACCTTCAAACTGTAAAGGCCAGCGCTGTAGAGGAGTTGCTTTCTGTACATGGCCAATTTAATCATCATACACACGATTACAGTTGGAAAGTTTTGTTTTTGAATGCCCAAAGTAAAGATACTGTTGTGTTCATGAGTAAATTATATTGTGACTACTATTTTGAAGTATTTTATAATGACGTAATGTGTGTGGGAACGTAAGAGAAGAGATGAAGCTGATGAAGTTCACTACTCCTGTCTCGTATGCTTTATTGCTGCTTACTAACTCCTGACAGATATCACAAATTGGTGACGTGGATTAGGCAGTTTTTTCCGCTGTTGTTGGTCATGAAGATGGCTGTTGCTAACGTGCTTTTCCAGAGTTTGTTACTGCCTTGCTTTGGTGAGCCTACTATGCCGTTCAGCATATGGCTGCAGATTTTTGAAAATTATTTATGAGTGATTGATGCAACAGGGAATGCTTGGCCGGCTGGAGAGCTGTACTGCTTCACTGCCTTGGCACAGAGGAACAACAGATTTTCTACTCATTGCCTAACACAGGTATGACATATAAGGATGCAGAGAATGCATCAAAAGCCTACTTTGTGCCAAAAGTTAACATAGTATAGACTGAATGCCACGCCTTCCTTAAACTCTGTCAGGTGCCTCACAAGACAGTACATTGCTGCTGCGAGGGCATGTTGTTTAATGTGAGTTCAATGCCAGTACTGACAAAATGATTTGCGATCAGTTAGTAATACATGAGAGAAATCTTAAACTGAACACAGCTGTTACGATAGCAAGGCAGACTGAATCTCCTGCCGATCAGGCTAAATCCATTTCAAATTCCCACCAAGTTACTGCCCCTGTACAAGTGGTGCAAAATGGTCACATGCACCTCTTAAAGGATTAGTCCACTTTCAAATGAAAATTAGGCCAAGCTTTACTCACCCTCAAGCCATCCTAGGTGTATATGACTTTCTTGTTTCTGATGAACACAATCGGAGAAATATTAATACATATCCTGAAGCATCCAAGCTTTATAATGTCAGTGAATAGGGTTCACGAGTATGAGCTGAAGAAAGTGCTTCCATCCACATCCATCCATCATAAATGTACTCCACACGGCCCCGGGGGGTTATAAAGGCCTTTTGAAGCGAAGCAATGCTTTTGTGTAAAAAAAAAAAATGTAACAAGTTATGAAGTAAAATATCTAGCTTCCGCTAGACCATATTCCGTATAATCTTGCAGTTCAAAAAGCTACGTCCTATGCCTTCCCTGTTCGAAAAAGTGTAACTGAAGCGACGCCAGTTTACACTTTCTTCATAACTTGAATACGGAAGCCAGTCTGGCTGAAGCTAGATATTTTACCTCATAACTTGTGTTACGACCGTATAGGGTCAGCCGTAACATAAATGAATGTGTGCTCACTCGAAAATAAATTTTCAACAAAGATAAATTTATTAACAATATATAATGAAAACCATAAATAAAGGGATTAAATTCAGGAGTGGACCAGGCCAAAATAAACAAAAACAACTAATTTAAGTACCCTCTAAAAAAAAAAAAAAACATAAAAAGAAAATTACAAAGCAACTTCCCTAACTCCCTTAACCCAAAACACAGAATAAAGATATATGCAAAAGGAAACGGCATCACACTCCCTACTTCCCTTAAAGTATACAAATAATATTTACATAATGTAACTGAAAGCAAAAGCAATACTGAAAATTATAACTCAAACTGAACAAAAGCAAATTTTACAAAGCACACAGCACACACAAACACAGGAGAAATCAAGACAGAGCAACAAACAAAATGGCAAAAAATCGGCCTCGATATGATGTTTGGGGTGGTCCTTATATCATCGCAGCAGGAAACAGCCAATCGAGCCCAGACCAATCAGGATCTCTGCACAGGCCACACCTTCTCCTGCACAAAAACACTCAAAACATACATGGCAACAGTGCCTAAAGACATCGGATGTAACACTTGTTAAATATTGATTTTTTTTTGTAAACTGCCCGTCTGCAACTGCAACATGCAGCAAGTGTAAAAAGATTGGACATTATGCTAAACTGTGCCGATCAGCGCAAAAAAATATGTGTGAGGTCTGTGAAATTGAATTACTACACATAATATTTAGCTCGTACTCCAGCATTACGAGCACAGTGACTATATGTATTAATGCCATTTCAGTAACATTGTGCTGTCACAACCTACAACCATTCCTACATTCCTTCTGTTTCTGCTATTGAACCACTCTCTTCATGCCTTACTCACAGCCTCTCTAGTTTTTACCCTATTGTCCCTACAGTGGTTGATGAGATAATCAGGCTATCTAATTCTTCTAGTCTTCTTGACCCTGCGCCTACCTCTTTACTGAAAAATTGCCTGACTGCTTTGTCACTACCGATCACTCATTCCATTAATACTTCAATGTCCTCTGGAATTGTACCATATAAGCTTAAGATTGCTGCTGTCACCCCTGTTCTTAAAAAGCATGGTCTTGATCCTTCATCTCTAGGTAACTATAGGCCTATTTCAAACTTTTCTTTTCTCTCTCAAATACTGTAAAAATTTGTTGCTTCCCAGTTACAGGCCCATCTAACAGCACATAACCTTTATGAGCCTTTCCAGTCTGGCTTTCGTCCACTACACAGTACTGAAACAGCCCTGGTTAAGGTTCTTAATGATCTCCTCATAGCTTCCAATTCTGGCTCTCTTAGCACTCTCCTTCTGTTAGACCTCAGCTCAGCTTTTGACACTGTAAATCACAAGATACTCCTGTCACGGTTTACAGCAATTGGGATTCCTGGCACAGCCTTTGACTGGTTTTCCTCTTATTTATCAGGGAGGCAACAATTTGTTGTATACCAGAAGCATAAGTCAACCACCAAATCTATCAGCTCTGGTGTACCTCAAGGTTCTGTTTTGGGCCCTCTTCTTTTCACCATTTATATGCTACCAATTGGACAAATTATCAAACGCTATGGGTTTAACTTTCACTGCTATGCTGATGACATTCAGATTTATTTTAGCATACCTCCCACCTCAGTGTTTCCACCACCTACATTAACAACCTGTATCAAGGAACTCAAGCTTTGGCTCGAGGGGAATTTCCTTAAATTTAATTCAGATAAAACCAAGGTAAAACTGATCGGTTTCTAAATTCTCTGGTCAACAGATACTTTTGGATGGTGACTTGATAATGCCCTCTATGACTGTTCGCAGTCTTGGTGTTCTCATTGATTAAACTCTTTCATTTAATGACCACATTAGTAAAGTGGTAAAGACAGCTTTTTTTCACCTACGTAATATATCTCGCATTCGATCCTCTCTTAGTCAGCAGGATGCTGAAACCGTAATACAAACCCGATTCCAAAAAAGTTGGGACACTGTACAAATTGTGAATAAAAAAGGAATGCAATGATGTGGAAGTTTCAAATTTCAATATTTTATTCAGAATACAACATAGATGACACATCAAATGTATAAACTGAGAAAATGTATCATTTTAAGGGAAAAATAAATTTCATGGCATCAACACAAATCAAAAAAGTTGGGACAAGGCCATGTTTACCACTGTGTGGCATCCCCTCTTCTTTTTATAACAGTCTGCAAACGTCTGGGGACTGAGGAGACAAGTTGCTCAAGTTTAGGAGTAGGAATGTTGCCCCATTCTTATCTAATACAGGCTTCTAGTTGCTCAACTGTCTTAGGTCTTTTTTGTTGCATCTTCCTCTTTATGATGCGCCAAATGTTTTCTATGGGTGAAAGATCTGGACTGCAGGCTGGCCATTTCAGTACCCGGATCCTTCTTCTACACAGCCATGATGTTGTAATTGATGCAGTATGTGGTCTGGCATTGTCATGTTGGAAAATGCAAGGTCTTCCCTGAAAGAGACAACGTCTGGATGGGAGCATATGTTGTTCTAGAACTTGGATATACCTTTCAGCATTGATGGTGCCTTTCCAGATGTGTAAGCTGCCCATGCCACACGCACTCATGCAACCCCATACCATCAGAGATGCAGGCTTCTGAACTGAGCGCTGATAACAACTTGGGTTGTCCTTGTTATCTTTAGTCCGGATGACATGGCGTCCCAGTTTTCCAAAAAGAATTTCAAATTTTGATTCGTCTGACCACAGAACAGTTTTCCACTTTGCCACAGTCCATTTTAAATGAGCCTTGGCCCAGAGAAAACGCCTGCGCTTCTGGATCATGTTTAGATATGGCTTCTTTTTTGACCTATAGAGTTTTAGCCGGCAACGGCGAATGGCACGGTGGATTGTGTTCACCGACAATGTTTTCTGGAAGTATTCCTGAGCCCATGTTGTGATTTCCATTACAGTAGCATTCCTGTATGTGATGCAGTGCCGTCTAAGGGCCCGAAGATCACGGGCATCCAGTATGGTTTTCCGGCCTTGACCCTTACGCACAGAGATTGAAACTCCTTTCTGATATTGCTCCACTATTTTTCGCCGCAGCATTGGGGGAATTGGTGATCCTCTGCCCATCTTGACTTCTGAGAGACACTGCCACTCTCAGAGGCTCTTTTTATACCCAATCATGTTGCCAATTGACCTAATAAGTTGCAAATTGGTCCTCCAGCTGTTCCTTATATGTACATTTAACTTTTCTGGCCTCTTATTGCTACCTGTCCCAACTTTTTTGGAATGTGTAGCTCTCATGAAATCCAAAATGAGCCAATATTTGGCATGACATTTCAAAATGTCTCACTTTCAACATTTGATATGTTATCTATATTCTATTGTGAATAAAATATAAGTTTATGAGATTTGTAAATTATTGCATTCCTTTTTTATTCACAATTTGTACAGTGTCCCAACTTTTTTGGAATCGGGTTTGTACATGCCTTTGTCACATCTTAACTGGATTATTGTAACTCACTTCTTTATGGCCTTTCAGTTAAAAATATCAAAAGATTACAATACTTTCAAAACTCTGCTGCTCGTTTGATCACGCATATAAGAAAGAATGAACACATTACTCCAATCCTATATCATCTTTATTGGCTTCCAGTCTCCCTGCGTATAAACTTCAAGGTACTAATTCTTACTTACAAAGCTCTCCATAGCCTTGTTCCTACATACTTATACGACTTACTTCAGCCTTATGCTCCTGTTCGTTTCCTCCGAGGTTGTGGAATTCCCTTCCTCAAGACATCCGTCAAGCATCCATCCTTCTCTCCTTCAAAAATCTCTTAAAAACACATTATTTTTCTGAATATTACTCCTCTGCTCACAGTCTGTACATTTTATTTATTTTTTTATTTGGTTTGTACATCTTTACCCTACCCGTGACTGTGTGTTGTGCTTTTACGTTGATGATTATCTTGTCCTATTCCTTAACCTATCTCTGTAAAGCGACCTTGGGTGTTTAAAGGCGCTATATAAATAAAAATATTATTATTATTATTAATCTGTGTTCAAGCTGCCGCTCAGCCAGAGAGAGCAGTTGTCATGTACGAAACAGCCTCACAAACAGTCTTTTCAACCACACACAGCATTGTTATTTCTGTTACAAATATTCACATAAAAAATAATTTATTCAAATCAATAAAACATTTTTAAATAGACTGCAGCAATTAACATTTTGTCATAACTTCTAGTAATAAATTTCTTGTTATTTTGTTTAGTTGTCTGTTCAGAACCGTGGGAAAATTGTGATCTCAATTTATCCATAATTATGCAGCTCTACAAGCTAACACACAGAGTAAGATTATAATATAACTTTTAATACACTCTAATGTATTTTTAGTATGATTTTTTGGTAACACTTTATTTTAGGGTCTTTTAACTAGTTGCTTATTAGCATGCACATTAATAGAATATTGGCTATTTATTAGTACTTATTAAGCACATATTAATGTCTTATTCTACATTATCTTATTCTACATGCTTAATCCTACCCAATACCTAAACTTAACAACTACCTTACTAACTATTAATAAGCAGTAAATTAGGAGTTTATTGAGGGGAAAGTCGTAGTTAATAGTTTATATGTGTTGCCTATACTAAAGTTTATATGTGTTCCCTATACTTTTTTTTTTTTTTTTTTTTTTTTGAACAAGGAAAACAGTGCTGCATTACCCCACAATTTTAATTTGTCAGATAAAGTGACCTGTCTGAGTAGTAATTCACTTGTGGCTGTTTTATTAGAATGAAATAAAATAGTGTGAATTTAAGTGATAAAACATAAATGTTCAAAAGTTCACGTTCAGGGAAGGTAAAATGTCCCATGCTCTCGATCCTGCCTTGCTTCATACCAGCAGGTCATAATAAAAATATTAATATATTAATACTTCATAATAAAACTTTAATACATTAGCTCACCCATGAACATGATTTCTGTCTGAGTCCTGTCGGATTGATTTCCATTGGCTGTGGAGGTGAAGACGACAACTCCCATCATTCCACGCTCATTCACGGCATCATCAAGCTACACCTTTGTTATTGTTTTGAATGAGTGACCTCTAGCAACGAAACTTACATACTATGCCTTTAACAGCTACATGTTTCAAAAGTTTCTTTAGCTAAATAAAGACAAAACAGAGGTCATTGTATTTGGAAACAAGGAAAACATATCAATGGTGAATGCATACCTTGACTCCAGTCTAAAGACTAACAATGAAGTTCAGGAATCTTGGTGTCATTCTGGAGTCTTGTGGCTTCAAGAGCCATGTCAAACAATAGCTAAATCAGTCTACAACCATTTAAATATATAGCATAAATAAGATCTTTTGTGTTCAAGAAAGATCTAGAGAAGTATGCTTTCATTACCAGCAGGGTAGATTCCTGAAATGGATTTCTCACTGGCCTTCCAAAAAGACCATTAGACAAGTACAATTCATAGAGAATGCTGCTGCCAGGCTCCTGACCAAAACCAAGAAAAATCAGGATATCACAACAGTTCTTAGGTCATTACACTGGCTTCTGTTGGAATGTTTTATCAATCATATAAGAAAACCATTGTAGAAATAGTTTGAATAATATAACAGCCAGATGTGTTTTGAAGGCCTCATGGCCTATTACATGACTGTAACAAGGTCAGGAGCAAGTCATGTGATCCACTGAGTATTCTGCCAAGTTAGGGGTATTTTCAGGACACCACAGGTGGTTGTGAATGATGTCATGGTGAGGTTTCCCTCCTCTGGGAAGGAGCCAGGTGTCCTTTGAAAATATTACATCTTGTTTATGATAAAGGGTTGACCAGCGTATGGCAGACTGCCACAATTAGAAAGACGGGTGAGAAAATAAACATATGATTGTTTGGAACAGATATGGTGAACTTTTATGTTGCTGAGTACTGCAAAATAACAGGAAAAAGGTTTAAGAATGGTTCTCTGGCCAGAGACACACTCAGATGTCCTGCAGGCGTTTGTTGCTTTGTACAATAAAGTGTAGCATTTAAATAATGAATAAAGCTTCATTTGCATCTCCACAACACTTCCAGTTTCATTTCAGATCGACTTTAAAGTACTTTTAATCGTAATTAAATCCTAAAGGACCAAAATACCTTGCAGATATAAACCAAATAAAGCTCTCAGATCGCTATAGGATCAAGCCAGTTAAAAACACCTCACATTCATTCAAAGCATGATGAGATGGCATTTAGTTATTATGCCACCCGTAGCTGGAACCAGCTTTGAGTTGATGCCAGATGTGCCCCATTGTAACCTGTTTTTTTAAGTCCAAACGGAATACATATCTGTTTAGCTGTGCATTCCATGATTGACCTCTGTTTCACATACTGATTGCAAGGTACTGTTTTATTTTAATCGTCTCCAATTTTTCTCATTTTAATTAATATATTCTTTCCTTCAATTTCACTTATTTTTACTGTATTTTTCTTAACCTTTTTATTATTGCTATTTTTTTAAATTATTTTTATTTAAAGCACTTTAAATTACCATGGTGTATGAAATGTGCTGTATGAACAAATCTGCCTGCTACATAGGTTATGTCGTTCTACAGGTTTGACTAGATTAGTCAAGACAGTTTGGTACATAGCCAAAGTTGTACAAACGCACAGTGCCTAACCTTTGCCCACTTTCTGAAAACAGCACAGATCTCCAAACATACGCTCCTTTGGTTAATTAAAAACATGCACAAGTGAAAAATATTTCAGAGCGTCTGTTTGATACGACAGTTCAGAGGAGGAAAAAGGAAGATCTACAAATATTATTTGCAAAAAGTGCACTTCCTTTTTGATTTACTCCGTCCCAGTAGGTTAATTATAGCCTACAGTTCAACACTTTGCACTGCTCCAAGGCATTAAGACGCGCTACCTACCACTCCTTATTTCCGCGAAGTGAGTTTGTTTACAGCTGCGCTGCTCCGCTGTGAATTTGGAATACAAAATGAAGCTTTTTTCCCCCCTCTAATTCTGGTTGTTGTGCGTTAATCATACAAGTAAGTTTAATTTATATACTTTTTTTATCTGGTTTATTATTGATTGCCTGCCTGTTTGTATGGGTGTTGGTGACGAACGGTGTGCGCATTTCTTGCCCACTTGTTGTTCACTGGTTTATGTCCGTTTATGTGAACATAAACTTCTGATAATTAACTATTAACTAATAGGCTACTTTGTGTATCTTTCTTAGTTTATGTGTGTATAAGGTTCACTTTTTGATAATAATTAAATTTACTTTCTTAACGAATTATGCTTTCAAATTGTTTTGAACCAGTAGCTTTTTTTTTTTTTTTCCGGGTGGATTTAGTATTACGAATGAATGAAAATATTACCTGTTATATTTCTGAATGTTTGATTACGTAGATACTGCATACTGAGTTTCACTTTGTGGTTTATTTTTGTAGGTTTTATAGGTTTTAAAAGTAACTTGAATGTAAAATAATTAGTAATCTGATTACTTTTTACATGCAGTAATCAGTAATGTAATCAAATTACAATTTTAATGTAGTAATTTGTAATTTGTAGTGGATTACTTTTTTTGAGTAACTTCCCCAACACTGCTCGTGCTGTCAATTTTGTTTGACAGACATAGAGTATCCATCCTTGAAAAGAGGTGGGCATGGTTAAGTTGCTGTTAAGTATGCTGTCGTAACATCAGTTCATTTCTTTGCCAGTTGATGTGATGTGAGAATTAGACCAATGCAGCTCTAATGTGGTCTTAATCCTGCTTGCTCTTTTTGCTTCATCTGTTCGTGATGTACAGTTGAGCTCAAAAGTTTACATACCCCTTGCAGAATCTAGAAAAATTGAATCATTTTAACAAAATAAGAAGGATTGTGAAAATTGCATGTTATTTTTTTATTTAGTACTGTCCTGAATAAACTATTTCACATAACAGTTGTTTACATAAAGTCCACAAGACAAAACAATCGCTGAAATTATAAAAATGACCCTGTTCAAAAATTTACATACTCTTGATTCTTAACACTGTGTGGTTACCTGGATGATCTACGACTGTTTTTTGTTTTGTGATGGTTGTTCATGAGTCCCTTGTTTGTTCTGAGCAGTTAAACTGAGCTCTGTTCTTCAGAAAAATTCTCCAGGTCCTGCAGATTCTTTGGTTTTCCAGCATCTTCTGCATATTTGAACCCTTTTCAGCACTGGCTGTATGATTCTGAGATCCATCTTTTCACACTGAGGACAACTGAGGGACTCAAACACAAGTATTAAACAAGATTCAAACATTCACTGATGCTTCAGAAGGAAACACGACGCATTAAGAGTCGGGGATGTAAACTTTTTGAATTGGATAAACAGAATAAATTGTACTTTTTTTGTCTTCTGGGAAACATGTAAGTATCTTTTGTAGCTTCCAAAGGGCAGAACTAAATGAAAAAATATGTTCTTTAAACAAAATTAAAAAAAAACTTGCACATCAACTTCTTGTTCAAGTCCCTCAGTTGTCCTCAGTGTGAAAAGATGGATCTCAAAATCATACAGTCACTGTTGTAAAGGGTTCAAATATGCAGAAGATGCTGGAAAACTGAAGAATCTGCAGGACCTGAAGGATTTTTCTGAAGAACAGAGCTCAGTTTAACTGCTCAGAACAAACAAGGGACTCATGAACAACCATGACAAAACAAAAAAACAGTCGTGGATCATCCAGGTAACCACACACAGTATTAAGAATCAAGGGTATGTAAACTTTTGAATGGGGTCATTTTTATAAATTCTGCTATTTTTTTGTCTTGTGGACTTTATGTAAATAACTGTTATGTGAAATAGTTTATTAAGGACAGTACTAAATAAAAAATAACATGCAATTTTCATGATCCTTCTTATTTTTAAGATGATTCTGCAAGGGGTATGTAAACTTTTGAGCTCAACTGTATCTCAGTCTTGATTGCATGACCTTCCTAAACACTTTGTGAACGACTCATAGGAGACTGATGCCGTGGCAGTTCTTGCATTACTGGCTATGATTTTTCTTTAGGATTGGCACGATAATGGCTTTCTTCCACATTGATGGGACACGTTCTGAGCTCCAGCATCAGGAGATTGGTTGTGCCCTGTAAGCTGGTTTTTGCTAGGGTCCTGAAAGTGGCTGTTACCTACTACCAGTTTGTTCGATGCGGCAAAAGACAGCTTATGCAGTCTGTTGTAACTGAACTCACCATGACTCATCCAGTCCTGTCTGTACCAATGTCTCTCTGATCTTAGCTGGTTTTAGAAGTCGTTCTTGGCTGCATCCTGGCTGGTCTCAGTTGGGGCGTAGGTGGATAGGATATGGGTCTATTTTGTGCCATTATGTGTATTTGTGCATTGAGCACACCATCAGAAAGGGTTTTCAGTGCCACCGGGAACATTGTTATCCCTATGCAATCCTCTCTGAAACCACACAAGGTTAATATGTTGGTTTTCCTAGCGCAAAACAAGGACATGATAACCCAGGTCTAAATCACATTCGTTAACGCAAAAGTAATATTTTGTTTATTTGTTTATTTTCATTTACACTTTCTTTTCATGTGATACTTTAGAATTCTTTAGTTTTTCAAATAGGAAAAGGCATGTTCTTATTGCTTGTTTTCATGTTATACTTTAGAATTAGAGTTCTTTAGAATACTTTACAATTCTTTGATTTCTTTCATTTTTCAAATTGGAAAAGGCATGTTCTTATAGCTGTTTGGCATTTAACAAACAAAATGTTTTAAAACGTGTCTCTCTGTCAGTTAAATGCAACAATATATGCTACATAATAATAACTCAACAATAGAGCTTTATATACTAAAATCAGGATAAATGAGGTTTGTAAAAAACAAAACAAAACAAAAAAAACGGCAGTAATACCTGTTGCGCTATTGAGTCACCCATAATAACCACAAGGGAAATTTCTTCACAGCGACAGACCTATATTTATATAACTACAATGTAAGTTCTTGGTAGAAACACAAAACATTGTAGAAAGTGAAAATAAAATATAGGTTTATAAAGGAACTATCCTCTGGACACTGTAATTCTAGAGTTTGACCATATGCTTACACAGGACTGTTAGTGAAGAATACAATTTTTTTTTTTTTTTTTTAAATCTGAAAATTGCATCTGAGGAGACATGAATATTGCATTCAGACATACCTTGATGCCTCCCTATCTTGAAATGCATCATCAGTAGGCAACATTTTTCAGCTTCTGCACAGTCAAAAGTAGTTTGGCCTTTAAATGGGGATTGTGACGCATTTAATCTCAGAAATCTTCACCTTCTCTGCTGTATGATTTTAATTGATGGATACAGCTATGCCATAATTTTGATAATCTGTTGATTTGATAAATATTTTAACTGTCTCTTTTAAATGCATTTTTTGGAACCCACATTTTGCATCCCACCTTGCACAATTTTCACCATGTTACAATATGTTACACCATGTACATGATACATTCCTTTTTGTGTCCTTTTGCATCAAATTGTTACACCCAGACGTAACCTCGGCCACGTCTGTACCATGGCATCCAGCCGCAATGGAGCTGGAGAAGTGAGAGCAAACCAGAGAGGACAGTGGGTTTACTAATGGCAAACAGATCAACTTCTGCTTTGTAATACCTCTGCCTTATCATATCCAACAACACCATGTGGTGGTATCTTAAATCCCCGGGCCTTAGCCCCTGCCTCTACATGATGTCCACTCCCAAGTTTGAGCACCCTGGAATGTAGGGTGCCGTCAGAGAGAGGAATTTAATCTGCATTGAGCAACTTGAACTTATGTAAGAGACTAGTGAAATTTCAAAACCTCTCAAATCTGGGAGAAAGTACCTCAGTGCTAGAAATACCTCAGTGCAGCTTTCATCTCTAGGCAATTTATGTGCCAAAAGAGATGTTGGTATCAAGGTATCATGTTGACGGCAGCTGCTATATGGCCCAACAGCCTTTGGTACTGGCTGGCAGGGATCTCCTTTTTTCAGTACATTGATTCTCTTAAGCTGTAACAGAGCCAGGGCATCATGTGAAAAAAATTGAAATTTTGTTCATGTAGATAAATTGAAGTACCTTTTGGAAAAATGCCATTACAGATCTTAGTCCAGTCTGCTGAACTGAATGATACCTCCAGGTCCCGTTCCCACAACAGCGTCAAGGAATTTAGCTGACATCATGGTTTCTTCCAATTCTGATAAGTTTAAACGGAATTTATTCTGCCTTAAAAGAGACTCTGTGAAATGCCGAAGGTAAATTTGAAGGTATTTGAAAAAATCTACAGGGAAAATGTTAAACTCTACTCTAATTTGCGCAAATGACCTCAGAGATTCAGAAATCATCAGGCCTGAAAAATCAGACAAGCCCTTAGAACTCCAATCCAACAAAACAATACTCCTAATCTGAATGGGAAAATCAGGATTCAAAGCTAAGGGAGATTGAACAGAAATAACCTGAGGAATATTCAAATATTTTTTCACATCTTTCCAAACCAGTAATGTATGCAGAGAAGATTTTTAAAGGATTTAAAGGTGTGGGGTGGTTAGGTTCTTGTGGAACAGGTGTCTTCAGCTGCTACTTGAAAGATTGTACGGTTTCAGCAATTCTGGTGGAGGTTGGCAGCTCATTCCACCAAAGAGGGTGTAAGTTTTGGAGAGTGATGTTGTGCCTTGTTGTGAAGGAACAACAAGGCGTGGCTCATTCAGTGACCTTAGCTGGTGGGAGGGAGCGTAAACTTGTAGAAGTGGATTGTGGTAGGGATATGCTGTTCCAGTGGCAGTTCTGAAAGCCAGCGTTAACCTTAAATTTGTTTCTGGATGCAACAGGGAGCCAGTGGATCAGGAAGGGTGTGACGTAGGTTTTCTTAGGCTGGTTGAAGACCAGATATGCTGCTACATTCTGGATCATCTGTAAGGACTTAGTTGCGCTGGCTAAAAGGCCTGCCAGTAGACATTGCAGTAGTCCAGTCTTGAAATTGCAATAGCTTGGACAAGAAGTTGTCGCATACTCTGACAGGAAGGGTCTGATTTTCCTGATGCTGTAAAGAACAAACCTCCACAACTGAGCCGTTGTTGAAATATGGATGGAAAAACTCAGATGGTCATCAAACACAATCCCCAGGTTCCTTGTTATCCTGGCTGGCGTTAGCTGTTGTGGACCCCAGTTGTACAGCAGTGATGTGGCAAACTGAAGGGTCTGCAGGTATTAAAAGGAGCTCTGTCTTTGCAAGGTTGAGCTGTAAATGACTCCTTCATCCAGGAAAAGGTGTGGCTCAGATACCCCTCCTCTCCATGAAACCTGGAAGGATCTGCCTGTGAGGTAATACGTCCCACTGAAGTACCATACCTGTGATGCCCAAGTCAAAAAGGGTGGACAGGAGGATCTGATAGTTTACAGTGTCAAAGGCAGCCCACAGGTCTAATAGAATAAGGACAGATGGTTGGACAGAAATTGTCAGCATGACATGATGACTAGGGCTGCACGATTAATCGTAATCGAATCGAAATCGCGATTTGGCTTAGTGCGATTATGACATGGCAAAGGCTGCGATTTTTTAAAATTATATATTAATATGTACACAGCGTGTTAGTGAAGAACTGCTCTGTGATCAGTAGTAAATGACCCTCCATCTGAGAGCACTGCATTAGAAAAAGCAACACACGTCAAATATACAAACTTTCCAAACATGAGAAGCCTTTATGAACTTCTTTTCTAACAAAGACAACATTTAATATGTTTTTACTCCAAACTCTCTTCATAACGTCAGTTGAGTGTTTGAAATAGCATTTTGATTAGCATTGGATTATAAATATACTTTATTATTACAGAAATACCCGAGAAGGCGTAAAGAAAACATATAAACCATGTATTGTTGTAGTCGTCTGTTTATTTTATTCATGTTTAATCAACCAAAGCATTTCTACCTTCTTTTTATTCAGTCACAGCGATAGCATGATTTCCTGGAACAGCGTTTGTTATATTGCGAGTATTTGGAGTATCTGCTCAAGGGCGCCCTCCGGCATCCAGTATGAAACAGACATGTTTAGCGCCAAGTAAAGCTCACTCAATCCTATTCAGGGTAAAAATAGGAAAAATAATTCCTCTCTCTAAAGAACTTTGAGGGGAACATACAGTATAATCAATATGTTTTTCTCCAGCGTACATAAGTGTACAGGTTTTTTTTTTCCACAGTGGATGCATAAGAGGCACGTAGTTCATATTACATACATGGATTCCATTTTTGATTTTGCATACCTCCTGACAAAAATAAAGAAATTATTGAGACAGATTTTTTATCATAATAATATAATATTTGATAATAAATCCTTAGACCTTTCTAATGATTTATAGACATACTGCTTGCATGTTAACAGGTAACCCCACATTTTGTCATACAAGTTTTAAATATTATTTTCTAATTATTATAGTTATATTTATAATTAAATACTAATGCTAAATACTTTAATAATGAAAGTTATTACAACAGTAATATTTCTTATTTGGCTTAATATTTTTATTTAGCAATAATGCTAATAATAATAATAATAAAAATAATTAGTCAAAATAATATATTAGCACAAAATTTCGGGGCCAAATTGTGCAGCCCTATAAACAAGCCTGGTATTGTTTATATATTTTTTTTCATTTGTTTTATACAATCGCATTTTAAAATCGCATATCGCAATTTTAACCAGAACATTTGATTTTTTCTCCAAATCGTGCAGCCCTAATGATGACTGTCACATTTAAATTTGAGTAATTTATAAGTTGCTTTGAGTTTGCTGATTTAAGCGATGACAGTAATCCCAGTGCCTCGACTAAACTGTGCATTAATTGTATATTCATTATTTACTTGAGATAAATATAATATTTGTATTGTTGATTTATGTTTCTACTAAGGCTGTCTATTTAATGCGTTAATTAGATTAATTAAAATTTTTAACGCATTTAACACACTTGCCCTGCCCCCAGACCTACAGGTCATCTGACATTTATACAGTTGATGATGAAGGTTGTTAAATAATTACCTAATATAGTATTCAGTCTATTGCTGCTAGGATATTGCACAGCACCAAGATAACCGACCTTCTCATCTGAGCTGTCAGCGGTCTGTCACCGGTCGTCAATTTTAAAATATTTGAGATGAATAGCTAAATCAAACTAGGCGGGCTTTATGTTCACAGAAGCTGCTGAGCACAAATTCCAGCGCCACACTTCAGTTAGTGGTCATAAAGTGCGAGATATTATCTCCCCTGTCTTTCTGCTATGCTGTTTACATCCAACGCTTCAAGGTTCTACGTAAGAACGCCGGCCTTATTATTGGCCAGCTCCTGCGTCAGTGTTGTACTGGCTCGGCTCAAGTATACAGTGTCGGCCAATACTGAGTTGGTGTTCTGACGTAGAACCTGGAAGCGCTGGATCACAAAGCTGGTCTTGACTGCTGCATCCCTAGATGTGTGAAGCTTGGTAAAAAGTCCTTGCTGCTTTTGAGTGAAGGTGCATACAGTCTCACACATGTAAATTAAAAAAATAAAAAACAGCAGTTGCCTTCAAAATAAAAGCAGTGCGTTGTATTGCGTGCACCTAATTACACATATTTGCATTTGACTTTTAATTTACCAATTACCTCACATGGGCCAGTCAAGGATAACCTGAGGCCTGGATGTGGCCTAGGGGTCGTACAATGTCCAGGTCTGCTTTATGATATCCATGTGCCACTTATCAGTCAAAAGTGATATTACTGCATTAGAATGGAGAGTTATTTATAAATACCAGCTATTATTGATGGAAGTTGTTTATTCGTCTAGTTATTGTTTATTATTTATTCTTACAGACTGCACACATACACATCTGTAAGTTACTTCAAATATCACTGCTGTGAGAATTGTTTCAAGCAATGCCCTGTGGTCTGACTGTGCTGTTCATTTGTGTAGAACTTTAATTAAACCTAGTTAACCTTCATTCCTGCCTGCTATCCTGAACACAGCTATCCTAAACTATAAATACAGTCCCAAGCAAACTACAAAATGTGCAGTGGTGGGGTGTTCCCAGGACAGCTTTGAGAAGCACTGCTCTAGAAATATAAATATAGCTGTCTTAGGCCATGTTTTGTATTTTTCAAAAGTGACCAGTAAAAGTGGTCCTATTGTTAATTTTTTTTTTTTCCATGTCCATCAGCAGTCAGGGAAGAACTATGGCATCTGCTGAACAGCCTTATGACACACTAGAAGAAAAGTTTAAATACAAGGAAGGTAATAACTGAAAGAATATCAGTAATGTTAAAGTTGAAATTTAAGAAATTTAATAAATCTCTGTCTCTCTTTCAGTCCAGATGAGCAGCAACGCTCACAGTGGTGTCAGTGTTGATCTGAATGCTAAAACGGGAGCAACTGTAAATGCTCCTGTATTCACTGGAAACAACATCACAACAGTGAACTTCAACTTCACTTCAGGAAATGGTACTATTTGTAACTAAACTGTGCTTACTGAGAGTGCTTATTAGCAGTCTAGCATGATAATTGAAATTAATGCTTGGTGGTTGTGAATTCTATTCCTAATGAAGTTCATTTTATGCTCACAGTGTTAATGGGGAGACATGCTTAGCTACATTATTGTTATTATTATTATTTATTTATTTATTTATTTATTATTTTTGTTTTACATCTCTCCTTTTCTGTCCTCACAGAGCCGGCAGAAAAACACACAGAAGGTGCAACAGTTTTATTCTCTTCCTTAAAGGGGATTCAGAAATGGTTTAAACATGTTGTATATATTTTTGATTTGGACAACAGTCCAGGGGCACGTTTCAGAAAGGAGGTTAAGTGAAAACTCTGAGTATGTTAACCCTGAAATGAGGGAAACTTTGGGTTTTCCGTTTCAGAATGGGAGGTATGTCAAACCTGAGAAAACAGGGTAAGTCAAGCCCGTTTCTGAAAGAGAGGTAACTTGTACTCAGAGTAAGTTACCATGGTAACTTACTCTGTGAACCTAACCTGGTCAGGAGCAGGTTTTCTTCGGTAAACCCAGAGTTTCTTCCAGTCCTCTCCCCATTTTAAAGTGTAAGCGATGTTTAAATACTTAATTCATTCATTCACGCTGCAAAAATGCTTTTCTTACTGAGTATTTTTTGTCTTATTTCAAGTACAAATATCTAATAATTCTTAAATCAAGATGGATTTTCTATATAAGAAAATGATATAAGATATTTAGTCTTGTTTCCTGGGGGGAATCTAAATTAAATGCATTTTACTTAAGTAAAATTATCTGCCAGTGTGGTAATAAAAATAATCTTAATGCAAATGGAAAACAAGATTATTCGGAGTGTCTATTACTAAGAATTTACAGTAGCTCCATTGATGGCTTCAGTGGTGTAGGTAGTAACGTGGAAAACTAACTTGTGACGTGATTGACCGGGTTCGAATCCGCCTATTGCCGAGCTCGCTCTTCTCTCTTTTCCCAACACATATCACATCAGAAAGGCATTTATTTTCAATAAAAATGAAGAAAATGTTCTAAAAGTGGAAGTAAAGTGTTTAATAATGATAAAATCATTTACACTCTGTTATTATTGCATCCTGTTAATGTACAACAATACTAAGGTGCAAATAGTATGTATCTGCCAGTATAAAATATAAATAGCATATAATTATTTACACTTATTGCAAAGAACTGCTACTTTTAGCCTACATGGTAAATAGAACATCATTTGCAAAAAAAAAAAAAAAAAAAACAAATTATTATTTTTTTCTTTTTTTGCATGTGGGATACCATGAAAAAGAATAGTAGTTCAATAACTTACCATTCTGCCAGTTTTCACCTCTGATATTATAACAGTGATAAGAATTAAACTTGTATTGACTCAGAAGTATGCAGACGTCTTTTTGCTGTTGCCATGGTGAATCGTAATATCGGAGCTCCATTGATCATGGCTTTTAATAGTCATGGTGCACATGCTTAACTCAGAGTCAACCTACTCAGAGTCGATTGAACTAACTCAATTCAGCTGTTCTGAAACAGAAAACTCAGAGTTTCCCATCTCAGAGTAAGTCAACTTAGAGTTCAAGTTTTAACTCAGAGTTGGTTGAACCTCCTTATTGAAATGGGCCCCAGGAGCCTCATCTATAAAAATATGTGTGTCAATATGTGTGTCCTCATACAAAGTGTGCATGCACATAAATGGCGAGTTTGTGAACAAATGATTTATAAACCATATGTTTATTTCATGCCAGATACTGCACAAAATACACTTTATAAATAACAGTTAAAGTAAGATTATTCATGACTTTTTACAGTGGTTCTTGAAAGTTTGTGAACCCTTTAGAATGTTCTATATTTCCGCATATATATTACTTAAAACAACATCAGATTTTCATACAAGTCCTGAAAGTAGACAAAGAGAATCCAATCAAACAAATGAGACAAATATAGGCTATTTATTTATTCAGGAAAATGATCCAATATTGCATATCTATGAGTGGCAAAAGTATGTGAATCTCTAGGATTAGCAGTTAATTTGAAGGTGACATTAGAATCTGTTCAGAGTTGTTTTCAGTCAAAGGGATGAAAGTCAGGTGTCAGTGAGATCCCCTTATTTTATTTAAAAGGGACCTATTATGCAAAATTAACTTTTACATGGTGTTTGAACATAAATGTGTAAGGGCAACTCGGATCAGTATAACTCAAAGGTAATAGAATCTCCTCACTATCCGCTAGCTGCCTGTCCCCTGAAAACACTGTAAAAAAACGCGGTCTCTGTAGTCGCCACAAGCTCCAAAAACGGCAATAAAAACAAAGTTGTGCAGCCTGGACCACAAAACATAAAAAACATGCTCCAGCCAATAACCGACAAGGATGATTTTAAATGCGCGTTCATGACTGTTTCAGGAAGCACGGAGGGCAGGGGGAGGAGGAGAAAGAAGGAGGGTCTAGCTAGCCTCTGTTTTGTTTGACAACACTTCGAACGTCAACAGGAAGTTACTCCGCCCAGGATCGCTAAGAGCACCTTTAATATTTTACACTTATTATACGAATATTTTATATTCGTCTACCGAAAAGTTGGGGTTAGGGTATTTTACCAATTCTGGACAAAATATTATCCCGTGGCAAATGGTAATAATATAAAGTTATGATTACTATTATGAGCAAGGTAACAAAAATCCAAAGTTTAAGGCAGTAATTTGTAAACACACAGCACAAGACACTGATATTTGTGAAAAATCAAACAAGACTTTATTGAACTACTCTAATACACACAAACTAATCTAACAAACACACACACACACACACACATTCATACAGTTACAGGGAAATTGTGAGATTGTTAACAGAAGATGAATGAAGTCCCAAATGAGAGAATTAACAGACTAGCAATTCAACCTTAGTTTGTTTGCTTAATAAAAGATGCACCAGCTCAGCAAGAATGAGGAGATTGTGTTACTTGTGTGTGGGATGCTCCTGTAAGCGCATGTTCCCTTTGTGACATAGTTGCAGGAGGGAATCTCTGCGGCACTGCTTGCGGTCGGTCGTTGATTTCTGAGGGACAGCGTTCGATGGTGAGTGGATGATTGGCTTTGCAGGAAGGAGACCTTGCGGATCAGTCGCCGGGTTACGCGTTGTTTCTCTGCGTCTCGATGAGTTGCTGGAAGCAAATGACTTTGAGAAGATTTTCTTCGGCGAAGTTCAACAAAGGCTCATACAGGGGAGTTGACGAGTTTTAGTTAGCTCTTGAAGAGGTGTAACGTGCAGGCAGGACGATGGTAGGTCAGCACAAATCAGTGAAAGCCAAGGCAAAAAAGCAAAGCCAAACTGCATGTCATTGGTTTTTTTAACCATGTCTGTCTGTCCACACGGCTCCAGGGGGTTAATAAAGGCCTTCTGAAGCGAAGCAATGCGTTTGTGTAAGAAAAATATCCATATTTCAAATTTTATAAACTGTAATCTCTAGCTTCCACTAACTGTCATATGCGCGTTCACGAGAGAGTGGCGTCCCAGTTTATGACTTAGGATGCATGCACAGTGTGAGCTCCGGTGATGAACACGGAAGTGCAGAGGAGAGTAAAACAAAACACCGGTCACAAATTAAAAGTACAAAACTAGGATTTGTTAAGAAAAATGTCGGAGGATTTCGATATAAGCCAAGAGAAGACTTTATTTTTTGCCCCATCCATATTTATTTGAACCGGAGTATACGGACCAGGAACTCCGGGAAATGGAGGAGGCTGCAGCAGCAAAACAAACTGAAAAACTGTTGGCCAAGGCATGTTTATATTGTCGGAGTAAATGCCAGTCACTAGCGAACACCCATGTTAGCCAAACCCCGTAAGTCACATCACCAAAAACAGCAGGCTAAGAGGGAGACAACACACCCAGATATCAAGCAGTAAACAAACCGCGCAACTGATAGAGAGAGCGGTAACTCACCCATCTGATGAGCCGAAAGTAGTGGAAGACGCAATAGGGTAGAGAGCTCGCAGCAGCCCGATGGCAAAACATGCAGGCAGTAAAAATTGCAGTTAACAATCAAGTCCAAAGCACCAACAGTTAGAATTGGAGTAATCCGAAAAGCACAGTAATCCGATGGTGATATAGAAATACAAATAAAGCAGTAATCCGATCAGTGCAGCAAAACATACAAACAAACAATCCAGGTTTGAAGCGGCAGCCAGTCACGCACAGCGCTCTGCATCTCCCTTTGATGTCTTCTCAATTGGAAGAATCTAAGAAAAAGCAGTCCCTACTCTTACTTGAATCGTTCTAACAAACAAGAAACTCAGAATCCAGTTATACATTTTTCCGTCAATTCTCAAGCTTTCCAAATTCATTAAAAGCCCCTCTTTCCACAACATACAGTATCTCACAAAAGTGAGTACACCCCTCACATTTCAGCAACCATTTTATTATATGTTCTCCAGGGACAATACTATAGAAATGAAAATTGGATATACTTTAGAGTAGAAAATGTGCAGCTTGTATAGCAGTATAGATTTACTGTCTTCTGAAAATAACTTAACATACAGCTATTATTGTCTAAATAACTGGCAACAAAAGTGAGTACACCCTAAGTGAACATGTCAACACTGTGTCCAAAGTGTCAATATTTTGTGTGACCACCGTTGTTATTTAGCACTGCCTTAATCCTTCTGGGCATGGAATTCACCAGAGATGCACGGGTTGTTCCTGGGATCCTCTTCCACTTCTCCAAAATGACATCACGGAGCTGCTGGATGTTAGACACGTGGCGCTTCTCCACCTTCCGCTTGAGGATGCCCCACAGATGCTCAATAGGGTTCAGGTCTGGAGTCATACTTGGCCACTCCATCAACTTCACCTTCAGCTTCCTCAGCAAAGCAGTTGTCATCTTGGCGGTGTGTTTGGGGTCGTTATAATGTTGGAAAACTGCTGTTCGGCCCAGTTTCTGAAGGGATGGCATCATGTTCTGTTTCAGAATGTCACAGTACGTGTTGGAATCCATGTTCCCCTCAATGAAGTGCAGTTCCCCAGTCCCAGCAGCACTCATGCAGCCTCAGACTATGATGCTACCACCACCATACTTGACTGTAGGCAAGACACAATTTTCTTGGTACTTCTCACCAGGGCGTCGCCACACATACTGGACACCATCTGAGCCAAACAAGTTTATCTTAGTCTCATCAGACCACAGGACATGGTTCCAGTAATTCATGCTCTTGGACAGGTTGTCTTCAGCAAACTGTTTGCGGGTTTTCTTGTGAGCCAGCTTCAGAAGAGGCTTCCTTCTGGGACAACGGCCATGCAAACCGACATGTTGCGGTGTGCGGCGTATGGTCTGAGCACTGACAAGCTGACCTTCCGCTCATGCAACCTCTAAAGCAATGCTGGCAACACTCATGCATCTGTTTTTTGAAGCCAGCTTCTGCACCTGACGCACAGCACAAGGTCTCAACTTCTTTGATTCAACTTCTTTGGCCTGTTCCGAGTGGAACCCGTTTTGGAAAACCTCTCTCCATAACCCTGGCCACTGTGCTGTAACTCAGTTTCAGGGTGTTACCAATCTTCTTATAGCCTAGGCCATCTTTGTGGAGAGCAACAATTCTAATTCTCAAATCCTCAGAGAGTTCTTTGCCATGTTGAACATCCAGTGATCAGTATGAGAGAATTGTACTCAAAGCACCAAATTTTAACTGCTTTAATACAAGATCCACACATTTGTATGGTCCTGTCAAGCAGACAAAAACATGAACATGATGAATAGGACATGTGGCTTTGCATGGTTAAACAACATACAACTGTTATCACTTAGGGTGTACTCACTTTTGTTGCCAGCTATTTTGACAGTAATGACTGTATGTTAAGTTATTTTCAGAGGACAGTAAATCTATACTGCTATACAAGCAGCACATTGACTACTCTAAAATATATCCAAGTTTCATTTCTATAGTATTGTCCCTTAAGAAGATATACTAAAATGGTTGCTGAAATGTGAGGGGTGTACTCACTTTTGTGAGATACTGTATCATAAGCTTTTTCTACATCAAAAAAGACTCCCACAAGCACTTCTTTATTAACTTGAGCTTTTCGAATTTCAGCTTCCAAACACAATATTGAATCCATCGTATTTCTCCCTTTTCTAAATCCACTTTGACATGCTGAAAAAATGTTTCTACTTTCAATCACATAAGTCAACCTATTCATAACCATCCGTTCCATAATTTTGCATAAATTTGATGTCAATGCAATAGGTCTATAATTAATTGGCTGAGAGTGGTCTTTTCCAGGTTTAGCTGTTGGCACTATGACCCCATGCTTCCAATCTGCTGGCAAATTCCCTGTTTTTATTTTTGTTAAAAAGACTTAAAATCATACTTAAGGATAAATCTGATAAGTGCTTTATCATCTCATAGCATATGTCATCCTTGCCTGGAGAAGTATGGTTGACCCCCACAAGCACTCTCTTTAACTCATACAAAGTAAACTCTGCATCTAACATACTTCCTGATGGATTCTTCTTTACATATATGTGAGCATTCTCCCTAATTTTCTGTTCCCTATATTTCCTCATATTCTCTGAAATATTTTCATTACTGTGCACCTTTACGAAAGTTTCCACTAACATCTCTGCTTTATCACTATCTTTTATTGCTATTTTTCCATTATTTACTAAAACTGGAATATTGTTATTTCTCTGAATCCCTCCCATCTTTCTAATCATATTCCAAACTTCATTAAATTCAATTTCTTCCCCAATTATATTACAAAATTCTTATATTCAAAACTCTCTATATTACAAAATTATATTACAAAATTTCTTTCCGCTTTTCTTACTTCTCTCTTCACTATTGCCTGTGCTCTCTTAAAGTTAATGTACTCACTAAACAATACAGATTTTCTGGCTTTCTTCATCGCTTTATTTCTTTCCCTAACTGCCTTACTACACTCTTTATTCCACCACGGTACTGCTTTTTTTCTATTTATAGTTTTCTTTTTTCCTATTATTTCCTCTGCCGTATTTCTTAACACTTCACTTATTTTCTTACTTAACTATTCAATGCCTTCAATATCATTTACCATATCACACATATTGTTATGGCACAATTCTTTAAAAAGCTCCCAGTTGGCTGCATTAAATTTCCATCTTGGAATTCTCTCCACCAAGGTTTGGATAATGTCCACACCAATTTTACACCATATAGGATAGTGATCACTTCCCATTGTACTTTGCTTACTTACATTCCATTCACATTTTCTAGCTAGATTTTCTGACACTAGAGTAATATCTAAAGCTGATTTACGCCCATGGGTTACATCTATTCTTGTAAAACATCCATTGTTAATACATACTAACCTTCCCCAATCTAACATTTCTTCCACAATCAGCCCATTATAATCTGTTTTAATACTCTCCCATAGTGTATTATGGGCATTAAAATCACCACACCATATTACTTTCTGATTTATGTTACCTCTTATATTTTCCAATACTTCCTTACTTAACTTTTCACATGGATTCTAAAAATTAATTACTTTAATACTATGGCTCCCTTCCCAGACTTCCATCACTACCAACATTTTATAAATGTAGCTATCCCACTTCCATTACCTTGTTTCCTGTCTTTCCGAATTACCACATATCCTTGTAAAACAAAATTCAACTGAGGTTTGAGCCATGTTTCTTGAACACATATTATATCAGGTTTATTTTCTAAATCAGAAATGAACTTTTTAAACTATTGCCTACTAGCTATTAAGCTTCTCGCATTCCACTGAAATATTAACAGCACCATTATGTACCACCACATCCCGGTTGAGTGTATGTTGTTTGCATCTTTAATTTTGTCGAAATACCTTAGATCTCTAGATACTTTTCCGCTGCTTTGATTATAATTCTGATTCTTTCTGTCCGGCTTTCAGTTTGCACTGAACAGTTCACTACTTCAGCCATAAAAGTGACAAATGCAACATTGTTCTTAATCCCAAATTTCTCTTTGTGTTTTCCTTTGCCATTTCCGTCTTGTGTTGAATGATTTCTTTACTTTTGTTTCCTGATTCCAAATTCTTTTCTACTTTTTTTAGAGCCTCAGAGTATGACAATACTTCTTGTATTCTGACATTTTGAACTTGAGCCACATGTTTCCTCACCTTGCACCCTCCATATCCCGCACTGTGTTCCCCTCCACAATTACAACACTTGAGTTTAACTTCTTGCCCGCATTTTCCATACTCATGTTCTCCACTGCATCTCGCTCACCTTTGTTTGCCTCTGCATACAGCCGCTACATACCCGAACTTTTGGCATTTATAACATCTTAGAGGTGGGGGTACATAGAGCCTTACCAAAAAGCTCATAAATCCCAAAAAATACTTTATTGGCAGGTTTTCCTCATCAAAATGAATCATCACAGAGAGGCTGTCTCCCCTTTCATTATTCCTATTGCATTTTAGTCTTTTCACATCAATCACTGCAGCTCCCATAAGACCTCTCTTAATCTTTTCAACTGTTACCTCTGTGGGGATCCCTGTTATTACTCCTTTAACCCATTTCTTTTCTTCTTGAACTGAACAAATCACATTTTGTCCCATAATCAACTTAACTCCTAGAGCCTTTTTTTGTTGCCTACTATCCTTACAATATATTAGTGATCTACCATCTCTCAACTTTTTAACACTTTCAACCAGTCCTATCACTTCCTTCATTGTTTTAGATAACTTCAGCGGATTAATGATACTGAGATCCGTTTTCAAGTTTCATCACTACCTTATACTCTTCTTTCCTTCTTCTTGTCAGATGAGTTCCATTTTCATTATCAGTTTCAGATGCGTTACTTTTCTTTCTTTTTTTCTTTCTTTTACTCCATTCATTATTTCAATTCCCGCCTTCATCTGTGTCAAACGTTTCATCCTCCATTTCCAGATTGCTTCCGGAATCTACTCCACTTCATACCATGCACTCTCGCCACACAGAAAGATCAGCTGTTGCCAAACCGCCCGACCGTCACTGACGCAAACTCTTCCACTTCCGGCCGATTGCAAAGATTAAGTAAAACGTGTTCTTTTAACAGAAAAGCTCTGATAGGGGGTTTAAATTCTGGAAATCTGGCAACCGTAAGCATGGACGCTCATAAAAACAGTCTGTAATGTTTTGTCTCCTTTATTCGACAAAAACAAGAAGTGATTTCAAAAGAGTGATTTTGGTAAAGTTTTAGTCTTTTAGCCACATTTCAGTCTCGTCTTTTTTCATCAAAGATATTGTATGTGTTGTTTTAGTCACGTTATGGTTAAATGACATTGGTGTCGTCTAGTCTTAGTCACGGAAAAAAAGGTCGTCAACGCACATTTTTCGTCATAGTTTTCGTTAATGAAATTAACACTGCCTCGTATTCACATAAACACATCTGTTATATCCTATAAGTAGTGCTGTCAACATTAATGCATGCGATTGATTTTATCTGTTTAACGCGTTAAAAATATTTAATGCAGCATCCGTTTTTTTCTGTCATCCTTTGGCTAGCATTACAATATATGATCACGCTCTTCTTCATGCTAAGAAAAAAAAAAACCATTCAAGTGTGTCAAGACAAACGAGAACGCGCTGTCTGTGAATGTTCTGACAGACACACGATGCACAGAAAGACGCGCCACAGAATCTAGTTCTCTTTTGCACTCAAATGAATAACACGCAAAATTATGCCAAAATGTCCGTTTTGTCTAGTATCCTCATAAGAGCAGTTAAATAAGTATTAAACAAGCGTAAAAAGTTGTGAGAAAATGGGACGCGTGCCAAATACATGTCATGTGCAGCAGCAGCAGATCTTAAAGTGATAGCAGCCACTAATTCTGTCTGTCTTTAATGTTAATCAAAGAACAAAGGTAACAGAGAAAATTACTCACTGCTCTTGACTAAAGAGCTTTAATAAGAATTAATATATATTTAATTTATAATTTATCTATTGCAGACTGTTTGATAACTTTATTCAATTTTTGTATATTTCATGCCACAGGTAGGTCTAAATATGACATTTATTATGGGTTTATGTGAGGATTGTTTTAAGTTAATTTAAATTAAAAGTTGTTTTATTTCTTTGGAGCCTAGAAAATGTTAAAATTTATAGCTTTCAATTACACTGTAATGTTTAAAAAAAAAAAAATCAGTGTCATTGAGACATCAGTAGCAGTGTTAGTATCAGTGATACTGGCTTTCATTCATAAAAAGATGCCATTAAACAAGTATTTAAAATATACTGTCTTTATGTTGTTTCTACATTATTTAGAAGAAATTACTGATTTCCTAGACTTTCAATGGATGGACAAAAAAGTTAGATAATATTAGAAATATCTATATGACAGTAGGCCTATATACAGCGGTTCTTCCTTGTAGTATTGAAAGGTATTGTATCAAAGTAGTATCGTGACAACAATTCCCCCCTAAAAAAGTCCCTGCTTGTGAGGTAGTACTTTTTCAAAGTTCAGGAACTTTCGGGGGTGGGACTTGGGCACTGAACATGCTGATTGGTTGAGTTCACGCAGCATTTTGATTGGTTGACTCCACGCAGCATTTTTAAAAGTCTGTTTATGTGCAGTAAGAGTTGTTTGCTATACGTATCAAAAATGAACTGACAAATACCACACAGTATTGACCAGCTCCTGTGCCGGCATCATACGCATGTATTGTGCTGCTCACGCGAACAGCATCAGCCAATACTGAGTCAGCATTCTGATGTAGAACCTGGAAGTGACACAGCGAATGACAGGGGAAAAGATGAATTTATTGAATAAAGTTGTTTTGATTTTGCACACAAAAAGTATTCTTGTCACTTCATAACATTAAGGTTGAACCACTATAGTCACGTTGACTATTTTAATGTCTTTACTACTTTTCTGGACCATGAATGATGGTAATTACGTTGCTTTCCATGGGGGATTAAAAAAAAGCCTCTTGGATTTCATAAAAAATATCTTAACTTGTGTTCTGAAGATGAACAAAGGTCTTACGGATGTGGAACGACATGAGAGTGAGTACTTAATGATAGAAATTTCATTTTGGGGTGAAATAACACTTTAAATGAGACGCATTATGTTTGGAGAAAGGACTGCATTCCAGCATAAGAGCCTTATCCCATCTGTGAACGTGGTGGTAGTATTATGATTTGGGTCTGTTTTGCTGCATCTGTGCCCGGCGAGCTTGCCATCATTGATTCTAAATTATCCTGGCAAATTCTAAAGGAAAATGTTAGGACATCTGTCCGTGAACTGAATCTCAAGAGAAAGTAGGTCATGCAGAAAGACAACGACCCTAAGCACACAAGGCTTTCTACCAAAGAAGGGTTAAAGATGAACAAAGTTAGTGTTTTGAAATGGCTAAGTCAAAGTCCTCACCTTAATCCAATTAAAATGATGTGGAAGGACCAAAACCAAGCAGTTTATGTGACTCACCTACATCAGAGAGTTGAAACTGTTCTGTACTGAGTAATTGGATAAAATTCCATTGTGCAGAATTGATCAGCAGTCACCGCAAATGTTTAGTTGTAGTTAAGGGAGTCATACCAGACAATGAAAGCAAAAGTTCACATAATTTTGCCACTAACATATATATAATACTGGATTATTTTTCTCAATAAATAAATGACAAAGTATATATTTTTCATCTCATTTGTTTGATTGGGTTCTCTTTGTCACTTTTAGGACTTCTGATGATGTTTTGGGTCATATTTATGCAGAAATATAGGAAACACTTCTGAAGTGCAATGGCATTTTTTTTAGTTCACTTTTTACGCATACGCGAGGGTCAGCGTACTGTGTGTGTGACGCGAATTTTGTCATCAGAAGAGTACGTGCACCACCGGATTTTTGTAACCGCGCGTGCTTTGTACACGCAGGTCGCACATGCGCTTTTAATTGATTTTTCAGTAATTTGTTTATCCACAAGGTGCCAACTGTGCCCTGGGGGTGTTGATTCACAATCAAAGAAAAACTGCATAAACAGAACAGACCAGAATGCATGCAAGCTACAGCGACGATAGATTGTGCGAAGAGGTTAGAAAGTACCATCATTTGTACAACTCTAGCATGAAAGAATACAAAGATGTTTACATGGGCTGTAACTTGTGGCAGGAGATTGCTTAAAACTGCGCATGCGTCGTGTATGCGTATGAGTCGAATGAAGTATGCTTTGCAAGGCTCTGCGTTTGACTGTGCGCATACACTAGTGTAATCGTAAAAAAACAAAGTATACCCAGGGCTTGACTTATCCAGATAGCACCACTGACATTTTTCAACAGCCAATTGTATATTCAACCCCCAGTATGCTGTATGTACAAAGCATTTTGTAGATTTTGATACACACAGTTTGTATTAAGGTTCAATAATAAACTTTTTGTGCACTGTTGTACATCTGAATTATACTATATATATATATATATATATATATATATATATAAACATACATTTGAATTGTTTTTGTGCATGTGAATTAGGTTTCATGAATATAAATTTGGCTATGCAAGTGCATATCCTATATATTGTTTAAATTATTATTGAGGCCAATCTGGCTTCATGTTCCCATTTAAAGATCACACATTTATGCTTTGCTTTTCCTATATTTTTCCTATCATCAATCTTTTATAACAGATTTGATGCTGCAAAATTTTTTGAAAACTCACAAAGCCAACATGAAGAAGGAAGTCGAACATATTTTTGAGGGCAAGAAAGAAAATGACATGCATCTGAATGATGTTTACACAGAGCTGTTTATCACAGTGGGAGATATTAAAGATGTCAAACAGGAACATGAGATTCTGAAGACTGATGATGTCAAGACCCGGAAATCACAGGACAGACCAATCAAATGCATTGATATATTTACTGAATTGAGGAAAAACAATGAGAAAAAGATTGTGCTGACTAAGGGCATCTCTGGCATTGGGAAAACTGTCTCTGTGCATAAGTTCATTCTGGACTGGGCAGAAGGTAATGCCAATCAGGATATAGACTGTGTGTTCCTACTTCCATTCGGTGAGATTAACATGATTAAAGACAAAGAGGTCAATCTCCACAAGTTTCTGCTTAACTTTTATCCTAAACTGAAGGACTTAGAGAAATCAAAGTTATATAAGGAATATAATCTAGCATTTATATTTGATGGACTTGATGAGAGTAACTTATCACTGAATTTTAAAAGTGAAAATCTGTCGAGTGTTGAGGAAAAATCCTCTGTAGATGTGCTGTTTACAAGTCTGGTGAAAGGGAAACTGCTTCCATCAGCTCTCGTCTGGGTGACTTCACGACCAGCAGCAGCTAATCAAATCCCTCCTAAATATGTAGGTTTGTTCACAGAGGTAAAAGGATTCACTGACGGACAGAAGGAGGACTACTTCAGAAAGAGAATCACAGATAAGACTCGGGCCTCCAGAATAATCTCGCACATCAAGACATCTCGTAGTCTCTACATCATGTGCCACATTCCAGTGTTCTGTTGGATCACGGCCACAGTACTTGAGAATTTTCTCATTGAGAACAATGCAGAGAACATCAATGCAACACTCACTGAAATGTACATTCACTTCCTTCTAATACAGCTGAACACAAAGAACCAAAAGTATGATGAAAAAGAAGAAAGAGAATGTGAAAAACACTTAGAATTAAATAGAGAAATTATTTTAAAGTTAGCAAAGTTAGCATTTAAACAGCTGAAGAATGAAAACGTTCTGTTCAAAGAGGGTGATCTGAAAGAATGTGGTATTGATGTGAATGGCAGCTCTGAGTTTACAGGAATGATTGTTGAGATTTTTAAGAAGGAAGATGGACTTCATGAGAGGAAGGTCTTCTGCTTTGTGCATCGGAGTATTCAAGAATTCCTTGCTGCTGTGTATGTGTTCTTCTGCTACCTCAAAAAGGACATTCAGGAGCTTAGTTTTTTTTTTGAAGATCCGCAACAAAGGGCCAGGCATAAGCTTCTGTTTTTTTTTAGAAAGATCTTCAAAAAAGTCCAATTGCATGACTTAATGAAGAGGGCCATTGATAAAGCAATGCAGAGTCAGAGAGGACATTTGGACCTTTTCCTGCGGTTTCTAATGGGCATTTCACAGGAATCCAGTCAGAACCTGCTCGAAGGGCTGTTCACACACACTAAAGACACCACAAAAAGCATCATAAAAATAAGTGCACACATTAAACAATTACAAAATGAGTCTGTCCAAGATGAAGCTTCAGTCAACCTATTTTTCTGCTTACTTGAGCTCAAGGATAATTCATTACATGATGAAATCCAGAAATACCTCAGTTCAGATGAACATCCAGCAAGAGAACTCTCATCTGCAATGTGCTCAGTGCTGGTCTACATAATGCTGATGTCAGATATGGTGTTTGATGAGTTCAACCCCAAGAAGTTCACATCACCAGCATACTACATAAATCTTGTCCCAGCTGTGAGATGCTGCAGAAAAGCCCTGTAAGTAATTTCATTCACTGATGTTTTTATTCTACATCACATTAACAGTTGAATACCAAACTACTGTGTGAAATATCTTCCTTTCATTATGAAATGTACAATCGGTTTAAGCAATGAACTTCAGAAAATAATCTGGATAAACATTGTGTTTTTGCAGATTTGATGGCTGTGGTCTCTCAGATCGAGATTGTGAAATTTTGTCTTCAGCTCTCCAGTCATCAAACTCCCATCTGACAGAGCTGGACCTGAGTAACAATGACCTGATGGATTCAGGAGTAAAGCTGCTCTCTGCTGGACTGACCAACTGTCAGTTGAATATACTGAGGTTTGACTTATTTTTATATTTATACAGGGTGCACACCCTGACGAAGGCAATACCAGCCCCAACGCGTAGGTGTGCAGTCTGTACGTGTCACCTGTTTTTAAGATTTAGCCAAGATGAAATAAAGGCTTTTTAAAAATTTTTTTTTACATGATTCGAGTTTAATAGCGCACATTTATTTAGGTTAAAGTTAGAGTCATGTTGCTACTACTTACATGTTTAAAATAAGCCATATTTACTGTGCAGTATGAATGTATCAGTGCCATTTTCACTGATGACACAAGCAAGAGAGGCAGCGGTTCCTTAAAAAAAACTTGGTGAGAAACTTGATCAGTAAAAAATCAGGATTCCCACACATTCTTGACAACCTGTATAGTATGTGCAACAGCAAAGAGCTTGTTTACATTTGAGACAAGTCAAGTTGCGATACTGAACAGGACCACATGGAGATGCTAAAAACACCCTAAACCAACCGCCTTGACCTGCATATATTCTAAAGTACATCGCAACATACACAGGACAAATCCAAACATTATCCTGAATGTGTGTGAAAACAACGTGAATGTACTGAAATGTGTCTGTGCATAAATACAATGTGCAATCAGTGCGTCGAGAGCGCTCATACATGATTTGTTTGCGCATCAATATAACAGACTCACGCGTGCTTAATGTACGACACCTGTACTTCACCGCAATCGTTTTTACTTTGATTGCAATCCTCATCCATCAAAAATTTCATAGCAAGAAGCTGGTTTGCTTTATCTAGCCGAGAAACATAGTTTTCATATCATCTGGCCATACAGCGTTGGGATGTTTCGATGTTCTGTTCAGATAGGAACAGCGCGATGCGGGAGGGCTCGTGCTCTTCAGATATAATAACACAATATGACAAAGAGTTCATGTTTTAAAGCGAAACAGACACTTAAACGAATAATTCTCTCTGCCATCTCTGATATAATCAGCATGGACTTTTAAGATCATCTAACTTACTTGACGCAATTTTGACATGCCTCCGTCATTTTTTTGCGTTAAATACGTTAAATTATTTTAACGCGTTGATTTTGAATTAATCGCATGCATTAACATGCGTTAATGCATAATGTTGACAGCCCTAATATATATATATATATTCACAAAATATTAATCACATATTAATCTACTTTATTTTTCCCTCCTACACATTCATTTTTTAAAGTTAGATATCAACCTTCTTAGTATTCCTCAATCAATTCATTATAAACAATATAACAAGAAAAAAATCATAAAATTATAAAAGAATGCATGTTTTCCCATTCATTTTTTGTATCGGTGTGTATCAGTGTTGGTATATTTTTTTCTGCAAAACAATAATTGAATCTTTGATGACAGAATAAGTGCAATTCACCTTTATTCCACAAGGTGGCAATGTTTGATACACAATAATGAAGTGACGTTTCATTCAGACAGAAAACAAAAGAATAGGAAGTATGATCAGCAAAACTTTAAATGGCTCAGCAAATTTACCGCAGAGCGAGTACTGAATGCAATCAAATATGAGGGTCACTGTCACTTGATGATGGATCTGGTGAAACTGTCAGTGATCAAAATATTGATTTAGAAGATATTAAAAATCTATTTGTGAATATGTTTGAGATCACAAATGGGCTCAAATTCGCGATCTCAAACATATTCTCAAAACTATCATTGGCTGTATGTACTGGGAAATGAGCTCTAACAAGGACAGTGATGATGCCATAAGACATCTGCTCAAACTGAACCCTTCCAAGCTTTAAAAGGTAACAAAATGTGCTTTATTTTATTCTTCTGTATTTGTTACTCTAATATCAGGGGAGTTTTATATTATCACGACAGGTAGAGATCCATCCGTGCTAGATATAGATCCAGGTCGCTAAAGACCCGAATATGTAAGAATGATTGGCAAAACATTCATGCATTTAAGGGTTAAATGTCCTGGAAAATTATTATTGTTTTTGTTGTCCAAAAGTCTGCTCAAAAGTTGTAAAGAAATGGAAGCCTAAAAATTATTTTCTTTTCCATTTCCACTCTTTTTTCTTCATTTTCTTCTTCTGAATTTTCTTCACATTCTTCATTTTCTTTTTGATCATTTTCTTCCTTTTCATTTTCTTTTTATTTTCTTCACTTCTTTTACTCCATTTTCTATTTGCTCTTCTTCTTTTTCATCATCATCCTACCCTAAAAGCGTGTGGATGTTAGAAACTATAAAATGCACAGACTTACAGATTTAAACATCAGTAAGATTAAAACATTGTCATTTAATGAGTGTTAAGATGGGTTTTCATTTTTCTAATCATTTAATGTTTTGTTCAGAATGGCAGGGTGTAGATTGACTGGTCAGTGCTGTGAAAGTTTGTCTTTAACTCTACAATCGTCAAACTCCTCCCTAAAAGTCCTGGACCTGAGTAACAATGACCTACAGGATTCTGGAATAAAGTTGCTCTCTGTTGGACTGAAGAATTCACACTGTCAACTGAACATACTGAGGTTTGACTTTCACATTCGCTCATTCAAATTTTTGTATCAGTAGGTGTTCTGTAGTAATCAGAATTCAGTTCAGATTTTGAGATTATCACCCTTATTTTAGAATTCCCAAGTGCAGTTTATTGTGAGATGTGAAAAACAAACAAACAAAAAAAAAACACTAATACGCAATAAATGAAACTAGGTGACATGACAAGACAAACCAGAGGGCTGTTCCATAAAACAAGATTAGAATACAAGCCAGGCTTATTTTGGTTAGTCAGACACAAACCTAAAAATAGTTCAAAACTCAGTTACTCTGGCAGTCTATGCTAGGAAACTAACCTGGTCCGTGGCAGGCTAACTGTCAGGCTAAGCTGACCAATAGGAATGCAATGATATTACCTCTGACTCTCTCACATATAATTATTTGACTTTATTAACCACTATCAGTCCAAAAATAAATATACAGTATACAGAAAAACAACTTAAATAAGGCTACAATGATATGTGATACAATATAGATGAACGTGTTCAATTATATTGTATATCAAATATTTGTTAATGTTGTTATAAATATTAACATAACTGATATCATACAATATAAATGAACACGTTTGTAAGTCTATTTTGTATCATATATCATTGTTGCCTATACACACACATACACACACACAGCATAAATGAGTACACCTCCTCTAAAACTTAACCCTAAAAAGGGCAAGACCATAAAAAGAAATCAGAAAATTAATTTATTTCCATCTTCTTAGGACACAAATAATACAATTACATGATTTTTTTTTAAAAACATGACTTGTATTTTTGATTTTAATGTTTGTATCACCCACGTCATGTGGACCTGTTTAGGGTTAACAAATTCAGAAATTATTCTTTACTTAGAAGACATGTTAGGGTTCCTTAGAGATATAATGTTCCATCAAGCCTGCTTAAACAATTAGCAAAGAAGCATGTCAAAATTATTCAGGAAAATAAGATTTCTTATTGAAGTGATAAAATGTTGTGTTGCAAAAATTAGTACACCCTCCTGAAAGTTACTAAATAGAACTAAATAAAAAAAAAATTCTGGTGTAAGTTTAAGGCAGTTTTTGATCAACAGGTAAGTATGTTGAACCAAAACATTTAAAGAGAAGTAATTTCTTGACAATTAAATGTGTTATATAGCCCACTGAATTCTCAGACTTAATGCTGACAACAATGGAACCACTTGGGAGAGAACTGTCAGGAGACTTATTTCTTAGCACAAAAGAGGGCAGTGGTACAAGAGGATTATCAAATCATTGTTTTAAGTGTGAAAATATTGAAAAAGTAACAAAAATTAAAAAACAATGGACTTGTGACAAGACCCCTGAAACAATCAGGCCTTCATTTTAGGATTTTATTTAGTGATGATTTTTTATTTATTTATTTTTTTGCTAGACAAAGAGCAGGAATAATACCAAGCAAGTGTCTCAGAGCCAGAAAAGCTATGAAAAGAGTGACTGTTTATCTCACAGAGTAAGATGCAGCCTGCAGAAGTGACATGCATAGTTGTTGTCCACACTGGAACTACCTAATAAAGTCAGTTAGCCTTTTCCAAGGCTCATATATATAAAATATAGACTTCTGTGAATCAATACTCTGGTCTCATGAGACCAAATCAATAATTTTGGTCTAACAGCATCCAAAATGTTATGGTCTTGCTAGAGGAGGAGTACAGTGAGAAGTGCCTGGTTCCCACAGTTCAGTGGTAGTAAAGCTCTTATATAGGTATGTATGTGTGCTGAAGGTGTGAGGAAGTTGTGCTTTATCAATGCTGTCATGAATTCACACACCACTGTGTGATTTAGTACACAAACTTGAAACAGAAGATGTTACCCTTTCCTCATTCCCTATGTTGTTGGGCATTTTTTCAACATGACAGTAAAATATATGCATTCTCCCAAGGTGAAAAACCTTCTGTTGACATTTTTTCACCCAATCTTAACACTCTTGAGCACCTGGGGGGGATTCTGTAGAGACGAGTTGAGCAACACTCCCCATTAAAGTTCAGGCCATTTTACATTTAAAACTGATGAGTTGATTGAGTGAAACTGTCAGACTCTTCACAACTTCTAAAACATTCTTTCATTGTGTGAGCCTTTACATGCAAAATGATTCATTCACTTATCAAAATCTGTCAGACATACATGTATATTCCATAAATACCTGTGACATGGAATGTTTGTAATGTCTGCTGAATTGGCAAATGGCATGCCATTGTAATGAAATAGGAATAACAATCTTACCAATTAAGTTTGGAAGCACACAGTAGGCTATATGGAGACATTACAAACATTCCAAACATTTGGGTGGGAATCGACTCCTCGCCGAAATCAATCAGCCAGTCTTCCCTCTCCGTAGTTGTTTCTTCCTCGTCAGCAGATGTCGTGGGCTCACACCCCGGTCAGACATCAGGTGGATCAGGTCACCTCTGTCCTCGTGATCTCGGGATCTGGCTGACCTGTCGTTGCCGGTGGAAACTCTCCGTCTGCGGGGGGCTCGCACGAGTACTCCGCGGTCCGTGGAGAAAATACGGGCTTTGGGTCTGGCTGTGCTCTGGATCAGGGACGAACACTCTCCAGACACCTGATGATGGATTCCCTCCAGCTGAGTCCGGAGGTGTCTGGGAGGTCCACGGGACGATGGTAGTTGGCCCCGATCCAGAACAACGACTTCAGGGTTTCATCGTCGTAGGGGCAGGCGAGTGCAACACTGATGAATTTTCTGGTGAACAAACAAAAATCGCGAACATGTCGGCGTAATCTATTTCAGTTTTGGTCTGGTATTCTGTTACGGATCACTCCAAGGAAGACGAGGAAAGTAGATTCAAGGAACACAATGTAGTTTAATCTCAAGGAATAAGCAGGTGACAGCAAATACATGTAACATTAAACAATACCAGACACTGAACTGAGGACAGGGAGAAACTTAAATACATAATACCAATGACATACAGCTGTGAGTGTAATCAGTGTCCATGGTGAATGATGAGTGGCGGGAACTGAAACCAAAGGAACACGTGACAGTCAAAAACAAACAGGACGAGACGGTGAATGTAACATTGTGGAAGATCAAGATGTGTAAGAATGTGGTTTTAGGGGAAGACATAAGAGAATATGTAAAAAGAAAAAACAAATGTGAATTTACATGTAACATATTTCTAAATATGTGCTGTATAAATAAAAATGTTCAGTCCCACTTTTTATTAGGTGTCTTTAACTACTATGTACTAACATTTAAACTAATAATTTGATACAATGCACTTATTGTGTGCGTTTTTACATTGTACTTTTTTTTTTTAATGTAAAATGTAATTACAGCTAATTAAATCTAGAATAACACTGTTTACTATTCTGTTACCCCTTAACACACCCTTAAACCTACCCATGCCACCAAACCTGTCCCTAACCTTACCCGTATCCCACTTCAATAGCAGCAAAAGTGTTTTGCAATACAATATGAACACAATAAGTACACTGTACTTATTTTTTATGTAAGTATATAGTAGATAAAGACACCTAATATAAAGTTGAGTACTACAGTATTAACATTTTATAGTATTTTTAAAAAAAAATTTATTTACTGCTGAAATCTGCATCTAAAAGACTCAATGTGAGACACAAGAGCATTTAGATAGACAAAACTGACATTCTTGTATAGTGTAGAATGCAGTGTCAACTAAAAAGTAGAAAACACATGAAATTTGTATTTAAAAAATATTTCCATGGTGAAAAAAGACTTTTTATTTAGGTGGCATTGGCCAATTTACTTATATATGAGATTTGACTGCACACTCACTTGCAGAAAGTTTTTATTGACCAACGTTTCAGCACAAAGCCTTTGTCAAGGTACCTTGTATGTATGTTTTGAAAACATGGTCACTTTATGGAGCTGTATTCACAGATACAAAACAAGATGCATAGAGAAAAGCTTTACTTCGTAAAGTGAACTACTTGATGATGGATGATTTTGTTCATGAATAAACATTCTTTCCTTTTGATGAATGTGCCAAATGCTGGGATGAATTTGGTCACACACTGTGCAAGTCAAGCATTTATAATCCTTGATTCAGGGTCCAACCTAAAGACAGCCAAAGAAAATTTCTCTTTTAGAAAATGAAGCTTTTCTCTTTTACATCTTTCATTTAATGAGGAACTGAAATTACAAATGAATAAGGAATAACAAAATGACAAAAACGACTTTATTTTTCTGTTTAGATTGGTCATCTGTAATCTCACTGCTCAGTGCTGTGAAAGCATGTCTTCAGCTCTACAATCATCAAACTCCTGTCTGAGAGAGCTGGATCTGAGTAACAATGACCTGCAGGATTCAGGAGTAAAGCTTCTCTCTGCTGCATTGGAGAGTCCACACTGTCAACTGAACATATTAAGGTATTTAAAACCACAGATAAAGATTTACTATAATCAAACAAAACATGTCACTTTAAACCCATTCTTGACGTTTTGGGTGCTTTTAATGTCAGTCCGAGAGGTATCTTACTCCTCCATAGACATCAATTTAACCACCAATTTCAAGGTCCAGAAAGGTACTGCAGTGGTTCAACCTTAATTTTATGAAGCAACAAGAATACTTTTTGAGCGCAAAACCAAAACCAAAATAACAACTTTATTCAACAATATCTTCTCTTCTTTGTTATTCTCATGACTGTGTTTATGTTCAGCGCTTCCAGGTTCTTTGTCAGAACACCAGCTCAGTATTGGCAGACGCTGTTCACGTAAGCAGCACAATACAGGAGCCGGCCAATAAATAAAATAAGAAAACTAATATATATATGTTTTATTATATATATATATATATATATATATATATATATATATATATAATAAAACAAAACAAAACAATAATAACAGTATATTAGATCCATGTATTCATTCGTAAAGGGAAAGCAGCCTAAACTGTTGCTGTCTGTTTCATAAAAGTTAATGTTTTTTTAAATCACTTACTGCTTTATACTGAATTACTTTTGTATCTTTAATACAAATCATTTTATATTTAATTCATACAGTGAAGACTATACAGTGTTTTATTTTTAAATTTGATTATTCAATTCCTGTAGGATATCTTACTACATGTTAAATAAACCTAGGCTACTGCACCTGAAAAACTTTATTTAAAGTTTATTTAAAGTTTATTTAATTTGTATATTTTCTATTGTATTTGTCCTATTGTTTGTAATTTGCTTATTTGTTCCTATTTTTAATATCAAAAAAAAAAAAAATAAATCCTGCCTTTGTTATAGAAGACTGCCAGTTGTGTGTAACGATTGCAGTCAGCTTGAATGGCATTTATTTTATATTATTTGGGTTGACTAAAATGGGAAGAAAAACAAAATACATTTCAAGGTTCACAATTCAGTGGTATTTTTTTCTTCAAGAACAATTATACTGTCTACCACAGTCAAATAGGAAAAGTAACACAAAACAGTAAACTAAAATCAAATCTGTGCATATATCAAATTGAAATTTGATTCAAAATCAAAATAAATTTTTAATCAAATGGTGTCCTCAAGAATTGATTTGCATCTAATTGCGAGTTACCAAAAGATTTACAGCCTTACAGGTTAATGCAGTGGTTCTCAAAGTGGGGGGCGCGGGCCATCAGCAGAAAAAGAAAAGAAATAAAACTGTAAACAGCCAACAGACGTAGAATGGAAGCTGGATCGATTTTGTGAAAGGGAAGAGAAAAGCCATAGATGAAGTCACACAGACCCAGGCAGGTGTTCATTCAAAAGTTAAATACAGAAAATATAACAATGCTTATCTTGCTCTCGGCTTCACTGTTAATGTCGTTGGTGAGGAAGAAAGGCCTATGTGTGTCCTATGCCTTAAAACACTCACAGCGGACAGCATGAAACCCACAAAATTAAGAAGAAACATTGAGAGCAGGCATCCATATTATGTTCAAAAGCCACTCGAGTTTTTTTTTTTTTTTTTAAACTTGACCAATACCGTGAGCAGCAAACTCGTTTTGTAAAAGCCACTTCAGCAACAGCGAAAGCGTGACTGGCAATTTTGTAAGAAGCCAGTTGCGCTTTCGCTGTTGCTGAAGTGGCTTTTACAAAACACAATGTTACACAATGCAAGAAATCTTACGCGTTTGCAGAAGAGTTGATTCTTCCCGCTGCCATAGATATAGACGAATTTGTGATATTGCAAATGACATTGAGGAACAGGTCATTGAGAAAATTAGAGGAAAGCGCTTTGCAAGTAGATGAGGCCACTGATAGCAACAAGGACAGCTTGTTAATAGCGTATGTGCAATATGTTGATTTCGAGTCACTGAATGAGGATTTACAGTTTTTCAAATACATCCCAAAAAGAGCAACGGCTGATGAACTTTTTAAGATTATTGATTCATACATGACAGAGGCTGGGATTAAATGGGAGGACTGCATGGGAATTTACACGGACGGCGCACAAACCATGGCGGGGAAATGAGGAGGATTACAGGCGCTCATCAAGAGAGTCGCACCGAAAGCGCAGTGGACGCACTGCATCATACATTGAGAAGCACTTGCATCACGGCAGTTAAGCCCTACGTTAAATTATGTTTTGTCTGAAGTTATCGCGGTCAACTACATCAAAACAAGACCATTGAAATCACGACTTTTTTCTGCGCTCTGTGAGGAGATGGGTGCCGATCACACAGCTGTGCTGTTTTACAGTGAAGCGAGATGGCTCTCCCGTGGCAAAGTGCTGTACAGAGTGCTTGAGCTCAAGGAGCAAATTCAAATTTTTCTGCAGGAAGAAGGCATGAACGAGCTTGCCAGCAAGTTTGGTAAAGAACATTTTCTAATGAAGCTGGCATATCTCAGCGACATTTTCTCCAAGCTGAATCAACTAAACCTCCAGCTGCAGGGCAAAGACAAATACCTACTACATCTGACAGACCAAGTCAGCTCATTCATCCGAAAACTGGAGATGTGGGGCAGGAAACTCGAGCAAGGAAATACAGAGCCTTTTAAAAATCTAACAACTTTTTCCAAAACTAACAAGCTCACAGAAAGCACTGTGATCCCATGTTTTTTGGAACACATCTCTGCTCTGAGAGGTCATTATTTTAAGAAATACTTCCCTGACAACACTGTGCAGTTCGACTGGGTGAGAGATCCATTCACTGCTCCAGCACCTGATGATCTGAGTTCCTCAGAAGAAGAGCAGTTCATTGAGATGACATCAAGCATGAGGCTAAAGTTCCCATCAAAATCACTTTGTCAATTCTGGCTTGGTGTGGAGAGGGAGTTCCCACTGATAGGTCAGAAGGCTGTTGAAATTCTGCTCCCCTGTGCAACGTCCTATCTCTGTGAAACAGGGTTCTCTGCTGTTGCCTCACTGAAGACAAAGTACAGATCTAGACTGAACATTGAAAATGACTTAAGAGTGGCAATATCAAAGCTGCAGCCCAGCTTTGAACAAATATGCAGTGAAAAGCAGGCTCACTGCAGCCACTGAATGTATTGAATATACTTGAATATAGTTGAATATACTGAATAGAGATTGTTCCTTCAGCAGCATCCAGCAACAGAAATGTTTTTTTTTTTTAAATTAAACTTTGTTATCTTTTATGTTATTCTCTCTGTGTGCGGCAGATTTTTTCATAGGTTTAAAGGGGGGCACGACCAAAAAAGTGTGAGAACCACTGGGTTAATATAACATTTCCCATTTCAGGACTAGCAAAATAATTGCAACTTACTGTACTGTACAGTGGCCAAATCTGCAAGATAGCGGAGGTGGGTGAAAAGGTTGGTGCTTTTGCCCCCTTTTGCACTCACTGTCCTGCAGACTGGGGTGATTAATGAGTCATTTTTTGTGGAATCAAAAATACTTCCACACTGGGAAGCTCACTTTCTTGGAGTGTGGGTAGTGTTTGGTCTGTCATTTCTGACGACATGCTTTTATGCACCAATAGCAGCTGCACGCTGTCACAGATTCACCATATCCACAATACATCTCCCATCATTCTCCCTGGCTTTCACCTGTACACACTTCACCATCACCTTTCCAGAGCACTAATCATGCTGTCACAGACACGCCAGGCTCTACACTCACCCAATCACATCGCACTCCCTCTCCTGAGTATTAACAAGCCACACCTGACGCTCATTCACGATCATCACCACAGCCACATATAAGTCACGCCAGTTCACTCAGTCACTGTCCGGTCTCGTTAACACATGCTAGTGTTTACTTACCTCCAGGACTCCCTACTCGACTACTTACCCTTCTCCAGCGTCTCCAGTGATTCCCAGTGTCTCCTCGTCTCCTGTGCTTCTCCTGTGTGTTCGTCTGCTCCTCGTCTCCCGGTATCCACGCTCCCTAGAGAACACAGACAAGTATCAGTATCCAGTTCATCGGCTCATCGACCCATTCATCTGACATCACTCACCTGCACTCTTCTCACGCTCTGCTTACCTGAAAATAAACCTGTTAAACCTTACCTGTGTCTCCGCTCCCTTCTGTCTGTAACAGAAGACCGGACCCACACCGTCCAGGTACAGCATGAGCACCCCGGATCCCATTCAAGAGCTGGTCGATGCGCTTCGTCGCACTTTCACCAGCACCTCCATGACAACGCCACCAGCGAACACTTCCGCATCCACCGCCACAGCTCCTTCACCTCCCGTGGTCGCCAGTCCCATGGCCAAACCGGCGCCCTTCTCTGGTCTGGCGGAGGATTGCAACGGTTTTCTCCTGCAATGTTCGCTGGTCCTGGAGATGCAACCGCACTTATACCCAGACGATCGTTCAAAAGTGGCTTTCATAATCTCTCAGCTTCACGGGAAAGCACTGCGATGGGCTGAACCTCTCTGGAGCCTAAACAACCCCGTTGTTTCATCCTTGTCAAGTTTTACAACTCACTTCAAGGAAGTTTTTGGAAAACCCGCCTGGGACTCGTCGATTGGTGAGAGATTATGCAATTTAAAGCAAGGTGCACTAACTGTGTCTGATTATGCCCTCCAGTTTCGTACCCTCGCTGCTGCTAGTGGTTGGAATGAGCAGGCCTTAATAACCACTTATCGTCAAGGCCTCGATCCCCGTGTGCGGTTGCATCTCGCTGCATACGAGGATTCCATCGGGCTCGAGAAATTCATCCAGCTGTCTATCAGATTCGCCACTCGTATGCAGCTGTGCTTAGAAGAGCACCAGGGCCAGCCGCTATTCCCCTCCATTTCCCGCCAGCCAGAGTCCGTCAGCTCCCCAGAACCAGCTAACGATAACATGCAAATTGAGCACTCGCGTCTTTCCGCAGCTGAGCGACAGAGGAGGCTGACCCAGAATCTCTGTTTGTATTGTGGTGGTGCCGGGCATTATATCGCTGAATGCCCTTTACGTCCTGCCCGATTTTTGGTGAGTGCTGTCCTGCCCACTCTAAATAAAATGAAACCACTCACAATTGTAGTAACACTTACTGCTGCTAAACTTTGTCTTCCAGCCAGTGCGCTCCTCGATTCTGGGTCAGCTGGTAACTTCATCTCCGGAGCCCTCTGTCGCCAGCTGCGTCTCAAGACCACCCCAACGCCGAAGATCTACCAGATCCACGCGATAACAGGAAAACCTTTACGGAAGGTACGTTACAGCGTGGGACCTCTCCGTCTCCAAGTGGGAGTGCTTCACACCGAGGAGATACAGTTGCTGGTTCTGGAGGAGTCTACATCTGACGTGATCCTAGGGCGCCCATGGCTTGAGCAGCACAACCCCACCATCTCCTGGAGGACAGGAGAGATCCTGAAGTGGGGTAACCAATGTTTCCAGGACTGCTTTCCCGAACTCCCAGCTTCCAGTTCTCCAGGTTCCCATGAAATCCAAGTCGGGGCTACCACTGTGGAAAGCCCTCTCGAGAAACGTTCCACGGACATCCCAACCTGTTACTCCCACTTCAGAGATGTCTTCTGTCCGAAGCAAGCCTCCAAGCTGCCCCCTCACCGGCCATGGGACTGTGCCATAGACCTCATCCCAGGTGAGCCAGTGCCCAGAGGGAAGATATACTCCCTATCCGTCCCGGAGGAGAAAGCCATGGAGGAGTACATCGACGAGGCTCTCAAGCAAGGTTACATCCGACCGTCCACTTCCCCTGCTGCTTCTAGTTTTTTCTTCGTGGCCAAGAAGGACGGAGGCTTGCGGCCTTGCATTGACTATCGAGCACTCAACCAAATCACCATAAAATTCCGTTACCCCCTTCCTCTCGTCCCAGCAGCCCTGGAACATCTACGCGGCGCCACTGTGTTCACCAAGCTGGACCTCCGCAGCGCGTACAACCTCATCAGAATACGTGAGGGGGACGAGTGGAAGACCGCCTTCGTGACACCTACCGGCCACTATGAATATCTTGTTATGCCGTATGGCCTGGTCAACGCCCCCTCCGTATTCCAAGACTTCATGCATGAGGTGCTCCGGGAGTTCCTGCACCGGTCTGTCCTGGTCTACATTGACGACATTTTGATCTACTCCCGGAGCCTGGCCGAACATCGCCGACACGTTGCGGAGGTCCTCCAACGCCTGAGAGATTACCACCTCTTCCTAAAAGCCGAGAAGTGCACCTTCCATCAGCCTTCCGTGCAATTCCTCGGCTACAATATCGACCGCAGTGGCGTCCGCATGGACGAGAGGAAGGTCACAGCTGTAAAAGAATGGCCCATTCCCTCCACTATTAAAGAGTTACAAAGATTCCTAGGATTTGCCAATTTCTACCGCCGTTTCATCCAGCACTACAGTTCCATCACCGGTCCACTTACCAACCTCCTCCGTGGTAAGCCCAAGTCTCTGTCCTGGACCCCAGCAGCCACCCAAGCTTTTGAGGCCCTCAAAACCGCCTTCACGACCGCTCCCCTCCTGGTTCACCCAGACCCTGAACTCCCCTTCGTCGTCGAAGTCGACGCCTCAACCACCGGAGTGGGAGCGGTCTTATCCCAGCAGCAGGGGAATCCCAGCAGACTCCATCCATGTGCTTTCTTCTCCAGGAAGCTCAACCCGGCGGAAGTCAATTATGACATCGGCAATCGCGAACTCCTCGCCATCAAGCTTGCCCTAGAGGAATGGAGGCATTGGCTTGAGGGAGCCAAACATCCTTTTGTTGTTTTAACGGATCACAAAAACCTAGGATACTTACGTGAAGCCAAGAGACTAAACCCCCGCCAGGCCAGATGGGCTCTGTTCTTCACGAGGTTCAATTTCACCATCTCCTACCGCCCCGGATCAAAGAATGTGAAAGCCGACGCCCTATCTCGTATCCACTGCCTCGACGAAAGCAACGAGGATCCAGAGCCCATCATCCCCGAAAGACTTATAGTAAGTCCTATATCCTGGTCGGAAGAAACGCTCCCCGAGTCCAATGCCTCCACTAGCATTCCGCCGGGTTGTCCCCCCGGATTGAAGTATGTACCCCGGTCACGACGCACACCCCTCATCCACTCAACCCATACTTCACTGGGCACTGGCCACCCCGGGGTCAACGAAACCCTCTCGCTGTTGAAACAGCGCTTCTGGTGGCCCAACATGACATCCAACGTCAGAAGGTACGTGCAAGGGTGTAGGGAATGTGCCGTCTCCAAGAGTCCACGCCATCTTCCCTCCGGAAAACTCCAGCCTCTGCCCGTTCCCACTCGTCCCTGGTCACACCTAGGAGTGGATTTCATCACCGACCTTCCTGTCTCCGAAGGATGCACATGTGTGCTTGTAATCGTCGACCGCTTTTCCAAGTCCTGCCGTTTAATTCCCCTGCCTGGACTCCCCACTGCCATGGAAACGGCAGAACTATTATTCAATCATGTATTTCGCTACTTTGGTTTACCTGAAGACATTGTATCAGACCGTGGATCCCAATTCACCTCCCGAGTCTGGAAGGCCTTTTTCAAACTCCTAGGTGTGACCATAAGTCTCTCCTCCGGATACCATCCACAGACGAACGGGCAGACGGAGAGGAAGATACAGGAGATCGGCCGTTTCCTGCGTACCTTCTGTCACGGCCACCAGGACTCCTGGAACCAGTTCCTGGGCTGGGCCGAGTACGCCCAGAATTCCCTTCGTCAACCCACTACAGGCCTAACACCCTTCCAATGCGTGCTCGGCTATCAGCCCCCGCTGTTCCCTTGGGATGGGGAACCATCGGACGTCCCGGCGGTGGATTACTGGTTCCGGGAGAGCGAGAGGGTCTGGGACTCAGCACATCTGCAACTCCAGCGAGCCCTACGCAGGCGCAGGTTGACAGCCGACCTTCGACGCTCCCACGCACCCAACTTCCAACCAGGGCAGAAGGTTTGGCTGTCAACCCGGGACATCAAGCTGCGCCTACCCTGTAAGAAGCTGAGTCCTAGATTCGTTGGCCCCTTCACCATCATCCGGCAAGTCAACCCCGTCACCTATCACCTGCAACTCCCTCCTGAGTATCGTATTCACCCAGTCTTCCATGTGTCACTCCTGAAGCCTCACCATCCCTCTGTTCTTCCCTCCACAGAGCCTGGCGACCCCGAAGATCCCCCTCCTCCACTCATCGTTGAAGACGGAGTGGCCTACCAGGTGAAAGATATCCTGGACTCCCGACGTCGTGGTGGTTCCCTTGAATACCTGGTCGACTGGGAAGGCTATGGCCCCGAAGAACGCTCATGGGTCCCGAGGAATGATATCCTAGATCCCAGCCTCCTTGACGACTTCCACGCCAGACACCCCAGCAAGCCAGGCCCCCGAGGCAGAGGTCGACCACCACGACGTCGGGGTCCGCGGTCCTCAGGAGCGGACCGTGGAGGGGGGGGTAATGTCACAGACACGCCAGGCTCTACACTCACCCAATCACATCGCACTCCCTCTCCTGAGTATTAACAAGCCACACCTGACGCTCATTCACGATCATCACCACAGCCACATATAAGTCACGCCAGTTCACTCAGTCACTGTCCGGTCTCGTTAACACATGCTAGTGTTTACTTACCTCCAGGACTCCCTACTCGACTACTTACCCTTCTCCAGCGTCTCCAGTGATTCCCAGTGTCTCCTCGTCTCCTGTGCTTCTCCTGTGTGTTCGTCTGCTCCTCGTCTCCCGGTATCCACGCTCCCTAGAGAACACAGACAAGTATCAGTATCCAGTTCATCGGCTCATCGACCCATTCATCTGACATCACTCACCTGCACTCTTCTCACGCTCTGCTTACCTGAAAATAAACCTGTTAAACCTTACCTGTGTCTCCGCTCCCTTCTGTCTGTAACACATGCACACCTGCACCTCATCAGGATACTCATCAAGCTGGCTTTATAAGCACACACCTCACCTCACTCCAGTGTCTGGTCTCGTTTACACGTAAAGGACTCGTTCCCTGTTTCTCCTATGTATTCTCCAAGCAAGTTTCTCCAGTGTTTTTCCAGTGTTTCTCCAGTGTGTTCTCCAGCATTTACTCCAGTTCTCTACTCCAGCGTCTGTCTCCTCCCAAGTCTTCATCTTGTGCATCTTACTTACCTGAGATACTGAGGTGTGTGCTATATTCTGTTCACCATCCATCTCATCCAAGATCTCCTAGACCTGTAAGACAATAGGGATGGGTGATATGGCCTAAAAAATTTATCACGATATTTTCAGGTATTTATTGCGATAACCAATGATGATAATATATATATATATATATATATACTGTGCTGAAAAACATCACACAACAACAACTACACAATAATAATCAATTACAAGTTTAAAATGTAAACACAGATTCTGTATTTATTTATACTCTCATGGTGCAAACAGTGGCAAAAATAGTGCAAACAACAAAAGTAACAATCACCAACCATGTCTTCAGTTGTGTTTCAAAATTACAACAGAGTACAACTGCAAATAAATCCTGATAAAGTGGCAAACATGTTAAAGTAACCTGATAAAGAAGTTCAATGTGAAACAGTCAATACCACACTCTTAGAATGTAAATCCATATGTGGACATGCTACCACCAGTTAGGTAGTTAAATTTTCAACACTCTTGTCCCATGGAACAAATTGTAAAAATAGTGTAAACACTGTATCAAAAAGTAACGATCCCAACTATGTCTTTGGATAGTTTACAAAATACAGCTGTGACACAGCTCTCCGTGTACGCGCTTCGGATGAGTACACACAAATCTCCTCACAGCGCGCGCAATTTCTCTTTTGCAACTTACGGTTGAATGTTTAAATTGGCAAGGTCTAAATGAGTTTAGTTTAAACACAGATAGCAACGTGAGATATTCAGGTCTCACCTGCGCTTGCGCGCTATTAACACCCGGGTGATTGCGGCATAAATGACTGGTCATAGAGCATACGGCTCTTGCATTGAACATTTGTTTATAGTGATTACGGTAGTTTGCTCCGCATCTGATTTTCTATAACCAAACCAGTTCCAAATTGTGGAGGTAGCTCCTCGCTTAACAACAAGCTCCTCCTCAGCCTCACGTCCACCTTCCGCCATGCTTGTTTTCACTCCGCACGTGAACAGTGAATCGGTCGCACACGAAACTATGTCATCAACTAGACTTATCGTTATTATCGCGAGGAGACAAATTTTTATCATGAGGTTAATTTTCAACGGTATATCGCAAAAGATAAGATATCGCTCACCCCTATAAGACAAAGACTGATATCATCATCTGCATCCTGCTAAAGTATCCTTGCTCAGTTTACTCACCTGATATTTTGCTCCAACTCCACTGCTGTCAATAAACTTCCTGTCATCCGATCTCTCTGTGCTCTGAGTATACTTCTGTAACACACGCTGTGACTGCTTGTGTTTCATGACAGGTGGCAACCAGCATTAAGGTGCAATACTGACACCTACTGTACCTTGGAATGTACCTTAGGTCTCTCCAGAGATGCTCAATTGGATTTAAGTCAGGGCTCTGGCTGGACCATTCAAGAACAGTCACGGAGTTGTTGTTTTGAAGCCACTCCTTCGTTATTTTAGCTGTGTGCTTAGGGTCATTGTCTTGTTGGAAGGTAAACCTTCGGCCCAGTCTGAGGTCCTGAGCACTCTGGAGAAGGTTTTCGTCCAGGATATCCCTGTACTTGGCCGCATTCATCTTTTCCTCGATTGCAACCAGTCGTCCTGTCCCTGCAGCTGAAAATCACCCCCACAGCATGATGCTGCCACCACCATGCTTCACTGTTGGGACTGTATTGGACAGGTGATGAGCAGTGCCTGGTTTTCTCCACACATACCGCTTAGAATTAAGGCCAAAAAGTTCTATCTTGGTCTCATCAGACCAGAGAATCTTATTTCTCACCATCTTAGCAATCTCCATGCGGGCTTTCATGTGTCTTGCACTGAGGAGAGGCTTCTGTCGGGCCACTCTGCCATAAAGCCCCGACTGGTGGAGGGCTGCAGTGATGGTTGACTTTCTACAACTTTCTCCCATCTCCTGACTGCATCTCTGGAGCTCAGCCACAGTGATCTTTGGGTTCTTCTTTACCTCTCTCACCAAGGCTCTTCTCCCCCGATAGCTCAGTTTGGCCGGACGGCCAGCTCTAGGAAGGGTTCTGGTCATCCCAAACGTCTTCCATTTAAGGATTATGGAGGCCACTGTGCTCTTAGGAACCTTAAGTGCAGCAGAATTTTTTTTGTAACCTTGGCCAAATCTGTGCCTTGCCACAATTCTGTCTCTGAGCTCTTCAGGCAGTTCCTTTGACCTCATGATTCTCATTTGCTCTGACATGCACTGTGAGCTGTAAGGTCTTATATAGACAGGTGTGTGGCTTTCCTAATCAAGTCCAATCAGTATAATCAAACACAGCTGGACTCAAATGAAGGTGTAGAACCATCTCAAGGATGATCAGAAGAAATGGACAGCACCTGAGTTAAATATATGAGTGTCACAGCAAAGGGTCTGAATACTTAAGACCATGTGATATTTCAGTTTTTCTTTTTTAATAAATCTGCAAAAATGTCAACAATTCTGTGTTTTTCTGTCAATATGGGGTGCTGTGTGTACATTAATGAGGAAAAAAAATGAACTTAAATGATTTTAGCAAATGGCTGCAATATAACAAAGAGTGAAAAATTTAAGGGGGTCTGAATACTTTCCGTACCCACTGTATTACGTTTATCTGCAATAATGGTGTATTGGAACACCCCAATATATATATATATATATATATATATGTCAGAATGTGGATTGAAATCATTCAAAAGTTTTCATCCAGCTCCCTCTGCTTGAAGATCAGGATACTTCATGCTAGCATTGGGTGGGAGTAAGAGTTGTAGTCTGTAAAGTACAGCTGCCAAACAGCCAGTAATGGATGAAGGCTATTCGGCAGCTCTAGTAGATACCTCTACTGTTATCCAGCAAGCACAAAGAGTGACTGTCTAATGAATTGTTTTTTCTCAATTATTAGTTAAAAGGTAATATCCATGCTTTTCCAAATAAGGTAATTGACTTTAGGCACAGTTTATATTGTTTTTAAACTACTTGACTGAATTCAGTAAAGGACTTAAAGATACGGAAGAAGCACATGAGTTTGAGAAAACTGAGCTCCGTCTTCAACTGAGTGAACTGCACAGGTCACTGTAACAGTGATGTGTATTTACCAAACTAACATCATATGAACTGTTTCTGTCTCTCTCTGTCTGTGTGTGTGTGTGTGTGTGTGTGTAGGTTGTCTGGCTGTATGGTGACAGAGGAAGGCTGTCGTTACGTGTCTTCAGCTATGAGTTCAAACCTGAACTCATACCTGAGAGAGCTGGATTTGAGCTACAATCACCCAGGAGAATCAGGAGTCAAGCTACTCTCTGATAGACTAGACAAAATCAAGTATGTTGAGCAGGAAGAGTCACACTGCTGTGTTTGTGTTTGTCTCTGTGTATTGACTGTATCAGATGTGCAGAATGTGAATGTGACGCTGTGTGTGTTTTATAGTGTGGATCATGGAGGAGAGTTCAGGATTACAGCAGGACTACACAAATGTATGTTTTCACACACACACACACACACACACACACACACACACACACACAGGCGGATTTAGTGATTTGGGGGCCCCAGGCAAAATACAGGAATGGGGCCATATACAATTGTACACATTTACTATCTTGAGGTTCCTGTCACTGTCATGATGCTTGCTGCTGCACGACCGTGTCCCATAGTTGTGTCAAATTCTTTTTCCGATTTTTCATGTACATGTTATAAATAATGGCTTTCTTTCATGTTGTAGACTCCTTGTTCACATGTAAACAGGTTATAACTGCATTAGTGTATACTTTGGGGTTTAAAAGTTTAAATTACTTTTAAAATTTCACAAGTTCGCCTGCCCATTCAGTCTGAATGGTTAATGGTAAAACAAACTTGGCTTGCTGTCCTCGAAGGAGGCTCGAACCCGAGGCTCGGGTTGAGCTCCGAGTTAAACCCCCCTATAACAGTACTGCGTAGAGGGAGAATAAGAGAAGTAGAGGAGGAGGAGGGATGCTGGAAGAACTGTCGCTAGGATGACGCAGTGACTGCTGCTTATATACGCTCGTAATGATGATTGACAGGATTGAATGTTTAGGCTTCTCCTGAACCTATGTTTGGAACTACATTACAAATTTAAATTAAACTGAAGGAAATTATACATTTACATGCTTAACCTTTTGAGCAGTACAGTCCCACAAATGGGACTTAGAATGTTCAGGGATGTGACATAACTGCCAGATTCAAACTGTGCTTTCGCACTTTGGCTTGCGCTGAGCCAGAGACGGACATGCTCAGCGATTGTCATTTATCACAACTAAGCAGTGTTCTTAACCACATAATGTTTATTTTAGGTTTCAGACATTTAAATACACATAAGCACTAGTAAAACAACACATTTAGAGTTTGTAAAATACACACTGATGTCTATGGAAGCAGCAATAATAATCCATTCAAATATAATTTGCCAACATATTTTATTCACATCAGACACACATAGTGGGCATAAGTAACTATAAAGTTTACTCTATTCTTCTCCCAATGTACCAGCTACTTACATGTATTTCAGGAGAAACTGATGAATTCACGTGCTGTAAATCCGACTGACAGGACTCTCTGAACTGCGGTGCAAACTAAAATGGCAGCGCCCATCTCGCTTTATAGATCAATATGAAGATCATTTAGGTTTTCCAAGGTTTTTAAACAACAAAACACACTCACTTACATGTGTTTGAGAATCAGAATATCAGATAGTTGATGACATGGTAAGCAAGTTTTGTGAATATTTTGAATAAAAAAGGAAAAAAAAATACATCTTTCATACAGTGTTATTGTGGTTGCTGTTTGTCACATGTCGTGTCACCACGAAAACAATAAGGGGAAATGTTCTAAAATAATGGTCGCCTTAAAAAAAACTCACTCTAGGGGGTCAAACAGGAGTCTGGTTCGTTGACAGGAACTACTGGTAAGCATTGCCTTTTAACAGTGAGGTTGAAGCAAAGTGTCCAGATCTACCACAGTAAAGGCAAAGGCCTTTAGTGATGCGGAGCTGCCTCTCCTCAGCCGTGAGTCAGGTTCGGCCAACTTGCATGGTATCAGGCTCCGGCAAGGACTCAGGACAGGGGGTGAGAGATGGAACTTGAGTGCCCCCTGGTGCCCAAGCCAATCTGGCAGTCCAGTTACGACGGCATAGTGCCACTTGATTATCCACCCTTGTAGCCAAGTCCACCAGGTCATCAAACAGTGTAGGAAGCTCATGGGCAGATGCTTCATCCTGGATTTCATCAGCAAGTCCATGAAGGAACTGATCCCATTGAGCCACTGCATTGTAGCTACATGAGGCCACCAGGGTTTGAAATTTGATAGAATAGTCAGAAACAGAGCGATCTCCTTGGTGGAGTGAAATCAAATTTCTTGCTGACTCCTGCCTATGCACTGATCAACCAAACACTTATCTCGGCCTCAAAATCCTTTGAACAAAACAGAAATTTGGCTTGCTATACTGTGGTTCCCCATTCACAAGCCCAACCAGTCAGCAGTGTTATAACATAGGCTACCTTTGACTCCTCAGAGGTAAATGTGACTGATTGGAGAGCGAACACCACTGAGCACTGAGTCAAAAAGGCTCAATAGACAGAAGGATCTCCATCATAGCAAGGAGGAGGATTCAACCGGGGTTCTGGAGCACTTTGGGTAGAAAAGGAAGAGGTAACAGTAGTGGCCTGGGTTGAAATCTTTTCAGAGCAAAGCTGCTGAACTGGGCTGTGAGGTCAGCTATCTGAGATGCCATCATCTCGAGGGCTTGATTGGATGAGGAAAGCTGACTTTCATGGCAACCCAGAAGAACCCCCTGCTGTGCAAGAGCCGATCTCACTGAATCTTCACCTGCTGGGTCTATAATTGGCAGATTGTTCTGTCAGGACCAATAACAGAGAGAGAACCCAATTTCTGGTGAATAATAAAGTTTTATTTGCAAAAGCAAATTCAGCATAATCCGGCCCAAGAGGGTCAGAACAAAAAAAAACAATCCTTAGCCAAAAAAAAAAAAAAACAGATGCTAAATAGCAGGAAAAAAATCAAGCAGGCAAAAGACCCAGAAGGGGCAGGCTGGTACTGATGTCAGGGCAGACAAGGGTCTTTGCCAGTAAGGCAGGCAGAACCAGTGAATAGACAGATTGGAGGGCAGGTTGCTCACAGACCACACAGAGACAAACTTTGACCACTGGAGAATCCAGGAAACAGGCATGCGTGCTAGCTTGACAGTCCAAGGCAGGAGAAAAGAAGAGATCCAACAGGCCAAGCTAACAAAACCAGGTCAGAAGAGAACCTCGGGATTCCAGGCAGTCCAAATCAGACAGAATAAAGGCGGGTGCACACTGTACGATTTTGGCCGCGATTTGGTTGTCTGAGACAAAATTTGCAAATTATCAAAATTAATGGTAGAGATTTCTTTGTTAGCCACCATTTCAGTCCCGCATGTAATGCAGCTCACTGTCACTGAATGTGTGTGGGTTGATGATGTAAAACTCTAGACAAGTTTTGACTGTCATACAGTCTGACATAAATGACAGCTGAGATCCCACAGTGTGACATGAGGATCATGAACGTACAGTCTGACAAGCAACAATCGTAAAGGACTATTATAAATCGCACAGTGTGCACCCGGATTAAGCCAGGCAGGTGTAGACAAAAAAGGAATGCAGGAAATGCAGTGAATCCGGGAGCCAAAAGAAAGAAACAAAACAAAACAAAAAAAACAAAACAAAACAAAATAAAAACAAGACTGGACACCTAACAAAAACACTAACTGGATGTTGTCAGCTTAAACAATCTAGCATAGAACAGCACACACAAGGGAAATAAATAGAGCAACAAATTAAAAGGGTAATAAGAGACAATAGGTGAATCAAATTAACTAATGAAAAGGAAACAAGGGGGTGGGGCAAAGACATGACAAACGAAAGAGCACATGGCAAAACATAACAAACAGAAGCCATGTGCTAAAAGCACATGGCAACCACAAAACACAAACAGAAAAGACAAAACCGGGCTGATCAGTCCTGACAGACAGCTTGAATGTAACTTAACTACCTTAACTTATGAGTAGCTTGCAAAGCTACAGTTTCAGAGTAGCTTGCCTAACATTGTTAAAAACATCACTTAGTAAGGTTTATTAGCTGTTTTCCTCATGGGGACCAAAACATGTTGTCACAAGGACAAGGATTTCAGATTTTGCATCTTGCTCTTTGCACATTTTGTCCCCACAACATAGGGCTTACCAGGACCATAGACACACATTTAGTGATTGTTGATTTTCTCTTTGTGTGTTCAGATGCCTGTGATCTCACACTGGATCCAAATACAGCAAACCCCTTTCTCATTCTGTCTGAGGAGAACAGAAAAGTGACACACGTGAGAGAGAAACAGCTGTATCCTGATCATCCAGAGAGATTTGATTATCATCTTCAGGTTCTGTGTACAGAGAGTCTGTCTGGACGCTGTTACTGGGAGGCTGAATGGAGTAGAGATGCTGATATATCAGTGACATATAAAGGAATCAGCAGGAAAGAAGACAGTGATGATTGTGAATTTGGATTAAATAAAAACTCCTGGAGTCTGTTCTGCTCTAATGACGCATTCACTGTCTGTCACAATGATATGTTTACTGACACATGTGTCCCTTCAGGCTTCTGTAAGAGAGTAGGAGTTTATGTGGACACGTCAGCCGGCACTCTGTCCTTTTATGGCATTTCTGACACACACACACTCACACACTTGCACACATTCACCTCCACATTCACTGAGTCACTCTATGCTGGATTTAGGTTGTTGTCTTATGACTCCTCAGTGTCTCTGTGTCAAATTAAAAATCCTGTGAGCAACAAAAGAGACATCACAAACCCACCCAACTGAAAGAAATACTTTCACTTTATATATTGTAGTGCTGCCAGTTACTCAGCATATATTGCGCCTGGATGAGCTCTGACTGGGTGTGTGTGTCCATTTATTTGCACAGACTGTGTAATTATGTGAAATTGATTTGGTGTGGGGTTTTTTTTAGTTAAAGGTCCAGAATTGTATGCAATATCACAAGCTGTGTACGTATGTTCAGTGGCCAGATTGATGGCTGGCCCACCCAATCAAAGCTGCCAGAATATAGCCTATATTCTGGAAATAAAATGAAATGAGCAAAAAAAATCATATCTGTTGTATAAAGTGTATTATTACATTTAACATAATATGTTTTTATTTTGTGCTGTAAACTCAGTTTTCCAGAGTCACGCCAGCAGCTAGGCTATTTCTATATACACCGTGCATGACTCATCGCCCATGATTCGCGCTGATAATACAGTACCGGTTTGTTTCATTTTTAGAGTGATTATTTATTCTACAGTAACAACAACATAGTCTTGTGATGTGTGTAAACAATTTCTACAAAATTAGGTAATAAAAATTCAATTAAATTGAACTATAAGGTTCAGTGTGTCCTTCCCGCACATGATGGTGACACTCCAAACAATTATATCTTTGTGAAGAGCTCTGCTTTCAAAACAAGCTTTTCCAGTAAAAAGCTACATTTTTCCAACGATTAGTGGTGTAGCACAACAATATCTGTTTTTAATGTCACATTTATATACTGATGAGCAAGCGGAGGTAAACCACACTGTCAGCTCTATCTCGTATATAGCGCTAATAAGTCCGATTTATTCTGTTGAATCAGTTAGTCTTACGCTACTACTTCTTCTTTGGTGTTTATTAGTGGTTGGCAACCTGACTTATTGGTGCATTACCACCACCAACTGGACTGGAGTGCGGATCAGGCTATTTGCTTATATATGGGTAAAAAATAAAACATAAAAACCAAGTAAATAAGCAAACTACAAAAATAAAACAAAACAATCAAAAAGACTATATTCTTTTACTTAATTTACTTTCTTTAATAAATGTAATAATTTCACCATATATCTTACTAGCTGTTTTCCCTAATGGACCTGATAAACTTTCAGCTCAGCAAAGGGCGCTGTTTACCACAGAGGTGCTGAAAAGTGAGAATGCAACGCTCACAGTCTATCAAGGCAAAACAAAGAAAAACATCTGCAATCTCAGCACCGTCCACACAGCTGTTGCCAATACAAGTGGCCAAAAGGCTAAACCAGAGACAGTAACATACTACAACAGAACCAGGGTCGGAGTAGATGTGCTAGATGGTGAGGAAATATTCTGTGAAAGCACCCACACGTAGATGGCCAGTGGCTGTTTTATAATATCCTTGACCTGGCTGCGATAAATATCACGGAGGAACTTCATAATGCAATTGAACTTTGCTCTGGCCACATGAGAGCAAAAAACACACAGCTGATGGTGCGAGAGCCAGGACCCAGGCAGGACCAGCAGCAGATGGAGAGGAGAAGGCAGTGCCAAGTGCAGAGAAACTGCAAGAAAAATAAACAAAGGACGCTTGTGACAAATGTCACAAAGTAGTGTGTGGAAGCTGCACCTGGAAGGTAGAGATTACCTGTGTTGACTGCGAGTAATATGTCCACAAGCGTCAGTGAATGATGCGCGGTGTTTGCCCCCAAAACACCCAGACGCCTTGTTCTATTGAGCCCACTTAGAGGAGAATACTTTCATTATAATTTTACTGCATGGTATTTTGCTCACTATAAAACAAATAGTTCTTTCTAAATCAGTTTGTTTCCCCCAGTTTAGTGAATTTTCATATTCTTTATTTTAACTTTATTTAATCTATATTTTAACTGTTTTGGCCATTTTGTTTTAGGCCTATATGTTTATACATGTCTATAAAGGTTTTTACTCTGCATTGAAATGCATATTGGTGATGTTTTTATTAGTTATAATATCCTAAGATTTATTTTTATTTTTACAAAGAAATTAACAGAATATTGATGTACTTCAAATTTGTATCTGTAATTAGCTTTTCTGTTGTTGTCGATGATCTAATAAATGTTTACATTCATTTTCAATTTTGTGTCCTGATGTTTATTATTACCTATCCTAATATAACACATCCATTTATTCATGGATTTTGATACCAGTGGTGGCTGCATAGGATTGTTTCAGATTTATGTGATCCAAACATTTCCAATAACTCCAGAGCGTTGTAAAGTCCAAAAGTCCAAATGTATTGGAAAAGATAGATGTAATCAGTTCCGAAATTCACAACATGCTTTTATCTAGCGAAATATTCTGCTTCAATCCATATTTGTTGGCATTTAGACTTCCAAAAACAACATTTTCACTGCGGTGAAAAAATGTTGCTCTCCCGCTTGCCAGACGCAAAGCGAGGCACGCACCTTCGTGAGCCATCTAGTAGCTCTTACACAATTATATATATGGGGTGAATTCAGGGTGATTGGGGCACTTTTTGCCATTGAGATGACTTGAAAAAGAGTCCCAATCAACCTGAATTCACCATTTCAAAAAAGATCGTATTATGTAGGCCTATCTGCATCGCTTGAAGCTGGGTGCTCCATTTAATCCATAGTTTTTAATTTTAATCAAATCGAGGATTTTGTTTGAGGATTTTGACATTTTTTTAGAGTCATGACGTCATACAATATGACGACAGACTCCCAAAGCTTCATTCTAAAACTTCAATAGAAGGTTTGAATGTAAATATGACATGACAAAAATTACATTCGGTACAGTCTAGTATGAACGGTCAGAATGACCGCTATGGCCATTCTAGTAGTTATAGAATTCCAGTAGTTCTAGTGTTAAGCTGGGCTAGAGTCAAAAGATAGTAGGTAAAGTCTGATGTTACAAGTTTATGAAAATGCAGTGTACCAGTCCTGAATGCTTCAGAGTCTCTCTCTCTCTAATTCAAAGTCAGCTAAATGCTGTTATCTGAGCCTGTGTCATAAGTGATAACAAGCTATTTATAGTGAAGCACAGTGCTTCAGTTGAAAATCATAGACACAGATGTTAAAAGAAATGATTTCCATAAAGAATGTTAAATGTGTCAAAGAAAAACTCATTGAGTATAAAGAGGTCTTTAAAATAATAATACAGACCACAAATGATAGAAGGTGACATGTTTGACTAATTTATAAATGACCAGTAACTTTTCGTCTCATCCTAGTCACCACAATGTGAAGGGCCGATGGTTCCGGTTAAAGATAGAGCAGAACACATTACACTGAATGGACGGTTGTGATAAATTCACTGAGTATAATCTCAGCATCTGCTTTGAAGATGTCTGATGGATTTTAGTGATTAAATACTGCTGTAATTAACCTGTCTCTCTGTTTTAACACTATTAGGCAGTCTGATGGCTCTGGTGTCTCTTGAATGCACCTTCCCTAAGCTCCAGAAAACACCTGATTCTGTTAAAGAAAACTGTCAAAGAATTTGCAATGGGAAAAAGCGGTTACCAGTGTGCATGAGGTGATTTCTCAATGACAGGGGGTTACCACCACTGGGCTTCTACCCTGTGTTGTGAACAACAGTTAAGATGGCATTCCAGGGACCAGTTTACGACAGGGCCCCTCTCTAACTGCTGGTGTGTAAGAAGATGTGCCACACTGTGATTGGATCATTGGTGAATGAACATAAACAAATGTTCAGCAACATCAGATAAGATGTTAGGACAACTACCAGACACCTCTTCCAGAGCAGGAAGGGGAACCTTCTGCACCCACCAAAACCAAGGAGAGGACTTCTCATTGGATGACACATTGACTCTAACCACCAAACTCATTCCTAAGATTTAGGCAAGGACTGCCATAAAAATTCCTTCAGGACCCCCTGGATGGAGCAGCAGTGACTGAAATAAAGAGGCCACAGAGATCTATCTAAATCCATTCATACCTATGTTTGGAGGCCTTAATTTGATCGAAAAACTGCATCACATCCACTCCATCTTCATGCAAAGCACAGTTTATATTAATGGTTACTGACTGTTAAAACAACAGGTCATGGGATAGTCCTGTTAACAGATAAACAAATGCATGGACGATGATTTAACCATTTCATATTGTGTTTGGTGTCTATCTGTTTCCTATGATGCCCTTAATAATTTGAAAGAGGTTTGGTAAAGAAATAATGCATGGGTAACATGTTAAAGACACTGTTTTAACACTGTACCTTATGCTATGCAAATGAGTTCCACACTAGGGTGAGCAACACCGGGGTTGCTTCAGATAACAGTGGCCAATCACACTCCAGGATCGGCAAGGCGCCACATTTCAATCTCCTCCTCATTAGAAAGGGATAAATATGTCCCCCGGGTAGACACACCCTTGTTCTGCGTTTCCAGCTCGACGGGGAAGGAGACATTAACAGACACCCCACGTCCTAAATTTCTGACCTGACGAGGAAAGAGACTACAAGACGGTTAAGGTGAAGCTTTCATGAGCAAAACCTTTTACATTGCTTTCAGCTGCACTCTAGCTGCAAAAAGGGCCCCAGCTTTGAGGGACTTCATCTGACCCTCACGGCTCCTACAGCAGAGCAGCCCAGTCCGTAAAGGACCTCTGCATTGGCAGACATTGCCTGTACCACACGGCTCCTTAGCGACGCAGCCAGCCTGCAAAGGAACCTGTGAAGATTCATCTGACCCAGCTGCCCAGTCCATCCTAAAGGACCCTCTTGGCACAACCGAAGTTCAGCATCCTCCAGCCCAGGGTGGCATGACTACTGGATCGCAACTCCGCGCCCTCCCACTGCACGCAGCCTGCATCATCAGTGGAAGACGTCTCTGCTACCGGATTGATCACCGACTGTGTGGAACGTAAATATAAACTTACCAAACCTCTTTCTAGAGACCTTGGCATTAGTTTATACATGCAGCATATGTTTTTCTAACCTGTTTAGATAACAGTTACTTGAGGTCAGCTTGTTACAAATAATAGGGATATTATTTGTTGAATGATAAATAAGCAATTATTTATCACCATTTTACCAGAGCCATTAGGTGGCTTCCATAAGAAGCATTCCCATACAGTTCTCTTCCATTCTACATTCAGTTCAACAGCATTGCATTTATCCATTCTGTGTTCACTTCATTTATTTGTTTCTTTGATTTAATTCAGTATTCTCCTTTGATCATTATTTTACTATCTTTTAGAAGTGCATATTCATTATTTCATTATTAATCGTTGTGGTATTTACTCTTGCATGTCTATTGTTAATTAATTTCATTGATTTTTATTATAACTGTGTCTTCCTTGTGTTGATGATCAAAAACTCTACTAGTTGACCAGACTCTCACAAATCCTTCAGATAAATCAGTTGACCAACTCCCTCCAGTTTATATTAATTCTGAATTATTGAACAGCTCTTTTGGAGTGTTCTTAAATTGTTAAGATAGTATTCTTAACTGGTGCCCCGTATTACAAAAGGGGGGAGGGGTCATCTGATACACTCATAACCACACCTTAAAGTGGCACGTGATCAAAAATCACTACGTCACTGGTGAATGGAGTAAAAATCACTACACCTGAAGGGAGGTGTTTTAAGTGAGATGAGTATGAGAGTGGAGTGGATGTCTGTGAGGCCAGCAGCATCATAAACGAGGGATGCGCTGTGAGAAGTTGCAGCACTCTGCCCCAAAAATGTTCCTCCGTACCACTCACCAGAAACCGTATTCATTGAATGGCTTGTTTTTCATTGTGACAAGTGTTACGGAATTGTGTAATTCAGTATATTGTTTATTTTGTTTGTTTCCTGTTATTTCTGTCTATGTGTTCTTTTGCTTTGCTTGTGTTAAGCAGGATATCACGTAGCCTAATCGGTTGCGGGATGGCTCCACCTCTCTCTGCCGGGATTGGCTTAGGACGATTGGATAAGGGTTTAAAACCATCTCTTCCGCTTTCTGCAGTTGAGCTGTGCGACTTTGGGCCGGTCGCACTTCTCCTGTCTCCTCTCCAGCCGCCAGACCCCATTACATATTGTGTATTTTATTTTTTTTGGACTCTGTTATATATTTTCTTTTCTTTACAGTGATGGTGCTCGGTAGGGTTGACCTGCCCTTTTCTTTTGAAATTAAGTTCGTTCTGTTTTGTTAGTGTAGTAAGGGTAATTTGTTGTATTTTGTTTTGATAATCTGAGGGAAGTTATTTTGGATATTTTTTGTTTATTATTTGTTTTGTTTGTTATTTTGGGCCTTGGGTCTTCCTGAAGTTTATGCACCTACTGGTTTATGTTATCCTGGAAATTCTCAAATGTTACTCATTTTCTTTTATCTTAATAAAACGTTAGTTGTTTTTTTTTGAACCCTGAATCTAGTGGTTTTGATTTATTTATCTATTTATTTTTTTCCTTTGGTCTGACGACTGGGCGGGGGAGGCATTTTTCTTTCTTTTCTTAATTTATTGCGATTTAACCTAGACGGATCGTAATACAAGTCCACAACTTGTTGCAACTATGCCAGTGTACAACACCCTGAGGAAAAGGAGATTTCTGATAAAAAGCTGAGTTTTCAAGAGCCAGCTGAGAACATGAGGTGATTGTCCTTAAGTCCTGGGGAGACCATAGAGAAATGTATTAACATGATGTTGGTTGCCCTATTGGCAAGAACTGTATAAAAGTTTCGGATTCAGCATTATGATGAATTCCTGAATCCGTGAGGTTGTGTTGATTTTTTTATACTAATATGTCTCTATCATAGTTTTTACTCCTGCAGGTCATTAGACATGGCATAGGATAATTCCAACCCAGCCTCATTAGAAAAACGTACCTGTGGGAACGTTTTCGTGAGTCGCAAAATGCGTACCAATACGTACATATCACTGCAGTTGAAATGTCCACTGAGTGGCGCTAAAAGCATGTTCATTTTTTTTTTTTTTTTTTTTTTTTGCCGGAACAGATAAACGTGAATATGTTACGTTTTTATGACGTTGGTTTTTATACGAATCACAGCAGTTCTGATTTGAAATTTGCACTCCATTGCGTTTTAAAATAACGTACCACCAACACTACACCTAAACCTACCCGATAGTGTTAACAAAAGCAAATGTGACATAAAAAGCACCCGTAATCGTGCCATGTTAGCTTGTTTAGATCGCTCTTTGAGCTCTTTTACCATGACTCGCCTTTTGCGGGATTCGTACGCAGGGCTTCCTCGTCTTAAGTACAACTCCGTATCAGCTGAGCTACCGAGCAAACGTGTTAAATCACAAAAGCGAAACATATGGAGCTGGTTAAGCGATGCAAAGTCCAAAATATATTCATTTACAAATTGTGCACTCTGGTAAAAAAAAAAAAGGCGTTTTGAAGTCATAACATAATATTGTGCAAGGAGACGTGAAAACGAGTCTTTATTAATCCATAATCTGACCCCGTAATCGTAACTGTGTATGAAAACGATTAAAAGTGCTTGCCGTTTTACTGCCTCTAGCGTTCATTTCTGTTGGAAAATGCAGTGATATGTACGTATTGGTACGTATTTTGGCGACTCGCGAAAACGTTCCAACAGGTATGTCTTTCCTATGAGACCAGGTTGAATTTTGGCCTTGACCTCGTGCAGTCGTGAATGTGAATGGTTCGCAGGCAGTCGGGTACTGCAGGACACGCTGTGTCCATGCCTCATTTTGTTGTTCCATCAGCTTCTTGTAAAGCTGAGTCACACTGTTGCCCAGTGTCCTCTCCTTCGTCATCTTCAACACCCAGTTGTCACATGAGTATCTAAGAAAACAACAGTATAATCATAAAAATGCTTTGGTTGGTAAAAAAAAACAAAAAAAAAACAATAAAAGCACCTAATAATGAATGATTGTCATTATGAACTACCTGTATGTTGGCAAAGCTGGAAACTGATTGTGTTGGCCCAAATCCAGCTGTCCTAAGATGTCCCTGGACCAGGCGGGATACTACTTTTTGCAGCGTTTGCACTCCAGATACTCCTTGGCAAGGTCATACCACCTGTTGATGTCCAAGACCTTGCACATGGTACGATAAAGTCCTGCCGCTGTGCTTACCACAGTCTGGGCGAACACAGACAAGAGGAAATCAGAATCAGAATCGGAATGAGCTTTATTTGCCAGGTGTGCACAAACACACAAGGAATTTGTTGTGGTTTTCTACAGGAGCTCTTGGTACACACATACATATGACATGAGAACAGAAAGAACATTTCAATAAGTAAACTAAGAAAATAATAATAAATAAGTAAAATAAAATAAATAATAATACTATTATAACCACATTTACATATATTATTAATAACCACATCTTCAGTGGCATTCATAAGAAAAGGGGCCAGCAGAACAAGAGGTCGGGTGAGGTGGGGGGCTGAGGAGGATGACTGTTGCATTTGATAGTAATATATCTGTGACGAGCAGGGCGGGCGAGAGCTGTGAGGGAACGGCGCGAGGCTGGTGCACGTTGCACCGGTCTCGAGTCTCATTACTTTTGTTTTGTATTTGTTTATTTTGTATATTAAAGTTGTGTTTACTGTCCGCCGGTTCCCGCCTCCTCCTTCCCGTATCTACGAACTACGTTACATTGGTGCCGAAACCCAGGAGGAAGGAGGGACATGCTGTCGGAGAGCCCTCGCTGCTGAGGGGGATCGCGGTGCTGAGGAGGTCGGGCAGCGCGGGAGTGTGAAGACCATGAGTGGCTGCCCGGTGGTGCTGGAGCGAGTATACATCGGGTGGGACGGAGAGCTCGCTGCCGTGCTCCTGGGTCAAGGTGGGGTGGCTGCCATCCAAGAGGGAGCGGAGGAGTCGCCGCCGAGCATCCAGTACCATCGCATGGCACCGCGAGGAAGAGCCTCTCGGCTGGCTGAGGACCGAGCGGCAGTGTGTCAGGGAACCGGACCAAGAATTTTTTTTTTCCCTTTTTCCTCTCTTCCCTCTCTCGTCTGTCGCTCCCTGTGCTTCCGTCTCCTTTTCTCTCGTCTCGTCTGTCCTTACCCCCAGGTGCTGCGGCCGCCGAGACTGGCCCCCAGGGGGAGCAGAGCGCAGTCTCGGGAGTACCCCCCGGCCTGCGAGGGGCAATGGGGGTATGTGACGAGCAGGGCGGGCGAGAGCCGTGAGGGAACAGAAGTGCCTGGAGCACAAATGTTAAAACGGACACAAACATATGTAAGATGGTGCTTACTTACCAGTAGCAAAAAGCTGCCTTCGGGCCAAACATTTGGCTGGGGGTTCTGCTGCTGGAGGAGGTAAAGTGGACTGCATTAATGGATCTGGAGACAGCAAATGAATAAATTTGCCATAACGATAAATAAATACATGTAGAACTGCTGTAGGGAAGATTCAATATTCACACTCCTACTCACAGGGTTTAACTGGTGACATGAGTTTTCTCGCCAGCTGTGAAGGAGACAAATGTTTGCCACGCACCAACAGCGATTTCACAGTAGCGGTCTGCTGTACACCAGTTCAGATGGCTGCAGGTGAAGGTGCAGAGGTACTGGAGGCTGTGGGTGGACGTGCAGGCTGACGTACACTGGTGCCCACAGCAGAAGCCTGTCTTTTCAGGACATACCTCTTGAAAATGGTGTTGGGCCTAGCATCTGCCTTAATGAGGTACCTGATTAGGGCTTCGGCCTCCTTGCTCTGGTCCTCATAAACATCCTTCGTGGACCGGCCCTGCAAGTCACCAAACTCCACCATCAAGCAGCCCTGGTCTCCAGTTGCCCGGGCTTCTGCTTGCATTTCCTGCTTCCTCTTATACTTCTCTGCTTCTTCTGCCATCTCTTTAATATGAGAAGTGTACTGTAGGAACAGTTGTTTATTTTCTGACAAAGGGGTTGTCTGCGCTTTCTCATTGGAAATGCTGAGCACCAAATACACTGCGTACCCCAGAGAGTTTTCCAGGAGCCATCTGAATCTCTGGCCCTGGTACTTCCCAAACTGAAGTTTGCAGTGAGCCAGTACTAAAAACTGGTCACTGAGGTCTCCACCGTTTGTGCTGACAAAAGTACTGGCCTCTGCCAGCACCTCCTCCTTTAGTTTGGCCCCACCAGACTCCACATTTTCAAGGCGCTTCGCCTCCGCCGATGGCGCCATGAGGAGTCAAAAGTAAGCCACAATAAAACCTTTGCAGCTGATTTTTGTGCACTCAGCAGAGGAACTAAAACGCTCTTTGTTTGGACCCGGCACAGAAAAGAACACGTGAACTTTTTTTATTGACCTGACCTACCCAAGTTCTCCGTTAAAAACAAACAAGCTCTACCACATAATAACACATTTTATTCAGCTACTTCATGTTTAATATTATGAGATGATTTGACAAGTGCATTTAACAGATGACACTTCCAACAAAAAAACATGTGCAGCTGGTTTGTAAAAGGAGTTTGTATGCACACTTTTGGCTGAGATTTCGTTGCATTTGCACCATTCTGAACAGCAGGCGTCACCAGCGTCTTGAAACGGCGAACCATTCTGCGAAGCCACTGAATCAAACCGCCACTCCGGCAAAGACGGACAACCTCCTTCTGCTCCGCGTTGGCAGAAGGCCCGACCACGGGGGACAAGCGCAAACGTGCTCACTCTGCTTTTAACGCTCTTGTGCGGCTCTGCCATAAGCAGAGCCCCCAAAAAAACAGAACACTCACAAACGCTCCCCTCCACGGAAATCTTTAGTAAAAGGCGAAAGATATATGCGATAATGAAGAGAAACTCGAGCTGTACCGCCGCCCTCTTGGGCCTGCGTGCTCCCTCTACTACACCGCTCTGCTCACCGAGGGTTAGTACCGACCTACCAAGCCCTCCGTTAAAATCAAGCTCTACGGTTTAATGACACCATTTAATCAGAGACTTCAGATTTAATGGTGTTGGATGATTTGTTAATGGCATTTAATACATTGCACTTTCAATAAAACCTTTGCAGCTGGTGTGTAAAAGGTGTTTTGGCTGAGTTTTGGTGGCATTTAAACCGTTTGGACCAGCAGCTGTGCCGATCGGGGCGACAGTCTGCCACCGCAGCTCCTCGTTAGTATAGTGGACAGTATCTCTGCCTGTCACGCGGAAGACCGGGGTTCGATTCCCCGACGGAGAGACCTCGACCTTTGCTGATACCCAAGGAATCACGCAAACTTTCTTTTTGCTCCAGCAAGGGCTCGCGGATGACCGCTTTAACGTCAGCTTGAGCCAAAAGCAATGCGTTGGCCGGGAATCGAACCCGGGTCAACTGCTTGGAAGGCAGCTATGCTCACCACTATACCACCAACGCAGGCGCTCGGGTGCCGGCTGATGCCGGCTTTTGTGCGGTCAGCGGAGGAACTAAAACGTTCTTTGTTTGGACCCGGCACAGAAAAGAACACGTGAACTTTTTTTATTGACCTGACCTACCCAAGCTCTCCGTTAAAAACAAACAAGCTCTACCACATAATAACACATTTTATTCAGCCACTTCATGTTTAATATTATGAGATATTCTGAACAGCAGGCGTCACCAGCGTCTTGAAACGGCGAACCATTCTGCGAAGCCACTGAATCAAACCGCCGCTCCGGCAAAGACGGACAACCTCCTTCCGCTCCGCGTTGGCAGAAGGCCTGACCACAGGGAACAAGCACAAACGTGCTCACTCTGCGTTTAACGCTCTTGTGCGGCTCTGCCATAAGCAGAGGCCCCAAAAACACAGAACACTCGCAAACGTTCCCCTCCACAGAAATCTTTAGTAAAAGGTGAAAGATTTATGCGATAATGAAGAGAAACTTGAGCTGTACCGCTGCCTCCTTGGGCCTGCGTGCTCCCTCTACTACACCGCTCTGCTCACCGAGGGTTAGTAGCGACCTACCAAGCGCTCCGTTAAAATCAAGCTCTACGGTTTAACGACACCGTTTAATCAGAGACTTCAGATTTAATGGTGTTGGATGATTTGTTAATGGCATTTAATACATTACACTTTCAATAAAACCTTTGCAGCTGGTGTGTAAAAGGTGTTTTGGCTGAGTTTTGGTGGCATTTAAACCATTTGGACCAGCAGCTGCACCGATCGGGGCAACGGCCTGCTACCACAGCTCCTCGTTAGTATAGTGGACAGTATCTCCGCCTGTCACGCGGAAGACCGGGGTTCGATTTCCCGACGGGGAGACTTCGAACTTTGCTGATACCCAAGGAATCATGCAAATTTCTTTTTTTTTTTTGCTCCAGCAAGGGCTCGCGGACAACTGTTTTAACGTCAGCTTGAGCCAAAAGCAATGCGTTGGCCGGGAATCGAACCCGGGTCAACTGCTTGGAAGGCAGCTATGCTATTCCTCATAGAAAATCAATAGACCCCCTAAAGCATGCTGTGGGTTTTGTGGGGGGTAATTGAGAATGAATGGGGGAAAGTCACGTGAGAGGAGGCAATGCCTCCCTTGCACTATGGGTGGATGAAATTAGTTATGACTGGATATGATTGGTTTGTGCTTGGTCTTGTTTATGTGCGTGTTCTGCATGTCATTCTTAATGGAGCCAATGGAGAGACTAATTAAAAAGTAAGTACACAGCTCAGCCTCTTAGATATAACTGCTTCATGTCATGTCAAAATCAAATTTGAAAAGACCTGAAAACATAATGACTGCGGGGGTTTTTAGTGCAATCAGCTTGGTGAAATTAAAGATACATCTTCATTTTTGTGACAGACAGTGTTTACCGAGCATAACTGATTATCCGAAACAAAAGTTGACTATTAAAAAGAACAGCTGAACATCAATACACAAATAAAATATATTGTTTAAATTGTTACTGCCTTTAGTTATTTTGGAATAAATGTAAAAATGCTTAAACACTAACTTGATGAGATTGACTTGGTTTTAATAAATAGAACATCCATTACATTGTTAATGTAAAAATACACAAAAGAATTGTATTTGGTTTCTTTTTTTGTTTTTTGATGTAATGTAAAGTAATGTTCATTTAATGAGGAAAATGGGACAACATTAAGAGTAATGCACATGAATTTACATTTGATTTATAAATAAATAAATAAAAAATGTGAGGACTTTGACTCCTCATTTCAGAACACCACTGCTCTGGGGGTGGGACATTCAGCAGCTCATTGTCTAATGCCCTTTTAAGGACTGAGGTGGCAAACAGACCTGCATCTGAAACTCTGCCCTGAGTGTCCACATTCACATAAATGAAATTACAGTTCACATCAACAGCAGCCATCAGCAGAACAGAAAATATGTATCTGTAATTTCTAAATTTGCTGCCACTGTGTGCAGGTGGCTGAATATAAATGTGCTTGCTGTCCAGGGATCCCAAGCAGTGAGCCATTTTTCTTCAAACCCTTTGGCAATCTCCAGCCACTCTGCCTCAGCACTGGGTGTCTGCAAAATAAATAAATAAATAAAAAACTATAAAATGGAAAATGATTGAAAAGAGTCTTTTGCAAAACACTTGCAATAATATCTAATTGTTTTACATAGAGTTTCAACTTTTTTAAAAATTTAAATGTACATATTTGCATGACAGGATAGATGTGAAAACATAGAAAATACAAACATATTAGACAACACAAAACTGTCAACATTTTTACATATTCAGTGTTAAGGTCTGTTTACACCAAGAATGATAACTATGAAGATAAATAAATATATTAGCTTACACTTTTAAATGCTCAAGCTCTTTGAAGCAGGATGGATTCTGATTGGCTGTCAATGTTTTTATTATTCATTAGCAGGGAAAAAACCCCTCTGAAAGTGATTCCAACAATATTGCTTATCTGTGCCATTATCATTATAGTTGCTGTGTGGAATCATGCTATTCTTTCATATTTAGAATGATTGTTAAAATTACATCTTTATCGTTATTATTATAGTCATCATTCTTGGTGTGAACAGACCTTTAGAAATGTGAAATATATACAAAACCATAATCAATGCATTTTTAAAATATATTTAGAATAAAAACCTATGTCTGTACATTTGTACTATTTTATAGATATTTAAGATCCCATATAGGCATAGTTAACTGAAAAATGAAAATTTGCTATTGGTAGGTTAATTACTATTCCTATGAACAGCCCCTACCTGTCAAGGATACACCAGGCTCCCCATTACACCCACACAGCACTCCTCTTGCCTCTCATTGTAATCACCGGCAGCTGTTCCTCATCACTGCAGCATTCAACACCAGTACAAAAACAAACACCTCACAGTCTCTCATTGACTACGTTTACATGGACAGCAGTAATCTAATTATTGACCTTATTCTGAATAAGACAATATTATGATTAAGGTGTTTACATGAGTTGCTTTTAGAATATTGCTTTCATGTTCCCGATCGATTAATGGCAAATGTAATTTTGTACATACAGAATTTCACGTATCACCACACAGTTCGTCTTTGTCATGGTACAATACAGTTTTGGGTGTTTCATTTTTAATTTTACGAAAGCTTCAAGTGCAGTTAATTATTTGTCATGCTGTACGTGTGCAAATAGATACGGAGCCCCGCATATGACATGCAAGAAAAAATAAATAAATCGTGCGCACGATTTATAAATCGAGGGAATGAATTAGTAAACTGTGCGCATGATTTAGCCTACAATTTAATTTTCCTGTCATGTTCGGGGCTCTGTAAATAGACGACGGCGGATACAAATTCTCCAGCAAGAGGCCTGCTCTGTACTTTCATTCGGCAAAATTTCATTCATGCCACTGCGACAAACTTGTCTGGATGAGAGGTGAGGTGAGAGGAATTTGATTTGTGGCTTCTTGCTTGAAGCTATGCTCTTTGCCATCAAACGGTTGACCACTGCCGTGTGTGTATTATGTGTCCTGTCTCAAAATGCGGCAAAACTCCCACATGACGTTAATAGTGTGATTAAGGTGTGTACATGTCTATAATTGTAGTGTCACCACTTGTCCTGTGGGTGGCACTAGTAGATTTGAAATGCATATGAGTGTACCAGGAGAGTGAGATGAGTTAGTCTGAGTAAAAAAGCATGTTCATAAGCGATCTCTGTGTTGCTTGCGTCTTTACAAAGACATAATATATTGGCGACGAGGATGCCGTGGAATTTAAATCAGCCTACACCATTTCTACAAAATGTGGGTGAGCCGCCGATGCCATTTAAGGCATGGATTCATGTTTTCGAGAATTATGTCTTGGCCATGAATGAAGAGCTATCAGAAGCCCGAAAACGCACTCTATTGATTCACTGCCTGGGGGCAGAAGGCCAGAGACTATTTTACACGCTCACGGTTGCAGATGATAAGTATGACACGGCATTGCAAGCTATTCGCACATTCTTCGAGCCAAAAGTGAATGTGGTAGCTGAACGGTACAGGTTTCGCCAGCGAGGACAACGGCATGGTGAAACTACGGATCAATATGTTGCGGCGCTAAAGGAGCTTGCGGCTACATGCGAATTCGGAGCCATGGAGGAGGAAATGATCCGGGATCAACTTGTTGAAAAAACAAATTCAAACCGCATACGGGAACGTTTACTCCTAGAGGTGGATCTTACTCTGAAAAAAGCTGTCACAATTGCCAGCCAAATAGAAACAGCAGTGGCGGAGGCAAATGTGATGTGCAAACCGACAGATGGCACAGTACAAGTTATTCAACAGTCACGTCATCAGCACAACAGACCTGGCCGCGAAACGGGGAAAAATGCACAGACATTACGAGGAGCGACGGCGATGCACTCATCTACATCCCAAGGGAAAACATGTTACAGGTGTGGGTCAAAACAGCATACTGCCAACTTTCAAAAATGCCCTGCCAAAGACGCTATCTGTAATGCATGTAAGAAAAAAGGACATTTCGCCAAAGTGTGCCGTGGACGCAAAAACGTAAGTGAGATTTCAATTCCTGATGTGACTGTGCTTACAGTAGAAAGCCCTTATCGCGACTCAAGCAAGATAATGTGTACTGTTCAAATTAGCGTATGTGGAACAACACAGAACGTGGAGTTAATGCTGGATACGGGCTCAGCAGTATCAATTATTCCAATGTTAGTGTGTACTCAGTATTTTCCTAATGCTACCCTTGTGAAAGCGAAAGTGAACTTAGTGAGCTATGGTGGACACGCCATATCTGTAATGGGATGCATAGAAGCTGAGATCATGTACGGCGAGCGGCGTGCTACAGCTGAACTGTTCGTTGTGAACACTGGCACTGCGGTGTTGAGACGAGACTTGTTTGCGGCCTTGGAACTGTAGCTGTTAGATGGCCGTATTGTTATATCGTCATGCCGCACGATAAATTCAGCTGACGTTAGTACGACTCCTGAGAAACTGGGCTGCGCACAAGGATTTACACACTTAGTCAAAGTTCGTGCCGACGTGAAACCAGTACAGCAGAAACTGCGCCGCCTTCCATTTGCAGTCCGTGACGCTGTGTCACAGGAATTAAAGCAACTCATTCAGCAGGATGTTATCGAACCGATTGAATCATCAGAATGGGTCTCACCAGTTGTGGTCACTAAAAAAAAAAGATGGAAACATACGACTTTGTGTGGACTTGCGAGAACCAAATAAGGCCATAGTAGTGGACAGTTTTCCACTTCCTCACATGGAAGAAATGTTTGCAGAGCTGAGGGGATCAACTGTCTTTTCAACGCTAGATCTTCAAAGCGCCTATCACCAAGTCCTACTGCATGAGGATAGCCGCAGCCTCACTTCATTCATCACGCATGAAGGCTTATTTCGCTATAAGCGAGTACCTTATGGACTGGCGTCAGGGCCGAGTTGTTTTCAGAGACTGATGTCGACCATACTTAAAGGACTTGCACATGTTCAGTGTTACTTGGACGATGTAATTGTCTCAGGAAAGACCGTTGAGGAACATGACAAGAACTTGAACGCAGCACTTCAGCGTCTAGAAACAGCTGGACTTAAATTGAACTTTGACAAATGCCACATCAGACAGACGGAGCTGTCGTTCTTAGGACACACAATCTCGGCTGAAGGACTTCAGCCGGATGCTTCTCATGTCCATGCAGTCTCACAAGCTCCACCACCAACTGATACTGCCAGCGTACGCTCTTTCCTTGGGCTCACATCGTGGTATTCAAAATTCATACCCGATTATTCCGCAGTGGTGGAGCCCCTTAGAGCGTTGACTCGTGGATCTGCTTCATTCACCTGGACGCCTGAGGCACAGAAAAGTTTTGAGCGGGTGAAAGACCTTATAATTAATAGCCCTGCACTGACACTTTTCGACCCTGAGCTACACACTATCGTTACAACTGATGCTTCTAATTACGGTCTGGGCGCCGTTCTCACCCAAATGCACCCAGACGGGTCTGAAAAGACTGTTGCTTTTTCATCACGCACCCAGTCTTTTCAGAGACTGTATACTTGTATACTTGTGGAGTACTTGCTGAACGCAAGTACTCCACAATTGAGAAAGAAGCATTAGGCTGTGTGTGGGCAAAGGAGAAATGGAGAACTTATCTGTGGGGGTGACGTTTTACATTACGTACAGACCACAGTCCACTCACAACACTGCTCACTTCGAAGGGACAAGGGCGAGCAGGACTTCGGATTGCTCGGTGGTCAGCTAGGTTGATGGCTTTTGACTACGACATCCAGTACAAGCCTGGACGTGAAAATGTTACAGCTGATTGCTTGTCTCGCTTACCATTACAGAGCAGTGACCCTGCGCTGGAGGATGACGTGGAAGTGGTTGCACTTACTTCAACCCTCACGGCCATATCTGCCGATGATTTCAGGGCTGCAGGGGCTACCTGCCCAATATACGGTGAAGTCCGTAACTTACTGATGGCCAAATGGCCAAAATCCCCTAAGGGCCTAGGACCTGATCTGTTACCATACTACAAAATTCAACATGAACTTTCTCTTCAGGATGATTACGTTGTAAGAGGCACACACAGACTTTTAGTACCAGAGTCTTTGCGCAGACATTTAATTGCACTGGCTTACGATACTCATCAAGGCATTGTTAAAACCAAGCAAAGACTCAGAGAGCTGTATTGGTGGCTGGGTATGGATTCCCAGGTTGAGACAGCCATCAAATCATGCATTACGTGTCAAACTCATGACAAGTCAGCAGTCGTTCGCACTCCGCCACTCCAGCCTGTACCCCTCCCAGATGGAGCATGGGAGAAACTCGCTATAGACATTGTGGGGCCTTTTGACAAAGCTCCAGCAGAATGTCGTTTTGCTTTAACTTTAAGTGGCCAGAGATTGCTTTCATGCCTCAGATAACCTCTTCAGCGGTTATTCAATTTCTGTCGACTGTGTTCAGCCGTGAAGGTAACCCGAAGGAGCTGATCTCAGATCACGGCTCTCAATTCATGTCATGTGAGTTTGAAATGTTTCTTCAAAACCGAGGAATTATGCATCGAACTTCATCTGTGTATTATCCTCATGCCAATGGAGAGGTCGAACGTTTTAACCGTACTTTGAAGCACGCATTGCTAACTGCTTCCCTGGAAGGCAAAGGATGGAAAGAATTCACAAGGGAATTCTTACAAGTATACCATGCTACACCTCATTCGACTACTCAGCGTTCACCTGCTGAATTGTTACATGCAAGGCCGATGCGCACTAAACTTCACATCTCAGGATTACAGAAACTGCAGCATCTTCAGCAACCATGTGCGCAGAACATTGTGGATCGAGTGAAACACATGCAGAAGAGCTCCAAAACATACACTGATCGCAAGCGTGGGGCGACGGAAGTGTCATTCAAACAAGGATCTTTTGTTCGAGTGAAGCGACCAGGTATCCTTCCTAAGCTCCAATCTGCATTTTGCAAACCATTGAAAGTACTGCAAAAGACTGGTCCTTACACTTACAAACTGTCTGATGGGCATACTTGGAATGCTTCTCACCTCACACCTTTCTCTTATGGGAAGGAGGAGAGTGGGGTACAGGAACTGGCTAACTTTGATTATGACTGTAAAATGAAAACTACACCAGTGACTCAGCCGGATAGACAGGTTAGAGTTAGACGAGCACCAGTATGGGCTCGGGACTATGTTATGAACTAAAGGCGGTTCATTGATTCCATGTGAATAGTATTTTACATGGGGATATGTGATAAGGCAACAAATACATATAGAGTGTTGTTCTGTAATGCACGTTGTGTGTTTGTGAAATTCAAGGGAAAATGTTAAGTTCATGTTTAAAATGTTGGTACTGTTATGCAAAGTCATTGTTAAAAAAAAACAACAACATTTGGTCACTGTACGGACATAAGTGAATACTAGGTACAATTGTTAAAAGAGAGCGAGATGTAGTGTCACCACTTGTCCTGTGGGTGGCACTAGTAGATTTGAAATGCATATGAGTGTACCAGGAGAGTGAGATGAGTTAGTCTGAGTAAAAAAGCATGTTCATAAGCGATCTCTGTGTTGCTTGCGTCTTTACAAAGACATAACAATAATGCACTCCGATAATGTGACTAAAACAGGAATACTCCACCTGTCTTCATTCGATTTGTGTTTACTTCGAGTATGACTTTAGCCAGATTAAGGTAATCAAAAATAGCTGTTTACATGGTAGTTTCCTAATCAGAGTATTGTCTTAATTGTGTTAATATCGGAATATTGTTGTCCAGTGTCTGGCCTCAAATGTGGAAACAGACTCCTTACCCGCTCTACTTACCTTAATATCTGGAGTACAAAGATTCAAAATGTCTGAATCCCAGACAAACACGATGGGCTCTCTTTTTCACCTGATATAACTCTTTCATTTCCAGTTGTCCAGGGACCAAAAATGTCAAGGCAATGCCTTGCCTTATCTCCATGCAAGTCTCTGAAGATCCTGAACCCATCTTACCTTCCAACATCTTCATCAGCCCCATACAGTGGTCCTTGGATGAGAGTATTACTGAAGCTGTTACCATGGGCCCTGCTTTGCCAGGGTGCCCTGCTGGCTGCACTTGCATGCCACGTTCTTAAGGCATCCCGCTCATAGAGTTAGCTCATTCCTCCAAGGCCACTGGCCACTCTGGGACCAATCAGACCCTCTTGCTGCTACAAGATAATTTCTGGTAGCTTAGGACGGCATGTCAGATCAAGGCCCATCTTTCATTTCCAGGGTGTGGAAGTCCTTTTTCACCTTCCTAGGTGTGGCCACAAGTCTGTCCTCTGGTTACCATCCTCAGAGCAATGGTCAGATGGAAAGAAAGACACAGGAGACTGGTTCGACTCATGAGAACCTTTTGCCATGACCAACAGAACTCCTAGAACTACAGAGTTCATCTTACTTTCCACATCTACCTACTCAAACCATATCACCCTCCTGTTTGTGGTCCATCAACAAAGCCTGGCCATGACGCGAATAGTAAGTCTTCATTACTTCCACGCTGATCTCCTGTGATTCTCCTTTGTAGCTCCAGTGATCACCTTTGTCCTCTTAATGAATAATGAATTTTGATCATACAAGATTAATGTTGGGAAAGTTAAATTGGTAGATTAAGTACTCTATTTGTGATCGACTCTACTTTTTGTTAAATAAATAACAAAAAATCTGTGCTATGTGCACTACCATTGATAGAGGCTAAAGTGAAAGTTGTTTTATGCTACAAAGCAATTTGAAGCTTCTGTCTTTCAAACACTCCACAGATCTAATTTAAATATTGTGCGGCAAACAGAAACCAGATCGGTTATCCAGATACAGAGGCCACTTAATGTGAACAAATGTAAATGCACTGTGTCCTGATTGGCTAATGATCCGATCTACTTGATCGGATCACGGTGATCGCATGTTAATGCCAAGTGTAAACGCAGCTTTAGTTTAACTTTGCATTTGGTTTATCCTGGCACTACCCCTAAACTTAACCAATTTTACTAACCCTAACATGACAGGAAGGTAAATGTACAATGAAAATAATTTAAAATTTTAACTTATGTATATACTATATATACACAATATATATTTTATACCCAGTAATCCTACTCTAAACCTAATCCTTCCCATCTGTTAATGCATACATAATAAAGCATGTAAAATGTAGATAAGTGTACATCACAATAATTTATTCAATTGATAAATATAGTAAAATCAGTGAATTCATTCATGAATTCCATATAGACTGATTCAAGAAATATGTAAAAATGTGTACATTTCTAAGGGTGTAAATACATAGAAATAAGGTTTTGACATTGTAACTAAATAAAAAAAAAATTGCAACATTTTGAAGCTGTAAACCCATCAATATTCTATGTTCCTCTGTATTGTCCATGTGTAAGAGTGAAATGTATTGAGAACTCCTGCAAACATGCTGCAACCTACAAATACAAAAAAAATAACACCAAATTGGACATTTGGATTTAGAGCGTCGCTAACGTTAACACAGTAACCTTTCAGTTACACTCGCATGATTGAACAGTTCTTTTAGCGACATGTGTCTTGCCAAAAACTGATTGCTGTCCGCGGGAGTGCACACAGCATGTTCAATCATAATTAACATGATTTACGGCTGGGTTATACATAAAATAAATAAAGTATCTCTCTTGCAATTATCCTTATGACTATACATTATTTTATAGTAACGCCAAAGTACCTTTCAATGAGACTGCCTTCTTGGTCCTCGTTTGCCAGAGTTGCTTGTCCTGTCAACCTATCAAAGTTAGCATTTATCTGTGATCGTAAACTTATGAGACGTGATCTGTACCTCTGATCTGACTTGTTTTGATTTTTTTTCTTGTAGAACAGGCTAAACGCTGATCTTCCTTCACGATGACTTAAAATATGTAGCTAACTATGTGCTCTATGCTGACCATGTTTTTCCATCAGCCTGTTTGTTGTGGTGGGGTTTCCCAGACTCATATAATCCGCGTGTAATTATATGATTATTATTGCAGGAGATTATACCTATTATAAAACACGTACATTCACATCACATTCAATACTTTAATAATATAATTTACTATGTCCATAATATAACGTATGAAACCAAACATCTAGAAATGGTCAGAGGCAGAAAGGACCCAAGAGCAAAGGCTGGTTAACAGAGTTTATTAGACAACTTAGGCAGTCTGCCGCACACCGGCCATTCTTAAAGCACGTTTGGATGCAGATATGGAGATGAACTCAGGAAAAACAAAAGATAGCCTCTGGCATTGTCTATAAGGCTCAGGAGTGAGTCTTGGCAGCAGCAATCAGGGAGAGATGAGCGAAGACCCAGCAGATGCACACAGCACCGCAGACAGCATCCAAGGAGAAACTGGCAGCAGGATAACTGGGCAGAGAACAAGTGAGGCACACACGACAAGACAAAACTAGACTAAGTGTGTACACTTAACAAAGAATCATAAGTTTTTCACGGCCAACCTGGAAGGCTTTGGTACGGATGCCCTAAGAGGCCATGGATTATTATTACATTTCTTTCTTGTTTTCTTGTGATCATGAATTAATTTTCTTGTGATCTCAAGATAACAAAAGTTGTTTTCTCATTATCTCAACATAACAAAAGTTGTTTTGTTGTTATCATGACTTAATCTTCTCTAAGTTACACAAATGTGCCAACAGGTGGCAGTATAGAACCAAATATAACTGATGGGGTGTTGTATATATCCACCTTACTGTGTTTTGTTATCAAAAATGTCTTAATTTGTGTTCCGAAGATGAACGAAGGTCTTACGGGTGTGGAACGACATGAGGGTGAGTAATTAATGACAGAAACTTCATTTTTGGTTGAACTAAGTTGTGATCACAAGAAAACTGGGCTGCTGTCCGAGGTGCTGAAATAAAAAAAAAAACAGTGAACTTTACCAGAAACCAAGAGTTGTTTTTGTTTTCTTGTTACAAAAATATTTCTGAGGCATAACACACCTGCAGACAGAAACAATCTCATTATGTCAACCTGAGTGGGAGCATAAGCCGAAAGTAATAAATATATATATATATTTTTTTTTATAAAGGAAGTATATAAAGATATAATATATAAAGATATTTATTTTAAGGAAAAAATAGTGGAAAAGTGTAAAGAATTCAAAAATGTGAAGTGTTTGTCATGTTCTGACAATAAAGAGTTTCAAACTACAATTAATGGTCTGGGGCCGTCTTCACAAAACATTTTATCTTACCACTAAGAGTTCTCCTAAATAGCAGTAAAAGTTCTTAGGTAAGAGTTTCCTCTTAAAACATATTCACAAAGCTGCTGAGAAAAACTTTTACCAAGGTGTCATGTTGCCATATTCAAATAAAGGTTTTAAAATAAAATTGTTGCCATATTCAAATAAAGGTTTTAAAATAAAAATGTTGCCATATTCAAATAAAGATTTTAATGTAGGCTAAGTGTCACTAATTAAACAAGTATGTTCAGCTAATTGCCAGCCTCTACATGTCTGCATCTCAAGAGATTGCAGAATTCAAGTGACAAATGATGTTTTATAAACAAAGTTCAGGAGGAGCACATTCAAATAATCTATCCAATCTGCTCAAGAGGATCGAGGCATATTTACCCACAGCCAACTTACCAGTTACCTCAACAGTTTTCTGTACCCCATTGCTAGATACCTCGACAGTTTTCTATATCCCTCTGTCACTATTGGCTGGTTCCAATTCCCAGCCAGGGACACGGGGGCTAAATTCTGAGCTCAGTTTATATGCAAAGTTTTATAAAAGAGGTCCCAGGTGTAAATGGGAATGTGTCTGCCTCGTTTACTTGTGATCCGATCGACCAACACGCACCTTAATTACAAGGTGTAAACAGGGCCTTGGATGATTGTAATTTTAGACATCTTTATATCTACTTGCAAATATTTTTAGACTCAAGTGAACTTTTTATGTCCACTTTTTATTTTTTTATGTTTATATTAGAAAATATATACTCACTCTTGTGTTTCAATACTGACACACGTATGAACTAGTTTTAACATGTAAACCACATTTGTCATTATTTGCATTTTAATACAAGTATGGTTTCTGAACCCAAACATTACAGTTTTGTCTTTTAGACAAAATCTTACAATCTTTTATTAGTAGTTCTTAATATTATTATATGTGTGTTATTTCTGTGAACGTTTGTGATTTAAGACAGAGCAGTGTATTGACAGGACTTTTATTTTGGTCGGCTGGTGTGGCGTCATAAGGCTGCGCCGCGCTCCTGCTATGAGTCGACTGAAAAAAGGTTTGTGTTTTAAGTATTTAAGGCGTTTGAATCAATGCAAACCGATTTATAGTTTTTAAAAGCAATGTAAAAGAATGGCTTATTATTGAATGTAATGATGAAGTGCTTTATCTAACATTAAGGAACGTTATATTTTGTGAGTATCTTTACATAAGTTACAGAGAAGGTGCGTCTCAATTTCGTTCCCTATATCGTGAATCGTAAACACGCATTGGCAGATTAGGCACTGGCAAGTTGACTGTTGACTGTTTCGAATCCCTGGAATCACCGCACGCTTACGACACCTGCTTGTGAAAACCATAGACATAATTGTCTTATTATTGGGAGGTGATAGGATCTGCTCTAGCCTCTTACCATTGGAAAAAACCTATAGATTTTTATATTTTGCTTGCCTTCATTCATTAAAAAGCATTATATCATTATTAGTCATACACAGCAGTCATAAATCATTACAATTCAAGTGTAATTTATTTGTTGAAACCTGGAAGCCACAGAGAGAACACATCATCATCATTATTATTTCTTCTTCATTAAACAACAATATAATACAATATTTATAATTAAATTACTCATTTTCTCTTTATTCATTAAAATGCATAATATCAGCATGTTAGTGCATAGCAGCCATAGTCATTCAAGTCATATTATAGTCAGTAAAACCTGAAAGCCAAAGAAAGAAAACATTGATATTGTTTATTTTCCTTAGACAATATACAATATCACTAAATGTTACACAGCACCTATTATTACTTACTACTACACATTTGCTAGTGGTGGTGGTAATGCTGTAAATGTGACAAACCTGTCACGACATTCCCTTCTCTTAAAAATAACATTTTTATCAATGTAAAATCTGCACATAGTTCCGGAGGAAAGTATTGATTAGTGTAAAACATGTTTATATTTATTAAATAAGCTATTTCCTCACAAAAGCTGTTGGTATAAAAAAAAACAACCTCTTATCTCCTTCCCTGCATTAGTGTTAACCATTACGCCTTTTAGCTAAAGGTTGCAGACTTGCCTTCCAGTGGCTTTGTAATAACATGTAAATGCCTCATTGGCCGGTTTGGACCGTTGCTGCAATACGTCACTGAGTTTGCCATACTGAACTGGGCAAGACTGCTTTTTTAACAAATTTAAGTATATAAGGAGCTGGGGATTTTCTGGGCAAAAAGCACAGTAACATTTACATTTCTCAACCGGTTTTAAAGGCCCACTGAAATGTCTTTAAACGTGCATCATTATTTAACGTGTTGATGTAATTTTCACTGAAACAGGAAGACAGGTTGGGACATATTGAACAGCTCCTCCCCTTATTAAAAATTGCCAATAGTGTTTTGTTTACATCACAGCTCGACCAGAGCCGTTGAGCTTGGTAAAGCTGCAGTTTCTTCCTAATCTCTATCTGTTTCTCCTCCTGATCTTCTCCATATCTTTAAAATATATCATTCAGTGCAGAATTAAAATGGGTCATGGCATCTGATCTATTATACTCGATTGCAACACTACTGGATCCAGCATACAAAGACAGGTATGTGGGGTTCCTGTTAACTTTATTTAATATGATTTTCCTGTGTGTATGTGTACGTGTGTGTATGTGAGAGAGAGAGAGAGACAGAGAGAGAGAGAGAGATTTACACACAAATCCCATAACTGTCAGTCTGTGTGTGGATTTTTAATTTTATTTTTTACTTTTCTATTGAAAGTACTTTAGATCGAGCATAAGCTTTCAGAATGAGATTAATCACTTGATATTAATATAGACTAATTTAAATGTTACCTATTTGTATTTTTGGTCCCACTTTATATTAGGTGGCCTTAACTACTATGTACTTAAATCAAAAATTAAGTACAATGTACTTATTGTGTTCATATTGTATTGCAAAACACTTTCACTGCTATTGAGGTGGGACACAGGTAAGATTAGGGACAGGTTTGGTGTTATGGGTAGGTTTAAGGGTGGGTTATGGTGTAAGGGATGGGTCAACAGTGTAATTATAAATGTAATTGCAGAAATTAATTACAAATGTAATTACATGCAGGTATTTTAAAAAATATAAGTACAATGTAAAAACATGTATGTACACAATAAGTGCATTGTATCAAATTATTAATTTAAATGTAATTACATAGTAGTTAAGGCCACCTAATATAAAGTGGGACAATATTTTTTTTATTGCTCCAGGTACTTCACAAATTCCATAAACCTCAAGACATGCAAAGGATGTATTGCAGATAGGGATGTTCAATGATAATCTTGATTATATATGTGTGTTTGTTCTGTGTATAATTGTTATGTATATATATAAATAAACACACATTCATGTATATATTAAGAAAAATATCTTATATTTATATAAAAATATTTGTATTTTTATATAATATAAATATATAAAAATATAAATATATGTATATTTATACATACATATATTTCTTAAATATATACATGTATGTGTGTGTGTGTGTGTGTGTGTGTATATATATATATATATATATATATACATACAGTGGCAAGAAAAAGTATGTGAACCACTTGCAGAATCTATGAAAATGTGCAAAATTTTAACAAAATAAGGGAGATCATACAAAATGCATGTTATTTTTTACTTAGTACTGTCCTGAGTAAGATATTTTACATAAAAGATGTTTACATATAATCCATAAGACAAAAAAATAGCTGAATTTATTAAAATGACCCCATTTAAAAGTTTGTGAACCATTGATTCTTAATACTGTGTGTCATTACCTTGATGATCTACGACTATTTTTTTGTTGTGTGACGGTTGTTCATGAGTCCCTTGTTTGTCCTGAGCAGTTAAACTGAGCTCTGTTCTTCAGAAAAAATCTCCAGGTCCCAAAAATTCTTCAGTTTTCCACCATCTTTTGCATATTTGAACCCTTTACAGCAGTGACTGAATGATTTTGAGGTCCATCTTTTCACACTGAGGACAACTGAGGGACTCAAACACAACTATTAAAAAAGGTTCAAACATTCACTGATGCTCCAGAAGGAAACACGATGCATTAAGAGTCAGGGGGTGAAAACTTTTGAACAGGATAAAGATGTCCAAATTTTTCTTATTTGGCTTGAATATCATTTTTTTTCATTTAGTACTGCCCTTCGGAAGCAACAGAAAATACTTGCATGTTTCCTGGAAGACAAATTAAATACAATTTACCTTGATCTTCAAATTCCAAATGTTTTCACCCCCCATCTATTAATGCATCATGTTTTTTTCTGGAGCATCAGTGAATGTTTGAACCTTTTTTGAATAGTGGTTCACATACTTTTTCTTGCCACTGTGTATGTGTGTGTGTGTATATATTATAATATACATAGTATTTATACACAGAACAAACACACATACATTACGTAAACACAGACTCTTATTTTGGACACAATAATCACGATTATTGTTGAACAGCCCTAATTGCAGAGGTCAAGAAGATAGAAGACATTTTAAGCTGGAAAACATTAGAAACCAGAAAGCCAGCAGAGGCAACCTCATCAGAATCAGCAGCCTTAGAGCCAACAAGGAAGAGTAGACTTTCAAGCATTTCTGATGAAATCCTGGAAGAAAACACTGATGACGAACCTGATCTAGAGTCAACCACCACAAGGGAGCACTTGTGCATACCTACATCAGTGAGCCAATTATTTAGCATTCAGACAATCTTCAACACATTATTATTGATGAAAAGAGGAGCAAGCTGACAACTAAGAAGGCTAAAATGCTAATTTTTCTAAAGAAGAAGCTGCCCCTCATGTTAAGTGAACAAACTTAATTCACATAAGGACTGTAAAAGAGATGAGCCAGTGGTTGTGACTAGGGCTGGAACGACGCATCGATGAAATCAATTACGTAAATTAGTCGATTTGCGTTTAATGTGTTGATTTGTTTTATGTTCCCCAATGATGGTGGCTCCCGGGTATGCTGAAAATCAGCTGTTATTACAAAAATATCGAGCTCGATCTAAAGTGTGGAAATTTTTTAAATGGAGACCAAATAAAATGGTGCTCGGAAAACAGTCTGTAAAACCGAAATGGTAAAACACAGCAGCACAACTGATGTGCAGGAGCATCTGAAAAGAAAGAAAGTGGGCTCTCTTACCTCAAAATGACAAAAGAATTTGGACTATTAAAGTGAAATTTTACACAGCACTAGAATGCAGTTACCAGTCTCATATTTTGTGGTTATCATGGCTGCGCTTATACAGCATTCAGTTTTTTTTACGAGCTGTCATGGGTGCGTGGCTGTAAGATGCGAGGCTCAAACGTACTCTCTGCAACTGGTTACAAAGTATTTAACACTGTTGTTGGTTATTTAAAACATCTAATGGATGAACGCACACCTCAAATGGACTAATTTATTTAATTATGCACTGTCAATCGTGGTAAAACTTCATGGTTTTATGGACACTGTCATATCTGACAGTGTTGCTGTAGTTACTTCTATGATTAGAATGCTGTTGTCACTCCAGCTGTTTGATCATATAGATGAACGAACATGTTCAAGCAGCTACGTTAATCTCCTGACTCAAAAAAACATTTCAGGATTCACATTTATAAGCAGTTAATGCTGTAAATTCCAAAAAGTGACTTTGAACGAAGACAATACCTTTCCTAATTAGGCCTACATTGCATAAACCTTTTTATAATAAATAATATCATTAGGTAAAAGTTCATACATAGATTAGTTAGTTTTTTTGTTTTTTTAGTTAAAATTAATTTTATTCATTGTTAAATTAACCAAACTAAAAAAAAAAAAAAAAAAAAAATCAATAGATTAACCAGGAGGGAAAAAATAATTAAGATTAATAGATTGAAAAAATAATCGTTTGTTCCAGCCCTAGTTGTGACAGTTTTAATGCTAACAGTTTTTTGGAAGCTACTGCTATGTCTTATGGTATGGAAAAACTTGAACCAAATATTGGTTTACATTGCAGACATTTTTATACTGGAATTGTATTTTTTTTCTAGGGCTGCCCCCTAATAGTCTACTAAACGTTAGTTGAAGGGAAGAGGCTTAGTTGACCAAAAAAGTATTAGTCAGTTAGTTGTGGAAAAAAAGACGAGTTTATTAATAAATAATTAAAATGTCTCCCTGCTATTTTTTCCGACACATTCATAATCATTACTTCTGCCTGTGTTTTGTGGCAACCTTTATATGTGCGGTTGAGCGCGGAATAGGCTATATATTATGCCTATGTTAAAGGCTCATTATGGTTAGTATCCACCCCCAAGCATATAATTAAATTAATATATACGTCAAATTTGTTGACTAATGGCTTAAATGAACGACAACTAGTTGACTAGAAAAAACTCTAGTCATGGGCAGCCCTCATTTTTTCAATAGTATACAGAGGTTTTACATACATTTTAACCCCAGAGGTTACATGTGAAAGAAACCTTAGAGCTGTACTATACATTTTTTTTGTGTGTGTGTAGAAACCTACATTTGTGAGTGACTTAAGGTGTCATGTCTACAGTACTGTGTGTCACTGTACATTTTAGGAGATGCTATTAAGTTTAAGTTATAATTATTTAGTTAATTTATGGTCTATGTTGCAACTTATGTTTGCTATGTCATATAGGTTACATTAAGTGTTGAGCTATATCCAGTATTTTACACTGGAATTATTATTATTCCTTTGTCATTCTAAATACTCAGATTTAAATTTTTGCATTGAGTTTCACTTTAAAATTCATTTTCAATGTTTGAATGGTTCTGACCAATCTAAAATGCTGCTAAAAGTTCTGTTTGAGGAAAAAGTCAAAATAAAAAGTAGCAGTATTGCAAAACTGATTCATGTTGTGGTCTATGTATGTTTTCCTTTAGGAAAGTAGAATATTTTTCACAATGTAAGCATAACGTTTAGATGGTTAGGTTAAGCAAAGGGCATCCAAACAAATGCATTATTAACAGCTTCGTTTTTTAAAAAGGGAGAAAAGATGGTATCGGATTAGTATTGATGTGGACAAATACTCAAGGTTGCAGTACTGTTATCAGTTTTGGACATAAAAAAAAATTGAATAAAGCCATCCCTACTAATTAGGCCATTTAAGGGCATTAAAGTCATTGTGAAATTGAAAATGAAATCTCTGACCGACCCCGTTCCCATTGCACTGACTACTAAACTAAGGAACTGATTGAGACACACCCAGTGATTTAGTTGGGATTTATTTTTCTTTCTGATAATTATTCTCATCTTAAACAGGACAGAGTGTCCAAAACTCCTGAACACGTGAAGCAGCTGAGATCCATGTGACATACTGTTAAAAAGATGGCATTTATTAAAGAGGAGAATGAAGACATGAAGATTGAAGTATTCAGCCTGAAACAAGAAGATACTGAGGAACAAACAGGTTGGTTTCATTCTCAGAGCTGAACTCAGTAATTTCTTAAGTCCTTATTAAAATGTCGACCTCTACAAAAATTAATGACATTTTTGAAGAATGTCATGAGTGTCTTAATTAGGCATCTATGAGACTAATAATGAAATCACAATTGAAAAAAAAAAAAAACGACTTCATATTTTACATATATTGAAGGATAAAATCAGTTTTCTACATCTGACCTTTGACCTTTTTTTTTTTTTTTTTTTGTCATTTATAACTGACATTGTCCTATTAGGGTAAATTATTTTTGGCAAATTGTCTGAAACTTCACACACATTCAAGTGCAATTTTCACTATCTGAAAAGTAGCGAAAAGGTCTCAGTGTTTCAAAAAACATTAAAAAGCTTTTATAAACGTTCATCTTCTGCTACTATATTTCATTTGGAAGTAATGTGAAAATGTCAAAAACTTGGCACAAATTCATATCCAACTTTGCTGCCTGGAAAATAGTTCAACATCTTAGTGTTTCAAAACATTAAAACAATCTTTAACCTTGCTTCTTTCTTGGAAGTTCAAATCAATGATTGTAGCACAAGTGAAGATGAACAAAGACTCTTCTTTTCCTCTGTAGCCCACACGTTCCACACGTAACTCGATCTTGACCTGTTTAGTCATCATTTTTGGAGCATCCCTGCTTGTCGGTATAGTAATGTACCAAAATGCCTGACTTCCACAGCAATCTGTAGCTACTTATGTTTCTATCACCCTGTTTTTATGTGCATTTTGAAGTATCGCATCAGAAACGAGTGCTGGAAATGCCCAATTTAAAAAAGTTAATGAGTTAGTTGATCGGTGGTCTCTATAAAGGCCGATCTTATAAACCAATCTCATGCTGACAACGCATAAAGACGCATGCATGCCGTGAGAGGTTCGGCATGAAACGGCACCATGTCAATCTCTGTCCAGCGCAGGTAAAATAATTATAATGCTAAAGGCGAGGTGCAATTCACATTTCTTTTTAAAATAACTTACAAAGTAAGTCCCAAACCTGTAAGACCTTAATTCATTTTCGGAAAACAAATTAAGATGTTTTTGATGAAATCCAAAGGTTTCTGAACCACACATAGGCAGCAATGTTATTGCACCTTTTGAGGTCCAGAAAGGTAGTAAAAACATTGTTAAAATAGTCAACGTGACTACAGTGTTTCAACCTTAATGTTATGAAGCGGCAAGAATACTTTTTGTGTGCAAAAATAACAACTTTATTTAACAATTTGAACGGTTGTCATATGCACTTGGCGTAGTGAATGCAGTGCAGGCTTTATCAGAACGGCAACTCGTTATTGTGCTGCGTTCACTACGTCAACTGTGGGTTTTTGATCCGCCGAATACCTTGGTCCAAAGCAGGTCAAATGGGGCTTGAGGAGTGGTCGTGAACAAAGATGGAATTTATCTGGGTCAGGAAAGGGTCAACAGTGCGTCAACATTTCCCATGTTGTAGCACATTTGAGCTTCCGCAAGAACCAATGAGGTTTGTTCTCGCACATCAAGCAGACTCAGCTTCTGTTTATGTTCGCTGATCAATGTTTATATGTGAATAAAAGACTAAAATCTATTCATCATATAAAGCGATTGAGTCTCTTCAGAAAATTTTGACTAAACCAATCTCTTTCTGAGTGGTAGTTGTCAACGAAGGGACAGAAAGCTCTCAGATTTAATCAAAAACATCTTGTTCTTGATCTTCATTTGATCTTCAAAGGTGGGTGAAGTGATATTCTTGGTGGGCCGGAGGTGTTCCGTTAACTAGATGCATTACCGTTTGAGATCTATAAATGTTGTTGGTTTTGATGCTTTAAACGTGTAAATGTGTTGATGTCTTTTGCTGTGCCATTATACAGGGGGTTAACTTGTATTTGTCTTTTTTTTCTGCCGTAGACCTGAGGCCATTGAAAGAGGAGAGTGAAGTACTGAATGAAATGAAAAATCATGATTTCATAACTGGAGAAATATCTTTTAGTGGCTCACAGACTGAAAAGTCTCAAAAAAGAGCTCAAAAGACAGAAGTTAGAAGTTTTTTCACCTGCTTTCAGTGTGGAAAAAGTTTCAGTCAACACGAAAACCTTAAAGTCCACATGAGACTTCACAATGGAGAAAAGCCTTTCACCTGCCAACAGTGTGGAAAAAGTTTCACTGAAAAAGGAAACCTTAACGTTCACATGAGAATTCACACTGGTGAGAAGCCTTTCACCTGCCAACATTGTGGAAAGAGTTTTACTCAAAATGGAGCCCTTAAAAGCCACATGAAAACTCATACCGGAGAGAAGCCTTTCACCTGCAAACTGTGTGGAAAGAGTTTCACAACAGATGTAAACTTTAGGTATCACATGAACATTCACACTGGAGAGAAGCCGTTCACATGTAATCAATGTGGAAAGAGTTTTGCACGTAAAATAAGCCTTAATAACCACATGAGAGTTCACTCAAGAGAGAACTGTTTTACATGTCATCGGTGTGGTATGAGTTTCCCTAACATAAAACGTCTTAATAGGCACGTAATAATTCACTCTGGTGAGAAGCCTTTCAAATGCCAGCTGTGTGAAAGGAGCTTCCGATTCAATAAATACCTAAAGACTCACATGAGAATGCACACCGGAGACAAGCCTTTCACCTGTAACCACTGTGGAAAGAGTTTCAGTCATAAAGTAAGCCTCAAGACTCACATGAGAATTCACACAGGAGAAAAGCCTTACACATGTGATCAGTGTGGAATGAATTTTACATATAAAGAATCATTTGATTCCCACATGAGAGTTCACACTGGAGAGAGCCCTTACACCTGCAAACTATGTGGGAAGAGCTTCTCACAAAAAGGAAATCTCAAGTATCACATTAGAATTCACACTGGGGAGAAGCCTTTCACATGTGATCAGTGTGGAAAGAGTTTCAGACATAAAGTGACCCTTAATAACCACATAAGGACTCATTCAAAAGAGAACCTTTTTATATGTCATCAGTGTGGACAGAATTTCACAGACAGGAAACAACTTAAGGATCATGTAATAACTCATATTGGAGAGAAGCCTTTCATGTGCCATCACTGTGGAAAGAGTTTCACACTTAAAGGAAACCTCAAGACTCACATGAGAGTTCACACTAGAGAGAAGCCTTACACATGCCATCACTGTAGAAAGAGTTTCAGATTTAAAGGAAATCTTGACACTCACATGAGACTTCACACTGGGGAGAAGCCTTTTACATGTCTTCAGTGTGGAAGGAGTTTCACATATCAAAGAGACCTGAAACATCATTTGCAAAGGCATTCTGGAAAGAAATTGCAGTGTTCTGAGTGTGACAAGAGGTTTAGAAAAAGGATCAATTTTAAAAACCACCTGCTCATTCATTCCGGAGGAAGGCGATTTAATTGTGATCGATGCAATAAAAAATTTCTTTTGCCATCACACTTAGAGATACACCTGAAAAGTCATGCATATGTGAGACGCTATTTGTGTTCTTTGTGTGGAAAGAGTTTTAAATGGCTCAGCAGTTTAAAATGGCACCAGAAAATACGTATCTGTGTAAAATTAAGGCTACGTTCACACCGCAGCTGAATGTGGGCCAAATCTGATTTTCCTCTCAAACATATTTGGTAAGGCTGTTCACATGACATTTTAAATTTGGCCCATATCAGATACTCATCTGATCAGGTGATGCTCCTGCAAAACTTGAGTGTCTTTTTTGTGTCCTTTAGTTCTTTATACTTTGCCTCATATATGGACCCTTTTCACAGACTGTGATGATCACTATACATTTATATCACTATACTTTATATTTTACTACATTTGCATCCAAATACAAAAAACAGTTAACGCTGCCACGAGGGTGTTTCTAATATAGTAGCAATGGGAGTGATGGTAAAATTGACATTTCTCTCTTCTGACTGCAGTTATCAATCTCTATTTTTTTCTTCTTTTTGAAAGTTGTGAAAACACTATTGTGGAGTTTTTCTTTTGCTATTTGAGCAAATGGGAACACAAAAAATATATTCAATGTAGTCTCTCATTCATGCTATATGACGACTTCCGCTTCTTAGAAACCCGGAAATGTGAAACGATTTGATTAATACGGTGGAATCAAAATATTAGATAAATAAACTTTTGTCTTACTGTGAAATGACACAATGTAAAGCTTATAAATAAAAGGATATAAACTGAATGAAATAATTGCACTGCATTATTTGATTGATCTTTAGTGAGAGAATGCACAGGTAAACATGTTGTTAAACAGGATATGAATGTGGCCAGTGTTTGGCTATGGGTGTCTCATTGCTAGTCCAGTCTGTCTGCCTGTCTATCTATCTGTCTGTCTATCCAGTGTGCATATGATGGACATTTTACTATCCAATGAGGCCACGGGCGAGGATTTGTGAATAGCGCTGAAGCAACGCAACTAACGCTGTGGGTAACGTGATAAGGGCAACATGGTGAATGTAGTATGCCCAGATTACATTAATATTACACACATTCATACTAGAACATACTTTTAAAGCAGTTGTGAAGTAATTATTTGTTAAAAATAAGTACAGACTAACATAATAACTGTATCAACTCACGGCCCACTTGAGTGAACACGCCTCTTGTGTGTACTTGCCAATTCAGCCTTTTCCTGTGGTGCTTTTTTAAAGCAGTGCCAACCAAAAATTCCCTGCCCCATCCCCCGTATCCTTAGGATTTTGTGTGCTTCAACACTTCTCACACCTCTTGCATGTATACTCCATACTCTCAGTCAGGCCCAGATTAAGAACACATAGGGCCCTGGGGCAAACCCAAGGGCCCCCTTCATAGTAGCCTATCTTGGTGTAACGTTTTTTACCACAGGAATAATTGGTATTTAAAAAAAAAAAAAAAAAAAAAAAATCAAACCTCCATCACTCAGAAATCCAGTGAGTATATATGGAATATTCCATTATAATATTTAGTATGACTATATATGTATTCCAGGCTACAATACATTAAAAGCATAAATGCATTAACACCAGATGTGAGGTCAAAGCAAACAGGTTTCCAGAAACAGCAACAACTTTTGCGCATACAACTGCCTTAGGAAGTTTCCTTAAATAGTTTCATCATTAGGTCTTCTTTCTGGCCCTAGAAGAGGGGGATCATTAGGGCTGAACTGGGCATAAAATTTTGCCCATCTGGCCCACACATACCCCCATAATTTTTTTTAACCATAGGGCCTTTAAATTGGAACAAATAAATTAATCAAAGAATAAATGAAGGACAGAAACAAATAATGGCCCGGTTTCACGGAGAGTGTTTAGCAAAAGCCAGCATTAGGCCTTGGTTCAATTAGGGCATTTAAGTAGCTTTTATAAACATACACTACAAAAACATCATTGGTGTGTGCTGTGCATCTCGAGATAAAACAATGGCACTGACATATTTTAGGATAGCTTAAGCCTTGTCTGAAATTGTGGGAATAATAGATATTTTTGAATATACTGCAAATGTGTTAAACAATAATATTTGCATTATATTGCAGGCTCTTAATTACTAAATTAATATTTTATTTAAAGTTTATTAGAGGTAAAAATATTTACCAAAAGAAAAGTCATAGCTTCATCTTTAATTAATGGGATACAGGCTGTAAAGCTCTTAAATTCTCCTTTGTAGTTGTCCTAATGAAAAGATACAATAGTTCTTTGATCCAGAGTTTAACTGTAAGATCATGACACAGACAAAAACCATGCTCCTCATTACCATGTTTTTATGGTTTCTATAATAATAATAATAATAAACTATGGTATTTGTGTTGAAAAACATCTTAAATACATGAAACTATAAAAACAACCTCTATAAAATTGACTTATAATGGCCTTATATTACCTAATATTTAATATAAGGCTAATAACACTAACATTAATAATAAATACCATAATGCCATTGTCATAACAGGGCTTGGACATAATGACAATGGTAGAGTCAAATGAACAATGAACAGGATTATTAACACAAGCAGCAAGAGCACAATCAAATGCAGGTAAGCAATGATGAGCAGGTTAAATAGTAGCTATGGTGACTTATGAAGATGATAACTGGTTTTGTCTTACCCAGGGAATCCGGGGACACACACAAAAAGGAGCAAATGAGATGACTAGGATGACTGGAAGATGACATGGATGACTTGAAGGTGACTTGGATGACTAGAGACAGGATAACAGGTTTTGCAGAACATCACTAAAGTTTACGTCAGGATATTCACAGGTAAGTTTGCAGGTAAGTGAGTCTTTGTTCTCAGACAAGGCCAGACAACGACTGGTGGTGTGTTTGTGTGTGTGCGCTTTATAGAGCTGGTGATGAGAGCTGATGAGTGGCAAGTGCGCATGATCAGTATTCCTGTGACTGTGAAGGCTGAGTAAGTGAGGGAGAGTCTGTCATGATTGTGGCATCCCTCCCTCCTCTCCTCCTCCAGTATGAATGACGCTCGGGACAGTAGACGGAACGGTCACTTTTTATCCAAATATAAGCATGATTACAAATGTGATATTGATTTTATACAATGTTACAGTTTAATAAATAAGCAGTTTATATTAAGTGACTTACATTTTAGACACCAAATCGCAATTTCGCCAACGAAAATGGTTCCAAACAAAGTCCACAGAATTTTTTTGCATCTCTGAGCAACACTTCCTGAATGAATCAGCCATCTGAATGAATCGGTTGAATCTCAATGACTCATTCATTAACAGGAACTTGCTGCCACCTACTGGTGGGTTTAATTTCACATTTCAAAGTATCTTTTCATTTTATAAATAATTTTCAAATAACAGTATTTAAGTTTTGAGTTAATCTAGTAGTTTATGGTGTTATAAACTTACTTATTAAGGTTACAAGTATCAAAAACAAGGATAACGATAACTAGGCTTATTTTATATGTCCATTTTCTTTTCTTTTTCTTTTTTCTTTTTTTATTGTGGGGCCAGAGAAAGTTTTGGCAGGGCAAGTAAAAATTTGAACCACTAGTCCGACCGGGCCAGCAGAAAAAATCCTTAGCGTTGAGCCCTGCTTGGGCCAATTTTTCTTAAAAGATCATCAAACCGGTCCTTGTCAACTCTGAAATAGGCTTGAATCTCTCATTGTCCAGACGGAGCTCTTGGATAAGTTGGTGGAATTCTCTGTGGTTTTTAAGTTTTTGAAGGATGGGGTGCACCCAAACAATGTTTTTTTTTTTTTTTCGTTCTCCATAAATAAATCTTGTACAAGAGCTACTGCAAGGGCTTTTCGGTGATGGAAATCCATTGAAACTTCCTCATAGTCATGGAGAGCGCTCAGTGTTGCCAAACCCCTCCCTCAGAAAATTGCTAGGACCACCCTCAAAAGTCTCCATTTTTCACAAAAAGTCGCCAAATATGAAAAAGTACAAACAGGTCTGCATATGTGTGTGTATATAAGAAACATTTAAAGGTGCACTATGTAAGATTTTTGCAGTAAAATATCCAAAAACCACTAGGCCAGTGTTATATATTTTGTTCACTTGAGTACTTACAATATCCCAAATGTTTGCAACTATTTGTAAATCGTGAGAAAATTTAAATTTTAACCAAGGCTCCGGGACGCGTGAGGAGTCGCCTGTCAATAGCGTCATACCTGCATTAACCCTCGGTTTCCGGTTTTATTTTGTAGAAACCATGGAAACACCAAAGACGCTTTAATATATTACACGTTTTAATAGACAAGGGAACAACTGTTTATAAATATTTATAGACAGAAAACTAATTGTTGTTATATAGCTCAACACATTTAGTCTTATTGTTTAAATCTAATTTTCTTGATTTTTTTGCAAGTACCATGCTTTACCATGCCTCAGAGAAAAACACTATTTTGTCAAGTAGCTAACATAGCATAATCAGATGCAGCTTTATTTTTAGTAAAATACAGAATTTTCTCCATCATACAATACGTTTTAAAATGAATTGCATGCCATTTATCAGCACAAGCCATCCAACATTTAATATGATACACTAAAATCGATGTCGCTTACTGAAGTGTGCAACAATTGTCTCACCGCAGCCACCGAGCGAACGCTCAGAGTAACGTTATAACATCATTTTCAACACTCTCAAATGTATCTAATATGATAAACAGAGCTGCGTTACCTCATACTCATGACCGGAAAAACGGAAGCGGCACCGGTGACTGTGGCATAAGAAAAGTTCTGCTGCTCGCGGCGTGTGTTGCGGAATCACTCTAGCGGCCTTGTTCAGCTCCCACAACACTCGGTCCTGCTCTGCTTCATACTACAGTAACGTTAATAATCGCATCCATGAACATGACTTCTTCCCGAGTCCTATCCCGATTCTTTTGCACCGTCCATTGAGGTGAAGACCACATGTCCCAAGATTCCGCACTCAAACTTGGCATCATCAAGCTACGCCTTTGTTTTGAATAGGCCTCTAGCGACCTCTAGCGGACAGAATTCTTACCTACTGCACCTTTAAGGGACATCCATTCATGACAACTTGACAGCTCAACAATAGATCAAGTATGTGAATTTGAACAAATTTTAGGCTTATTTTACATCTATTTAATTTTTTCTAAAGAACTCCTTTAGGAGTGTGCATTAAGTTGTCACTCTGTAAACAAACTAACTCTTTATATATATATATATATATATATGATCTGTCCAATATTGTTTTACAATATAATAATTATATGCCTGGCAAGCTCTGATAAACATTATATTAACAGATTATCCTAATTAAAAATCAATATCATACACACCATATCGGCTTCAGGGGAGGTCTGGAGTAACAGTAGGCTAATTGATCAATGTTACTCTGTCTGGGTCTTTTGCCTTTCAGCAGCACGGTCTTGGCTCTCACCAGCATGCTGGTCAGACAGTTCACAGTTCACTATATTCATCATTAGTTTCTGGACAGATCATCTGATAACTTTTTACTCATTCAGCTCAGCTCTTAGAGAGCCTCTTCATGCGTACTGCTGTGTCTGTGTTTTCAGAGCAGGCTCATAGCAGGATTGAGCGCAAACATGAGATTACCGGCAGGGTGTGGCCAAACCAGTGCCAGAGTTTAATTGCCCAAAATTAAAAATCGCTAATTTTATTAAAAATAGCTAAAATAGCTCCTTGTCGCAAAACATTAAAAAAGTCGCAGCAACAATGAGAAAGTAGCTAAATTTGGCGACAAAATCCCCAAATTGGCAACACTGAGAGCGCTATTCATGGTTGCATAGCAACGACAGATGCCACAGGAGCGCAAGGTCCCGAGCGCTTGCAAAAGAAGGAGGAAGCGGTGTGGCCGCGCTTTCCACGCGTTTTTAGACGCGATATGTGAAAGACTTAAGACTTTCTTCGTGAAGAAAATACTGCACTTATTATTGTTAAAGTAAAAAAAATAAAATAAATAACGTTATTAACCAGTATTTTTTCTAATTAAACCAGTTTAAGCCCTGCTTAAAACTACTTACCTCAAGCTCCATTTGCAAAATTGGCATGCCAAGTTGGCCTTTATTCCCTAGCCATGACCACGTCCATATTCTCATCTTTCACTTCCTCCTCTTTTTTTTCAGTGCACATAAAAACTACAATCGCCAAAATGCAGTTCATCTTGATCTATTTGTTTACCACTAGTGCACACTGATGATGTTTTATTCTTCTAAACTAACTTGCGAGATGTCGTCATCATACAGTCTACATAAGATTAATAGAAGTTACAAGTTTATTAGAGCCATGTTGTACAGTGTGATTTGTAATGATCTTATAGGATCGCTGCAGTGCAGTCTGTAGCAGGCATAATTCAATTACCACAGGCCACTCATTATTGGAGTCAGGTGGTAATTACTCTGCAGGGAGGGAGAGAGAGAGAGAAAGCAAGAGAAGAGAGAGCACAGTTAACAAACCCTTTACAGCTCTGGACGTAACATTGTGTTTCCTGTCTGTGAAACTCCTTCCACACTATTACAAATTGCACCTAATACAGTTCTCTCAAGTGATTATCAAGGGTTACTTTACATTTGAAACTTTTTCCACATTGATCACATCACATTAGAATGGCTTCACTTCATTGTGAATTCATGTGTGACTTAAGACTTTCTTTTCGTGAGAAGCTCTTCCCACAGTTTGCAGGTGTAAGGACTTTATCAAAGGTGAGTTCTTATGTGGCGATGAAGGGTTCTTTTAAGCATAAAACTCTTTCCACATTGAGGACATATGTAAGGCTTCTCGCCAGTGTGAATTCTCATGTGAGTCTTAAGACTTTCTTTTCGTGAGAAGCTCTTCCCACACAGTTTACAGGTGTAAGGGCTTTCTCTAGTGTGAGTTCTCACGTGGGCATTAAGGGTTCCTTTATGCGTAAAACTCTTTCCACACAGATCACATGTGTAAGGCTTCTCTCCAGTGTGAATTCTCATGTGAGTCTTACAACTTTGTTTTCGTGAGAAGCTCTTCCCACACAGTTTGCAGATGAAAGGGCTCTCTCCAGTATGACTTCTCACATGTGTATTAAGGGTTCCTTTATGTGTAAAACTCTTTCCACACTGATCACATGTGTAAGGCTTCTCTCCAGTGTGAATTCTCATGTGAATCTTAAAACTTATTTTTCTTGAGAGGCTCTTTCCACACAGTTTGCAGGTGTAAGGACTCTCTCCAGTGTGGCATCTCATATGGGTTTTAAGGGTTCCTTTATGTGTAAAATTCTTTCCACACTGTTGGCAGCTGAACGGCTTCTCTCCAGTGTGAACTCTCTTGTGGACATTAAGGTTTCCTTTTTGGGTGAAACGTTTTCCACACTGTTGACAGGAGAAATAACTTCTAGTTCCTTTCCTTTGAGTTCTTTTTTGTGAGGAAGTCTTTTCAGTCTGTGAGTAACTAAAAGATTTTTCTCTAGTTATTAAATTACGTTTCTCATACTGATTTTTCTCTTGCATTTCATTATGTTCTTTACTCTCTTCTTTCAGTGCCATCAGGTCTAGAGAAAAAAACATACAAATAAAAGTTAACCCCAGTTTAATAGCACAAAGCAACAGACATCAAAACATGTACACATTTAAAGCATCAAAACCAACATAAAGCATCAAATCTAACATGTATGCTAGAACTGTCTCAAATCATTCTGCTCTAGACGCATGTTAAAATAGATGTTAATCATGAAGTCCACTGGAAAATACATTATTGCCGTGGAAATTTTAAAATAATTTGTCTATAAACGATGAAACAACATTAGAGCACAGTGAAATATATTCCTTCTAGCTGTGAAGATGCGACCTTTATTGAAGAAGTGTGCTGTATTAGCTAGGAATGTCCTGTATTTCGTAGAAATTAACAGAAGTCCCCCCACTAACACCCACCCCTGGTTTACTGTCAAAGCTATTTATTGTATCTCAAATTGTACACTTAACAAATTATTTGATGATCATGTTTTAAGCTCTAAGGAAAAAAGTGCAATGTATAATTTGTTTCATTGTTAATACTTGTTAAGAGCAGTTAGAAAAAGTATGGGCGAGGGAGACATTTTAAAAAATGTAACATTTCAAAACTTAGAAGTCAGGAATAAGTATGTTACTCTTTCCCCACCATTGACATGATTTTCTGTCATTTATTACACAACGCTTCTCTGCCATTGATGGAATTTTCCGGCAATCCATGTTTTCACTGTCATATGGTAGGGGGTGCTATTACGCATAGTACAAAATCCAAAAACAAGTGAAGAAGCAGAAGAAACAAGGAATCATCAAACATTTAACAATATAAAACAAAACTGCCTAACGTTACTGAATGAAATGTCAAACCCATTAAGAAGTACAGAACTGTGCAAACTCTGGGGGTGTTGATGGATGTGAACTACTCCATCTATGTTTCAATTATTGTTCTGAATCTGATCCGGACATAGTCTTTGACAAATTTACTCAGCTTTTTGTTCAAAATGATGAATTATGAAAACTCAATTATGAAACTTACCTGCATTCAATTGTTTATAAAAGAATACATAAAGCTAGATTTTGTTGTTGTTTAAAAGCAGAGGCTCTGTTCTTTCTTTTGATATATTGTATGGCGTTCTAAAACTAGAACGCCTACCACAACTCTTTAATTTGCATTGCTTTAATTTGCATTGCTTTGTTTCTCAGAGGAAGCATTCAAGTCATTTGACCAAAGAAGACACTAGCAAGCCTAACATGAATGAGCAGGTTAGCACATCTGATCCTGGACAAGGGTCATTGCATCCTCCATTCATCAAGCAAATCTTGAACTTGAACACAGCACATTCCAGAGTACAGTTAACAAACTAATACTTGAATTTGAAATTTATGATGTTCAGCCACTCATTGGTTGAGTAGCCTTCATTCAAAAAACATGTGGAGGGAATTAATGGAGGCAAAACAGTCATGTGAAGAAAGACATAAGTCCAGCAGTTTGCAGTTATGAAATATTGCTTGAGAATGTAACAAATGTCTGCATGACAGAACATAACAGACATTTCTTTGTGATGACATGCCACTGGATTGAGGAGGAAACTATGGAGAGGAAGTCTGCACCATTGGCCGACATACTTTTGATGTCCTTGCTGAAAAATCTGAATTACATTCAAACTTATAATGTAGGCCTGAAACGACACATCGAAATACGTTGATTTGTGCATTGCACTGTTTACTAGTCACGTTTTGAACAAAAGTCTCTAGAGCAGATGCTAATGGCTAGTATGGCAATGGCGCTTAATATGGTTGTGTTCATACACCATTTTGCTTTTTACGAGTGTGACAAATGCATTTGTAGCGAGGTTTGTATTCAAGGAAGGAGGAGGTGGGAATCGGTGAACGTTCAACAAATTTTAATTCTAAAATAAACAAAATAAACGTAAAAGCAGCAGCCCCTTACGGACAACTGTCCCACACGTGAACAAAACATAATGTAAATCCAGGCCTGGTCCTCTCTCCTTCTTCACTTTCGTCACTCCTTCTTTTATGCTTCCAAAGCTCCTCCGTAAGATACAAGGCTGTTCTCACGGTCCAGTTCCCAAAACGCACTGGATAGCCCTCGGTGGATGGCTTGACACTCCACTGCCTGGTGGATGGCAACGGTTCCTCTGGGTTTGGGCAGCTGGCAGGTGTCCCCCATTCCCTGCTCTTTCCCATCATGGCGGATGGAAGCAGGCTCCGGACTCAGGTAAACGCCCCTCCACAACCCAGGCGGCCGGCAGCGAGTTCGTCCATTCCCCCAGCAACTCACTCCAGCCCACCGCCTCAAGTGTCCATGGCAGCGGACACCGCGGATTCCCCACAGCGGCGAGGGTTCTTTGACAGTGCATTTCTCCTTCCTCCCGGGTTTTGGCACCAATGTAGCGAGGTTTGTGTTCAAAGAAGGAGGAGGTGGGAACCGGCGAATGTTCAACAAACTTTAATTATAAAATAAACAAATATAAAACTAATGTAAAATACTAAGCAGATCTCTTCCCCCATTGACTACCATAGTAGGGGAAAAAAAATTCTATGGTAGTCAACATTCTTCCAAATATCTTCCTTTGTGTACAGCAAAACAAAGAAATTTTGTACAGGTTTGGAACAACTTGAGGGTGAGTAAATGATGACAGAATTTTCTTTTTTGGGTGAACTATCCCTTGAAGATGACAAAAACTACTCTGCTGGAGTAAAGCAGCGGTTTAACAGCATATACACTGAGCCTTTGTACGTCTTGGCAATGATCTTAGACCCAAGGTATAAAGATTGCTTTTTTGATCAAGCCACTAAACAACGAGCAACAGAAATGCTGCTGAAACTGAACAAGATGACAGAACCAGAAAGTAAGGCAGAGAAAGAGAGAAGCGAGACAGAGTCCCCTTTAAAAAAAGAGACGCACAGAGAGCAACGGACGCGTAAAATCTCTGCTTGACATGTATGGTAAATTTTTTAAAAAAATATTCAGTAAGCATGACAAGAAGTTTTTACATTACTGGAACTCATCAAAATAAGTTAAGCAATGTTCAACTTTTTTTTTTAAAGTTATACAAGATTAAACATTTATTAAAGTCAGTTTAATATAATTTAAGACAAAATGACTTAAAGAAATAGTTCACTTAAGAATAAAAATTTCCTGGTAATTTACTCACCCCCATGTCATCCAAGATGTTTATGTCTTTCTTTCTTCAGTCTAAAAGAAATTAAGGTTTTTAGGAAAACATTCCAGGTTTTTTCTCCATATAGTGGACTTCAACAGGGTACAATGGGTTGAAGGTCCAAATTGTAGTTTCAAGCAGCTTCAAAGGGCTTTACATGATCCCATCCAAGGAATAAGGGTCTTATCTACCAAAACGATCAATAATTTTCTAAAAAAAAAGCAAAAAAAAAGAAGAATTATAAATTATATACTTTTTAAGCACAAATGCTCATCTTGCACTGCGCCACACATTACATAATCACGTTGGAAACTAGGCGGAAGTACCGAGCAAGTGTTTACAAAGCGAACTTGCAAAGACTAAGTCAGACGGCCTTTAAAAAAAAGGTAAAACAACGATGTCGGACTATGGGCGGTTTCTTCATTAGGGTGATTGGGCGACGCACCACCAAAGGGAGGGATTTTTTTTCTTCAATATTCAACCACAGTGTTATGCTAGCTGTCACTGTTCAATACTGCTTGTTCAGAATCTGGATATAGTCCAATCAGCGTCAAGTCACATTATGTGAAGTACCGCCCCTTTTTGGGCGATTTCACTCTTGCCGAGAATTGCCCAGAGTGCTCTCATAGACTTTTATACAAAGATTTTTTTTTTTCCAAACTGCAGGCACTGCAATGCAATGTCTATGAGTTCCAGGAGGGCTAGCACTAACGTACGCTGAACAAAATTATAAACGCAACACTTTTGTTTTTGTCCCCATTTTTCATGAGCTGAACTCAAAGATCTAAAACTTTTCCTATGTACACAAAAGGCCTATTTCTCTCAAATATTGTTCACAAATCTGTCTAAATCTGTGTTAGTGAGCACTTCTCCTTTGCCGAGATAATCCATCCACCTTACAGGTGTGGCATATCAAGATGCTGATTACCTTAGGCTGGCCACAATAAAAGGCCACTCTAAAATGTGCAGTTTTACTGTATTGGGGGGTCCGAAAACCAGTCAGTATCTGGTGTGACCACCATTTGCCTCACACAGTGCAACACATCTCCTTCGCGTAGAGTTGATCAGGTTGTTGATTGTGGCCTGTGGAATGTTGGTCCACTCCTCTTCAATGGCTGTGCGAAGTTGCTGGATATTGACAGGAACTGGAACACACTGTCGTATACGCTGATCCAGAGCATCCCGAACATGCTCAATGGGTGAAATGTCCGGTGAGTATGCTGGCCATGCAAGAACTGGGATGTTTTCAGCTTCCAGGAATTGTGTACAGATCCTTGCACCATGGGGCCATGCATTATGCTGCAACGTGAGGTGATGGTCGTGGATGAATGGCACAACAATGGGCCTCAGGATTTCCTCACGGTATTTCTGTGCATTCAAAATGCCATCAATAAAATGCACCTGTGTTCGTTGTCCATAACATATGCCTGCCCATACCATAACCCCACCGCCACCATGGGCCACTCGATCCACAACGTTGACATCAGTAAACCGCTCACCCACACAATGCCATACACGCTGTCTGCCATCTGCCCTGTACAGTGAAAACCGGGATTCATCCGTGAAGAGAACACCTCTCCAAAGTGCCAGACGCCATCAAATGTGACCATTTGCCCACTCAAGTCGGTTACGACGACAAACTGCAGTCAGGTCGAGACCTCGATGAGGACGACGAGCATGCAGATGAGCTTCCCTGAGACGGTTTCTGACAGTTTGTGCAGAAATTCTTTGATTATGCAAACCGATTGTTGGAGGTGAAGATGCTGGATGTGGAGGTCCTGGGCTGGTGTGGTTACACGTGGTCTGCGGCTGTGAGGCTGGTTGGATGTACTGCCAAATTCTCTGAAACGCCTCGGGAGACGGCTTATGGTAGAGAAATAAACATTCAATTCACGGGCAACAGCTCTGGTGGACATTCCTGCAGTCAGCATGCTCAAAACTTGCGACATCTGTGGCATTGTGCTGTGTGATAAAACTGCACATTTTAGAGTGGCCTTTTATTGTGGCCAGCCTAAGGCACACCTGTGCAATAATCATGCTGTCTAATCAGCATCTTGATATGCCACACCTGTGAGGTGGTTATCTGTTATCTCGGCAAAGGAGAAGTGCTCACTAACACAGATGTAGACAGATTTGTGAACAATATTTGAGAGAAATAGGCCTTTTGTGTACATAGAAAAAGTCTTAGATCTTTGAGTTCAGCTCATGAAAAATGGGGGCAAAAACAAAAGTGTTGCGTTTATAATTTTGTTCAGTGTACTTTCATCATCATACGTAACCATCACTTGTGCAGCGATTGGTGGGAACAAACATCCCTCTATTAATAATTTTTGAGATGAAGTGACATTCAATAATATTTGAAAACAATTTTGCATTTTAACAACAAGAAAAAAAAAAAAAAAAAACTTTAATATCTTTATTAAATGTAATTTAAGAAGAGCGAGAGAGAGAGAGCGAGAGAGACCATGGGACATCTCGCGAGTTGAGTCCAGTTGAACTTGAACAACGTCAAGTATCTACAAAGAGCAGGAAATCATATAATAGGGGATTTGAGGAACTAGTACAAGCGGAAAAAAAGGCTAGCAGGTTGCGAAATACCTAATGCTTTATTCTGCTACCCCTGCATTTTGTTCCATCCCGAGAGCGGTACGGACATCGCATGGACAACTACAGGTGTCACTGACATGCATAATCTCTCGGAGAAGATGAAAAAGCATGAAACAGCGAAGACACATATGGACAGTTGCCTAAAATTGTAGCTTCCATATGAATCACACAAAAACATGAAAATACAAAAACACATTTGTTTCTCAAATTAAGCATTTATAGATGACTCTCCCACTGACAGCCAAATTTTTTTCAATCTTATTTCCTCTTAACTTCGAGGAATAAACGGCACACAGATGTTTCGTGTTTATAAGTGGATTGATACAGTGAGAGCTTCTGAGGGTGAAAATGAAAAATCATTAATAGACAATAACTTTTAAGATCACTCACATTTCATGGTTTGCTTTATACAAAATTTTTTGTATACTGTTGCATATTTATGTTATAGAAATGAATGGTTTTCACTGTTTTCAATCAAGAAATAGATAATGGGTTAAATGTTACACAAAATAACTATTTTTGTATAATTTTCTCCTAATTTAATGTTGTGCATTAGTCACTATGACATGTCACACTTGCTTCAGCTTCTCAGCTGCACTTGAAGGCAGCACTAGTATTTGTCTGGTCATGTGATCTCAACATGCCTGTCCACACAAGACGACATGCTTCATGTTAAATAAAACTGCTTTAATTAAGCCATTGTGATATTCAAAAATATCATTAATTTCTGTAGAGCTCAACATATTAAATGACAGCTTTGAGAATGGAAACCAACCTGTTTGTTCCTCAGTATCTTCTTGTTTCACGCTGAATACTTCTTCAATCTTCATGTCTTCACTCTCCTCTTTTATAAACGCCATCTTTATATGTACGTCATGTGGATCTCAGTTGCTTCACCACAAGTTCTTCTGTGTGTTTGGGAGCTCTGTCATGTTTAAAATGAGATTAATTAACAGTTAAAAATAAATACAAACTAAATCTCTGGGTGCGTCTTAATCAGCTCCCTAGGTCAGTAGTCAGCGCACTAGCAAGGAAGTCATTCAGAAAGATTGTTTCTTGGTTGATCAGAACATTTAAGGCTCTCAAAACTAGCACTACAAATTAATAGAAGAAAATGAATCATACAGACACTTCATACTTCGGCATTTATGAATTATATTGGGATTATTAATTTGTATATCAGATTTAATAGATTACACTTTCATGAACATTTGCTTTTGGTTTGTAAACTTAATTATAAAGGGTTGTGTTTGTGTTATCATTGAATTTCCACAGTTTTGACCAACAGGTGTAGTCAGCTTGCAGTGATTCGTGTGCTTCGAGACAGTGAATCATTTTGGTAAGCAATTGATTCAATTGACTTGGAGTTACTAAAAGCTCCGCTTCTCCAATCACTACTTGCCAGTGCCTGAAGTCGAGTTTACGATATACTGATTTACGATATAGGGAGCGAAATAAAACTCTCCTTTTCAAGTGCAGATGTGCTTTATTCACAAACAGAATAGCTTTCATTGATGTTAGATGAAGCATTACAATGTTACATTCAATAATAAATCATTTTATATTACTTGGAAAAGTAGAACATTGATTTAAGTGTTTATATCGATTTAAACTCCTTAAATGTTTAAAAACACAAACCTTTCTTCAGTCAACTCACAACAGATGCAGGAACTCGTCGCAGCCTTATGGCGTCACAACGCCAGAACAACATAAAAGTCCTGCTCACACGATGCTTCAAAAGCACAAAAGTGCATACAAATTTACAAACATATAAACAAAACAATAAAATAGAATTCAAAGTTGATGGTGAAATACATATTTAATACACGTCCAATGATGTGTTGGAAATATTAAGAACTATTAATGAAAGAATGTGAGATTCTATAAAAGGCATAACTGTTTGGGTGCACAAACGATTTATACAAGCTATACATGTATTAAAATGCAAATAGTTTTTAAAAGAGTTCATACATGTGTCAGTAAAGAAGCACAAAAGTCAGTGTGTGTGTTTTTGTAATATTAAAAATGTGGACATATAAAGTTCATTTGAGTCAAAATACATAAAAAATAAAATGTCTAAAAATTATGGTCTTGCAAGAATCAGTAGAAGATAAGTAAAGGAAGAAACAATAAACAAGTATAAATGTGATTCATTCAATACCAAATAAGTATTGATATAAAAAAGTTAAAGTTAAAAATAAGTATTTTGTAGACTTTTAAATCAACAGTAAGCAAATTAAGTCTCCAATGTCAAGGGTCATTTGTGTAAGTTTCACAATTTACACCAGCCAAACTCCTCAGAAAGCTCTGCAGTTTTCCTAAAAATAACACATTTGAATTAATCTGAATTATTTTATAGGACATCTCGAGACCCATAAGAACATGATTTGATAGGTGAAGGCAAGCAGAGAGGAGAAAAAGAACAGGTGAGAGACAAGGAAAATGAAGAAGGGGGAGTGGAGACAGAAGATGTCCTGTCAGTCACAGAACAGCTTCATATTGTAATATCTTGGTCTTATTACGTTTTTGCTGCCACCACTTATAATTCTTTAAACCAGTATGGTCTGGCAAAAAACACACTAGCACACTCTCATACCAGAAAAAAATAGGTTTGTTTATTTTATATTTCTTTATTTAACCAGGTTAAAAAAACTCAATGAGATTAAAAATCTCTTTTAGAGTGACCTGGTCAAGAGGGCAGCAACAAATAGCCTAACATAAATATACAAATTTACAACATCAAACACAAGACAACACAATCAAGGATCACGCCAAGAGATAAAATACCTTGCCTTAAACTCATTCAATGATGGAAGCATGGTCAGCTTTAAATTATTTTGTAGATTATTCCAAGCAATTCGTTCCCATACTGCAAAAAAAAAAAAAGATCTGACCAAAAATATATTTTAAATATATGGAGTATACTTTGAAGATCAATGAAATATATTTTGGCAATAGTTTTAACTTTTAATACCAACATATATTTCAAAATGTATTTGAAAATACATTTTCAGTCTTACAGTAGCCTGCATTTAGGCTAAATGCAAATCTGGATGGAATAGCCTACTAAGGATCACCATTTAAAATGACATCAGCCACAACATTAAATGTTAATGATTTTTACATAAAAAAAAAATGGTCATAATTTAGAAATAGATTTTCTACCCTGACTTTAGCCCTCTGATTTGAAGGCTCTGTTTGAAGGGGCGTGTCTGCTGTGAGACTTCAGTGTAAACACCCACTGCTGTGATTGGCTGACATCTTTGCAATTGAAATAAGTATTACATGTGGAATCCTTTCGAATACTTTTACCACATTTTTACTATTACAGCTGTCGAGATTAACGAATCATGAAAAGTGTTGTTTATTACATTATATTTAGATCTATTCCTGTCACATGGAAAGTTGCAGTGATTAACATTGAGCAGATAACAGTCTGTTGATCGTGTGAATGCAGTGATCTCACTCTCACACAATGCTTTCACCATAACTAACAATGCAAACACAATGTAAATACAATAAGAGATTCATTGTGTAGTGTAGAAGCATCACTTTAAAGGGAGTTTTGGCAAGTGTCCAGATAAACTCGCACTGTGTGATCGACAGCTTCAGTCATTATAAAGAGAGCATTCTTTGAAGTAAAAATACTATAATTATTCATTATAAATTTAACTTTCATTACTGGTTTAAAAATAAAAAAAAACGCTACTTACAGTTTGCAGGGTCCTTGCTGATTACAGAACAATTTTTTCCTGATCTTTGAGCAAAGGTTTTTGGGCAAAGCCAGAATTGTATTGCGACTTGTTCTCAAAACAGTTGCTTGTCAAATGCACAGTACAAACATGCAAGTCAGCACGGTTCTGACTAGGACGTTTACTCACATTTTCTGTCCTGCGTGGCAAAATATGATGACAGTTGCGTTTTAAACCCGATTTTAAAGACGACGTGGACGCAATGAGTGATGCGATATTATGCAAATAACATGATAGTGCCAGAAAACTTTATTATATCTGCTCTCTCAAGTTTAGTCAAAGCCCAAAACATTCTACTCTGTGAGACCGTTCAAATGATATATGACACATGCTTATCTGAACTGTATGATGTTTTTGACATAGTTGTTATGAGCCGGAGTCATTTATTCATTTATTCCATTCTGTTGTCCTGTGTATATCTTGTGTATCTCTTCTCTGTGTATGTACCTGTGCATGTTTGTGTTACAGGTGGGCGGTGTCTTGTGATAATCTGTTGGAGGCTGCAGTTGGTTTTCCTCATCTGATCCAGATATAAGGACCGCCCCAAACACTCAACTTCCGTCATCATTGTGCCATCGTGTTATTGATCGTGTACCTCTTTGCCATTACTTTGTATCATTGTCATTTTGTTTAGTCTAGAGTGTCGTACCAGAGAGACTGATTGTGATTATTTGGAGTTTATGTTTTTGATTGTGATTTTGGACCTTTGATAATTCTTGTTTACTTGACCCACGCCTTTTTGACTATGATTCTGGATTCTGATTTTGCATTGTTTGCTATATATTTATCTCCTGTAAATATTCTTGAATATATTTTTGCCAAATTAAGGGATGTAGGGGGTTTGATGCCATTTTATTTTGTATATCTATCTTTTCACATTGTTTTTGGTTAGGGAGGTAGGTAAGTTTAAATTGTATTTTGTTTTCTTTATGTTTGTGTTAGGAATTGTAGAGGTTAAACAAAGAGATTGTTTTGTTTGTTATTTTGGCCTTGTCTGCACCTGACGCTAAACACTTATTAAGAAATAAAACTTATTTCTTTTTGGCATCTCTCTGGTAGTGAGACTCTTTCTTCCTTTTCCTGTTACGGCTGACCCCTAGACAGTCATAACATAGTACAAAAAATTATTTCATAGATTATCTATTTATCAGCAAATAACTCAGCACTACTTAGTTAATCAAATTGGCTACATTCATTGTGAAGTTCATACTCTAAGCTTTCAAATGACACCTATTTTGTGTTGGTCAAGGCAACAATTTTGAAAAATATTATTCATTTTTCATGTACGGCGGACACTTTGGGTTTAAAGGGTTAAAGAACAAGTTTCTTTTTGTAAAAGGTTTTCCTTGAAAAGTGTGCTTACAGTATCTTTATTCATAGTAAATGCTACTTTTTTGTTGTTCTCTAATGCATTGGAACTCATATTTGACAGTGTATCTTAACCCTTTGACGCGTACGATCACACCGGTGTGCTTAGAACGTTCAGTGCCTCACGTGATCAACTGCCAAATTCATATGTGCTTGCGCGCTTTGGCTGGCGCTAAACCAGAGACGGACGCGCGCAGCGCTTTCATATATCACATGCAGTGTTTTCAACCAAATAATGTTTATTTTAGGTTTCAGACATTTAAATACACATGAGTACTAACAGAACAGTATATTTAGAGTTTGTATAATACACAATGATGTATATAGAAGCGTAAATAACAACCCTTTCCATTATAATTAGACGACACATTTTGTTCATATCAGATACACATTGTGAGAGTAACTTTAAAGTTTACTCTATTCTTCCCCAGTTCACCGACTCACTTACTTTCATGTATTTCGGGAGAAGTTGATGAATTCACGTGTTGTAAATCCAACAGATCCGATTCTCTGTGCGGCGCAAACTATGGTGGCGCCCATCGCGCATATGGCATAAAGGTGTTTAAACAGCAAAACACATCCACTTGCACATATTTGACAATCGGAATATCAGATGTTTCATGCTATAGCTAACAAATTTGTGAATATTTTGAATAAAAAAGGACAAATTAAATAAAAGCAGGTCATCAGTCATACAGCGCTGTGTTATGTGACATGCAATGACGCGTCACCATGGAAACAATAAAGCGATATGTTCTAAATAATGGTCGCCTTAAAAAAAAACTCACGCTGGGGGGTCAGCCAGAATATTTTAAACTTACGTGTGAAGGGGTTAAGTGTCCAAATGCTTAAAAAAAACACACTGTACACATAACATTTACCCTTGCAGACTATGCAAGTAAAAGCTGTTTTTATTTTCTCCGTTTGGACATCAGTCAAGGTTTTGGCAGGTGTTTGACTGGGCAGCTCAGAAAGCTCTTTGATAGTTGAGATAACTTACTGAAGGCCTTGTGTGGCCAGCACCACCTCCTCTATCTTTTCGTAAACATCTTGTAGACTTGATGTCTCATCATCTTCAACTTGAACTGAAGTAATTTTTAAATAGATTAGTATAGAATTGTGCAGTTGAGAAATGTTCTCACAATTATTGATTCTGTACCTTCTCTTCCTCTTGCTGCCTTGAAACTGTGTGAAATTGTGCTCTGCAGTGGCAAAAACCTTGCGGGCATTCTGCTTCCAGTAGAGGGACCCTGGGTACATGGGGATGACATGACCCAAAGATTGCAATTTAATTCTTGATGTTTTAAACAGCTTAAAAATACAAACACAAATTGTAATATGCACCTTTAGCTCCTTCAGAATCAAGGATCTCATTACCCTGGGCATCGGTGAGAATTACAGGATCATAACTGCCAAGAACATCTTGAACCTTCCCAACAATGCCATGTACTGTAGCCTCACATTCCATGAAACGGACAACCATCATCCTGCTCGGCCTCAGTTTGCTGTTCACTAGATGAGCTATGTAAATGATTCTGGAAGACATAATGCACATTACAAATTAAAAAAAATCTCTCTCTTTCACACACACACACACACACACACACACACATTCACATTATACGTGTCATTTCCAGTCAAAAAGGTAGTTAATAGTTATTGTTTAAAAAAATAAATAAATAAGGCTCCATGGAGCAAAGATATGGGTTGTGACTGGCCTACTGACATTCAGTATCCAGTATTAAGAAAAGGATAAATATAGGAAAGTGTCTAAGAAACTCCAAACTATTAAAGCAGATTACAATATTTTATTCATCAATAGTGAAACAAATACTCCTGTATAATTTGGAGTGATAAACAAAAAATGATCAATTACTCTGTATAAACTGTCATAAGTTTAAGTAAAATCATTAAATATCCAGTAACCATTGAGTATTATAGATCCTAAAGAGAATAATAGGCTACCCCTTATAACTGTGTCAATTATAAAAAAAAGGAACATGGCTCTTAATCATAACTTTATTGAGAATCTCCCTAACCCACATAAATACAGTAATTATACACCTCTGAAATGAGCAAGTCATGGAGGCTCTCAGAGGTGGTCCGATAGTCGCTGCAGATGAACCAGCAGCAGCAGAGGGTGAAGTAGTGTGAGTAAAGGAGAAATGCTGAATGACTGCTGCTGGGGGTGTTCCTGATGAGAGAAGCCCTTTCTCCACTTCATCCCCATGGCCCTTATAATGTCCATGTGCAGTGATGCCTAGGGCGCTGAAGTAACCAGACTGTGTCGGAAAAATTGCTATACTCTAATCATCTGTCAAGTACAGAGTTTGCAATGAAATCTTAAAACACAACAGCAAGGTTAAGGTAAGCTGTTACCCCCACACCCCCCACCTTCTTTAGAGCTGCTTTATAGCTAAATAAACTGTTTCATACTTGATAAATTTGCCAACATCGACAGTTATTGAACTGAATTGAATCAATATCTAGCTGACGTTTGAGCTGAATAATGACACAATTGTGTCAAAAAGCTTGAATTTATCACATATTTAATGAAGTTTGCATCCTGTTTATTACTGTGAAGCTGTTTTGAAACGATCTGTACTGTATAAAGTGCTATAGAAGTAAAGGAGACTTGACAGATCTGTGACCGTGCTGGCGGTTAGCAAATAGGCTAACTAAATGTAGCATTCTGATTACTGCCACTGGCTTATTTTTTTATGTTTTTTGTAATCTAATAACTCCAGATTTATACTCACCTGAAAAATTCTACCTCTCAGCACTCATATCATCGCCCTTCAATGTTACCCTTTTGCTCCCTTTAAAGCAGGGGTGTCTAAACTCAGTCCTGGAGGGCCACTGTCCTGTAGAGTTTAGCTCCAACTAGCCTCAACACACCTGCCTGTAAGTTTCATTATGCCTGGTAAGGCATTGATTAGATGGTTCATGTGTGTTTAATTGGGGTTGGAGCTAAACTTTGCAGGACAGTGGCCCTCCAGGAGCAGGAGTGTGGACCCCTGCTTTGAAACCCTAAACCAAATTTTCTGAGATTTTAACAGAGTTGTTGTGTTGAACAGCATATAAGTCAATGTTACCATCCGTTAGTTTTGAATGTAGGAGAAAACTAGTTCATTTTAAACCTTTTTGCGCTATTTTCAACTTTCGGGTTTATATTCGTCTTTGTGTCATACTATAGTACGGTGATGACTCATTGGTGTCTCATAATTATTCATGAGACTGTGTGTCTTTATATGAGAAGACGCATTGCTTAATTTATGACAGCACGGGCTTAATTATTCATGACAGCATGCGTTGATTTCCTCTGACAGGCACTTCAAACAGTGAGATTGCATACAATAAACGAGAGATGCATTAATGGATCAAAAACGAGTGTTTGTTTTTGCTTTGTAAGAGTTTCTGCGTCACACAAGTTCTCTTTAATATGTGTCTTCGACACAAACACGATTCATCCACACTGTGAGTGTAAAAAGTCTTTACGGCTCTTTAACCAATCAAACAGCTTATAAAAACGCTGCAAAATAAGTCTGAAAAGTTCTCAAAGATGCAACAGCGTGTTCATATATGTATTTGATGCAGAGAACAAAATGCGAATGGCTGTGCATTTATTTGTGCATTAATGAATGAACATCTAAAGGTATGTTAAAAGATACAGAACAACTTGCCGAAATTCATATCATGGTAATAAATAAAGCTAGTAAACAAACAAGCGTAACGTAACATTTACCTCAGAACAAACATATTCAGTGACCATAAACTCGTAGTCAGCTAGAAAAATCAACTCTAGAGAGGAGCATTTAGCTAAATATATGCACCATATTACATATTAATAATAATTCTTAATGTTCTTTAATAGCCTATATAATGCATGTTTGAAAAAATCCATCAAGTTGACAGCCAACTGTCACAGACACGCCAGGCTCTACACTCTCACAGACACAGCGCACGTCATCACCAGAATATTAATCACTCACACCTGCAGCTCATCAGCACCCTCATCACCAGCAGCACAAAAGGCTCACGTTCTCACTCAGTCACTGTCCGGTCTCGTTTGCACATGGTACTCACCACTCTGCTTACCTCAAGGACTCCTCCGAAGATACTTACTGTCTCCTGTGTGTTCCCTCAACTCCTCGTTGTCTCCTCATCTCCCGTGAGTTCATCTATGTCTGCTCAAGCTCCAAGTCTGTCATCCGTCTGCCAATCCTGCAAAACCAAGACAAGTATCAGTTCCTCATCAATACCTGCCAACGCATTAACCTGTCTTCACTCACCTGCACTCTGTCAGCATTCTGGTTGCTCAATAAACTTTAATACCTGTATTCCTGTGTCGCTGTCCCCTTCTGTATACGTAACACCAACATTTGTTTATTTTTTTAAAAAATGAATTGGAGTAGAAATAATTTTAAAGTTAGTAGGCCTATTATAACTTTATTATTATAAAAATTTCCTTTAGTGTAATTTAAGTTTGTACAAATTGGTTCATTTTAACCTTCAATATTAATGTAGTACCAACTGATTCCCATGTATATTATACAGCATTAGTTGAGAGATTTTTTTTTTTTTTTCTTGAGAAAATTTGCCATGTAGGCTACTGTAGCCTATCTGATTTACAGTATATCCAAAATAACTGATATTGAGTCGAACTGCAAGCTTGTGAATCGAAATGCATAACTATGATGACAGACTGACAGGAAATGGTACAAAACAGAGTCCAAACAGGGTGATATTGTGACATACTGATAAGCCTCACCTTTCCATTGTTAATAACAGTTGCAACTTGCACTCTTAAATGTGCATTGAAAATTGACAGCTGATAAAACCTATGCTCCAGGGACCATATTCATATAACATCTAAGGCTAAATGTAGATCTTAACTGGCTGAGTTAGATGGTGATTGACACTAAAGAGTAGAAAATCATCCGGTCTCTCCAGCTGTAAATGTCATTGGCTGTTAAAGTCTTGCGCTGTTTATAATAAATTGACATGTTGATAACACACACATAAGCAGTTTGCTCTCAATTACATGTACCTTAGATCAGATGCATACTAAATGCATTAGTGAGTGTGGTGGTGCATATGGGGTGTCGCTCTGGGACAGGTGAGTATGAGGCTGAGAGGGAAAAATCACAGTATACTCACTACAAAAATGTAGACTACAGACCCCGCGACCCCCCCGGAACACGCTTGCTGGGGCCCCCTCTCTGAGATTTGCTTAGGGCCCCCAATAACCTAAACACACCCCTGACTGTACCGAAACCTTGACCCTAAAACCATGATTAAAACTGAACTGTGAGTAATCTGAACCATTTCACCCCTACTCTACACAACGATTACTGTAAGGACATTTAAAATACATACCTCTTGTGAATTTCTTCTTTTTGTTTGCATTCCTTTTCTTGGTTTTATCCTTCTTTTTGATGGATTTTCGGGGTGCAGGGGATGAGGAGGACTGAGATGAGAATGAGGGTGATGATACACAGGAGTACGACGAATCAACTTTGCAGTGTTTTTTTTTTTTTTTTCCTCTGCACTTTTCCTCTTCTCTTTGTCTTTTTTCACCTTTCTATATGAAGGTCATCGTCCATACTGGAAGACTGTTATACAGCATCATCAAATTTGGATTTGTAGGAAGCTCCCATCATGTCTTCCTTTGCTGACAAGGCTGATAAGGAATACAAACCAAATCATGTTAAGATTACATTTAATTTCTTCCACATTTACCAGCTTTGATGTCATTGTTAAATGTAAATATTCAGCTACCTTTGTTAATGAACACCACAAGATCTAACTTTTAAAAAACAACAACAACAGATAGGCCTCAGCCCTTTTATGCCAGGGTATGTTATAATGTAGACTCTGTAAATTTTCCACAGTAAAAAGTCAATTAATATCACTTTTTATAAATATTTGTGTAATGATGAACACTTATATGAGATGAAGATTCCTTGTAGAACACATTACTAAGTATAATGTATAACTGGTTGTAAGGTGTAGTTGCTTTAGAGATACAGCAATTTACCATTGGTCAGACTGCTACGTAGGAAATCTCTTTCACTTTCGATGTCCATTTATCCTCAAGGAACTTAATTTTAGCTTTTAAAAAATATTTTCTTCCATCATTTTTTTTTTTTTTTTTGTAGGGACACCTGCTGTGTTGGTGCTGTTGAAGATGCTCCTGATAGATTATATAAAAAAACACTGTAAACACTGTTGCACTTTAATGCTCTATCTATCTAAATATCTATCTGTCCTGCTACTATATACAGTCATGTGAAAAAGTTAGGACACCCTATTGAATTCCATGGTTTTCTGTATCAGGGCATAATAAAAAAAAATCACCTGGTCCCTGGCAGGTCTTAAAATTTGAAAAATAAAACCTCAGATAAACATCAACACATGACATATTACACCGTAGCAAAAATAAAGCCAAAATGGAAAAGCCATGCGTGACAAACTTAGGACACCCATACTGTTGGAATTAAGAGGGTAAGTAACAGTCAGCACTCCTAATCAAATGTCTTTGATTAACTGATCACCAGCAAGTGTGATCACCTCTATAAAAGCTGAAGTTCTGGCAGTTTGAGCATCTGGAGACTTCAGGTGTGTGTTAACACAATGCCAAGGAGGAAAGACATCAGCAGTGATCTTAGAGAAGCAATTGTTGCTGCCTATCAATCTGGGAGGGGTTATACAGCCATTTCTAAACAATTTGATGTCTATCATTCTACAGTAAGGAAGATTGTTGACAAGTGGAAGACGTTAAAAACAGACACTAATCTTCCCAGGAGTGAATGTCCCAGCAAATTCAGCCCAAGATCAGACTGTGTAATGCTCAGATATACTGCAGACAACCCAAGAACTACACCTCAGACTCTACAGGCCTCAGTTAACATGTTAAATGATAAAGTTCATGACTGTACAATTAGAAAAACTTGGGTCAAGTATGGCATGTTTGGAAGGGTTGCCAGGAGAAAGCCTCTTCTCGCTAAAAAAAACATGGCAGCGTGGCTTAGGTTTGCAAAGTTGCATCTGAACAAACAATAAGACTTCTAGAACAATGTCCTTTGGACAGATGAGACCAAAGTGGAGATGTTTGGCCATAATGCACAGCTCCACGTTTGGTGAAAAACAAAAACAGCATATCAGCACAAACACCTCATACTCATACTTATATGTTGCCTCTTGGGCAGATTATTCAAAAGTATGGTCTGGGTTATCATTGTTTTGCAGATGATACCCAGATTTACATTAGTACTCAACCTGATGTTACATCAGCACTTTCAACTTTATCTGCTTGTTTACTGGAAATACAGGTCTGGATGAAACAGAACTTCCTACAGTTAAACTGTTCAAAAACTGAATTTCTTCTGATTGGCACCTCAACTGCTGTAAATAGATGTAATAATTTTAAACTTACAGTGGATGAGTGCCAGATTCTCCCTTCTGTACAGGTGCGGAATATGGGTGTGATTTTTGATGCACAGCTGATTTTTAACACTCATTTTAAGAATGTTACTAAAGTAGCTTTTTATCATCTTCGGAATATTGCACGTACAGTATAAGACCATTTCTTTCTATGCCTGATGCAGAAAGGCTTATTCACGCCTTTATAACATCTAGGCTTGATTATAGTAATTCTCTTTTTGCAGGGTTACCTGCAAGTTTCATTAAGAGGCTGCAATATGTGCAAAATTAAACTGCTCGTGTTTTAACTTACACACCATCCCGCAGTCATATCACTCCTGTGCTTTCTCAACTACACTGGCTTCCAGTTCAATCACGCATTGATTCTAAAGTTCTTATCTTAACCTATAAAGCAGTACATGGGCTGGCCCCAAATTATATTTGTAATTTGGTCACAGTGTCCACACCATCTCAGTCTCTCCGCTCTGCTGGTTCTCTTACTCTGTACCAGCCTCGTTGTAAACTCGAAACTATGGGTGGGAGGTATTTCTCTTGTATTACTCCCAGGTTGTGGAATTCTCTGCCTTTTCCTATTAGGAATGCTCCATCTTTTGATTCTTTAAGAATTTACTCAAAACATATCTTTTTAGTGAAGCTTTTAAGTTATAATTTTACAGTTGTTGTTGTTGTGTTATTATTGTGATTGTCATTATGGAGTAGTGTTGTTTCTTTTATTGTTTTTTTTTTTTTTTTTATTGTTGTAGTGCCTTGAGTGTAAGAAAGGCGCAATACGAATAAAATTTATTATTATAATAATTATTATCATTATTATACCAAAAGTCAAGCATGCTGGTGGAGGGGTGATGATTTTGGGCTTGTTTTGTAGCCATGGGCCTTGGGCACCTCACAGTCACTGAGTCGACCATGAACTCTGTATACCAAAGTATTCTAGAGTCAAATGTGAGGCCATCTGTCCGATAGCTAAAGCTTGGCCAAAATTGGGTCATGCAACAGGACAATGATCCAAAGATCACCAGCAAATGGCTGAAAGAATGGCTGAAAAAGAAAAGAATCAAGGTGTTGCAATGGCCCAGTCCCAGACCACATCCCGACTGAAATGCTGTGGCAAGAGCTGTGCATTAACAAATGCTCACAAACCTCAATAAACTGAAGCAACGTTGTAAAGAAGAGCGGGCCAAAATTCCTATATGGTGTCCTAACTTTGTCACCCATGGCTTTTCCATCTTTGCTTTATTTTTGCTAAATAAATAATGACATGGAGTGATATGTCATGTGTTGTTGTTCATCTGAGGTTTTTTTTTCCAAATTTTAAGACCTGCCAAGCACTAGATGACTTTTTTATTATGTTCTGATATGGAAAACCATGGAATTAAAATAGGGTGTACTAACTTTTTCACATGATTGTATAAAATGTCATGAGCAATGAGCTTATACGGAGTGCAGGTAAGTGATGGCAGATAAGACAGGTGGCAGATATGGATACTGGAGTGATACTTGTCTTTTCTTTTGCAGATATCGCAGGCAGATGCTGGTGGGATGCAGGTGTGCGTGATTAGAACTCGGGTGAAGACGTGCGCTGTGGTTGGGTGATGGTAGAGCCTGGCGTGTCTGTGACATTACCCGACGTCGTGGTGGTTGGCCTCTGCCACGAGGTGTGGGTCTCTCTCGATGAGTGGCATGGAAAGTGTCGAGCAGGCTTGGATTGAGTATATCATGTCTGGGGACCCATGAGCGTTCCTGGGGACCGTAGCCCTCCCAGTCCACGAGGTATTCCATGAAACCACCACGGCGCCGGGAGTCCAAGATGTTGCGCACCTGATAAGCAGCACCGTCGTCCAGAATGAGAAGAAGGGGGGGTTCTTCGGCTGCGCCAGGCTCTGTGGGAACAGAAACAGACGGGTGGTGAGGTTTCAACAAAGACACGTGGAAAGTGGGGTGAATTCTATACTCAGGTGGGAGCTGGAGCTGGTAGGTGACGGGGTTGATCTGCCGGACGATGAATCTGGGACTCAGTTTCTTGCAGGGCAGGCGCAGTCTGATGTCCCTCGTGGACAGCCAGACCTTCTGCCCCGGTTGGTATGTTGGAGCATTGGAGCGCCGAAGGTCAGCTGTCATTCTGCGCCTGCATAGGGCCCGTTGTAGCTGGTGGTGTGCGACCCTCCCAGACCCTCTCGCTCTCTCGGAACCAGTAGTCGACCGCTGGTACGTCCGAAGGCTCCCCTGACCAGGGGAACAGTGGGGGTTGGTAGCCGAGTACGCACTGAAAAGGGGTGAGACCAGTGGTAGGCTGTCGCAGAGAGTTCTGGGCGTACTCGGTCCAACCCAGAAACTGGTTCCAAGAGTCCTGGTGGCCGTGACAGAAGGTACGAAGGAAGCGGCCAACCTCTTGAATCTTCCGCTCCGTCTGCACGTTCGTCTGTGGATGGTATCCTGAGGAGAGGCTGACGGTCACGCCTAGGAGCGAGAAGAAGGCTTTCCATACCCTGGAGACGAATTGCGGTCCTCTATCCGATACAATGTCCTCAGGAATTCCATAATATCTGAATATATTATTGAACATATGTTCAGTAGTCTCCATGGCCGTGGGCAGTCCCCTTAAAGGAATCAGATGACATGACTTAGAAAATCTTTAAATAACCACCAGAATGCAGGTGCAATTATCTGAGGATGGAAGGTCGGTGATAAAATCTACTCCTAGGTGTGACCAGGGTCGGTTAGGAACTTGCAGAGGATGGAGATTTCCGGAGGGAAGATGCCGTGGACTCTTCTAGATGGCGCATTCCTTGCATCCCTGCACGTACATCCGATATCCGATGCCATGTTCGGCCACCAAAAGCATTCTTTTAGCAACGAGAGGGTTTCATTGACCCCAGGGTGGCCAGTGCCCAGTGACGTGTGAGATGCGTGGATAAGGGGAGTGCTCCGTGTCCAGGTGATGTAGAGCAAACCTGGTGGGCAACCCGGCGGAGTGTTGGTGGAGGCATTGGACTCGGGCAGGGTCTCTTCGGACCAGACAATGGGATTGACGAAGAGTTTCCTGGACAGGATTGGTTCAGGAGTTTTGGAGACTTTCTTCGGGACTGTGGATACGGGATAAGGCGTCTGCCTTTACATTCTTTGACCCAGGGCGATAGGAGATGGTAAAATCAAAACGGGTGAAAAACAGGGCCCATCGTGCTTGGCGTGGGTTTAGTCGTTTTGCGTCTCGAAGATATTCCAGGTTCTTGTGATCAGTTAGAACAACAAATGGGTGTTTGGCTCCTTCGAGCCAATGCCTCCACTCCTCAAGGGCCAGCTTGATGGCGAGAAGCGCCCTGTTGCCGATGTCATTGTTGATCTCCGCCGGGTTGAGTTTGTGGGAGAAGAAGGCGCATGGGTTTGCGCTACTTGGGTTCCCATTGCTGCTGTGACAAGAATGCTCCCACTCCGGTGGTCGAGGCCTCGACCTCCACGACGAAGGGCTTTTCTGGATCGGGATGAACCAGGAGGGGAGCGGTGGTAAAAGCTTCTTTCAGGGTCTCGAAGGCTTGGGTCGCGGCTGGGTTCCAGGACAGAGACTTGGGCTTACTGCGCAGAAGGTTGGTGAGTGGAGTGGAAATGATACTGTAACCTTGAATGAATCTTCAATAGAAATTTGTGAATCATAAGAATCTCTGGAGCTCTGAATTGAAGAGCATATTCGTTAACAGTCATTGATTCTTGTTTCAACTGATATAACTGCTCACCGATTGAAGAATCCCAGGCAGGTCTTCCGAAAACTTCTTTGAAGTGAGCGATGAAACTGGAGAGAGACTGGGTTATGGGATTTTTCTGGGACCAAAGAGGTTCAGCCCAGTGAAGCGCCTTGCCATTCAACTGAGAAATTACGAACGCTACCTTAGCATGGTCGTTGGGGTACAGGTGCGATTGCATCTCCAGGACCAGCGAACATTGCAGGAGGAATCCGTTGCAATCCTCCGCCGATCCAGAGAAGGGCGCCGGTTTAGCCATGGGACTGGCGACGGCAGGTGGTGAAGGAGAGACGGCAGTGTTTGAGGAAGTGCTCGCTGGTGAAGATGTGGGTGGATTCGTGGAGAGTGCTCGGCGTAATGCGTCCACGAGCTCTTGAAATGGATCCGGGGTGCTCATACTGGTGTTCAGCGGTGTTGGTCCGGTCTTCTGTTGCATGCATCTACTGAGAAATACTATTTACAGGCTCATAATGTGAATAATCAACCCTCTACAATGTGAGTAAATTACTTGCATATAAATTTTTGGTGACACTTTATAATAATGTTCAGTTGTAAGTAATTATTTATAAAACATTCATAAACGATTAATAAGTGATATGCTAACATTTTATGTATGTTTTGTTAATTCAGTTACAAGAATGTGGACGAATAAAACTTCCTAAAGACCACGTCTTTGTTCTCTTCACTTTAGACCTGATGCCTTTGAGGCTTTTAGTAGACCACAGCTACTGAAAGAGCTTACATTTGGCAATGGATATAAGTGTATGCTTTAACCAAATGCCTGTCGTGGGCCTGACGAGGGCAGCCTATAACACATCTTGATTAAGACAGACTGCCTCAAAGCTTGTATGTGTTACTTGTATGCGTTACTAGATTACCGTTGCACCAAAACATACAGATGAAAAAGTATCAGGGCTAAATTGGAGAGAACAAAGACACAGTTCTTTGGGAAGTTTTATTCATCCACATTCATCACAACTTCCCATTTTTTTCTCCTCTTATCGCTAGTAAAGCAGTGAAGATTAATCCCTCTTCTCTTGTGGCCCATCGACTGAAAATTGACCCTTCGCCAGGAGTTTGATTGACAGGCGATCTAACCAATCATAACACCGAATTCACCATTTTGTCTGACAAAGCAGTCAGGGGAGTTAGCAGATTAACGTAGGTAGACTTGAACTTGAAAAATCGTGTGTACTGACGTCTTTCCGCGATTGAAACAACATTCCTTCTGATGTTCATTCATGTTTAATTGATGCTATAAATGAATTAGTAGGAAGAGATGATCGGTTCATGAGCTGTTTGAACTGAGGCACTACAGCGATCTGTCACCACACATTAAAGAGCCACAAAACGGTATTTATTGTTTAAATTTCTTTAAAAATGACAACATTTGAAATTTGAGACTTTGTTTCATATCAAAAGTAACCTGCTCTGTCTTGTCTGTCGTCGAGTTGTCAGTGTCCTCTTTGCTCCCCGATGTATTTTTCACTGCGTGAGAACATGATGTGTGGCAAGAGATTGGCATGGCTTGTCTGACGTAGCAACAGTAACTGAAGGGGGCGGGTCTTTGCGAAAGGTCAGTTGGCATCGTATATTATATTCCGAGTTGTGTTGAGGTAAAATAGCAGCAGGGCAGCGTCAGTTGCAACCATTTGACGTCCCCCCCCATTGTCCAAATATGTCATGGATTTTTTAAATAACGTAAATCTTTCATGGGATTTCTACTACATATTTCAGTAAGAGACATAATTTACGTTATATTAAGCCATACAAGTCTTAATACTAGGGGTTCCCCTTAAAGGTGACAGCAGAATAAAATTTATTTCAACAATGCAGTAACAAAATAACATATTTTCTATACAATGTAACAACTTATTACAAATTTTGTATAACATTTATACAAAAAAAAAAATAAATAAATGAATAATAATAATAATAATGATAATAATAATAATAATAAATAAACAAATAACTGCAAGGTGGTCCACCAGTAATTATTCTGTGTGGTTTCCCCTGAGCCTCCAGACATTCTCCTTCTAGGTTCTCCAGGCCCGCTCAGTGTGTTGGGTATGAGCTCCTGTCTGGGCATCAACAAATGCCACACTGTGGTTCACTGTATAATGCCTGTAAACGAGCATGTATGTAAGCCCTCCACTCATCACTGATGATGATGGACCCTCTCTTGGCATGGTGAGCAATAAGTCCAATCAGTTCCCTTCTGGTCCTCCTTTCAACTAAGTGGAAAACTGGTTTTGCAGATTTGTGTCCTTGGTATTTCACCCCCAGCATGCCAAACACCCACTTCCTCCTTTTCCATCCACCATCCATTCTACCTTGCCCATACTGAAAAAGAAAGAAAAAAAATGTCCAAAGAAAGAAAGGAATTTTAAACAGATTTGAAATGAATTTAAATAGATCATGATTAAAACCCTGTGTAATTATGGTGGATAGCTCAACACTTAACTCCCTCGGGTCATGCCGGTTACCACCTCGGTTTTTTTCTTACCAGTGTGAAAGAGACTCAAAATACTCCGTCAATGTTGCACATACAATTAAGAGTTATAAACCATTTTAATCTGTGGAATATCTTCTTTTATTTGTGTACACTCAGAGTAAAAACAAAATATTGTTCTTTTTGCAAAATAAAGAAAACTAACATGATGCGTGATCTGTCGTCTCCCTCTGAATGAAGTCCAATCTGATAGTTCTCAGAAAATGAACTGTAACTTAGTGAATACTAATCACAAAAAAATTAGACTTATGTCTAAAGAAACGTTGAAATGTCAGGTTTTAAATCGTGTAAGTCAAATCGAAAACAAAAATTCTCTGTTTATGTAATCTGTATGAAAAGAGACACATGTCAGAAGTCCGTGATTCAGCTCATTATCCGCTATTGCGGCCACACCCACGGAGCTAGCGCTATTCAGACGCAAATTCTGAGGCAAAACATGTATACATCGTCTCAATCGTGTATTTATTGTCTTGAAAAGTGTTTATCTGTATGTTAAAGCCATGGTTAGAGACCTCTGGAAGACATGCCGTTAGTTCCTGGAATGTCCTGTTCTTCTTTAGATTAATTTGTGGACTAAATGTGCACAGAGCGCCCTCCGGCTGCAAGTATGAATTGAAAACACAGTATCCAGCGTTCATAGTGATGTAGCGAATCTGTACAGGTATTTAATTAATTTATGGGTGAAATATATGAATATAATAAATCATAAAGCTTTATGATTAATTATAATACATATACCGACCCGAGAGGGAATTATACATATATTGTGAATTAATTACAACGAATTATAATCAATTACATATATGATTAGTTCTGGCTTGATAATAATTTAGAGAAACTAGTTTGTCCAGCAAACCGTTAGCTCTTCATAGCCGATTATAAAAGGAAGGTTTTTCTCTGGCCACGAGAAAGACTTCCTATTCTAGCATCAATGCGTAAAGCAAGGATACTGGATCGAAACGTTAAAGTGACCTGGGTTTGTTGCATGAGCAAAAAAAACAATCGAGCATGAATATAATGTATTTAATATATGAAACTACGGATACAGAGACTATACTACTAGACATACACAAACAATACACATATATAGAAAACGAAAGTAAAGTCAAGAAAACAGAGGTGATCAAAGGAATGGCAACTTACGAACAGTTAAAACCTTTGAGAGCCACCAAGGAAACTAAGCTTACACATCGAGCTTAAAACGCTTTGGAAAGAATGGTTCTATACTTGCATAGGTTCAGGTGCTGTGGTCGTTTCGTGTTTCTGCAGGAGTTTCGTTGCGTGCGGCTGAAGCGATTGGTCCTTTTTCGAGAAGGTGTTCTTCGGCGTGATTTTCAAACAAGGGTTTAACTTAAGAGTAAGATAACCGGAAAATAAAGAAAAAGAGTCCGTCTCCTAGGCGATGAAGAGTGAAGACTTAGGGCGACGGATGAAGAGGGTTTGACAAAGAAACTTGTTGCCAAAAGATGGTCGTCCCGAAGAGAGGGGGCGCGTGATGGAAGCGCGGTCGCCGAGACGTCCGGGAGAGACGGGTGTGAAATGGCGAGAGACAATCGAGAGACAAATGAGAGATGCGTGTCATTGTGTTTTAAGGACAACAGGCCAGAACGCCTCCTGGGATACATCAGCCAATGATGAGGGTGCGATTTTGGCGGGCAAACTCTTTCTTTGTCTCCATTTATGACCAAATTTGCATGGTTTATGAAGTGTCCGATCTGAGTACATTTTCTTCAAAGTACCATTAAAAATAGAAGAATGCATTTTACAGTCATGTGACATACATTTTCAATTAGAGCATAACGAAAGCTTTACAATGAGACCAAACTTGTCAGATGGCAAAGACATAAAAGGGGAGATACAGTTTATACTTGAGTTTTATCGTTTAGAAGAAAACTAATACAACTACAGTCATAGCTAAGCTTATATACTAGGGATAAATACATGCACCTTTAAATACAGCGACGGGTACACTTTGGCACAGTCATATTTGGAGGATAAATGTACATTCACAATCTCCATGCGTGTTTGTGAGTGTCTGTATGTGTGTGTGTATTGGGGTTGTGGACAGTGTCTGCGACCACATCACCTTTAGTCCCACCAGGGTGACTCTTTGAAGTCTCTGGAGCTGGTGAGAATATGTTCTGTTTTTCTTTACTGGGGTAACAAAGGTGCCAATGGGGCAATTGGTCCCGGACTTGCCGGAGCCGATTCGTGATTTACATGCACAGTTCAGGAGGCTAAAAGCATTCTGAAATTTCCAAAGTTGATTGACTACGCCGGATCTATCCAGACGCTACAGTGATGACAATAAATATTAAATAAATATTACTCCTCTGTATAGAAAATTGACATAAACATATGTGAATCCATCAGTATTTCTCCAAATGTGCATGCTTTTAAGCTAAAAGCCTATATGAAATGCCATAGAGGTAACATGACTGTTCAGACACTTTGCATCACAGAAATACATTATATTTTTAAAGTATATAATAACATACCTTTATTTAAAATTGTAATAATATTTCAAAGGATTGGTGTTGTTTCTGTATGTTTGATATACAGCATGATGAGCTTGAGACATGATCACAGAGGGGTTTTTTCACATAGCCTACCTGACTGAAAGAGCTCATTATTATGCAGGTCATTAGCTGATTATGTGGATCTTTTGTCTTCTGAGGTGTGAATCGCAGCATTATTCATGAAGATTCACCCTCCGCGCATACTGTGTTTCTTGACAAAAAGTGTGTTAGAAAATGTAAATCTCTCTATTGTTTTAAATGAACGAGTAGGCAGGATTTTTTGTTTTTTCAATAACCACGCATAAACGTTATTCCTCCAGAAATACAAACATGTACGTACATGTTGTTTATATATTATGGTAGCCAAGTTCGTGCTGAATACAGTGTAATGACACTTTTGCCATTAATATCTTTATGAACAACTGAAAAAAGCACAAATGTCAGGGCATGTCAAAACTTCTCCAGGGCCCCAAAACAGCCTCAGACTCCAGAGGGTTAAAGTCTAAAAGACATCTGGCTTTTTTAGCTGTTCTCCCTAAGCACTGGAAGAGTCTCCCTCTTCACCTTAGGTCCACCCTCACCATTGGCATATTTTTAATCCACTCAGAAGCCCACTGCTGTTGTTTTTAAATGGGCTTCATCATACATAATCGACTTGGCTATCACGAGATTGTAATTCGCTATCAGAAGTGAGTTCTGAGGTCAGGAACGCCTGCACCCACGAGGAACGTTACAGGGTGAGTACTCCCAAAACAACCTTCATTACAACTTCAGTTTGTTTTTGCACAAAAAAAGCCTCACAATTTGTCTTGGCATTGTTTTTGTCAACATGTTTTGGCGATGCTCATTGTGTCTTGGGCCATGCAAAAACAGCCATGTTGGCCCTGACTGACAAGAGGTGGAAGAGGTGTCTGGTAGTTGCATGCATTATTCCATGCATTATTTCTTTACCAAACCTCTTTCGAATTATTAAAGGCATCGTAGGGAACAGATAGACACCAAACACAATATGAAATGGTTAAATCATCGTCCATGCATTTGTTTATCTGTTAACAGGACTGTCCCATGACCTGTTGTTTTAACAGTCAGTAACCATTAACATAAACTGTGCTTTGCATGAAGATGGAGTGGATGTGATGCAGTTTCGATCAAATTAAGGCCTCCAAACATAGGTATGAATGGATTTAGATAGATCTCTGTGGCCTCTCTTTATTTCAGTCACTGCTGATCCATCCAGGGGGTCCTGAAGGAATTTTTATGGCAGTCCTTGCCTAAATCTTAGGAATGAGTTTGGTGGTTAGAGTCAATGTGTCATCCAATGAGAAGTCCTCTCCTTGGTTTTGGTGGGTGCAGAAGGTTCCCCTTCCTGCTCTGGAAGAGGTGTCTGGTAGTTGTCCTAACATCTTATCTGACGTTGCTGAACATTTGTTTATGTTCATTCACCAATGATCCAATCACAGTGTGGCACATCTTCTTACACACCAGCAGTTAGAGAGGGGCCCTGTCGTAAACTGGTCCCTGGAATGCCATCTTAACTGTTGTTCACAACAACTGTCCACTATACTAACGAGGAGCTGCAGAGGCCGGCCGTCGCTCCCGTTCAAAAAACTGCACGAGGACCAGCAAGCGACCAGCTGATGAAAAGCGTGCTGGCAGGAGTTTGCGTCCTAGATTACCCTCGGTGAGCAGAGCGGTGTAGTAGAGGGAGCACGCAGGCCCAAGGGGGCGGAGGTACAGCTCGAGTTTCTCTTCATAATCGCATAAATCTTTCGCCTTTTACTAAAGATTTCCGTGGAGGGGAACGTTTGCGAGGGTTCTGTATTTTTGGGGGCTCTGCTTACGGCAGAGCCGCACAAGAGCGTTAAAAGCAGAGTGAGCACGTTTGCGCTTGTCCCCCGTGGTCGGGCCGTCTGCCAACGCGGAGCGGAAGGAGATTGTCCGTATTTGCCGCCTTTGCCGGAGCGGCAGTTTGACCCAGTGGCTTCGCAGAACGGTTCGCCGTTTCAAGACTCTGGTGACGCCTGCTATTCAGAATGGTGCAAATGCAACAAAGTCTCAGCCAAATTGTGCATACAAACTCCTTTTACAAACCAGCTGCACATGTTTTTTTGTTGGAAGTGTCATCTGTTAAATGCACTTGTCAAATCATATCATAATATTAAACATGAAGTGGCTGAATAAAATGTGTTATTATGTGGTAGAGCTTGGGCAGGTCAGGTCAAAAAAAAAAGGTCACGTGTTCTTTTCTGCGCCGGGTCCAAACAAAGAGCGTTTCATTTCCTTCGCTGACCGCACAAAAGCCGGCATCAGCCAACACCCAAGCGCCTGCGTTGGTGGTATAGTGGTGAGCATAGCTGCCTTCCAAGCAGTTGACCTGGGTTCGATTCCCAGCCAACGCATTGCTTTTGGCTCAAGCTGACCTTAAAGCGGTCGTCCGCGAGCCCTTGCTGGAGCAAAAAAAAAAAAAAGTTTGTGTGGGTCCTTGGGTTTCAGCAAAGGTCGAGGTCTCCCCGTCGGGGAATCGAACCCCGGTCTTCCGCGTGACAGGCGGAGATACTGTCCACTATACTAACGAGGAGCTGCGGTGGCAGGGCGTCGCCCCGATCGGCGCAGCTGCTGGTCCAAACGGTTTAAATGCCACCAAAACTCAGCCAAAACACCTTTTACACACCAGCTGCAAAGGTTTTATTGAAAGTGCAATGTATTAAATGCCATTAACAAATCATCAACATCATTAAATCTGAAGTCTCTGATTAAACGGTGTCATTAAACCGTAGAGCTTGATTTTAACGGAGCGCTTGGTAGGTCGCTACTAATGTGTTACGAGCCTTCTTGCTGACCGCACAAAAGCCGGCATCAGCCGGCACCCGAGCGCCTGTGTTGGTGGTAAGGTGGTGAGCATAGCTGCCTTCCAAGCAGTTGACCCGGGTTCAATTCCGTAGGTCCCATATGGTCTAGCGGTCAGGATTCCTGGTTTTCACCCAGGCGGCCCGGGTTCGACTCCCGGTATGGGAAGCTCGGCTTGTCTTTGCTTCCCTTGTCGAACAGCCAGCGCGGCAGAAACGTTTTTAGTCAGCAGTGGAGCTGCAGCAACCTGATAGGTTGTGGTTCCTTTCCCCAGCTGCGTGCCTTCGATAGCTCAGCTGGTAGAGCGGAGGACTGTAGGTGGAGAGTTGGCAATCCTTAGGTCGCTGGTTCGACTCCGGCTCGAAGGAGGTCTTTTTCACACGCAAACATTTTCTTGGCCGTGCATAAGTTTCAGAAGCGTAAAAGTGCATTCCCTGACCGGGAATCGAACCCGGGCCGCGGCGGTGAGAGCGCCGAATCCTAACCACTAGACCACCAGGGAAGGGCTGTTTGTCCCGCCCCCTCAAGCCTGGCTGTGGGCCCCTACCTGAGTTCGCTGCAACCGCTCAAGCAAGAGCACTGAGGCTTGTAATTCCCTCCTGGAGAGGAGAGAGCGTCTGACCCTGAATCACACTTCTTCCGCCGTGAAACTGTCCCGTGCTCTGTAAGACTTTCCTAACAACACCACAACCTGCCATAAAAACAAATCAGCTTGCGAAACATAACAAGGAGAGGCCCGCCGAGATTCAGGGAAACTACTTGAAATGACACAGATTTTCTCAGAATCTCATGCTGTCTGCCCTAGAGAGGAGCCGAAGAGCCTTTTGAATAAAGGAAAGCGCTCTTTCGTCTAAAGGCTCTCGTGTGCCAAAGGGAACCACCCTGCCCCGTGGGAGGCTCGAACTCACGACCTTCAGATTATGAGACTGACGCGCTGCCTGACGAGGCATGCGCTTTGGCTGTGCTTTGGCTGTGCTTCGGCTGTGCTCAGCGGTGCTTAGCACTAGCTTCCAGATCATCTGCCATTCGGTGGAGCTCCAAAAATACTGCTCACCCTCAGCCGTCTTGTCAGGATGGCCGAGCGGTCTAAGGCGCTGCGTTCAAGCTGGGGAACAATAGTCCAACGAAGAAGGGAAGAGAAAGAAAAAATGAAATAATAAAACTGCCATGGGCTGACAAAGAAGCAAAAGCAGCAGATCGAGCCAGCCAGGAGTCGAACCTAGAATCTTCTGATCCGTAGTCAGACGCGTTATCCATTGCGCCACTGGCCCACCGGCCACAGTAGGCCTCTCGTGGTCGTGTAATGCGTGGCAGTGCTTTTGTTAAGGTTTAATATCAACTTGCCAAAGGGTTAAAGACTCTAGCTTGAGCCCACAGACAAAGGTTAGCCCCGAAGCCCCGCCGAAGCGCATGCCTCGTTGTTCCTGATCCAGATGATCAGGAACAGGTGCAGGCAATGAGTGCTGATGGGGAGATGACGAGGAAGTGAGTGCAGGTGAGGAAACAGGAGGATCATGGGTAATGGAGTCCGGGAACAGAGGGAACCGTGACATTTACTGTTTTTGCTGTATTTTGATCAAATAAATGAAGCCTTGGTGAGCAGGTGAGCTTTTAAAAACATTTAAAAATCTTACAGTTCAAAAACTTTTGACTGGTAGTGTATATAAATATATAATAGTTTATTGTTGTTTAATATTTATTATATATTCCCATATGTATTATAGTGAATGTATACATATCCTTATACATACTCACATATACACATTTTAGTATTTTACTTAATATTGTTTCCTCCAGACAGAAACTTTTCTATAATAATAATAATAATAATAATAATATTAATAATATAAGATAAAAAGTGCACAGTATAATACTTTAACCATTAAATATGGCTGGAAGTTAAAGAAAAGAAGAGAGCCAACCAAGAGAGCAAAATGATTGTATCACACAGAAACAAGTGTGTTATTTTCTCATATTCAGTAACCACTGCCCCTTAGTAATTGTTTCTTTATTTGGGCAAAAATCATAGAGTACTCTACCAATTAGCTCAATTCACCTGTTTTACATAAGGGAGATAACAAGAATGGTTCGAAAACCACTAGCTTAGGCCAAAATCTGCTACTACCTATTGTTGGCTACCTACCTGGCAAAAATGGCCTTCCATGTCTCCTAGCTGAGACAGCGTTTAGATGTACTGTAACTGGAGGTTGACAAAACATTTGAGACCACGAGTATTGAGAGTTTAGATCCAAAATGAAATGATCTGAGATATTCCCTTATCCCTGAACAGAAGCCTGCACACGTTTCAGGTTAGAGTGCAGCTGAAAGCATCGTAAAAGGTTTTGCTCGTGAACCTTCACCTTAACCGTCTTGTAGTCTCTTTCCTCGTCAGGTCAGAAACTCAGGACGTGGGGCGTCTGTTAATGTCTCCTTCCCCGTCGAGCTGGAAACGCAGAACAAGGGTGCGTCTACCCGGGGGACATATTTATCCCTTTCTAATGAGGAGGAGATTGAAATGTGGCGCCTTGCCGATCCTGGAGTGTGATTGGCCACTGTTATCTGAAGCAACCCCGGTGTTGCCCACCCTAGTGTGGAACTCATTTGCATAGCATAAAGTACAGTGTTAAAATAGTGTCTTTAACATTTTACCCATGCATTATTTCTTTACCAAACCTCTTTCGAATTATTAAAGGCATCGTAGGGAACAGATAGACACCAAACACAATATGAAATGGTTAAATCATCGTCCATGCATTTGTTTATCTGTTAACAGGACTGTCCCATGACCTGTTGTTTTAACAGTCAGTAACCATTAACATAAACTGTGCTTTGCATGAAGATGGAGTGGATGTGATGCAGTTTCGATCAAATTAAGGCCTCCAAACATAGGTATGAATGGATTTAGATAGATCTCTGTGGCCTCTCTTTATTTCAGTCACTGCTGCTCCATCCAGGGGGTCCTGAAGGAATTTTTATGGCAGTCCTTGCCTAAATCTTAGGAATGAGTTTGGTGGTTAGAGTCAATGTGTCGTCCAATGAGAAGTCCTCTCCTTGGTGTTGGTGGGTGCAGAAGGTTCCCCTTCCTGCTCTGGAAGAGGTGTCTGGTAGTTGTCCCAACATCTTATCTGACGTTGCTGAACATTTGTTGATGTTCATTCACCAATGATCCAATCACAGTGTGGCACATCTTCTTACACACCAGCAGTTAGAGAGGGGCCCTGTCGTAAACTGGTCCCTGGAATGCCATCTTAACTGTTGTTCACAACAACTGTCCACTATACTAACGAGGAGCTGCAGAGGCCGGCCGTCGCTCCCGTTCAAAAAACTGCACGAGGACCAGCAAGCGACCAGCTGATGAAAAGCGTGCTGGCAGGAGTTTGCGTCCTAGATTACCCTCGGCGAGCAGAGCGGTGTAGTAGAGGGAGCACGCAGGCCCAAGGGGGCGGAGGTACAGCTCGAGTTTCTCTTCATTATCGCATAAATCTTTCGCCTTTTACTAAAGATTTCCGTGGAGGGGAACGTTTGCGAGTGTTCTGTATTTTTGGGGGCTCTGCTTACGGCAGAGCCGCACAAGAGCGTTAAAAGCAGAGTGAGCACGTTTGCGCTTGTCCCCCGTGGTCGGGCCGTCTGCCAACGCGGAGCGGAAGGAGATTGTCCGTATTTGCCGCCTTTGCCGGAGCGGCAGTTTGACCCAGTGGCTTCGCAGAACGGTTCGCCGTTTCAAGACTCTGGTGACGCCTGCTGTTCAGAATGGTGCAAATGCAACAAAGTCTCAGCCAAATTGTGCATACAAACTCCTTTTACAAACCAGCTGCACATGTTTTTTGTTGGAAGTGTCATCTGTTAAATGCACTTGTCAAATCATATCATAATATTAAACATGAAGTGGCTGAATAAAATGTGTTATTATGTGGTAGAGCTTGGGCAGGTCAGGTCAAAAAAAAAAGGTCACGTGTTCTTTTCTGCGCCGGGTCCAAACAAAGAGCGTTTCATTTCCTTCGCTGACCGCACAAAAGCCGGCATCAGCCAACACCCAAGCGCCTGCGTTGGTGGTATAGTGGTGAGCATAGCTGCCTTCCAAGCAGTTGACCTGGGTTCGATTCCCAGCCAACGCATTGCTTTTGGCTCAAGCTGACCTTAAAGCGGTCGTCCGCGAGCCCTTGCTGGAGCAAAAAAAAAAAAAAGTTTGTGTGGGTCCTTGGGTTTCAGCAAAGGTCGAGGTCTCCCCGTCGGGGAATCGAACCCCGGTCTTCCGCGTGACAGGCGGAGATACTGTCCACTATACTAACGAGGAGCTGCGGTGGCAGGGCGTCGCCCCGATCGGCGCAGCTGCTGGTCCAAACGGTTTAAATGCCACCAAAACTCAGCCAAAACACCTTTTACACACCAGCTGCAAAGGTTTTATTGAAAGTGCAATGTATTAAATGCCATTAACAAATCATCAACATCATTAAATCTGAAGTCTCTGATTAAACGGTGTCATTAAACCGTAGAGCTTGATTTTAACGGAGCGCTTGGTAGGTCGCTACTAATGTGTTACGAGCCTTCTTGCTGACCGCACAAAAGCCGGCATCAGCCGGCACCCGAGCGCCTGTGTTGGTGGTAAGGTGGTGAGCATAGCTGCCTTCCAAGCAGTTGACCCGGGTTCAATTCCGTAGGTCCCATATGGTCTAGCGGTCAGGATTCCTGGTTTTCACCCAGGCGGCCCGGGTTCGACTCCCGGTATGGGAAGCTCGGCTTGTCTTTGCTTCCCTTGTCGAACAGCCAGCGCGGCAGAAACGTTTTTAGTCAGCAGTGGAGCTGCAGCAACCTGATAGGTTGTGGTTCCTTTCCCCAGCTGCGTGCCTTCGATAGCTCAGCTGGTAGAGCGGAGGACTGTAGGTGGAGAGTTGGCAATCCTTAGGTCGCTGGTTCGACTCCGGCTCGAAGGAGGTCTTTTTCACACGCAAACATTTTCTTGGCCGTGCATAAGTTTCAGAAGCGTAAAAGTGCATTCCCTGACCGGGAATCGAACCCGGGCCGCGGCGGTGAGAGCGCCGAATCCTAACCACTAGACCACCAGGGAAGGGCTGTTTGTCCCGCCCCCTCAAGCCTGGCTGTGGGCCCCTACCTGAGTTCGCTGCAACCGCTCAAGCAAGAGCACTGAGGCTTGTAATTCCCTCCTGGAGAGGAGAGAGCGTCTGACCCTGAATCACACTTCTTCCGCCGTGAAACTGTCCCGTGCTCTGTAAGACTTTCCTAACAACACCACAACCTGCCATAAAAACAAATCAGCTTGCGAAACATAACAAGGAGAGGCCCGCCGAGATTCAGGGAAACTACTTGAAATGACACAGATTTTCTCAGAATCTCATGCTGTCTGCCCTAGAGAGGAGCCGAAGAGCCTTTTGAATAAAGGAAAGCGCTCTTTCGTCTAAAGGCTCTCGTGTGCCAAAGGGAACCACCCTGCCCCGTGGGAGGCTCGAACTCACGACCTTCAGATTATGAGACTGACGCGCTGCCTGACGAGGCATGCGCTTTGGCTGTGCTTTGGCTGTGCTTCGGCTGTGCTCAGCGGTGCTTAGCACTAGCTTCCAGATCATCTGCCATTCGGTGGAGCTCCAAAAATACTGCTCACCCTCAGCCGTCTTGTCAGGATGGCCGAGCGGTCTAAGGCGCTGCGTTCAAGCTGGGGAACAATAGTCCAACGAAGAAGGGAAGAGAAAGAAAAAATGAAATAATAAAACTGCCATGGGCTGACAAAGAAGCAAAAGCAGCAGATCGAGCCAGCCAGGAGTCGAACCTAGAATCTTCTGATCCGTAGTCAGACGCGTTATCCATTGCGCCACTGGCCCACCGGCCACAGTAGGCCTCTCGTGGTCGTGTAATGCGTGGCAGTGCTTTTGTTAAGGTTTAATATCAACTTGCCAAAGGGTTAAAGACTCTAGCTTGAGCCCACAGACAAAGGTTAGCCCCGAAGCCCCGCCGAAGCGCATGCCTCGTTGTTCCTGATCCAGATGATCAGGAACAGGTGCAGGCAATGAGTGCTGATGGGGAGATGACGAGGAAGTGAGTGCAGGTGAGGAAACAGGAGGATCATGGGTAATGGAGTCCGGGAACAGAGGGAACCGTGACATTTACTGTTTTTGCTGTATTTTGATCAAATAAATGAAGCCTTGGTGAGCAGGTGAGCTTTTAAAAACATTTAAAAATCTTACAGTTCAAAAACTTTTGACTGGTAGTGTATATAAATATATAATAGTTTATTGTTGTTTAATATTTATTATATATTCCCATATGTATTATAGTGAATGTATACATATCCTTATACATACTCACATATACACATTTTAGTATTTTACTTAATATTGTTTCCTCCAGACAGAAACTTTTCTATATTAATAATAATAATAATAATAATATTAATAATATAAGATAAAAAGTGCACAGTATAATACTTTAACCATTAAATATGGCTGGAAGTTAAAGAAAAGAAGAGAGCCAACCAAGAGAGCAAAATGATTGTATCACACAGAAACAAGTGTGTTATTTTCTCATATTCAGTAACCACTGCCCCTTAGTAATTGTTTCTTTATTTGGGCAAAAATCATAGAGTACTCTACCAATTAGCTCAATTCACCTGTTTTACATAAGGGAGATAACAAGAATGGTTCGAAAACCACTAGCTTAGGCCAAAATCTGCTACTACCTATTGTTGGCTACCTACCTGGCAAAAATGGCCTTCCATGTCTCCTAGCTGAGACAGCGTTTAGATGTACTGTAACTGGAGGTTGACAAAACATTTGAGACCACGAGTATTGAGAGTTTAGATCCAAAATGAAATGATCTGAGATATTCCCTTATCCCTGAACAGAAGCCTGCACACGTTTCAGGTTAGAGTGCAGCTGAAAGCATTGTAAAAGGTTTTGCTCGTGAACCTTCACCTTAACCGTCTTGTAGTCTCTTTCCTCGTCAGGTCAGAAACTCAGGACGTGGGGCGTCTGTTAATGTCTCCTTCCCCGTCGAGCTGGAAACGCAGAACAAGGGTGCGTCTACCCGGGGGACATATTTATCCCTTTCTAATGAGGAGGAGATTGAAATGTGGCGCCTTGCCGATCCTGGAGTGTGATTGGCCACTGTTATCTGAAGCAACCCCGGTGTTGCCCACCCTAGTGTGGAACTCATTTGCATAGCATAAAGTACAGTGTTAAAATAGTGTCTTTAACATTTTACCCATGCATTATTTCTTTACCAAACCTCTTTCGAATTATTAAAGGCATCGTAGGGAACAGATAGACACCAAACACAATATGAAATGGTTAAATCATCGTCCATGCATTTGTTTATCTGTTAACAGGACTGTCCCATGACCTGTTGTTTTAACAGTCAGTAACCATTAACATAAACTGTGCTTTGCATGAAGATGGAGTGGATGTGATGCAGTTTCGATCAAATTAAGGCCTCCAAACATAGGTATGAATGGATTTAGATAGATCTCTGTGGCCTCTCTTTATTTCAGTCACTGCTGCTCCATCCAGGGGGTCCTGAAGGAATTTTTATGGCAGTCCTTGCCTAAATCTTAGGAATGAGTTTGGTGGTTAGAGTCAATGTGTCGTCCAATGAGAAGTCCTCTCCTTGGTGTTGGTGGGTGCAGAAGGTTCCCCTTCCTGCTCTGGAAGAGGTGTCTGGTAGTTGTCCCAACATCTTATCTGACGTTGCTGAACATTTGTTGATGTTCATTCACCAATGATCCAATCACAGTGTGGCACATCTTCTTACACACCAGCAGTTAGAGAGGGGCCCTGTCGTAAACTGGTCCCTGGAATGCCATCTTAACTGTTGTTCACAACAACTGTCCACTATACTAACGAGGAGCTGCAGAGGCCGGCCGTCGCTCCCGTTCAAAAAACTGCACGAGGACCAGCAAGCGACCAGCTGATGAAAAGCGTGCTGGCAGGAGTTTGCGTCCTAGATTACCCTCGGCGAGCAGAGCGGTGTAGTAGAGGGAGCACGCAGGCCCAAGGGGGCGGAGGTACAGCTCGAGTTTCTCTTCATTATCGCATAAATCTTTCGCCTTTTACTAAAGATTTCCGTGGAGGGGAACGTTTGCGAGTGTTCTGTATTTTTGGGGGCTCTGCTTACGGCAGAGCCGCACAAGAGCGTTAAAAGCAGAGTGAGCACGTTTGCGCTTGTCCCCCGTGGTCGGGCCGTCTGCCAACGCGGAGCGGAAGGAGATTGTCCGTATTTGCCGCCTTTGCCGGAGCGGCAGTTTGACCCAGTGGCTTCGCAGAACGGTTCGCCGTTTCAAGACTCTGGTGACGCCTGCTGTTCAGAATGGTGCAAATGCAACAAAGTCTCAGCCAAATTGTGCATACAAACTCCTTTTACAAACCAGCTGCACATGTTTTTTGTTGGAAGTGTCATCTGTTAAATGCACTTGTCAAATCATATCATAATATTAAACATGAAGTGGCTGAATAAAATGTGTTATTATGTGGTAGAGCTTGGGCAGGTCAGGTCAAAAAAAAAAGGTCACGTGTTCTTTTCTGCGCCGGGTCCAAACAAAGAGCGTTTCATTTCCTTCGCTGACCGCACAAAAGCCGGCATCAGCCAACACCCAAGCGCCTGCGTTGGTGGTATAGTGGTGAGCATAGCTGCCTTCCAAGCAGTTGACCTGGGTTCGATTCCCAGCCAACGCATTGCTTTTGGCTCAAGCTGACCTTAAAGCGGTCGTCCGCGAGCCCTTGCTGGAGCAAAAAAAAAAAAAAGTTTGTGTGGGTCCTTGGGTTTCAGCAAAGGTCGAGGTCTCCCCGTCGGGGAATCGAACCCCGGTCTTCCGCGTGACAGGCGGAGATACTGTCCACTATACTAACGAGGAGCTGCGGTGGCAGGGCGTCGCCCCGATCGGCGCAGCTGCTGGTCCAAACGGTTTAAATGCCACCAAAACTCAGCCAAAACACCTTTTACACACCAGCTGCAAAGGTTTTATTGAAAGTGCAATGTATTAAATGCCATTAACAAATCATCAACATCATTAAATCTGAAGTCTCTGATTAAACGGTGTCATTAAACCGTAGAGCTTGATTTTAACGGAGCGCTTGGTAGGTCGCTACTAATGTGTTACGAGCCTTCTTGCTGACCGCACAAAAGCCGGCATCAGCCGGCACCCGAGCGCCTGTGTTGGTGGTAAGGTGGTGAGCATAGCTGCCTTCCAAGCAGTTGACCCGGGTTCAATTCCGTAGGTCCCATATGGTCTAGCGGTCAGGATTCCTGGTTTTCACCCAGGCGGCCCGGGTTCGACTCCCGGTATGGGAAGCTCGGCTTGTCTTTGCTTCCCTTGTCGAACAGCCAGCGCGGCAGAAACGTTTTTAGTCAGCAGTGGAGCTGCAGCAACCTGATAGGTTGTGGTTCCTTTCCCCAGCTGCGTGCCTTCGATAGCTCAGCTGGTAGAGCGGAGGACTGTAGGTGGAGAGTTGGCAATCCTTAGGTCGCTGGTTCGACTCCGGCTCGAAGGAGGTCTTTTTCACACGCAAACATTTTCTTGGCCGTGCATAAGTTTCAGAAGCGTAAAAGTGCATTCCCTGACCGGGAATCGAACCCGGGCCGCGGCGGTGAGAGCGCCGAATCCTAACCACTAGACCACCAGGGAAGGGCTGTTTGTCCCGCCCCCTCAAGCCTGGCTGTGGGCCCCTACCTGAGTTCGCTGCAACCGCTCAAGCAAGAGCACTGAGGCTTGTAATTCCCTCCTGGAGAGGAGAGAGCGTCTGACCCTGAATCACACTTCTTCCGCCGTGAAACTGTCCCGTGCTCTGTAAGACTTTCCTAACAACACCACAACCTGCCATAAAAACAAATCAGCTTGCGAAACATAACAAGGAGAGGCCCGCCGAGATTCAGGGAAACTACTTGAAATGACACAGATTTTCTCAGAATCTCATGCTGTCTGCCCTAGAGAGGAGCCGAAGAGCCTTTTGAATAAAGGAAAGCGCTCTTTCGTCTAAAGGCTCTCGTGTGCCAAAGGGAACCACCCTGCCCCGTGGGAGGCTCGAACTCACGACCTTCAGATTATGAGACTGACGCGCTGCCTGACGAGGCATGCGCTTTGGCTGTGCTTTGGCTGTGCTTCGGCTGTGCTCAGCGGTGCTTAGCACTAGCTTCCAGATCATCTGCCATTCGGTGGAGCTCCAAAAATACTGCTCACCCTCAGCCGTCTTGTCAGGATGGCCGAGCGGTCTAAGGCGCTGCGTTCAAGCTGGGGAACAATAGTCCAACGAAGAAGGGAAGAGAAAGAAAAAATGAAATAATAAAACTGCCATGGGCTGACAAAGAAGCAAAAGCAGCAGATCGAGCCAGCCAGGAGTCGAACCTAGAATCTTCTGATCCGTAGTCAGACGCGTTATCCATTGCGCCACTGGCCCACCGGCCACAGTAGGCCTCTCGTGGTCGTGTAATGCGTGGCAGTGCTTTTGTTAAGGTTTAATATCAACTTGCCAAAGGGTTAAAGACTCTAGCTTGAGCCCACAGACAAAGGTTAGCCCCGAAGCCCCGCCGAAGCGCATGCCTCGTTGTTCCTGATCCAGATGATCAGGAACAGGTGCAGGCAATGAGTGCTGATGGGGAGATGACGAGGAAGTGAGTGCAGGTGAGGAAACAGGAGGATCATGGGTAATGGAGTCCGGGAACAGAGGGAACCGTGACATTTACTGTTTTTGCTGTATTTTGATCAAATAAATGAAGCCTTGGTGAGCAGGTGAGCTTTTAAAAACATTTAAAAATCTTACAGTTCAAAAACTTTTGACTGGTAGTGTATATAAATATATAATAGTTTATTGTTGTTTAATATTTATTATATATTCCCATATGTATTATAGTGAATGTATACATATCCTTATACATACTCACATATACACATTTTAGTATTTTACTTAATATTGTTTCCTCCAGACAGAAACTTTTCTATATTAATAATAATAATAATAATAATATTAATAATATAAGATAAAAAGTGCACAGTATAATACTTTAACCATTAAATATGGCTGGAAGTTAAAGAAAAGAAGAGAGCCAACCAAGAGAGCAAAATGATTGTATCACACAGAAACAAGTGTGTTATTTTCTCATATTCAGTAACCACTGCCCCTTAGTAATTGTTTCTTTATTTGGGCAAAAATCATAGAGTACTCTACCAATTAGCTCAATTCACCTGTTTTACATAAGGGAGATAACAAGAATGGTTCGAAAACCACTAGCTTAGGCCAAAATCTGCTACTACCTATTGTTGGCTACCTACCTGGCAAAAATGGCCTTCCATGTCTCCTAGCTGAGACAGCGTTTAGATGTACTGTAACTGGAGGTTGACAAAACATTTGAGACCACGAGTATTGAGAGTTTAGATCCAAAATGAAATGATCTGAGATATTCCCTTATCCCTGAACAGAAGCCTGCACACGTTTCAGGTTAGAGTGCAGCTGAAAGCATCGTAAAAGGTTTTGCTCGTGAACCTTCACCTTAACCGTCTTGTAGTCTCTTTCCTCGTCAGGTCAGAAACTCAGGACGTGGGGCGTCTGTTAATGTCTCCTTCCCCGTCGAGCTGGAAACGCAGAACAAGGGTGCGTCTACCCGGGGGACATATTTATCCCTTTCTAATGAGGAGGAGATTGAAATGTGGCGCCTTGCCGATCCTGGAGTGTGATTGGCCACTGTTATCTGAAGCAACCCCGGTGTTGCCCACCCTAGTGTGGAACTCATTTGCATAGCATAAAGTACAGTGTTAAAATAGTGTCTTTAACATTTTACCCATGCATTATTTCTTTACCAAACCTCTTTCGAATTATTAAAGGCATCGTAGGGAACAGATAGACACCAAACACAATATGAAATGGTTAAATCATCGTCCATGCATTTGTTTATCTGTTAACAGGACTGTCCCATGACCTGTTGTTTTAACAGTCAGTAACCATTAACATAAACTGTGCTTTGCATGAAGATGGAGTGGATGTGATGCAGTTTCGATCAAATTAAGGCCTCCAAACATAGGTATGAATGGATTTAGATAGATCTCTGTGGCCTCTCTTTATTTCAGTCACTGCTGCTCCATCCAGGGGGTCCTGAAGGAATTTTTATGGCAGTCCTTGCCTAAATCTTAGGAATGAGTTTGGTGGTTAGAGTCAATGTGTCGTCCAATGAGAAGTCCTCTCCTTGGTGTTGGTGGGTGCAGAAGGTTCCCCTTCCTGCTCTGGAAGAGGTGTCTGGTAGTTGTCCCAACATCTTATCTGACGTTGCTGAACATTTGTTGATGTTCATTCACCAATGATCCAATCACAGTGTGGCACATCTTCTTACACACCAGCAGTTAGAGAGGGGCCCTGTCGTAAACTGGTCCCTGGAATGCCATCTTAACTGTTGTTCACAACAACTGTCCACTATACTAACGAGGAGCTGCAGAGGCCGGCCGTCGCTCCCGTTCAAAAAACTGCACGAGGACCAGCAAGCGACCAGCTGATGAAAAGCGTGCTGGCAGGAGTTTGCGTCCTAGATTACCCTCGGCGAGCAGAGCGGTGTAGTAGAGGGAGCACGCAGGCCCAAGGGGGCGGAGGTACAGCTCGAGTTTCTCTTCATTATCGCATAAATCTTTCGCCTTTTACTAAAGATTTCCGTGGAGGGGAACGTTTGCGAGTGTTCTGTATTTTTGGGGGCTCTGCTTACGGCAGAGCCGCACAAGAGCGTTAAAAGCAGAGTGAGCACGTTTGCGCTTGTCCCCCGTGGTCGGGCCGTCTGCCAACGCGGAGCGGAAGGAGATTGTCCGTATTTGCCGCCTTTGCCGGAGCGGCAGTTTGACCCAGTGGCTTCGCAGAACGGTTCGCCGTTTCAAGACTCTGGTGACGCCTGCTGTTCAGAATGGTGCAAATGCAACAAAGTCTCAGCCAAATTGTGCATACAAACTCCTTTTACAAACCAGCTGCACATGTTTTTTGTTGGAAGTGTCATCTGTTAAATGCACTTGTCAAATCATATCATAATATTAAACATGAAGTGGCTGAATAAAATGTGTTATTATGTGGTAGAGCTTGGGCAGGTCAGGTCAAAAAAAAAAGGTCACGTGTTCTTTTCTGCGCCGGGTCCAAACAAAGAGCGTTTCATTTCCTTCGCTGACCGCACAAAAGCCGGCATCAGCCAACACCCAAGCGCCTGCGTTGGTGGTATAGTGGTGAGCATAGCTGCCTTCCAAGCAGTTGACCTGGGTTCGATTCCCAGCCAACGCATTGCTTTTGGCTCAAGCTGACCTTAAAGCGGTCGTCCGCGAGCCCTTGCTGGAGCAAAAAAAAAAAAAAGTTTGTGTGGGTCCTTGGGTTTCAGCAAAGGTCGAGGTCTCCCCGTCGGGGAATCGAACCCCGGTCTTCCGCGTGACAGGCGGAGATACTGTCCACTATACTAACGAGGAGCTGCGGTGGCAGGGCGTCGCCCCGATCGGCGCAGCTGCTGGTCCAAACGGTTTAAATGCCACCAAAACTCAGCCAAAACACCTTTTACACACCAGCTGCAAAGGTTTTATTGAAAGTGCAATGTATTAAATGCCATTAACAAATCATCAACATCATTAAATCTGAAGTCTCTGATTAAACGGTGTCATTAAACCGTAGAGCTTGATTTTAACGGAGCGCTTGGTAGGTCGCTACTAATGTGTTACGAGCCTTCTTGCTGACCGCACAAAAGCCGGCATCAGCCGGCACCCGAGCGCCTGTGTTGGTGGTAAGGTGGTGAGCATAGCTGCCTTCCAAGCAGTTGACCCGGGTTCAATTCCGTAGGTCCCATATGGTCTAGCGGTCAGGATTCCTGGTTTTCACCCAGGCGGCCCGGGTTCGACTCCCGGTATGGGAAGCTCGGCTTGTCTTTGCTTCCCTTGTCGAACAGCCAGCGCGGCAGAAACGTTTTTAGTCAGCAGTGGAGCTGCAGCAACCTGATAGGTTGTGGTTCCTTTCCCCAGCTGCGTGCCTTCGATAGCTCAGCTGGTAGAGCGGAGGACTGTAGGTGGAGAGTTGGCAATCCTTAGGTCGCTGGTTCGACTCCGGCTCGAAGGAGGTCTTTTTCACACGCAAACATTTTCTTGGCCGTGCATAAGTTTCAGAAGCGTAAAAGTGCATTCCCTGACCGGGAATCGAACCCGGGCCGCGGCGGTGAGAGCGCCGAATCCTAACCACTAGACCACCAGGGAAGGGCTGTTTGTCCCGCCCCCTCAAGCCTGGCTGTGGGCCCCTACCTGAGTTCGCTGCAACCGCTCAAGCAAGAGCACTGAGGCTTGTAATTCCCTCCTGGAGAGGAGAGAGCGTCTGACCCTGAATCACACTTCTTCCGCCGTGAAACTGTCCCGTGCTCTGTAAGACTTTCCTAACAACACCACAACCTGCCATAAAAACAAATCAGCTTGCGAAACATAACAAGGAGAGGCCCGCCGAGATTCAGGGAAACTACTTGAAATGACACAGATTTTCTCAGAATCTCATGCTGTCTGCCCTAGAGAGGAGCCGAAGAGCCTTTTGAATAAAGGAAAGCGCTCTTTCGTCTAAAGGCTCTCGTGTGCCAAAGGGAACCACCCTGCCCCGTGGGAGGCTCGAACTCACGACCTTCAGATTATGAGACTGACGCGCTGCCTGACGAGGCATGCGCTTTGGCTGTGCTTTGGCTGTGCTTCGGCTGTGCTCAGCGGTGCTTAGCACTAGCTTCCAGATCATCTGCCATTCGGTGGAGCTCCAAAAATACTGCTCACCCTCAGCCGTCTTGTCAGGATGGCCGAGCGGTCTAAGGCGCTGCGTTCAAGCTGGGGAACAATAGTCCAACGAAGAAGGGAAGAGAAAGAAAAAATGAAATAATAAAACTGCCATGGGCTGACAAAGAAGCAAAAGCAGCAGATCGAGCCAGCCAGGAGTCGAACCTAGAATCTTCTGATCCGTAGTCAGACGCGTTATCCATTGCGCCACTGGCCCACCGGCCACAGTAGGCCTCTCGTGGTCGTGTAATGCGTGGCAGTGCTTTTGTTAAGGTTTAATATCAACTTGCCAAAGGGTTAAAGACTCTAGCTTGAGCCCACAGACAAAGGTTAGCCCCGAAGCCCCGCCGAAGCGCATGCCTCGTTGTTCCTGATCCAGATGATCAGGAACAGGTGCAGGCAATGAGTGCTGATGGGGAGATGACGAGGAAGTGAGTGCAGGTGAGGAAACAGGAGGATCATGGGTAATGGAGTCCGGGAACAGAGGGAACCGTGACATTTACTGTTTTTGCTGTATTTTGATCAAATAAATGAAGCCTTGGTGAGCAGGTGAGCTTTTAAAAACATTTAAAAATCTTACAGTTCAAAAACTTTTGACTGGTAGTGTATATAAATATATAATAGTTTATTGTTGTTTAATATTTATTATATATTCCCATATGTATTATAGTGAATGTATACATATCCTTATACATACTCACATATACACATTTTAGTATTTTACTTAATATTGTTTCCTCCAGACAGAAACTTTTCTATATTAATAATAATAATAATAATAATATTAATAATATAAGATAAAAAGTGCACAGTATAATACTTTAACCATTAAATATGGCTGGAAGTTAAAGAAAAGAAGAGAGCCAACCAAGAGAGCAAAATGATTGTATCACACAGAAACAAGTGTGTTATTTTCTCATATTCAGTAACCACTGCCCCTTAGTAATTGTTTCTTTATTTGGGCAAAAATCATAGAGTACTCTACCAATTAGCTCAATTCACCTGTTTTACATAAGGGAGATAACAAGAATGGTTCGAAAACCACTAGCTTAGGCCAAAATCTGCTACTACCTATTGTTGGCTACCTACCTGGCAAAAATGGCCTTCCATGTCTCCTAGCTGAGACAGCGTTTAGATGTACTGTAACTGGAGGTTGACAAAACATTTGAGACCACGAGTATTGAGAGTTTAGATCCAAAATGAAATGATCTGAGATATTCCCTTATCCCTGAACAGAAGCCTGCACACGTTTCAGGTTAGAGTGCAGCTGAAAGCATTGTAAAAGGTTTTGCTCGTGAACCTTCACCTTAACCGTCTTGTAGTCTCTTTCCTCGTCAGGTCAGAAACTCAGGACGTGGGGCGTCTGTTAATGTCTCCTTCCCCGTCGAGCTGGAAACGCAGAACAAGGGTGCGTCTACCCGGGGGACATATTTATCCCTTTCTAATGAGGAGGAGATTGAAATGTGGCGCCTTGCCGATCCTGGAGTGTGATTGGCCACTGTTATCTGAAGCAACCCCGGTGTTGCCCACCCTAGTGTGGAACTCATTTGCATAGCATAAAGTACAGTGTTAAAATAGTGTCTTTAACATTTTACCCATGCATTATTTCTTTACCAAACCTCTTTCGAATTATTAAAGGCATCGTAGGGAACAGATAGACACCAAACACAATATGAAATGGTTAAATCATCGTCCATGCATTTGTTTATCTGTTAACAGGACTGTCCCATGACCTGTTGTTTTAACAGTCAGTAACCATTAACATAAACTGTGCTTTGCATGAAGATGGAGTGGATGTGATGCAGTTTCGATCAAATTAAGGCCTCCAAACATAGGTATGAATGGATTTAGATAGATCTCTGTGGCCTCTCTTTATTTCAGTCACTGCTGCTCCATCCAGGGGGTCCTGAAGGAATTTTTATGGCAGTCCTTGCCTAAATCTTAGGAATGAGTTTGGTGGTTAGAGTCAATGTGTCGTCCAATGAGAAGTCCTCTCCTTGGTGTTGGTGGGTGCAGAAGGTTCCCCTTCCTGCTCTGGAAGAGGTGTCTGGTAGTTGTCCCAACATCTTATCTGACGTTGCTGAACATTTGTTGATGTTCATTCACCAATGATCCAATCACAGTGTGGCACATCTTCTTACACACCAGCAGTTAGAGAGGGGCCCTGTCGTAAACTGGTCCCTGGAATGCCATCTTAACTGTTGTTCACAACAACTGTCCACTATACTAACGAGGAGCTGCAGAGGCCGGCCGTCGCTCCCGTTCAAAAAACTGCACGAGGACCAGCAAGCGACCAGCTGATGAAAAGCGTGCTGGCAGGAGTTTGCGTCCTAGATTACCCTCGGCGAGCAGAGCGGTGTAGTAGAGGGAGCACGCAGGCCCAAGGGGGCGGAGGTACAGCTCGAGTTTCTCTTCATTATCGCATAAATCTTTCGCCTTTTACTAAAGATTTCCGTGGAGGGGAACGTTTGCGAGTGTTCTGTATTTTTGGGGGCTCTGCTTACGGCAGAGCCGCACAAGAGCGTTAAAAGCAGAGTGAGCACGTTTGCGCTTGTCCCCCGTGGTCGGGCCGTCTGCCAACGCGGAGCGGAAGGAGATTGTCCGTATTTGCCGCCTTTGCCGGAGCGGCAGTTTGACCCAGTGGCTTCGCAGAACGGTTCGCCGTTTCAAGACTCTGGTGACGCCTGCTGTTCAGAATGGTGCAAATGCAACAAAGTCTCAGCCAAATTGTGCATACAAACTCCTTTTACAAACCAGCTGCACATGTTTTTTGTTGGAAGTGTCATCTGTTAAATGCACTTGTCAAATCATATCATAATATTAAACATGAAGTGGCTGAATAAAATGTGTTATTATGTGGTAGAGCTTGGGCAGGTCAGGTCAAAAAAAAAAGGTCACGTGTTCTTTTCTGCGCCGGGTCCAAACAAAGAGCGTTTCATTTCCTTCGCTGACCGCACAAAAGCCGGCATCAGCCAACACCCAAGCGCCTGCGTTGGTGGTATAGTGGTGAGCATAGCTGCCTTCCAAGCAGTTGACCTGGGTTCGATTCCCAGCCAACGCATTGCTTTTGGCTCAAGCTGACCTTAAAGCGGTCGTCCGCGAGCCCTTGCTGGAGCAAAAAAAAAAAAAAGTTTGTGTGGGTCCTTGGGTTTCAGCAAAGGTCGAGGTCTCCCCGTCGGGGAATCGAACCCCGGTCTTCCGCGTGACAGGCGGAGATACTGTCCACTATACTAACGAGGAGCTGCGGTGGCAGGGCGTCGCCCCGATCGGCGCAGCTGCTGGTCCAAACGGTTTAAATGCCACCAAAACTCAGCCAAAACACCTTTTACACACCAGCTGCAAAGGTTTTATTGAAAGTGCAATGTATTAAATGCCATTAACAAATCATCAACATCATTAAATCTGAAGTCTCTGATTAAACGGTGTCATTAAACCGTAGAGCTTGATTTTAACGGAGCGCTTGGTAGGTCGCTACTAATGTGTTACGAGCCTTCTTGCTGACCGCACAAAAGCCGGCATCAGCCGGCACCCGAGCGCCTGTGTTGGTGGTAAGGTGGTGAGCATAGCTGCCTTCCAAGCAGTTGACCCGGGTTCAATTCCGTAGGTCCCATATGGTCTAGCGGTCAGGATTCCTGGTTTTCACCCAGGCGGCCCGGGTTCGACTCCCGGTATGGGAAGCTCGGCTTGTCTTTGCTTCCCTTGTCGAACAGCCAGCGCGGCAGAAACGTTTTTAGTCAGCAGTGGAGCTGCAGCAACCTGATAGGTTGTGGTTCCTTTCCCCAGCTGCGTGCCTTCGATAGCTCAGCTGGTAGAGCGGAGGACTGTAGGTGGAGAGTTGGCAATCCTTAGGTCGCTGGTTCGACTCCGGCTCGAAGGAGGTCTTTTTCACACGCAAACATTTTCTTGGCCGCGCCTACGTTTCAGAAGCGCGCCGCGTCGCATTCGCGACCGCCGCTGGAAGGTAAAAGCGCATTCCCTGACCGGGAATCGAACCCGGGCCGCGGCGGTGAGAGCGCCGAATCCTAACCACTAGACCACCAGGGAAGGGCTGTTTGTCCCGCCCCCTCAAGCCTGGCTGTGGGCCCCTACCTGAGTTCGCTGCAACCGCTCAAGCAAGAGCACTGAGGCTTGTAATTCCCTCCTGGAGAGGAGAGAGCGTCTGACCCTGAATCACACTTCTTCCGCCGTGAAACTGTCCCGTGCTCTGTAAGACTTTCCTAACAACACCACAACCTGCCATAAAAACAAATCAGCTTGCGAAACATAACAAGGAGAGGCCCGCCGAGATTCAGGGAAACTACTTGAAATGACACAGATTTTCTCAGAATCTCATGCTGTCTGCCCTAGAGAGGAGCCGAAGAGCCTTTTGAATAAAGGAAAGCGCTCTTTCGTCTAAAGGCTCTCGTGTGCCAAAGGGAACCACCCTGCCCCGTGGGAGGCTCGAACTCACGACCTTCAGATTATGAGACTGACGCGCTGCCTAACTGCGCCAACGAGGCATGCGCTTTGGCTGTGCTTTGGCTGTGCTTTGGCTGTGCTTCGGCTGTGCTCAGCGGTGCTTAGCACTAGCTTCCAGATCATCTGCCATTCGGTGGAGCTCCAAAAATACTGCTCACCCTCAGCCGTCTTGTCAGGATGGCCGAGCGGTCTAAGGCGCTGCGTTCAAGCTGGGGAACAATAGTCCAACGAAGAAGGGAAGAGAAAGAAAAAATGAAATAATAAAACTGCCATGGGCTGACAAAGAAGCAAAAGCAGCAGATCGAGCCAGCCAGGAGTCGAACCTAGAATCTTCTGATCCGTAGTCAGACGCGTTATCCATTGCGCCACTGGCCCACCGGCCACAGTAGGCCTCTCGTGGTCGTGTAATGCGTGGCAGTGCTTTTGTTAAGGTTTAATATCAACTTGCCAAAGGGTTAAAGACTCTAGCTTGAGCCCACAGACAAAGGTTAGCCCCGAAGCCCCGCCGAAGCGCATGCCTCGTTGTTCCTGATCCAGATGATCAGGAACAGGTGCAGGCAATGAGTGCTGATGGGGAGATGACGAGGAAGTGAGTGCAGGTGAGGAAACAGGAGGATCATGGGTAATGGAGTCCGGGAACAGAGGGAACCGTGACATTTACTGTTTTTGCTGTATTTTGATCAAATAAATGAAGCCTTGGTGAGCAGGTGAGCTTTTAAAAACATTTAAAAATCTTACAGTTCAAAAACTTTTGACTGGTAGTGTATATAAATATATAATAGTTTATTGTTGTTTAATATTTATTATATATTCCCATATGTATTATAGTGAATGTATACATATCCTTATACATACTCACATATACACATTTTAGTATTTTACTTAATATTGTTTCCTCCAGACAGAAACTTTTCTATATTAATAATAATAATAATAATAATATTAATAATATAAGATAAAAAGTGCACAGTATAATACTTTAACCATTAAATATGGCTGGAAGTTAAAGAAAAGAAGAGAGCCAACCAAGAGAGCAAAATGATTGTATCACACAGAAACAAGTGTGTTATTTTCTCATATTCAGTAACCACTGCCCCTTAGTAATTGTTTCTTTATTTGGGCAAAAATCATAGAGTACTCTACCAATTAGCTCAATTCACCTGTTTTACATAAGGGAGATAACAAGAATGGTTCGAAAACCACTAGCTTAGGCCAAAATCTGCTACTACCTATTGTTGGCTACCTACCTGGCAAAAATGGCCTTCCATGTCTCCTAGCTGAGACAGCGTTTAGATGTACTGTAACTGGAGGTTGACAAAACATTTGAGACCACGAGTATTGAGAGTTTAGATCCAAAATGAAATGATCTGAGATATTCCCTTATCCCTGAACAGAAGCCTGCACACGTTTCAGGTTAGAGTGCAGCTGAAAGCATTGTAAAAGGTTTTGCTCGTGAACCTTCACCTTAACCGTCTTGTAGTCTCTTTCCTCGTCAGGTCAGAAACTCAGGACGTGGGGCGTCTGTTAATGTCTCCTTCCCCGTCGAGCTGGAAACGCAGAACAAGGGTGCGTCTACCCGGGGGACATATTTATCCCTTTCTAATGAGGAGGAGATTGAAATGTGGCGCCTTGCCGATCCTGGAGTGTGATTGGCCACTGTTATCTGAAGCAACCCCGGTGTTGCCCACCCTAGTGTGGAACTCATTTGCATAGCATAAAGTACAGTGTTAAAATAGTGTCTTTAACATTTTACCCATGCATTATTTCTTTACCAAACCTCTTTCGAATTATTAAAGGCATCGTAGGGAACAGATAGACACCAAACACAATATGAAATGGTTAAATCATCGTCCATGCATTTGTTTATCTGTTAACAGGACTGTCCCATGACCTGTTGTTTTAACAGTCAGTAACCATTAACATAAACTGTGCTTTGCATGAAGATGGAGTGGATGTGATGCAGTTTCGATCAAATTAAGGCCTCCAAACATAGGTATGAATGGATTTAGATAGATCTCTGTGGCCTCTCTTTATTTCAGTCACTGCTGCTCCATCCAGGGGGTCCTGAAGGAATTTTTATGGCAGTCCTTGCCTAAATCTTAGGAATGAGTTTGGTGGTTAGAGTCAATGTGTCGTCCAATGAGAAGTCCTCTCCTTGGTGTTGGTGGGTGCAGAAGGTTCCCCTTCCTGCTCTGGAAGAGGTGTCTGGTAGTTGTCCCAACATCTTATCTGACGTTGCTGAACATTTGTTTATGTTCATTCACCAATGATCCAATCACAGTGTGGCACATCTTCTTACACACCAGCAGTTAGAGAGGGGCCCTGTCGTAAACTGGTCCCTGGAATGCCATCTTAACTGTTGTTCACAACAACTGTCCACTATACTAACGAGGAGCTGCAGAGGCCGGCCGTCGCTCCCGTTCAAAAAACTGCACGAGGACCAGCAAGCGACCAGCTGATGAAAAGCGTGCTGGCAGGAGTTTGCGTCCTAGATTACCCTCGGCGAGCAGAGCGGTGTAGTAGAGGGAGCACGCAGGCCCAAGGGGGCGGAGGTACAGCTCGAGTTTCTCTTCATTATCGCATAAATCTTTCGCCTTTTACTAAAGATTTCCGTGGAGGGGAACGTTTGCGAGTGTTCTGTATTTTTGGGGGCTCTGCTTACGGCAGAGCCGCACAAGAGCGTTAAAAGCAGAGTGAGCACGTTTGCGCTTGTCCCCCGTGGTCGGGCCGTCTGCCAACGCGGAGCGGAAGGAGATTGTCCGTATTTGCCGCCTTTGCCGGAGCGGCAGTTTGACCCAGTGGCTTCGCAGAACGGTTCGCCGTTTCAAGACTCTGGTGACGCCTGCTGTTCAGAATGGTGCAAATGCAACAAAGTCTCAGCCAAATTGTGCATACAAACTCCTTTTACAAACCAGCTGCACATGTTTTTTGTTGGAAGTGTCATCTGTTAAATGCACTTGTCAAATCATATCATAATATTAAACATGAAGTGGCTGAATAAAATGTGTTATTATGTGGTAGAGCTTGGGCAGGTCAGGTCAAAAAAAAAAGGTCACGTGTTCTTTTCTGCGCCGGGTCCAAACAAAGAGCGTTTCATTTCCTTCGCTGACCGCACAAAAGCCGGCATCAGCCAACACCCAAGCGCCTGCGTTGGTGGTATAGTGGTGAGCATAGCTGCCTTCCAAGCAGTTGACCTGGGTTCGATTCCCAGCCAACGCATTGCTTTTGGCTCAAGCTGACCTTAAAGCGGTCGTCCGCGAGCCCTTGCTGGAGCAAAAAAAAAAAAAAGTTTGTGTGGGTCCTTGGGTTTCAGCAAAGGTCGAGGTCTCCCCGTCGGGGAATCGAACCCCGGTCTTCCGCGTGACAGGCGGAGATACTGTCCACTATACTAACGAGGAGCTGCGGTGGCAGGGCGTCGCCCCGATCGGCGCAGCTGCTGGTCCAAACGGTTTAAATGCCACCAAAACTCAGCCAAAACACCTTTTACACACCAGCTGCAAAGGTTTTATTGAAAGTGCAATGTATTAAATGCCATTAACAAATCATCAACATCATTAAATCTGAAGTCTCTGATTAAACGGTGTCATTAAACCGTAGAGCTTGATTTTAACGGAGCGCTTGGTAGGTCGCTACTAATGTGTTACGAGCCTTCTTGCTGACCGCACAAAAGCCGGCATCAGCCGGCACCCGAGCGCCTGTGTTGGTGGTAAGGTGGTGAGCATAGCTGCCTTCCAAGCAGTTGACCCGGGTTCAATTCCGTAGGTCCCATATGGTCTAGCGGTCAGGATTCCTGGTTTTCACCCAGGCGGCCCGGGTTCGACTCCCGGTATGGGAAGCTCGGCTTGTCTTTGCTTCCCTTGTCGAACAGCCAGCGCGGCAGAAACGTTTTTAGTCAGCAGTGGAGCTGCAGCAACCTGATAGGTTGTGGTTCCTTTCCCCAGCTGCGTGCCTTCGATAGCTCAGCTGGTAGAGCGGAGGACTGTAGGTGGAGAGTTGGCAATCCTTAGGTCGCTGGTTCGACTCCGGCTCGAAGGAGGTCTTTTTCACACGCAAACATTTTCTTGGCCGCGCCTACGTTTCAGAAGCGCGCCGCGTCGCATTCGCGACCGCCGCTGGAAGGTAAAAGCGCATTCCCTGACCGGGAATCGAACCCGGGCCGCGGCGGTGAGAGCGCCGAATCCTAACCACTAGACCACCAGGGAAGGGCTGTTTGTCCCGCCCCCTCAAGCCTGGCTGTGGGCCCCTACCTGAGTTCGCTGCAACCGCTCAAGCAAGAGCACTGAGGCTTGTAATTCCCTCCTGGAGAGGAGAGAGCGTCTGACCCTGAATCACACTTCTTCCGCCGTGAAACTGTCCCGTGCTCTGTAAGACTTTCCTAACAACACCACAACCTGCCATAAAAACAAATCAGCTTGCGAAACATAACAAGGAGAGGCCCGCCGAGATTCAGGGAAACTACTTGAAATGACACAGATTTTCTCAGAATCTCATGCTGTCTGCCCTAGAGAGGAGCCGAAGAGCCTTTTGAATAAAGGAAAGCGCTCTTTCGTCTAAAGGCTCTCGTGTGCCAAAGGGAACCACCCTGCCCCGTGGGAGGCTCGAACTCACGACCTTCAGATTATGAGACTGACGCGCTGCCTAACTGCGCCAACGAGGCATGCGCTTTGGCTGTGCTTTGGCTGTGCTTTGGCTGTGCTTTGGCTGTGCTTCGGCTGTGCTCAGCGGTGCTTAGCACTAGCTTCCAGATCATCTGCCATTCGGTGGAGCTCCAAAAATACTGCTCACCCTCAGCCGTCTTGTCAGGATGGCCGAGCGGTCTAAGGCGCTGCGTTCAAGCTGGGGAACAATAGTCCAACGAAGAAGGGAAGAGAAAGAAAAAATGAAATAATAAAACTGCCATGGGCTGACAAAGAAGCAAAAGCAGCAGATCGAGCCAGCCAGGAGTCGAACCTAGAATCTTCTGATCCGTAGTCAGACGCGTTATCCATTGCGCCACTGGCCCACCGGCCACAGTATGCCTCTCGTGGTCGTGTAATGCGTGGCAGTGCTTTTGTTAAGGTTTAATATCAACTTGCCAAAGGGTTAAAGACTCTAGCTTGAGCCCACAGACAAAGGTTAGCCCCGAAGCCCCGCCGAAGCGCATGCCTCGTTGTTCCTGATCCAGATGATCAGGAACAGGTGCAGGCAATGAGTGCTGATGGGGAGATGACGAGGAAGTGAGTGCAGGTGAGGAAACAGGAGGATCATGGGTAATGGAGTCCGGGAACAGAGGGAACCGTGACATTTACTGTTTTTGCTGTATTTTGATCAAATAAATGAAGCCTTGGTGAGCAGGTGAGCTTTTAAAAACATTTAAAAATCTTACAGTTCAAAAACTTTTGACTGGTAGTGTATATAAATATATAATAGTTTATTGTTGTTTAATATTTATTATATATTCCCATATGTATTATAGTGAATGTATACATATCCTTATACATACTCACATATACACATTTTAGTATTTTACTTAATATTGTTTCCTCCAGACAGAAACTTTTCTATATTAATAATAATAATAATAATAATATTAATAATATAAGATAAAAAGTGCACAGTATAATACTTTAACCATTAAATATGGCTGGAAGTTAAAGAAAAGAAGAGAGCCAACCAAGAGAGCAAAATGATTGTATCACACAGAAACAAGTGTGTTATTTTCTCATATTCAGTAACCACTGCCCCTTAGTAATTGTTTCTTTATTTGGGCAAAAATCATAGAGTACTCTACCAATTAGCTCAATTCACCTGTTTTACATAAGGGAGATAACAAGAATGGTTCGAAAACCACTAGCTTAGGCCAAAATCTGCTACTACCTATTGTTGGCTACCTACCTGGCAAAAATGGCCTTCCATGTCTCCTAGCTGAGACAGCGTTTAGATGTACTGTAACTGGAGGTTGACAAAACATTTGAGACCACGAGTATTGAGAGTTTAGATCCAAAATGAAATGATCTGAGATATTCCCTTATCCCTGAACAGAAGCCTGCACACGTTTCAGGTTAGAGTGCAGCTGAAAGCATTGTAAAAGGTTTTGCTCGTGAACCTTCACCTTAACCGTCTTGTAGTCTCTTTCCTCGTCAGGTCAGAAACTCAGGACGTGGGGCGTCTGTTAATGTCTCCTTCCCCGTCGAGCTGGAAACGCAGAACAAGGGTGCGTCTACCCGGGGGACATATTTATCCCTTTCTAATGAGGAGGAGATTGAAATGTGGCGCCTTGCCGATCCTGGAGTGTGATTGGCCACTGTTATCTGAAGCAACCCCGGTGTTGCCCACCCTAGTGTGGAACTCATTTGCATAGCATAAAGTACAGTGTTAAAATAGTGTCTTTAACATTTTACCCATGCATTATTTCTTTACCAAACCTCTTTCGAATTATTAAAGGCATCGTAGGGAACAGATAGACACCAAACACAATATGAAATGGTTAAATCATCGTCCATGCATTTGTTTATCTGTTAACAGGACTGTCCCATGACCTGTTGTTTTAACAGTCAGTAACCATTAACATAAACTGTGCTTTGCATGAAGATGGAGTGGATGTGATGCAGTTTCGATCAAATTAAGGCCTCCAAACATAGGTATGAATGGATTTAGATAGATCTCTGTGGCCTCTCTTTATTTCAGTCACTGCTGCTCCATCCAGGGGGTCCTGAAGGAATTTTTATGGCAGTCCTTGCCTAAATCTTAGGAATGAGTTTGGTGGTTAGAGTCAATGTGTCGTCCAATGAGAAGTCCTCTCCTTGGTGTTGGTGGGTGCAGAAGGTTCCCCTTCCTGCTCTGGAAGAGGTGTCTGGTAGTTGTCCCAACATCTTATCTGACGTTGCTGAACATTTGTTTATGTTCATTCACCAATGATCCAATCACAGTGTGGCACATCTTCTTACACACCAGCAGTTAGAGAGGGGCCCTGTCGTAAACTGGTCCCTGGAATGCCATCTTAACTGTTGTTCACAACAACTGTCCACTATACTAACGAGGAGCTGCAGAGGCCGGCCGTCGCTCCCGTTCAAAAAACTGCACGAGGACCAGCAAGCGACCAGCTGATGAAAAGCGTGCTGGCAGGAGTTTGCGTCCTAGATTACCCTCGGCGAGCAGAGCGGTGTAGTAGAGGGAGCACGCAGGCCCAAGGGGGCGGAGGTACAGCTCGAGTTTCTCTTCATTATCGCATAAATCTTTCGCCTTTTACTAAAGATTTCCGTGGAGGGGAACGTTTGCGAGTGTTCTGTATTTTTGGGGGCTCTGCTTACGGCAGAGCCGCACAAGAGCGTTAAAAGCAGAGTGAGCACGTTTGCGCTTGTCCCCCGTGGTCGGGCCGTCTGCCAACGCGGAGCGGAAGGAGATTGTCCGTATTTGCCGCCTTTGCCGGAGCGGCAGTTTGACCCAGTGGCTTCGCAGAACGGTTCGCCGTTTCAAGACTCTGGTGACGCCTGCTGTTCAGAATGGTGCAAATGCAACAAAGTCTCAGCCAAATTGTGCATACAAACTCCTTTTACAAACCAGCTGCACATGTTTTTTGTTGGAAGTGTCATCTGTTAAATGCACTTGTCAAATCATATCATAATATTAAACATGAAGTGGCTGAATAAAATGTGTTATTATGTGGTAGAGCTTGGGCAGGTCAGGTCAAAAAAAAAAGGTCACGTGTTCTTTTCTGCGCCGGGTCCAAACAAAGAGCGTTTCATTTCCTTCGCTGACCGCACAAAAGCCGGCATCAGCCAACACCCAAGCGCCTGCGTTGGTGGTATAGTGGTGAGCATAGCTGCCTTCCAAGCAGTTGACCTGGGTTCGATTCCCAGCCAACGCATTGCTTTTGGCTCAAGCTGACCTTAAAGCGGTCGTCCGCGAGCCCTTGCTGGAGCAAAAAAAAAAAAAAGTTTGTGTGGGTCCTTGGGTTTCAGCAAAGGTCGAGGTCTCCCCGTCGGGGAATCGAACCCCGGTCTTCCGCGTGACAGGCGGAGATACTGTCCACTATACTAACGAGGAGCTGCGGTGGCAGGGCGTCGCCCCGATCGGCGCAGCTGCTGGTCCAAACGGTTTAAATGCCACCAAAACTCAGCCAAAACACCTTTTACACACCAGCTGCAAAGGTTTTATTGAAAGTGCAATGTATTAAATGCCATTAACAAATCATCAACATCATTAAATCTGAAGTCTCTGATTAAACGGTGTCATTAAACCGTAGAGCTTGATTTTAACGGAGCGCTTGGTAGGTCGCTACTAATGTGTTTCGAGCCTTCTTGCTGACCGCACAAAAGCCGGCATCAGCCGGCACCCGAGCGCCTGTGTTGGTGGTAAGGTGGTGAGCATAGCTGCCTTCCAAGCAGTTGACCCGGGTTCAATTCCGTAGGTCCCATATGGTCTAGCGGTCAGGATTCCTGGTTTTCACCCAGGCGGCCCGGGTTCGACTCCCGGTATGGGAAGCTCGGCTTGTCTTTGCTTCCCTTGTCGAACAGCCAGCGCGGCAGAAACGTTTTTAGTCAGCAGTGGAGCTGCAGCAACCTGATAGGTTGTGGTTCCTTTCCCCAGCTGCGTGCCTTCGATAGCTCAGCTGGTAGAGCGGAGGACTGTAGGTGGAGAGTTGGCAATCCTTAGGTCGCTGGTTCGACTCCGGCTCGAAGGAGGTCTTTTTCACACGCAAACATTTTCTTGGCCGCGCCTACGTTTCAGAAGCGCGCCGCGTCGCATTCGCGACCGCCGCTGGAAGGTAAAAGCGCATTCCCTGACCGGGAATCGAACCCGGGCCGCGGCGGTGAGAGCGCCGAATCCTAACCACTAGACCACCAGGGAAGGGCTGTTTGTCCCGCCCCCTCAAGCCTGGCTGTGGGCCCCTACCTGAGTTCGCTGCAACCGCTCAAGCAAGAGCACTGAGGCTTGTAATTCCCTCCTGGAGAGGAGAGAGCGTCTGACCCTGAATCACACTTCTTCCGCCGTGAAACTGTCCCGTGCTCTGTAAGACTTTCCTAACAACACCACAACCTGCCATAAAAACAAATCAGCTTGCGAAACATAACAAGGAGAGGCCCGCCGAGATTCAGGGAAACTACTTGAAATGACACAGATTTTCTCAGAATCTCATGCTGTCTGCCCTAGAGAGGAGCCGAAGAGCCTTTTGAATAAAGGAAAGCGCTCTTTCGTCTAAAGGCTCTCGTGTGCCAAAGGGAACCACCCTGCCCCGTGGGAGGCTCGAACTCACGACCTTCAGATTATGAGACTGACGCGCTGCCTAACTGCGCCAACTAGGCATGCGCTTTGGCTGTGCTTTGGCTGTGCTTTGGCTGTGCTTCGGCTGTGCTCAGCGGTGCTTAGCACTAGCTTCCAGATCATCTGCCATTCGGTGGAGCTCCAAAAATACTGCTCACCCTCAGCCGTCTTGTCAGGATGGCCGAGCGGTCTAAGGCGCTGCGTTCAAGCTGGGGAACAATAGTCCAACGAAGAAGGGAAGAGAAAGAAAAAATGAAATAATAAAACTGCCATGGGCTGACAAAGAAGCAAAAGCAGCAGATCGAGCCAGCCAGGAGTCGAACCTAGAATCTTCTGATCCGTAGTCAGACGCGTTATCCATTGCGCCACTGGCCCACCGGCCACAGTATGCCTCTCGTGGTCGTGTAATGCGTGGCAGTGCTTTTGTTAAGGTTTAATATCAACTTGCCAAAGGGTTAAAGACTCTAGCTTGAGCCCACAGACAAAGGTTAGCCCCGAAGCCCCGCCGAAGCGCATGCCTCGTTGTTCCTGATCCAGATGATCAGGAACAGGTGCAGGCAATGAGTGCTGATGGGGAGATGACGAGGAAGTGAGTGCAGGTGAGGAAACAGGAGGATCATGGGTAATGGAGTCCGGGAACAGAGGGAACCGTGACATTTACTGTTTTTGCTGTATTTTGATCAAATAAATGAAGCCTTGGTGAGCAGGTGAGCTTTTAAAAACATTTAAAAATCTTACAGTTCAAAAACTTTTGACTGGTAGTGTATATAAATATATAATAGTTTATTGTTGTTTAATATTTATTATATATTCCCATATGTATTATAGTGAATGTATACATATCCTTATACATACTCACATATACACATTTTAGTATTTTACTTAATATTGTTTCCTCCAGACAGAAACTTTTCTATAATAATAATAATAATAATAATAATAATAATATAAGATAAAAAGTGCACAGTATAATACTTTAACCATTAAATATGGCTGGAAGTTAAAGAAAAGAAGAGAGCCAACCAAGAGAGCAAAATGATTGTATCACACAGAAACAAGTGTGTTATTTTCTCATATTCAGTAACCACTGCCCCTTAGTAATTGTTTCTTTATTTGGGCAAAAATCATAGAGTACTCTACCAATTAGCTCAATTCACCTGTTTTACATAAGGGAGATAACAAGAATGGTTCGAAAACCACTAGCTTAGGCCAAAATCTGCTACTACCTATTGTTGGCTACCTACCTGGCAAAAATGGCCTTCCATGTCTCCTAGCTGAGACAGCGTTTAGATGTACTGTAACTGGAGGTTGACAAAACATTTGAGACCACGAGTATTGAGAGTTTAGATCCAAAATGAAATGATCTGAGATATTCCCTTATCCCTGAACAGAAGCCTGCACACGTTTCAGGTTAGAGTGCAGCTGAAAGCATTGTAAAAGGTTTTGCTCGTGAACCTTCACCTTAACCGTCTTGTAGTCTCTTTCCTCGTCAGGTCAGAAACTCAGGACGTGGGGCGTCTGTTAATGTCTCCTTCCCCGTCGAGCTGGAAACGCAGAACAAGGGTGCGTCTACCCGGGGGACATATTTATCCCTTTCTAATGAGGAGGAGATTGAAATGTGGCGCCTTGCCGATCCTGGAGTGTGATTGGCCACTGTTATCTGAAGCAACCCCGGTGTTGCCCACCCTAGTGTGGAACTCATTTGCATAGCATAAAGTACAGTGTTAAAATAGTGTCTTTAACATTTTACCCATGCATTATTTCTTTACCAAACCTCTTTCGAATTATTAAAGGCATCGTAGGGAACAGATAGACACCAAACACAATATGAAATGGTTAAATCATCGTCCATGCATTTGTTTATCTGTTAACAGGACTGTCCCATGACCTGTTGTTTTAACAGTCAGTAACCATTAACATAAACTGTGCTTTGCATGAAGATGGAGTGGATGTGATGCAGTTTCGATCAAATTAAGGCCTCCAAACATAGGTATGAATGGATTTAGATAGATCTCTGTGGCCTCTCTTTATTTCAGTCACTGCTGCTCCATCCAGGGGGTCCTGAAGGAATTTTTATGGCAGTCCTTGCCTAAATCTTAGGAATGAGTTTGGTGGTTAGAGTCAATGTGTCGTCCAATGAGAAGTCCTCTCCTTGGTGTTGGTGGGTGCAGAAGGTTCCCCTTCCTGCTCTGGAAGAGGTGTCTGGTAGTTGTCCCAACATCTTATCTGACGTTGCTGAACATTTGTTTATGTTCATTCACCAATGATCCAATCACAGTGTGGCACATCTTCTTACACACCAGCAGTTAGAGAGGGGCCCTGTCGTAAACTGGTCCCTGGAATGCCATCTTAACTGTTGTTCACAACAACTGTCCACTATACTAACGAGGAGCTGCAGAGGCCGGCCGTCGCTCCCGTTCAAAAAACTGCACGAGGACCAGCAAGCGACCAGCTGATGAAAAGCGTGCTGGCAGGAGTTTGCGTCCTAGATTACCCTCGGCGAGCAGAGCGGTGTAGTAGAGGGAGCACGCAGGCCCAAGGGGGCGGAGGTACAGCTCGAGTTTCTCTTCATTATCGCATAAATCTTTCGCCTTTTACTAAAGATTTCCGTGGAGGGGAACGTTTGCGAGTGTTCTGTATTTTTGGGGGCTCTGCTTACGGCAGAGCCGCACAAGAGCGTTAAAAGCAGAGTGAGCACGTTTGCGCTTGTCCCCCGTGGTCGGGCCGTCTGCCAACGCGGAGCGGAAGGAGATTGTCCGTATTTGCCGCCTTTGCCGGAGCGGCAGTTTGACCCAGTGGCTTCGCAGAACGGTTCGCCGTTTCAAGACTCTGGTGACGCCTGCTGTTCAGAATGGTGCAAATGCAACAAAGTCTCAGCCAAATTGTGCATACAAACTCCTTTTACAAACCAGCTGCACATGTTTTTTGTTGGAAGTGTCATCTGTTAAATGCACTTGTCAAATCATATCATAATATTAAACATGAAGTGGCTGAATAAAATGTGTTATTATGTGGTAGAGCTTGGGCAGGTCAGGTCAAAAAAAAAAGGTCACGTGTTCTTTTCTGCGCCGGGTCCAAACAAAGAGCGTTTCATTTCCTTCGCTGACCGCACAAAAGCCGGCATCAGCCAACACCCAAGCGCCTGCGTTGGTGGTATAGTGGTGAGCATAGCTGCCTTCCAAGCAGTTGACCTGGGTTCGATTCCCAGCCAACGCATTGCTTTTGGCTCAAGCTGACCTTAAAGCGGTCGTCCGCGAGCCCTTGCTGGAGCAAAAAAAAAAAAAAGTTTGTGTGGGTCCTTGGGTTTCAGCAAAGGTCGAGGTCTCCCCGTCGGGGAATCGAACCCCGGTCTTCCGCGTGACAGGCGGAGATACTGTCCACTATACTAACGAGGAGCTGCGGTGGCAGGGCGTCGCCCCGATCGGCGCAGCTGCTGGTCCAAACGGTTTAAATGCCACCAAAACTCAGCCAAAACACCTTTTACACACCAGCTGCAAAGGTTTTATTGAAAGTGCAATGTATTAAATGCCATTAACAAATCATCAACATCATTAAATCTGAAGTCTCTGATTAAACGGTGTCATTAAACCGTAGAGCTTGATTTTAACGGAGCGCTTGGTAGGTCGCTACTAATGTGTTACGAGCCTTCTTGCTGACCGCACAAAAGCCGGCATCAGCCGGCACCCGAGCGCCTGTGTTGGTGGTAAGGTGGTGAGCATAGCTGCCTTCCAAGCAGTTGACCCGGGTTCAATTCCGTAGGTCCCATATGGTCTAGCGGTCAGGATTCCTGGTTTTCACCCAGGCGGCCCGGGTTCGACTCCCGGTATGGGAAGCTCGGCTTGTCTTTGCTTCCCTTGTCGAACAGCCAGCGCGGCAGAAACGTTTTTAGTCAGCAGTGGAGCTGCAGCAACCTGATAGGTTGTGGTTCCTTTCCCCAGCTGCGTGCCTTCGATAGCTCAGCTGGTAGAGCGGAGGACTGTAGGTGGAGAGTTGGCAATCCTTAGGTCGCTGGTTCGACTCCGGCTCGAAGGAGGTCTTTTTCACACGCAAACATTTTCTTGGCCGCGCCTACGTTTCAGAAGCGCTCCGCGTCGCATTCGCGACCGCCGCTGGAAGGTAAAAGCGCATTCCCTGACCGGGAATCGAACCCGGGCCGCGGCGGTGAGAGCGCCGAATCCTAACCACTAGACCACCAGGGAAGGGCTGTTTGTCCCACCCCCTCAAGCCTGGCTGTGGGCCCCTACCTGAGTTCGCTGCAACCGCTCAAGCAAGAGCACTGAGGCTTGTAATTCCCTCCTGGAGAGGAGAGAGCGTCTGACCCTGAATCACACTTCTTCCGCCGTGAAACTGTCCCGTGCTCTGTAAGACTTTCCTAACAACACCACAACCTGCCATAAAAACAAATCAGCTTGCGAAACATAACAAGGAGAGGCCCGCCGAGATTCAGGGAAACTACTTGAAATGACACAGATTTTCTCAGAATCTCATGCTGTCTGCCCTAGAGAGGAGCCGAAGAGCCTTTTGAATAAAGGAAAGCGCTCTTTCGTCTAAAGGCTCTCGTGTGCCAAAGGGAACCACCCTGCCCCGTGGGAGGCTCGAACTCACGACCTTCAGATTATGAGACTGACGCGCTGCCTAACTGCGCCAACGAGGCATGCGCTTTGGCTGTGCTTTGGCTGTGCTTTGGCTGTGCTTTGGCTGTGCTTCGGCTGTGCTCAGCGGTGCTTCGGCTGTGCTCAGCGGTGCTTAGCACTAGCTTCCAGATCATCTGCCATTCGGTGGAGCTCCAAAAATACTGCTCACCCTCAGCCGTCTTGTCAGGATGGCCGAGCGGTCTAAGGCGCTGCGTTCAAGCTGGGGAACAATAGTCCAACGAAGAAGGGAAGAGAAAGAAAAAATGAAATAATAAAACTGCCATGGGCTGACAAAGAAGCAAAAGCAGCAGATCGAGCCAGCCAGGAGTCGAACCTAGAATCTTCTGATCCGTAGTCAGACGCGTTATCCATTGCGCCACTGGCCCACCGGCCACAGTATGCCTCTCGTGGTCGTGTAATGCGTGGCAGTGCTTTTGTTAAGGTTTAATATCAACTTGCCAAAGGGTTAAAGACTCTAGCTTGAGCCCACAGACAAAGGTTAGCCCCGAAGCCCCGCCGAAGCGCATGCCTCGTTGTTCCTGATCCAGATGATCAGGAACAGGTGCAGGCAATGAGTGCTGATGGGGAGATGACGAGGAAGTGAGTGCAGGTGAGGAAACAGGAGGATCATGGGTAATGGAGTCCGGGAACAGAGGGAACCGTGACATTTACTGTTTTTGCTGTATTTTGATCAAATAAATGAAGCCTTGGTGAGCAGGTGAGCTTTTAAAAACATTTAAAAATCTTACAGTTCAAAAACTTTTGACTGGTAGTGTATATAAATATATAATAGTTTATTGTTGTTTAATATTTATTATATATTCCCATATGTATTATAGTGAATGTATACATATCCTTATACATACTCACATATACACATTTTAGTATTTTACTTAATATTGTTTCCTCCAGACAGAAACTTTTCTATATTAATAATAATAATAATAATAATATTAATAATATAAGATAAAAAGTGCACAGTATAATACTTTAACCATTAAATATGGCTGGAAGTTAAAGAAAAGAAGAGAGCCAACCAAGAGAGCAAAATGATTGTATCACACAGAAACAAGTGTGTTATTTTCTCATATTCAGTAACCACTGCCCCTTAGTAATTGTTTCTTTATTTGGGCAAAAATCATAGAGTACTCTACCAATTAGCTCAATTCACCTGTTTTACATAAGGGAGATAACAAGAATGGTTCGAAAACCACTAGCTTAGGCCAAAATCTGCTACTACCTATTGTTGGCTACCTACCTGGCAAAAATGGCCTTCCATGTCTCCTAGCTGAGACAGCGTTTAGATGTACTGTAACTGGAGGTTGACAAAACATTTGAGACCACGAGTATTGAGAGTTTAGATCCAAAATGAAATGATCTGAGATATTCCCTTATCCCTGAACAGAAGCCTGCACACGTTTCAGGTTAGAGTGCAGCTGAAAGCATTGTAAAAGGTTTTGCTCGTGAACCTTCACCTTAACCGTCTTGTAGTCTCTTTCCTCGTCAGGTCAGAAACTCAGGACGTGGGGCGTCTGTTAATGTCTCCTTCCCCGTCGAGCTGGAAACGCAGAACAAGGGTGCGTCTACCCGGGGGACATATTTATCCCTTTCTAATGAGGAGGAGATTGAAATGTGGCGCCTTGCCGATCCTGGAGTGTGATTGGCCACTGTTATCTGAAGCAACCCCGGTGTTGCCCACCCTAGTGTGGAACTCATTTGCATAGCATAAAGTACAGTGTTAAAATAGTGTCTTTAACATTTTACCCATGCATTATTTCTTTACCAAACCTCTTTCGAATTATTAAAGGCATCGTAGGGAACAGATAGACACCAAACACAATATGAAATGGTTAAATCATCGTCCATGCATTTGTTTATCTGTTAACAGGACTGTCCCATGACCTGTTGTTTTAACAGTCAGTAACCATTAACATAAACTGTGCTTTGCATGAAGATGGAGTGGATGTGATGCAGTTTCGATCAAATTAAGGCCTCCAAACATAGGTATGAATGGATTTAGATAGATCTCTGTGGCCTCTCTTTATTTCAGTCACTGCTGCTCCATCCAGGGGGTCCTGAAGGAATTTTTATGGCAGTCCTTGCCTAAATCTTAGGAATGAGTTTGGTGGTTAGAGTCAATGTGTCGTCCAATGAGAAGTCCTCTCCTTGGTGTTGGTGGGTGCAGAAGGTTCCCCTTCCTGCTCTGGAAGAGGTGTCTGGTAGTTGTCCCAACTTCTTATCTGACGTTGCTGAACATTTGTTTATGTTCATTCACCAATGATCCAATCACAGTGTGGCACATCTTCTTACACACCAGCAGTTAGAGAGGGGCCCTGTCGTAAACTGGTCCCTGGAATGCCATCTTAACTGTTGTTCACAACAACTGTCCACTATACTAACGAGGAGCTGCAGAGGCCGGCCGTCGCTCCCGTTCAAAAAACTGCACGAGGACCAGCAAGCGACCAGCTGATGAAAAGCGTGCTGGCAGGAGTTTGCGTCCTAGATTACCCTCGGCGAGCAGAGCGGTGTAGTAGAGGGAGCACGCAGGCCCAAGGGGGCGGAGGTACAGCTCGAGTTTCTCTTCATTATCGCATAAATCTTTCGCCTTTTACTAAAGATTTCCGTGGAGGGGAACGTTTGCGAGTGTTCTGTATTTTTGGGGGCTCTGCTTACGGCAGAGCCGCACAAGAGCGTTAAAAGCAGAGTGAGCACGTTTGCGCTTGTCCCCCGTGGTCGGGCCGTCTGCCAACGCGGAGCGGAAGGAGATTGTCCGTATTTGCCGCCTTTGCCGGAGCGGCAGTTTGACCCAGTGGCTTCGCAGAACGGTTCGCCGTTTCAAGACTCTGGTGACGCCTGCTGTTCAGAATGGTGCAAATGCAACAAAGTCTCAGCCAAATTGTGCATACAAACTCCTTTTACAAACCAGCTGCACATGTTTTTTGTTGGAAGTGTCATCTGTTAAATGCACTTGTCAAATCATATCATAATATTAAACATGAAGTGGCTGAATAAAATGTGTTATTATGTGGTAGAGCTTGGGCAGGTCAGGTCAAAAAAAAAAGGTCACGTGTTCTTTTCTGCGCCGGGTCCAAACAAAGAGCGTTTCATTTCCTTCGCTGACCGCACAAAAGCCGGCATCAGCCAACACCCAAGCGCCTGCGTTGGTGGTATAGTGGTGAGCATAGCTGCCTTCCAAGCAGTTGACCTGGGTTCGATTCCCAGCCAACGCATTGCTTTTGGCTCAAGCTGACCTTAAAGCGGTCGTCCGCGAGCCCTTGCTGGAGCAAAAAAAAAAAAAAGTTTGTGTGGGTCCTTGGGTTTCAGCAAAGGTCGAGGTCTCCCCGTCGGGGAATCGAACCCCGGTCTTCCGCGTGACAGGCGGAGATACTGTCCACTATACTAACGAGGAGCTGCGGTGGCAGGGCGTCGCCCCGATCGGCGCAGCTGCTGGTCCAAACGGTTTAAATGCCACCAAAACTCAGCCAAAACACCTTTTACACACCAGCTGCAAAGGTGTTATTGAAAGTGCAATGTATTAAATGCCATTAACAAATCATCAACATCATTAAATCTGAAGTCTCTGATTAAACGGTGTCATTAAACCGTAGAGCTTGATTTTAACGGAGCGCTTGGTAGGTCGCTACTAATGTGTTTCGAGCCTTCTTGCTGACCGCACAAAAGCCGGCATCAGCCGGCACCCGAGCGCCTGTGTTGGTGGTAAGGTGGTGAGCATAGCTGCCTTCCAAGCAGTTGACCCGGGTTCAATTCCGTAGGTCCCATATGGTCTAGCGGTCAGGATTCCTGGTTTTCACCCAGGCGGCCCGGGTTCGACTCCCGGTATGGGAAGCTCGGCTTGTCTTTGCTTCCCTTGTCGAACAGCCAGCACGGCAGAAACGTTTTTAGTCAGCAGTGGAGCTGCAGCAACCTGATAGGTTGTGGTTCCTTTCCCCAGCTGCGTGCCTTCGATAGGTCAGCTGGTAGAGCGGAGGACTGTAGGTGGAGAGTTGGCAATCCTTAGGTCGCTGGTTCGACTCCGGCTCGAAGGAGGTCTTTTTCACACGCAAACATTTTCTTGGCCGCGCCTACGTTTCAGAAGCGCGCCGCGTCGCATTCGCGACCGCCGCTGGAAGGTAAAAGCGCATTCCCTGACCGGGAATCGAACCCGGGCCGCGGCGGTGAGAGCGCCGAATCCTAACCACTAGACCACCAGGGAAGGGCTGTTTGTCCCACCCCCTCAAGCCTGGCTGTGGGCCCCTACCTGAGTTCGCTGCAACCGCTCAAGCAAGAGCACTGAGGCTTGTAATTCCCTCCTGGAGAGGAGAGAGCGTCTGACCCTGAATCACACTTCTTCCGCCGTGAAACTGTCCCGTGCTCTGTAAGACTTTCCTAACAACACCACAACCTGCCATAAAAACAAATCAGCTTGCGAAACATAACAAGGAGAGGCCCGCCGAGATTCAGGGAAACTACTTGAAATGACACAGATTTTCTCAGAATCTCATGCTGTCTGCCCTAGAGAGGAGCCGAAGAGCCTTTTGAATAAAGGAAAGCGCTCTTTCGTCTAAAGGCTCTCGTGTGCCAAAGGGAACCACCCTGCCCCGTGGGAGGCTCGAACTCACGACCTTCAGATTATGAGACTGACGCGCTGCCTAACTGCGCCAACGAGGCATGCGCTTTGGCTGTGCTTTGGCTGTGCTTTGGCTGTGCTTTGGCTGTGCTTCGGCTGTGCTCAGCGGTGCTTAGCACTAGCTTCCAGATCATCTGCCATTCGGTGGAGCTCCAAAAATACTGCTCACCCTCAGCCGTCTTGTCAGGATGGCCGAGCGGTCTAAGGCGCTGCGTTCAAGCTGGGGAACAATAGTCCAACGAAGAAGGGAAGAGAAAGAAAAAATGAAATAATAAAACTGCCATGGGCTGACAAAGAAGCAAAAGCAGCAGATCGAGCCAGCCAGGAGTCGAACCTAGAATCTTCTGATCCGTAGTCAGACGCGTTATCCATTGCGCCACTGGCCCACCGGCCACAGTAGGCCTCTCGTGGTCGTGTAATGCGTGGCAGTGCTTTTGTTAAGGTTTAATATCAACTTGCCAAAGGGTTAAAGACTCTAGCTTGAGCCCACAGACAAAGGTTAGCCCCGAAGCCCCGCCGAAGCGCATGCCTCGTTGTTCCTGATCCAGATGATCAGGAACAGGTGCAGGCAATGAGTGCTGATGGGGAGATGACGAGGAAGTGAGTGCAGGTGAGGAAACAGGAGGATCATGGGTAATGGAGTCCGGGAACAGAGGGAACCGTGACATTTACTGTTTTTGCTGTATTTTGATCAAATAAATGAAGCCTTGGTGAGCAGGTGAGCTTTTAAAAACATTTAAAAATCTTACAGTTCAAAAACTTTTGACTGGTAGTGTATATAAATATATAATAGTTTATTGTTGTTTAATATTTATTATATATTCCCATATGTATTATAGTGAATGTATACATATCCTTATACATACTCACATATACACATTTTAGTATTTTACTTAATATTGTTTCCTCCAGACAGAAACTTTTCTATAATAATAATAATATTAATAATATAAGATAAAAAGTGCACAGTATAATACTTTAACCATTAAATATGGCTGGAAGTTAAAGAAAAGAAGAGAGCCAACCAAGAGAGCAAAATGATTGTATCACACAGAAACAAGTGTGTTATTTTCTCATATTCAGTAACCACTGCCCCTTAGTAATTGTTTCTTTATTTGGGCAAAAATCATAGAGTACTCTACCAATTAGCTCAATTCACCTGTTTTACATAAGGGAGATAACAAGAATGGTTCGAAAACCACTAGCTTAGGCCAAAATCTGCTACTACCTATTGTTGGCTACCTACCTGGCAAAAATGGCCTTCCATGTCTCCTAGCTGAGACAGCGTTTAGATGTACTGTAACTGGAGGTTGACAAAACATTTGAGACCACGAGTATTGAGAGTTTAGATCCAAAATGAAATGATCTGAGATATTCCCTTATCCCTGAACAGAAGCCTGCACACGTTTCAGGTTAGAGTGCAGCTGAAAGCATTGTAAAAGGTTTTGCTCGTGAACCTTCACCTTAACCGTCTTGTAGTCTCTTTCCTCGTCAGGTCAGAAACTCAGGACGTGGGGCGTCTGTTAATGTCTCCTTCCCCGTCGAGCTGGAAACGCAGAACAAGGGTGCGTCTACCCGGGGGACATATTTATCCCTTTCTAATGAGGAGGAGATTGAAATGTGGCGCCTTGCCGATCCTGGAGTGTGATTGGCCACTGTTATCTGAAGCAACCCCGGTGTTGCCCACCCTAGTGTGGAACTCATTTGCATAGCATAAAGTACAGTGTTAAAATAGTGTCTTTAACATTTTACCCATGCATTATTTCTTTACCAAACCTCTTTCGAATTATTAAAGGCATCGTAGGGAACAGATAGACACCAAACACAATATGAAATGGTTAAATCATCGTCCATGCATTTGTTTATCTGTTAACAGGACTGTCCCATGACCTGTTGTTTTAACAGTCAGTAACCATTAACATAAACTGTGCTTTGCATGAAGATGGAGTGGATGTGATGCAGTTTCGATCAAATTAAGGCCTCCAAACATAGGTATGAATGGATTTAGATAGATCTCTGTGGCCTCTCTTTATTTCAGTCACTGCTGCTCCATCCAGGGGGTCCTGAAGGAATTTTTATGGCAGTCCTTGCCTAAATCTTAGGAATGAGTTTGGTGGTTAGAGTCAATGTGTCGTCCAATGAGAAGTCCTCTCCTTGGTGTTGGTGGGTGCAGAAGGTTCCCCTTCCTGCTCTGGAAGAGGTGTCTGGTAGTTGTCCCAACATCTTATCTGACGTTGCTGAACATTTGTTTATGTTCATTCACCAATGATCCAATCACAGTGTGGCACATCTTCTTACACACCAGCAGTTAGAGAGGGGCCCTGTCGTAAACTGGTCCCTGGAATGCCATCTTAACTGTTGTTCACAACAACTGTCCACTATACTAACGAGGAGCTGCAGAGGCCGGCCGTCGCTCCCGTTCAAAAAACTGCACGAGGACCAGCAAGCGACCAGCTGATGAAAAGCGTGCTGGCAGGAGTTTGCGTCCTAGATTACCCTCGGCGAGCAGAGCGGTGTAGTAGAGGGAGCACGCAGGCCCAAGGGGGCGGAGGTACAGCTCGAGTTTCTCTTCGTTATCGCATAAATCTTTCGCCTTTTACTAAAGATTTCCGTGGAGGGGAACGTTTGCGAGTGTTCTGTATTTTTGGGGGCTCTGCTTACGGCAGAGCAGCACAAGAGCGTTAAAAGCAGAGTGAGCAGTGGCAGTACTATTGTTAAGGTTTATTATCAACTTGCCAAAAGGTTACTCCAGCTTGAGCCCACAGACAAAGGTTAGCGCCGAAGCGCATGCCTCGTTGTTCCTGATCCAGATGATCAGGAACAGTTGCAGGCAATGAGTGCTGATGGGGAGATGACGAGGAAGTGAGTGCAGGTGAGGAAACAGGAGGATCATGGGTAATGGAGTCCGGGAACAGAGGGAACCGTGACAATTACGGTTTTTGCTGTATTTTGATCAAATAAATGAAGCCTTGGTGAGCAGGTGAGCTTTTAAAAACATTTAAAAATCTTACAGTTCAAAAACTTTTGACTGGTAGTGTATATAAATATATAATAGTTTATTGTTGTTTAATATTTATTATATATTCCCATATGTATTATAGTGAATGTATACATATCCTTATACATACTCACATATACACATTTTAGTATTTTACTTAATATTGTTTCCTCCAGACAGAAACTTTTCTATAATAATAATAATATTAATAATATAAGATAAAAAGTGCACAGTATAATACTTTAACCATTAAATATGGCTGGAAGTTAAAGAAAAGAAGAGAGCCAACCAAGAGAGCAAAATGATTGTATCACACAGAAACAAGTGTGTTATTTTCTCATATTCAGTAACCACTGCCCCTTAGTAATTGTTGCTTTATTGGGGAAAAAATCATAGAGTACTCTACCAATTAGCTCAATTCACCTGTTTTACATAAGGGAGATAACAAGAATGGTTTGAAAACCACTAGCTTAGGCCAAAATCTGCTACTACCTATTGTTGGCTACCTACCTGGCAAAAATGGCCTTCCATTTCTTCTAGCTGAGACAGCGTTTAGATGTACTGTAACTGGAGGTTGACAAAACATTTGAGACCACGAGTATTGAGAGTTTAGATCCAAAATGAAATGATCTAGATATTCCCTTATCCCTGAACAGAAGCCTGCGCACGTTTCAGGTTAGAGTGCAGCTGAAAGCAATGTAAAAGGTTTTGCTCGCGAAAGCTTCACCTTAACCGTCTTGTAGTCTCTTTCCTCGTCAGGTCAGGAACTCAGGACGTGGGTTGTCTGTTAATGTCGGAGCTGATCTTATCTCCAAGACGCTTCGCACCATATAACTAGTAAGTCAAACCTCAAATCACAGTCTGTGTTCTGCCCACTTAATTGATAGAAATGTGAGTGTAGTACAGTCTATAGAAACTGTGTCTATTCCCCGAATAGTGAGATTTAACAATAAAAATAAAGGATCTAGAAAAAAAATCTGATCGAGATCAAACCAGAAATTCGCAAAATTACTGAACAAAAACAATTTCTAAAATGTAAATGTAAATGTACAACCTTTGACAGAGTTTTATGATTCAGCCTCAATTATCACCCCTCAAGAACAGTTTCAGTGCTTTACAACTATAGGACAGGAAGAGCTAAATAAACTTATCACGGCGTCTAAACCAACAACATGTTTATTAGATCCAATACCCACTAAACTACTGAAAGAATTGTTAGCTGTAGCAGAAGAGTCTCTTCTCAATATTATTAACTTGTCTTTATCTCTAGGTCATGTTCCAAGACCGTTCAAGCTAGCAGTTATTAAGCCTCTCATTAAGAAACCACAATTAGATCCAAATGTATTGGCAAATTACAGACCCATTTCAAATCTTCCATTTATATCTAAAATACTAGAAAAAGTGGTGTCGGTCCAATTGTGCTCCTTCTTGCAAAAAAAAATTTTAGTCAGGATTCAGGTCTCATCATAGCACAGAAACTGCGCTCGTTAAAATTACAAATGACTTACTTCTAGCTTCTGACCAAGGCTGTATCTCAATACTAGTGCTACTAGATCTCAGTGCTGCGTTCGACACTATAGATCATAAAATACTCCTAGATCGACTACAGAATTACACTGGTATTCAGGGACAGGCATTACGGTGGTTTAAGTCGTATCTATCAGACCGTCACAATTTTGTTTATCTAAATGGGGAAAAATCTAAGATAACAATAGTAAATTATGGAGTGCCGCAAGGATCTGTGTTAGGCCCTCTGCTATTTTCAATATACATGCTGCCACTTGGTAATATTATAAGAAGACATGGAATTAGTTTCCACTGCTATGCCGATGATACTCAGTTATATATTTCAACACAACCAGATGAAAACTCTAAATTATCCAATCTGACAGAGTGTGTTAAAGAAGTAAAACATTGGATGACTAGTAATTTTCTTCTATTAAATTCAGATAAGACTGAAGTATTACTTATTGGGCCAAAAACCTGTACACAGAATCTCTCAGACTACAATCTGCATTTAGAAGGATGTACTGTTACTCCATCCTCGACAGTTAAAGACCTAGGTGTTATATTAGACAGCAACTTGTCCTTTGAAAATCATATTTCATATGTTACAAAAACAACCTTCTTCCACCTCAGAAACATTGCTAAGATACGGAATATGTTATCTGTTTCCGATGCAGAAAAGTTAGTTCATGCTTTCATGACGTCTAGACTAGATTACTGTAATGCATTACTAGCTGGTTGCCCTGCTTCCTCAATAAACAAGCTACAATTAGTACAAAATGCAGCTGCTAGAGTTCTTACCAGGTCAAGAAAATATGATCATATAACACCAATTTTATCATCTCTTCACTGGTTACCTATTAAGTTCCGTATCGATTATAAAGTACAGCTAATGACCTACAAGGCTCTAAATGGTTTAGCTCCTGTGTACTTAACCGATCTTCTATCGCCCTACAATCCTTCACGCTCTTTAAGATCACAAAACTCTGGACTTCTGGTTGTACCTAGGATAGCTAAGCCCTCTAAAGGAGGGAGAGCGTTTTCACATTTGGCTCCTAAACTCTGGAATAGCCTTCCTGATAATGTTCAGGACTCAGACTCGCTCGTCCAGTTTAAATCTAGATTAAAGACGCATCTCTTTAGCCAAGCATTCACATAATGAATCTCATATCAGATCAATTGCACATGACTATCTTTGCTTAATGTTATGAACAGCGGCTATGCTAATTATTCTCCATTTGCTTTTCCGTTTTTCCGTGACTAGAGAGTACATCAGCTTCAGTTTGGATCCAGCCTCTTAAGAAGACCTCAGATGACCAACACTTTTGAAGAGACGGCGCCAACTCCTGCGAGGACTTCAGAAGATGCAACATCTGGATCAACACGCACATTCGCAAATTTCTATATATCCTAATTATTGTTAATATGTAATTCATTTTTCCAGGAGCTCTTTGCTTCTACCTTCAATTAAATTGCTAACAGTGATTGTAAATTAATTGCCTAAATTATTACATTATTAGCTAACTGCATTCTCCAAATTGTAATGTTGACATGCATTCTCTGTAAAGCTGCTTTGAAACGATATGTATTGTGAAAAGCGCTATACAAATAAATGTGAATTGAATTGAATTGAAATAGAGGACAGAAACAAATAATGGCCCGGTTTCACAGACAGGGTTTAGCATAAGCCAGCATTAGGCCTTGGTTCAATTAGGGCATTTAAGTAGCTTTTATAAACATACACTAGAAAAACATCATTGGTGTGTGCTTTGCATCTCGAGACAAAACAATGGCACTGACATATTTTAGGATAGCTTAAGCCTTGTCTGAAATTGTGGGAATAATAGATATTTTTGAATATACTGCAAATGTGTTAAACAATAATATTTGCATTATATTGCAGACTCTTAATTACTAAATTAATATTTTACTTAAAGGTAAAAATATTTACACAAAAGAAAAGTCATAGCTTCATCTTTAATTAATGGGATACAGGCTGTAAAGCCCTTAAATTCTCCTTTGTAGTTGCCCTAATGAAAAGATACAATAGTTCTTTGATCCAGAGTTTAACTAAGATCATGATACAGACAAAAACCATGCTCCTCGTTACCATGTTTTTATGGTTTCTATAATAATAATAATAATAATAATAATAAACTATGGTATTTGTGTTGAAAAACATCTTAATCTCTTTAATGTTAATTTTAGTGATCTCCGACTGGCGAAGTCGAACATCATTAGTGCCGACGTGAATAATAATCTTAGAGTATTTACGATTAGCATTAGCCAGCACTTTTAAATTTGCTTTGATGTCAGGTGCTCTGGCTCCCGGCAAACATGTGACTATGGTGGCTGGTGTCTCTTTTTTCACGTTCCGTGTAATAGAATCGCCAATAACTAGGGCACTTTCAACAGGATTCTCAGTGGGTGTATCACTGAGTGGGGAGAACCTGTTTGATGTTCTTATTGGAACGGAAGAGTGGTGTTTTCCGCAGCTAGGCCGCCTCACCGTTACCCAAGTGCCCTGCTGCGCGGGCTCGACAGCCGGAACCGAACAATGTACAGAGTTCACTAAGCTAGTCGCATCCAAAACAGTATCTGAAGCCCTTGCATTCTTACTATCCTCGATTAAAGTTTGGATGCGTGTCTCTAATTCTGAGATTCTCTCTGTCAGCCTGACTATTTCCCTACATTTATGACATGTAAATCCCTCGTCGCTGACAGAGAGAGCTATGGTAAACATGTGGCAAACGGAACAGGTAGCAATGCTGGGAGAGGATGACATGACTCACCGTGTTTGTAGACTGATCCAACTTACCACAGCTGTTTGAAGAACGCGTTGAAAAAGGAGCGCGCGAGAGACTGTTAACAAGTTAACAAGCTAGCGCTGCAAATGCAAATGCGTTGTAACAGCGATTTAGATTCAAAGATTACAAGCTAGCGACGTCAGATTAGTGTGGTAGGCAATATTACATATAAGGTAATAAAAAAAATAGGCAACAATGAATAAAAGTAAGAGATTCAAAACAAAGCTATACGGAATTACAGACGCAAACCAATCTGAGCAGTGAGGCAGACAGGAGCAATCGAGTTTGTGTGAGTGTGTCTTTGTTCTCAGACAAGGCCAGACAAGGACTGGTGGTGTGTTTGTGTGTGTGCGCTTTATAGAGTTGGTGATGAGAGCTGATGAGTGGCAAGTGCGCATGATCAGTATTCCTGTAACTGTGAAGGCTGAGTAAGTGAGGGAGAGTCTGTCATGATTGTGACATCCCTCCCTCCTCTCCTCCTCCAGTATGAACGACGCTCGGGACAGTAGACGGAACGGTCACTTGCCCGATCGGGCCAGTGCTGTAGGGTGTGCGTTATATATCGTCTATGATATTGTAATTGTTGATGTAACGATCTGACATTACAGAGTATGTCCCCCACTTTACAAAAAACAAACAAAAACACACACATTGAGTGCACGCATACACTACGTGACGTAGTCTAGTATGTTAGACTAGTGCACGTGCATATTTAGAGTGCGCAATTTCACTGCATGATTTAGTCTATTAAAATGCATTTAGAATGCCCCCAGAATTCAAGATAAGGGGCAAAAATGCCCCTGTATGTCTTTTATATTTATATAATTTAATAAGTTTTAATCTAGTTATACATTAGACTCCAATTTCTGTACCTGGAACAGGTTTAAGCCTACATAAAAAATGAAACAAAGTGCTTTTCAGGTTATGTTTATTCTGTTTTATTTATTTGTGCTATTACTTGTAATCTAATTATTTGTTCCTATTTTATTACTTACCGTTTACTTGTCTAACAATATTTAAAAATTTAAGTGAGTTAATCTAGTTGTTTTTGGTGTTATAAACTTACTTATTAAGGTTACAAGTATCAAAAACAACGATAACAATAACTAGGCTTATTTTATATGTCCATTTTCTTGTCTTTTTCTTTTTTATTTTTTTATTGTGGGGCCAGAGAAAATTTTGGCAGGGCAAGTAAAAATTTGAACCACTAGTCCGACCAGGCCAGCAGAAAAAATCCTTAGTGTTGAGCCCTGCTTGGGCCAATTTTTCTTAAAAGATCATCAAACCGGTCCTTGTCAACTCTGAAATAGGCTTGAATCTCTCATTGTCCAGACGGAGCTCTTGGATAAGTTGGTGGAATTCTCTGTGGTTTTTAAGTTTTTGAAGGATGGGGTGCACCCAAACAATGTGGGGTTTTTTTCATTCTCCATAAATAAATCTTGTACAAGAGCTACTGCAAGGGCTTTTTGGTGATGGAAATCCATTGAAACTTCCTCATAGTCATGGAGAGCGCTCAGTGTTGCCAAACCCCTCCCTCAGAAAATCGCTAGGACCACCCTCAAAAGTCTCCATTTTTCACAAAAAGTCGCCAAATATGAAAAAGTACAAACAGGTCTGCATATGTGTGTGTATATAAGAAAACATTTAAAGGTGCACTATGTAAGATTTCTGCAGTAAAATATCCAAAAACCACTAGGCCAGTGTTATATATTTTGTTCACTTGAGTGCTTACAATATCCCAAATGTTTGCAACTATTTGTAAATCGTGAGAAAATTTACATTTTAACCAAGGCTCCGGGATGTGTGAGGAGTCGCCTGTCAATGGCGTCATACCTGCATTAACCCTCGGTTTCCGGTTTTATTTTGTAGAAACCATGGAAATACCAAAGACGCTTTAATATATTACACATTTTAATAGACAAGGGAACAACTGTTTATAAATATTTATAGACAGAAAACTAATTGTTGTTATATAGCTCAACACATTTAGTCTTATTGTTTAAATCTAATTTTCTTGATTTTTTGCGAGTACCATGCTTTACCATGCCTCAGAGAAAAACACAATTTTGTCAAGTAGCTAACATAGCATAATCAGATGCAGCTTTATTTTTAGTAAAAGTAATACAGAATTTTCTCCATCATACAATACGTTTTAAAATTAATTGCATGCCATTTATCAGCACAAGCCATCCAGCATTTAATGTGATATACTAAAATCGATCTCGCTTACTGAAGTGTGCAACAAGTGTCTCACCGCAGCCACCGAGCGAACGCTCAGAGTAACGCTATAACATCATTTTCAACACTCTCAAATGTATCTAATATGATAAACAGAGCTGCGTTACCTCATACTCATGACCGGAAAAGCGGAAGCGGGTCGGTGACTGTGGCATAATAAAAGTTCCGCTGCTCGCGGCGTATGTTGCGGAATCACTCCAGCGGCCTTGTTCAGCTCCCACAACACTCGGTCCTGCTCTGCTTCATACTACAATAACGTTAATAATCGCATCCATGAACATGATTTCTTCTCGAGTTCCATCCCGATTCTTTTGCACCATCCATTGAGATGAAGACCACATGTGCCAAGATTCCGTGCTCAAACTTGGCGTCATCAAGCTACGCCTTTGTTTTGAGTCAACTAGATCATCCACTGTAAGGGCCTCATCGACACGACAGCCACGACACAGTTCCTCAACAACCGTCCATACCGGCGTGATCCTCAATACGATCCTCAATTGGATGGAACTGAAATAAATACTTTTAATGTTGCGATCCTATTGGACTTATGATAGCAACCTGAATTGTAACAAAGCACTGTTGGCCAGAGGAGAACTGGCACCCCGACTAAGCCTGGTTTCTCCCAAGGTTTTTTTCTCCATTTTAACACCAATTTGCCACTTGTCTGCCACCTAATGTCACCTGATGGAATTTGGGTTCCTTGCCGCTGTCGCCTCTGGCTTGCTTAGTTGGGGACACTTGACTTGACATTTGATATTCAACAGTGCTTTGATCTGCCTGCATTGACACTGTTCTTTAAGAGCTGCTGTGCAGCCAAACAATGTACCAGTTATCAATGTAAAGCTGCTTTGACACAATCTACATTGTAAAAAGCGCTATATAAATAAAGGTGACTTGACTTTACTTTTGAATAGGCCTCTAGCGACCTCTAGCAGACAGAATTCTTACCTACTGCACCTTTAAGGGACACCCATTCATGACAACTTGACAGCTCAAAAATAGATCAAGTATGTGAACTTGAACAAATTTTAGGCTTATTTTACATCTATTTAATTATTTCTAAAGAACTCCTTTAGGAGTGTGCATTAAGTTGTCACTCTGTAAACAAACTAACTCTTTATATATATATATATATGTATATATATAATAATATATATAATATATAATTATATATATATATATATATATGATCTGTCCAATATTGTTTTACAATTTAATTATATGCCTGGCAAGCTCTGATAAACATTATATTAACAGATTATCCTAATTAAAAATCAATATCATACACACCATTTCAGCTTCAGGGGAGGTCTGGAGTAACAGTAGGCTAATTGATCAATGTTACTCTGTCTGGGTCTTTTGCCTTTCAGCAGCACGGTCTTGGCTCTCACCAGCATGCTGGTCAGACAGTTCACAGTTCACTATATTCATCATTAGTTTCTGGACAGACCATCTGATAACTTTTTACTCATTCAGCTCAGCTCTTAGAGAGCCTCTTCATGCGTACTGCTGTGTCTGTGTTTTCAGAGCAGGCTCATAGCAGGATTGAGCGCGAACATGAGATTACCGGCAGGGTGTTGCCAAACCAGTGCCAGAGTTTAATTGCTCAAAATTAAAAATCTCCAAAAAAAATTGCTAATTTTATTAAAAATAGCTAAAATAGCTCCTTGTCGCAAAACTTTAAAAGAGTCGCAGCAACAATGAGAAAGTAGCTAAATTTGACGGCAAAATCCCAAATTGGCAACACTGAGAGCGTTATTCATGGTTGCATAGCAACGACAGATGCCACAGGAGCGCAAGCTCCCGAGCGCTTGCAAAAGGAGGAAGCAGTGCGGCCGTGCTTTCCACGCGTTTTTAGACGCAATATGTGAAAGACTTAAGACTCTCTTCGTGAAGAAAACACTACACTTATTATTATTAAAGTAAAAAAATAAAATAAAACGTTATTAGCCAGTATTTTTTTCTAATTAAACCAGTTTAAGCCCTGCTTAAAACTACTTACCTCAAGCTCCATTTGCAAAATTGGCATGCCAAGTTGGCCTTTATTCCCTAGCCATGACCACATCCATATTCTCATCTTTCACTTCCTCTTTTTTTCAGCGCACATAAAAACTACAATCGCCAAAATGCAGTTCATCTTGATCTATTTGTTTACCACTAGTGCACACTGATGTTTTATTCTTCTAAACTTGCGAGATGTCATCATCATACAGTCTACATAAGATTAATAGAAGTTACAAGTTTATTAGAGCCATGAGCCATGTTGTGGGAAGAGCCATGTGCTCTTCCCACACAGTTTACAGGTGTAAGGGCTTTCTCTAGTGTGAGTTCTCACGTAGGCAATAAGGGTTCCTTTATGCGTAAAACTCTTTCCACACAGATCGCATGTGTAAGGCTTCTCTCCAGTGTGAATTCTCATGTGAGTCTTACAACTTTGTTTTCGTGAGAAGCTCTTCCCACACAGTTTGCAGATGAAAGGGCTCTCTCCAGTATGACTTCTCACATGTGTATTAAGGGTTCCTTTATGTGTAAAACTCTTTCCACACTGATCACATGTGTAAGGCTTCTCTCCAGTGTGAATTCTCATGTGAATCTTAAAACTTATTTTTCTTGAGAAGCTCTTTCCACACAGTTTGCAGGTGTAAGGACTCTCTCCAGTGTGGCTTCTCATATGTGTTTTAAGGGTTCCTTTATGTGTAAAATTCTTTCCACACTGTTGGCAGCTGAAAGGCTTCTCTCCAGTGTGAACTCTCTTGTGGACATTAAGGTTTCCTTTTTGGGTGAAACGTTTTCCACACTGTTGACAGGAGAAATAACTTCTAGTTCCTTTCCTTTGAGTTCTTTTTTGTGAGGAAGTCTTTTCAGTCTGTGAGTAACTAAAAGATGTTTCTCTAGTTATTAAATTATGTTTCTTACACTGATTTTTCTCTTGCATTTCATTATGTTCTTTACTCTCTTCTTTCAGTGCCATCAGGTCTAGAGAAAAAAACATACAAATAAAAGTTAACCCCAGTTTAATAGCACAAAGCAACAGACATCAAAACATGTACACATTTAAAGCATTTAAACCAACATAAAGCATCAAATCTAACATGTATGCTAGAACTGTCTCAAATCATTCTGCTCTAGACGCATGTTAAAATGGATGTTAATCATGAAGTCCACTGGAAAACACATTATTGCCGTGGAAATTTTAAAATAATTTGTCTATAAACGATGAAACAACATTAGAGCACAGTGCATGACATTTTTGTGAAAATTATCAAAAATGCTAAAGCTGCTGGGAACTTCATGGGGAACCAGTTAAAAATACAGATAATTTAATCAGAGTAGACTTGATTTTTTTTTTTTCTCTTTTTTCTTAAAATCCTCCTTAAGCAGAAAAATAAAACTAGAATGCCTACCACAATTTATTTTGCATTGCTTTCTTTCAAGTCATTTGACCAAAGAAGACACTAGCAAGCCTAACATGAATGAGCAGGTTAGCACATCTGATCCTGGACAAGGGTCACTGCATCCTCCATTCATCAAGCAAATCTTGAACTGAACACAGCACATTCCAGAGTACAGTTAACAAACTAATACTTGAATTTGAAATTTATGATGGTTGAGTAGCTTTCATTCAAAAAACATGTGGAGGGAATCAGTGGAGGCAAAATAGTCATGTGAAGAAAGACATAAATCCAGCAGTTTGCAGTTATGAAATATTGCTTGAGAATGTAACAAATGTCTGCATGACAGAACATAACAGACATTTCTTTGTGATGACATGCCACTGGATTGAGGAGGAAACTGTGGAGAGGAAGTCTGCACCATTCCCAGATAGTAAAATTGATGTGGCCCAGATCTGGCGTAAACTTGACACTTTCCTTTGGCCCACTTTTGGCAGGAATGATGGCACTTGGGCGGTCCGCTCCTGTTTTCCAGATTTGGGCCACAAGCAAGCCGCAGTAATGCCGCATGTCAGCCATGAACAAAACAAATGAAGCAGAACTGGCCCACATCTGGGCAACAGTTCATTTTAATTCTGGCCCAGATCCAACACCCTGCTGTTGCCCAGATGTGGGCCAGTTCTGCTTTATTAGTTTTGTTTATGGCTGACATGCGGCATTGGTAAGGATTGCTTGTGGCCCAGATCTGGCGCAAACTTGACACTTTCCTTTGGCCGACTTTTGGCAGGAATGATGGCACTTGGGCGGTCCGCTCCTGTTTTCCAGATTTGGGCCACAAGCAAGCCGCAGTAATGCCGCATGTCAGCCATGAACAAAACAAATGAAGCAGAACTGGCCCACATCTGGGCAACAGTTCATTTTAATTCTGGCCCAGATCCAACACCTTGCTGTTGTCCAGATGTGGGCCAGTTCTGCTTTATTCGTTTTGTTTATGGCTGACATGCGGCATTGGTATGGATTGCTTGTGGCCCAAATCTGGCAAACAGGAGTGGACCGCCCAAGTGCCATCATTCCATGTGGTATGTGGGCCAGAGCAAGGTGTTGGATCTGGGCCAGAATTAAAATGAACTGTTGCCCAGATGTGGGCCAGTTCTGCTTCATTTGTTTTGGTCATGGCTGACATGCGACATAACTGTGGCTTTCTTGTGGCCCAAATCTGGCAAACAGGAGCGGACCACCCAAGTGCCATCATTCCTGCCAAATGTGGGCCACATGAAAGTGCCAAGAGCCAAAGCAGCTTTACAGGTATAAACAGGAGAATGATTCAATTATTCCAACAGAGTTCAATTCTGCTGTAAAGCAGCTCTAAAAAGAAAATAGTGTCATTGTTTAGCTAAAGTCAGTTTAGTTTTAATTCAGTTCTGTTTAATAGCTGTGTAGTTAATCAATTATGAAATCAGTTCAATTCGTTATAAAGCAGCTCTGCAGAAAACAGTGATGTCATCGTCCAGCTCAGTTCAGTTCTCATATGATAGTGTTAGTGCAATCAAATGAATATTATTGCTAATATTAAGTGTCTCAAACTTAGCAAGCCCAAGGCAAAAGTGGTAAGGAACCCAAAATCCATCAGGTTACAGAAATGGAGAAGAAAAAACCCCTTGGGAGAAACCAGGCTCAGTCAGGGACCAATTCTTCTCTGGCCAATGAACGAACATGGTGTGATATGATTCAGGCTGCATCACAAGTCAGATTGTGGATTGGTATAATTTAGAATATTTCATCTGGTTCCATCAGTTTGAAGATCAAGATACAACACGCCGGCATGGAGTTAAAGCTGGCTGTAGGGGTCTGTTCAGAGGACTTGTCTGGTTCTTGTGGTCTTTGCTGAGGATCTGTGCCGATGGCTGTCAATGGAGATCTGTCTCTAGGGCTTGTCTAGTTGACATGGTCTTCGCTGACATTTAGGCTTGTGTTGTGGTCATGCCAAGATGCAGGTCCACCATCTGATCTGGATTTGGAAGGGATCCAGCTGACTATGATAACCTCGGGATAAGGAAGAATTAGACAAAATGTTGACTGAGTTCTGAACTCACACCAAAACTCCCATTTTAATCAACGAACCTCTTATTTACATTGTGTTTGCACTATTAGTTATGATGAACGCATTTGTTAGTGAGCAGAATTCGAGTTTCAATGATGAGATCGCTGCTTACATACACTCAACATGACTGTGATCAGCTACAATGCTCATTCAATGTTGCAACCTTTCATGCCACTATCTAAATACAATGCAATAGATCTAAATGTAATGTTATAATCACGTTTTTAATAATATATATTATTATGTAATAATTTCACAGTTAATCTCTAAATTAAAAACAACATAAAGAAACAACATAAAGACAGTATATTTTAAATACTTTTTTAATGGCATGTTTTTATGAATTAAGGACAGTATCACTGAAACTAAAGCCGCATTCGTGCACCGTCTGCATGACGTAATGTTCATCATCCAGAGGGCTCACGGACATCTGCATACTCCGTCCGTGTGCAGGCCAAATTTCGAGACTGTGCGGACGGTGTGTGTGCAACAGCGCATGCGCAAGCTGTACAGAAGAGTCCACTAGGTGGCAAGATGCACAGTACTGAGCACAGTGTGCAGTCGTCGAAGAAGTGTGTGGAAAGAGCAATTCAAAAACAAGAGTAAACTTAGAAGCTTATCCATCTCCATCGATTGGTGTATCTTCAGAACTATGTTGCAATGGTGGATGCACTATTTTTCTTCTCTGATCCTGCTCAGTGAAGTCCCGTTGATAGCACGACTCATGAATTAAATTGTACTGCACGTGTCAAACTCGGTCATCCGTGCACATCCGTAGTTGAGTATACTTTGAAAGATGCGCGGACACGACTGCATGCGAGACGCGTCTGGCTGCGGAAAGTGAAGTATACCTGGGCCTTAATACAGCTACTGATGTCTCGATGAAATAGATTTTTTCCCCAATTTTAAACATGAATTATAGCCATTCAACATTTTAGTGTAACTGAAAGCTATTTTTTTTTTTTTTTTTTATATTTATTAGTCTCCAAAAATATAACAACTTTTAATTTAAATGAACTTAGAACAATCCTCACATAAACCCACAATAAATGTCATATTTACCTGTGCCCTTCCTACCTGTCTCACAGATAGGACAAATACAGAAATTGAATAAAGTTACCAAACAGTCTGCACTGCATACTTTATAGCCTAAAGATTAATCATTATTAAAGCTTCATTCAGCTTCAATTAAAGGTTTATTATTTTCATTGACATTGGTTGCTGTAGCTTTAAGAGCTGCCGCTGCTGCACATGGCGTGGATCTCACACGTGTCCCACTTTCTCACAACTCTTTACTTTTCATTTAAGACTTTAAAGTCGTCATGAAATCAAAATTGACCCTATTTACTTTGTTAGTGCATTTTACTAGTCTTGTGGTGAACAATTAATCCGTGCAAGGTAATACTCAGAAAAAAATTTGTTTGTCGTGGTAATCTTTAATCAAAATCTGAAAAGTTACTTCAGGTCTGGAATGGCGTTCCTTTCCAGATGACGTCAGTTTCTGAAAACACTTAAACCACTCCCCTCCAACTGTTAGTCTGCTATGAGAGAGAGATGGAGAGGAGGAGCGCTAAAGTAAAACCCTGCCCTCTATTTAATATTCCGTTTCGCTTGGAAATACGTCACAGCACTGGATAAAAGTCGTTTGCAACTTCCAGTTCACAGGGACTTTAACTCATTCAAGGCTGCTCCAATGGTGATATTCAACAAAACGGACATTTTTGACATTATTGTGTGTTATTGTTTGTTCAAGCGTGACAGAGAACTCGATACTGGTGTGCCATCCATGCTCACTATACTTGCGCGCGTCTTTCTGTGCGTTGTGTGTGTGACAGGACATTCACAGACATTGCGTTCTCTTTTTCTCTTTTGGCACGCTTAAATGGTTTAAAAGCATTTGCAGAAATAAGAGCGTAATCATATATTGTAATGCTATCCAAAGGATGAAAAAAAAACAGATGCTGCATTAACTGTGTTAAATATTTTAACGCGTTAAACTGGAAAAATGAATCGCGTGCATTAACGTTGACAGCACTAAGTATTTTAGTTGATTTACTCTTTCCAAGCTCTGATTTCTGACACATGGAGAGGCAACAGCAATACGGCTATTTGATTTGTGCTCATTTCATTCATAGAGTTTACACTCATTCACTTCACACACTCATTATTGCGTAGTGATTTTAGAGGTTTAGGTATAATATCATGCTTTCCTCTGGCTCACCCGTTATCCAGCAAACACGAGGAGTAACTGTGTCAGCCTCAGCAAAATATTATTTGGCAGAATTATTAGTTATATATTTTGAAGCCATTATCTGTGTCTTTCTGAATCAGGTATTTGGCTTCAGGCACACCCCTAATGGAAAGTCATGGAAACCCAACATGTGTGTGTGCCTTAATGAAGGCAAGCGCATTAATGTAGAATGGTAATTAAACTGACTGGATCTACCTGTGCATTAATAGCAAAACTCTAAGTTTATCTGCTTTAAGAACAGTGGTGTTACCTCGCTAGTGAGAAATGCATGTAGCTTTTAAGTTGCTAGTTCAATTTTTACTGATAAAATAGAGCAGTGCTGACAACAGGTGGGTGGGGGAAAAATTTGACTCTTAGATGCATTTTAAAAAACAACCTGTTTAACACGAAATACTATTCTTCTCATTTGTTTTACTATATTTACGGTCCACAAGAAAAATAATGGAATAAATTAAGACAGTTAGGATAGCCTACCATTATCAGCATATTATGCTGAAATTCATCTCTTGAGAAAAGTTTGCACGTTGCTTTTTGTGTGATATACATTGGCTTGCCTTCTTGGTTTAAAACGGAAAGATTTCCCAATATTGCAACGTAACCATTTTGGCTCGCAGAGGGCCCTGCAGATTTGCGCTACACCACTGTGTGTGAGTGAGTGAGTGAGTGAGTGAGTGAGTGAAGAACAACGCACACGGACAGTGCTTACATCAACATGTGTTTATGTGAATACTCACCAGTGCAGGCATTTTGACATAGTGTATTTGACCAATTAGGCACGCAACCGAAAACAGAGGCTTCAATGCTTGTCCGTGTTATACTCGGAGCATGCACACAGAAACATCCTGCCAGTACTGAGTTTTATTTTTAATATGAAGCACGTCCTACTCTTTACTTTCTCATTCATTCATGTTTCTTTATTAATAATGCCAACAGTCCCGCCCACTGAAAGCTGCATGGACTGTCATACAAATACGAATATGACACATTTATAGGACATAAAGGTCTATGCAGTAAAACGAAAGTAACCGGTGAAATGTTTTGAAATGTCCCTTGGCACAGCAGAGCACCAGTTTTAATAAAAGCATATGTTTGAGTTCAGTCACTATTTTACATACTTTAACATTTTCGCAGATGTTCAACAAATCATTCTTTTCGCCGTTACCACAAACAAGCTGCAGCCGCATGAATCTGATGAGTGCAGGAGCTCTTGGTTACCATAGAAATGGTGCGGTGATGACGGTGATGGCCTCAACATTGCGGTAGGCATCTCATTACTGCGGTATTGCGGTAATGTGGTTATCGTCGCAGCCCTAATTCAAGCATTCAACAGCCTCGTAGTATAATACAAATTATTACACACATATAGCAAAATAGACAGTGTAACTGACTTACAGGTTTCTTAGACAGTCCATCTTCATTCCTCTTTTTCTCTTCTCGCTCTGTCTCACATGCAAGTTGAAGCCATCTTTGATGCAGGATTCTTCTTCTTAATCTGTTGCCTGATGTTTCTGACAAATAAAGTAATAAAACTAGTTAGTGCAGTATAATATACAATGAATACATAGATGAATGTCCCTAAAACATCTACTTGCACAAACTTTGATAATATTTAAAATAAATAACAAAGTAATGATAAACAACAACTAATAGATAAAAGCTATTGCAGCCACAATAACAAATTATAACAAAGATAAATTATGAATTCAGGGTCTTCAGTTAGGACTCGTTCATTCTTTTGTCACGTGATAGCAGCTAGTGCAGGAAACAGACAGATATGACTATTTCATCAGCATTTATTTAGGAATTATTATTTAATTATCACAAACAAAAAAAACTGTTTATCACATATTCACAAATTCAAAGTGCAAGAAATGAGATCAGGAACGCGTCATGTACTCACTTTATGAGTACAAGGAGTAAAACCAAACTAACGTTATCTTAATGTATGCTGTCATGTGACGTGACAAACGAACGAAAGAGACTCGGTTCAAAAAGACTCGGAGGTGAACTAATCAACGTTATTCACAAGATATTAAATAAAATAGTTAAAAACAATGAACTAATCTTGACTATCTTGCTACTGGCAAGATAGCTACGTAGCAAAGTATCATAAGAAAAATGTAAATAGTGCGAACATAGCAAATTGCTATGTCACGGTCACTTACAATCATCATTCAGCCTATTTCTCTACACAAACATTCATATTTAAAAAAATTCCTGAAAATCCAGAGATAGCAAAAGTTGAAATGACTAAATAACTTATCTTCAAATAGCCTTAGTTATGTGTTTGCTTGCTAACAATTTAAGTTATCACTAACTTTAATATCACATAAATACTCCAACCAAATATAACGAAGCAATCGCCAACAAAAAGACATTGTTTAAATTCATTATTTTTTTATGAAATCTTACCTTGACTTTGTGCAGTTTTCCACCGTCAATTCTCCAGCCGATCCTCTCCGCTGTTCCGTCTTTTGGGCGCCTTTTCCGCGCGCCTACTTTTAAATTTAAAGGGCCGGAAGTAAAATTCGAACCAGTTTGAACTTTGATTAAAAAAAATATCTTATCTCTAACAAGTTAGCTGTTAGCAAGTTAACAAGTTAGCTGAAGCCTATAACATGATTAAAACTTAAATAATAAATGGTTTGAAAAGTTAATAATATCAAAATAACATACAATGTTCTCATTGCAGTTTGTGCTGATTTACCCACTCATAATTTAATTTATCAATTAATATTATGATAGGCTATTTTTATTCATAAAAAAGTCATTTATAAATGTAAATGTCAATATTCAGCCAAAATGTAAGACAAATTAAATATTTTTATTAATGTTTGTTTTGTAATGTTTTATTTATTTATTAGTTTATTCATTCATTTTGTTGATATCAGCCACACCCTGCTTCATTAGGGAATGCAACTTTTCTATGCTACTTGTACCTCTTCTGCTTATAAAGAATAATAATGACAACACAACTGAGATTTAAGAAGAAAAAACATATTTGAAATAAGTGATTTATAAGCAATAATAATGACAACACAACTGTGATTTTTTATATATATATATTTTTTTTTTGTATAAAAAAAACTGTGAAAGCGATATATTGGAGGAAGAGACATGTTTGATAACATGTTTGTGTGTAAACAGTGAAAAGATGTTAGCTGTTTATGAAGTACAGCTGTCATAAGTGATATCTGTTTATAAAAGAAAAATTATAACAGAGATAGCTTGTTGGAAATTATATGAATTAAGTGATATCTGTTTATAAAAGAAAAATTATAACAGAGATAGCTTGTTGGAAATTATATGAATTAAGTGATATCTGTTTATAAAAGAAAAATTATAACAGAGATAGCTTGTTGGAAATTATATGAATTAAGTGATATCTGTTTATAAAAGAAAAATTATAACAGATAGCTTGTTGGAAATGATGTGTAAGAAAAACAGAAGAATTTTTTTTATATGAAAGAATGTAGAAAAAAGAAAAACCCCAACAGATGTTTGTATTAAAGAATGAAAGACAACTGGTATTGTAACGCCTTTATTAAAGCATATATTAATTACTTATTAAAGAAGACAAGACAACTGTTATTGTAAAAGTATTTTAATCAGAATGTAGTTTATAAAGAAAAGAGACAAAAACATTTTATTGTTGTAAAGCTTTATTAAGAATATGTTTATAAAGGAAGACACTACAACTGTTGTTTTAAGAGTTTAATAAAGCATGCTAGTAGAACAGTACAGACATAACATGTATTAGTAAGAAAGGTAACCATTACCGTTGAAGGATGTTTTGATCAGAAGCGCAGGACACAGCAGAGGAGAAGAGTCCGAGAACAAAGAGACAAGGCCTTTATATATAGACAGATGAGGGGAATTCCAAAGAAGATGAGATCAAGAGGTCAGATAGCCTATAAAAAGCTGGAACGAGAAGAGAACAGGGGGGGCTGCTTCGCACCTGAGGCTGCTTCTCTGACACCAGAACCAACGCTGATGATGCCTACATCACTGATATTGCCTTGACTGAAGAACTTTTTAATACTTATCCTTTATTTAATTACTTGTATAGAATGTTTGTAGAATATATGTAATGCTAGAAATACTAATGTAATAAATAAATGAACTTATAACTTTATAACTAAACGCAGCCTCATGTGGCATTAATTTAAGTCGTTGAGCCTGAACAGACCACGGAGAAGTCTTCTGTCTGATTGTAAGTATTTTAAAATGCTTATAATTGAGATCAGATTTGACTTGCTTACCTAACCTGAGAATAATAAAAATAAGGTAAAGGTGCTTAGAGACGCATCATAAAACAATTTATTTACTTATTACAATATCAGGGTCACTTAAAGCAGTTTATAAAATGACACTGCCTGCTTACATTGTTAATCCTGCATTTCATTCAACCAATCATATTTGAGTGACAAGTTTACAGTTTATGTCAATGGGTTCATCAACATCAACCAGGGTTTTGTGCTGGGTTGGGTTAGGTTTAGGGGTAGCGTTAGGACTAACTTGCCCTTGGGATCTTGTTACAAGATCAACAAAACATGTGGACAGAGGAATATGTCCTGCTTGAAACCATGGCAAAGATTTTAACATGCCCTCATAAACCACGAGTAAACACACACAAAGGAAGTGTCCTCATAAACCATGTTTACCTTGTAATGCCTATGTCATTATAGACATTTGTGTCCTCATAAACCACATATACCTGTACACACAAACACACACACACACACACACACACACACACACCAATAAATGTATGTTTAAAAAAAAATAACAGGGCAGGCCCATCCACAACTGATATAGCCGCCTTCCCCAGATTAGCCTGTACAATTAACAGTGTTGCATCCTATATCAAATTTCCTGAAAAATATTAATGCTATATTTTCAGTTTCATTTTTAGCTATATGTAACGGGTTATATTACTTATAATTTAGTTCTTCACTTTTATGGACCAATTAGGAAAATCAGAAGATTCGTATGATCGACTACGGAGGTAGAGGGTAATTGCTGAAGGAACGACAGGAGACCACAATTAAGGTAAGTACGTAGATTTTTTATAAATGTTCCCTTAAATGCCGGCCTTTCCCCTTTTTGAAAGTAAACAATAAAATAAATAAAAAGCAATTCAAAGTGAGTTACGTCAATTTGATTAAAAGAAATAAAAGAACAAATCACTTAAGAGCAAATCACTGTCAGTTTCACACTAGAATAGTATGAATACAATAGAAAACAATAGAATGACAACAATTTGTCCAGATTCAACAACAATTTTGTGATATCACGCACACGTCGACGACCAGTTCAATTTCCAAATGTTCAATAACTGATATCAGTTCCTTCTTCTAGTTATCTCAGAGTTTCAGTCCCGTATGGAGAAAACACAGTCTCTATGCAGGAATAGTTTTACCTTGAGCAGGGGAAAAAAAAAATGAAATCACGATACTCTCCTGGTCCTATAGGATGAATTTTCTTCTTTCTTTTCCAGTGTCCGAATAGGTTGGCTCGCCATCAAAGAAAATCAATCTCCCCTCAGGAAAAAAACCTGACCTGTTTAAAAGGTCAGAAATGCATGACTGCATTTAGTCAACAATAGCATCACATCAGGTAAGTATCTCCACATACCAATAAATTAACATATAAAGTAATAATTTCAATGTTTTACAATATTACATTGCTAATAAACATACATCTCTTTTCAGGCACGTGTATATTACCCCGACATGCACGTGAAGCGTGCACGTGAAAAAGAACGACACCACATGAGAACAACTGAACAGCGCTACGAATTTGTACCATAATATCCAAAGATACAACATAAATCACACATATGACCATAATAAACAAAATAAACAACTTCTTTCCTTACAAAATAAGTGTTGTTTTCTTATTTAAACATTAAACTCAGCATACTTGCATAAATTGAACTCACCACATCCAGATAATCACTTCCCAGTAATACAATGATGTAATTCACCCATCGATAGTCACAGGAGTAAAATAACAACTGAATCCACTCAATATTCTCCTCTTTCAACTGACTTGAGTTTTAAACACTATTTTCAAAGTTTTACTCCGTTATTTCTACTTTCTTGATAGCTAAATCTAGCGAATTTCTTTCCCGTCTTCTTCCTTCTCAGGTCTTGCGCAATCTGCCGCATCAGCAAGTGGGCGGTCCATATCAACAGAACTCTGATTGGATGAACTATAACTTGTTTAAATATTACAAATTATTTTTGTCACACAATTTATTTTATTTTAAGTATTTATTAATATCACCAATCTTCAATTATTTACTTTTCTGAACCTCATACATTTATATTAATATATATATTTAACCCTTAATTAGTCTGGGTTACATCTACATCTAAATTAACCACTTTTTAAAGGTGCTCCTTCCAAAGCCAGAAGTGGCCTTGTTTTTTTATGATATTTAGAGCATATTTTCTGTGTCAACTGTACTGTATGTTTACCAAAAGTGGCCCTAATTGTTATTAACTATTAACTTGCTTACTGTTCCATTTTGAGCTTACACCCTGGTTGGCCAGTGCTGACTGTGCCATACATATGCCAAATGTGGTCCAAAGCTGGAGTAATGTATTCGGGCCATATTTGTTATGCCATGTGTGGGCCACTTTAGGTTCACATTCAGATTTGCCAGTCGTTACTGTCCCTCATCTTTGCCAGAACTGGCCCAGGAATGTTTTAAGATAACTGGGCCACATTTGCTGCATTATATGTGGGCCAGTTTAGGCTTAAACCCTGATTAGTCAGTGCTGACTGTGCCGTACATTTGCCAAATGTGGTCCAAAGCTGGAGTAATGTATTCGGGCCATATTTGTTATGCCATGTGTGGGCCACTTTAGGTTCACATTCAGATTTGCCAGTCGTTACTGTCCCTCATGTTTGCCAAAACTGGCCCAGATATGTTTTAAGATAACTGGGCCATATTTGCTGCATTATATGTGGGCCAGTTTAGACTCACACCCTGGTTAGCCAGTGCTGACTGTGCCGTACATATGCCAAATGTGGTCCAAAGTTGGAATAATGTATCCGGCCATATTTGCTATGCTGTGTGTGGGTCACTTTAGGTTCACATTCAGATTTGCCAGTCGTTACTGTCCCTCATCTTTGCCAGAACTGGCCCAGGAATGTTTTAAGATAACTGGGCCACATTTGCTGCATTATATGTGGGCCAGTTTAGACTCACACCCTGGCTAGCCAGTGCTGACTGTGCCGTACATTTGCCAAATGTGGTCCAAAGTTGGAGTAATGTATTCGGGCCATATTTGTTATGCCATGTGTGGGCCACTTTAGGTTCACATTCAGAATCGCCAGTGATTACTGTCCCATAAGTTTGCCAAAACTGGCCCAGATATGTTTTAAGATAACTGGGCCACATTTGCTACATTATATGTGGGCCAGTTTAGACTCACACCCTGGTTAGTCAGTGCTGACTGTGCCGTACATTTGCCAAATGTGGTCCAAAGCTGGAGTAATGTATTCGGGCCATATTTGCTATGCTGTGTGTGGGCCACTTTAGGTTCACATTCAGATTTGCCAGTCGTTACTGTCCCTCATCTTTGCCAAAACTGGCCCAGATATGTTTTAAGATATCTGGGCCACATTTGCTGCATTATATGTGGTCCAGTTTAGGCTCACACCCTGGTTAGCCAGTGCTGACTGTGCCGTACCTTTGCCAAACGTGGTCCAAAGTTGGATTAATGTATTTGGGCCATATTTGTTATGCCATGTGTGGGCCACTTTAGGTTCACATTCAGAATCGCCAGTGATTACTTTCCCACATCTTTGCCAGAACTGGCCCAGTTGTGTTTTAAGATAACTGGGCCACATTTGCTGCAGCATATGTGGGCCATATTTGGTTTACACCCAGAATAGCATTGTTGATTGGCCATATTTGCCATGTTACTTGCGGGCCACTTAAGGCTCACATACATTTTGTCCGGGCTATAAGAAGGCCTGCAGTGCCGCATCATTGCCTGAAGTGGCCCACATCCGTTTGCTATCTGGGTTGGCTGACATACTTTTGATGTCCTTGCTAAAAAATCTAAATTACATTCAAACTTATAATGTAGGCCTGAAACGACACATTGAAATATGTTGATTTGTGCATTGCACTGTTTACTAGTCACGTTTTGAACAAAAGTCTCTAGAGCAGATGCTAATGGCTAGTATGGCAATGACGCTTAATATGGTTGTGTTCATACACCATTTTGCTTTTTACGAATGTGACAAATGCATTTGTAGCGAGGTTTGTATTCAAGGAAGGAGGAGGTGGGAATCGGTGAACATTCAACAAATTTTAATTCTAAAATAAACAAAACGAACGTAAAAGAATGAACACATGAACAAAACATAATGTAAATCCAGGCCTGGTCCTCTCTCCTTCTTCACTTTCGTCGCTCCTTTTTCGTCGCTCCTTCTTTTATGCTTCCAAAGCTCCTCCATGAGATACAAGGCTGTTCTCACGGTCCAGTTCCCAAAACGCACTGGATAGCCCTCGGTGGATGGCTTGACACTCCACCGCCTGGTGGATGGCAACGGTTCCTCTGGGTTTGGGCAGCTGGCAGGTGTCCCCCATTCCCTGCTCTTTCTCATCATGGCGGATGGAAGCAGGCTCCAGACTCAGGCAAACGCCCCTCCACAACCCAGGCAGCCGGCAGCGAGTTCGTCCATTCCCCAGGCAACTCACTCCAGCCCACCGCCTCAAGCGTCCATGGCAGCAGACTCTGCTCAGCCATGCTTGATGGCACCGCGGATTCCCCACAGCGACGAGGGCTCTTTGACAGTGCATTCCTCCTCCTGGGTTTTGGCACCAATGTAGCGAGGTTTGTGTTCAAGGAAGGAGGAGGTGGGAACCGGCGAATGTTCAACAAACTTTAATTATAAAATAAACAAATACAAAACTAATGTAAAATACTAAGCAGATCTCTCCCCCCATTGACTACCATAGTAGGGAAAAAAAAAATACTATGGTAGTCAACATTCTTCCAAATATCTTCCTTTGTGTACAGCTAAACAAAGAAATTTTGTACAGGTTTGGAACAACTTGAGGGTGAGTAAATGATGACAGAATTTTCTTTTTTGGGTGAACTATCCCTTGAAGATGACAAAAACTACTCTGCTGGAGTAAAGCAGCGGTTTAACAGCATATACACCGAGCCTTTGTATGTCTTGGCAACGATCTTAGACCCAAGGTATAAAGATTGCCTTTTTGATCAAGCCACTAAACAACGAGCAACAGAAATTCTGCTGAAACTGAACAAGATGACAGAACCAGAAAGTAAGGCAGAGAAAGAGAGAAGCGAGACAGAGTCCCCTTTAAAAAAAAAAGACGCACAGAGAGCAACGGACGCGTAAAATCTCTGCTTGACATGTATGGTGAATTTTTTTTTTTAAATGTTCAATAAGCCATGACAACAAGTTTTTACATTACTGGAACTCATCAAAATAAGTTAAGCAACTTTTTTTTTTAAGTTATACAAGAGTAAACATTTATTAAAGTCAGTTTAATATAATTTAAGACAAAATGTCTTAAAGGAATAGTTCACGTCAGAATTAAAATTGCCTGGTAATTTACTCACCCCCATGTCATCCAAGATGTTTATGTCTTTCTTTCTTCAGTCTAAAAGAAATTAAGGTATTTGAGGAAAACATTCCAACATTTTTTCTCCATATAGTGGACTTCAACAGGGTACAATGGGTTGAAGGTCCAAATTGTAGTTTCAAGCAGCTTCAAAGGGCGTTACATGATCCCACCCAAGGAATAAAGGTCTTATCTACCAAAACGATCAATCATTTTCTAAAAAAAAAAAAAAAAGAAGAATTATAAATTATATACTTTTTAAGTATATACTTGCACTAGTTGGAAACTAGGCGAGCAGTTGTACTGAGCAAGTGTTTACAAAGTGAACATGCAAAGACTAGGTCAAACAGCCTTTAAAAAAAAAAGGTAAAACAACGATGTCAGACTATGGGCGGTTTCTTCATTAGGGTGATTGGGTGACGCACCACCAAAGAGCGAAAGGGAGGGATTTTTTTTCTTCAATATTCAACCACAGTGTTATGCTAGCTGTCACTGTTCAATACTGCTTGTTCAGAATCTGGATATAGTCCAATCAGCGTCAAGTCACATTATGTAAAGTACTGCCCCATTTTGGGTGATTTCTGTTACGTACAGAAGGGAGCGGAGACACTGGTAAGTGTAAACAGGGTTTATTGAAGTACAACAGAGCGTGCAGACAGAGTGCAGGTGAGTTGAAGCAGATGGATACGTTGACGGGACGTGATACTGGATCTGATACTTGTCTTTGTTTTCTCAGGGAGCGTGGATGCAGATCAACGTGGAGCAGACGAACACACTGGAACTCACAGACGACGTGGAGACACAAGGGATCACAGAGGACGCTGGAGACAGGTAAGTAGGCGTTTAAAGGAGTCCTGGAGGTAAGCATAACAGGTAGTATGCATTAACAAGACCGGAGAGAGAGTGAGTGTTCAGGAGCGTGTTTTATGCTGCTGTGGTGATGAGTGCTGATGAGTGTCAGGTGTGGCTGGTTAATACTCAGGAGAGGGAGTGCGTTGTGATTGGGTGAGTGTAGAGCCTGGCGTGTCTGTGACAATATCACTCTTGCCGAGAATCGCCCAGAGTGCTCTCATAGACTTTTATACAAAGATTTTTTTTTTTCCAAATTGCAGGCACTGCAATGCAATGTCTATGAGTTCTGGGAGGGCTAGCACTAACTTACACTGAGTAATCAGCATCTTGATATGCCACACCAGTGAGGTGGATGGGTTATCTTGGCAAAGGAGAAGTGCTCACTAACACAGATGTAGACAGATTTGTGAACAATATTTGAGAGAAATAGGCCTTTTGTGTACATAGAAAAAGTCTTAGATCTTTGAGTTCAGCTCATGAAAAATGGGGGCAAAAACAAAAGTGTTGCGTTTATAATTTTGTTCAGTGTACTTTCATCATCATACGTAACCATCACTTGTGCAGCGATTGGTGGGAACAAACATCCCTCTATTAATAATCTTTGAGATGAAGTGACATTCAATAATATTTGAAAACAATTTTGCATTTTAACAACAAGAAAAAAAAAAACTACTTTAATATCTTTATTAAATGTAATTTAAAAAGAGCGAGAGAGAAAGAGAGAGAGAGACCATGGGACATCTCGTGAGTTGAGTCCAGTTGAACAATGTCATGGCGAATGCAATCATTAAATCATTAATCTTATAATTAAAAGAAATACCATTCAGTTGTCGTAGCAGTCAGGATAAATTGACAATTAAAGAATTAGGACCACCAAGACCAAATTTAAAAATAAAACAAGTATCTACAAAGAGCGGGAAATCATATAATAGGCGATTTGAGGAACTAGTACAAGCGGAAAAAAAGGCTAGCAGGTTGCAAAATAGCTAATACTACTCCTGCATTTTGTTCCATCCCGAGAGCGGTACGGACATCGCATGGACAACTACAGGTGTCACCGACATGCATAATCTCTCGGAGAAGGTGAAAAAGCATGAAACAGTGAAGATGCATATGGACAGTTGCCTAAAATTGTAGCTTCCATATGAATCACACAAAAACGTGAAAATACAAAAACACATTTGTTTCTCAAATTAAGCATTTATAGATGACTCTCCCACTGCCAGCCAAATTTTTTTCAATCTTATTTCCTCTTAACTTCGAGGAATAAACGGCACACAGATGTTTCGTGTTTACAAGTGGATTGATACAATGAGATCTTCTGAGGGTGAAAATGAAAAATCATTAATAGACAATAACTTTTAAGATCACTCACATTTCATGGTTTGCTTTATACAAAATTGTTTGTGTACTCTTGCATATTTATGTTATAGAAATGAATGGTTTTCACTGTTTTCAGTCAAGAAATAGATAATGGGTTAAATGTTACACAAAATAACTATTTTTGTATAATTTTCTCCTAATTTAATGTTGTGCATTAGTCACTATGACATGTCACACTTGTTTCAGCTTCTCAGCTGCACTTAAAGGCAGCACTAGTATTTGTCTGGTCATGTGATCTCAACATGCCTGTCCACACAAGACGACATGCTTCATGTTAAATAAAACTGCTTTAATTAAGCCATTGTGATATTCTTCAAAAATATCACTAATTTCTGTGGAGCTCAACACATTAAATGACAGCTTTGAGAATGGAAACCAACCTGTTTGTTCCTCAGTATCTTCTTGTTTCACGCTGAATACTTCTTCAATCTTCATGTCTTCACTCTCCTCTTTTATAAACGGCATCTTTATATGTACGTCATGTGGATCTCAGTTGCTTCACCACAAGTTCTTCTGTGTGTTTGGGAGCTCTGTCATGTTTAAAATGAGACTAATTAACAGCTAAAAATAAATCCAAACTAAATCTCTGGGTGCGTCTTAATCAGCTCCCTAGGTCAGTAGTCAGCGCACTAGCAAGGAAGTCATTCAGAAAGATTGTTTTTTGGCTGATTAGACCATTTAAGGCTCTCAAAACTAGCACTACAAATTAATAGAAGAACATAAATCATACAGACACTTCCCAGATAGTAAGGTGACATTGATTCAATGTTGAAATTCTATCAGAATCATCATTTTGGTTGAGATTGAAAATTCAATGCTACATAATATTGAATCAACATTGAAATTTCAATGCTTTTCAGTGTTGAAAAAAACAACATCGAATCAACGTTGATATTTCAATGCTTTTCAGTGTTGAAAAATACGAACATTGAATCAATGTTGATTTTTGGTCAGCTTCATTTCCCCATGTCAATTCATCTGTCCCCTCATTCAACACTTTATTCACATTAGCATTCATGCTCCCCATGACTCTCTAGTCTAGTCCCACAAAAATAAATAAATAAAAATAAAAATAAATAAATAAATAAAAATTTAATAAATAAAAAATTCCTGCCAACTGAAGTGTGTAGATAAACTCCAACCAGTTGGAAGTCAGTGAGATGAATCAGCTGGACATTATTATTATAATAACGTTACACTCTTTCAACTTAAACAGTAAATTCACAACTATTCAAACATCACACCTGCACTTTAAGGATCCTGCGTCAGACGTTTTTCTGACGTCACGACACACGAGCGTCTTGAACTTTCTGCTCGAATCGATCTATTTTCTCGGACTGAAAGGTAGGTTGAACTTGGAAATTTGTTTTACTTTATATATTCGATAATGCAGCATTTGAATGTGTGTTTTACAGTTAATTAACATTGTTTGTGAACATGAATACTAATAGAATCGTAATTAATCGAATTTAAAATGAATGCGTCCTTTACCATGTATGCAGCGCCAGATATTTGAAATGCTGTGGGCGGGAAGTGCGCGTGATTCCTGCATTATAATATTGAGTTAAGCTTTTAAATTAATATTTATCTGTTCTTTTAATTGTCTTTGACATGTTAGCTCTGATTCCATGTGCCCAAAATGATGATCCAAATCTGTAAGTAAAGACATTGTGAGCTAACATTACATTTGCCTAACTTGGTGTTTTGCATCGTCCAGGGAAAAATGTTAGGATATTTTTAGTATAAATCATGATCATGATTTTAGTAGAAATAGTAGATTATAATAGTAGTATTTGCACAACTAATTAATTGACTTAGCAAACAACTTTCGACCACTAATGCTGTAAAAATGTTTCTCCTCTTAGGACCTAAAGCTTTTCAATTTTGTTGGACAACAGAGGACACTTTGCAATACATGGTAAGTAATTTCTATATAAAAACTGATATAGTTGCTAATGAATTACTAATGTTGGATATGAGTAAAATCCATGTTGTTTATTGACTTGCATGTTATCCTCTTTAACAAACTTTAGACTTGGAATTATCCAAACCAGATCTTCATTAACTCACCTTTATGCCATCCCAAATGCATGTGATTTTTGTGTTGTTTTTCTCTGAAAAATATCTGTTTTGTAATAATTGTTGCTAAAATGCATGTTTGAGCTGTTTCAACTGAAAGTAACTTGCACTGACATCTTAAAATGTGTCTGTGCTATTGTTTTGTCTCAAGATGAATGGCAATAATGTATTTTTTCTTTACTACTTAACCCCTTTCACAGACAAGGCTTAAACCTAGTCCCAGACTAAAATGCATGTCTGAACTGTTTTAACTGAAAACATATCTTAAAATATGTCACTGCCATTGTTTTGTCTCAAGATAAACACTTTTCTAAGGCATGTTTATAAAAGCTACTTAAATAATTGAACTAAGGTCTGATCCTGGCTTAGCCTAAGCCCTGACTGGTCTATTTGTTTGTCACCATGAAATGCCATTTTCACAGCCACTTGTTTTTCCTGAATGTGATGTTAATTCCTGTTCAAACAGTGTGTGGTTATAAATAAATACATTTGTATGTAAACTGAAGGAAGTTGTGAATTTTTCATTAAAAACCATATTAACTGCAGCCCTTTCATTGTCTCTGATTGAAATGAGTAGAAATAGACATTTAACTGGCTTAGAATCTTGCTGTACATAAAGCAAGAATGATTTTATATTGCTTCCACGTTAATTCAATGTTAAATAGGTGATTTAATTAAGGTTGAAAAAACATTGATTTTACAACCATCTTGATCTATTTTTTATCATTGAAATAACATTATTTCAGGGTGCAAACCTGATGAAAAATCAATTTAAAATTGATTGATTCAATGATAATTTGGTTAATGCATTAACAATGATTCAACGTTGATTCAAGGTTGGTCTGCTATCTGGGAATATAGTTTATTGAACAACCAGGAGCTTATATGGAGTGCAGGTAAGTGATGGCAGATAAGACAGGTGGCAGATATGGATACTGGAGTGATACTTGTCTTTTCTTTTGCAGATATCGCAGGCAGATGACAGACTGGAGCTGAGAAGACACTGAGGTTCCTTGAGACGAGGAACAACGAAGGAGACTTGGGAACACACTGGAGACAGGTAAGTATCTTGGAAGGAGTCCTTGAGGTAAGCATACAGGTAAGACCATGTGCAAACGAGACCGGACAGTGACTGTGTGAGTGCGTGTGCCTTTTGTGCTGCTGTTGATGACTGTGCTGATGGGATGCAGGTGTTCGTGATTAGAACTCGGGTGATGACGTGCGCTGTGGTTGGGTGATGGTAGAGCCTGGCGTGTCTGTGACAGGGCCCGTTGTACTTGGTGGTGTGCGGAGTCCCAGACCCTCTCGCTCTCTCGGAACCAGTAGTCGACCGCTGGTACGTCCGAGGGCTCCCCTGACCAGGGGAACAGTGGGGGTTGGTAGCCGAGTACGCACTGAAAAGGGGTGAGACCAGTGGTAGGCTGTCGCAGAGAGTTCTGGGCGTACTCGGCCCAACCCAGAAACTGGTTCCAAGAGTCCTGGTGGTCGTGACAGAAGGTACGAAGGAAGCGGCCAACCTCTTGAATCTTCCGCTCTGTCTGCCCATTCGTCTGTGGATGGTATCCTGAGGAGAGGCTGACGGTCACACCTAGGAGCGAGAAGAAGGCTTTCCATACCCTGGAGACGAATTGCATTCCTCTATCCGATACGATGTCCTCAGGAATTCCATAATATCTGAATATATGATTGAACATAAGTTCAGCAGTCTCCATGGCCGTGGGCAGTCCCCTTAAAGGAATCAGACGACATGACTTAGAAAATCTGTCAATAACCACCAGAATACAGGTGCAATTATCTGAGGCTGGAAGGTCGGTGGTAAAATCTACTCCTAGGTGTGACCAGGGTCTTCGAGATGGCGCATTCCTTGCATCCCTGCACGTACATCCGATATCCGATGCCATGTTTGGCCACCAACAGCGTTCTTTTAGCAACGAGAGGGTTTCATTGACCCCAGGGTGGCCAGTGCCCAGTGATGTGTGAGATGCGTGGATGAGGGGAGTGCGCCGTGTCCGGGTGATGTAGAGCAAACCTGGTGGGCAACCCGGCGGAGTGTTGGTGGAGGCATTGGACTCGGGCAGGGTCTCTTCGGACCAGACAATGGGATTGACGAAGAGCTTTCTGGACAGGATTGGTTCAGGAGTTTCGAAGCTTTCTTCGGGACTGTGGATACAGGATAAGGCGTCTGCCTTTACATTCTTTGACCCAGGGCGATAGGAGATAGTAAAATCAAAATGGGTGAAAAACAGGGGCCATCGTGCTTGGCGTGGGTTTAGTCGTTTTGCATCTCAAAGATATTCCAGGTTCTTGTGATCAGTAAGAACAACAAACGGGTGTTTGGCTCCTTCGAGCCAATGCCTCCACTCCTCAAGGGCCAGCTTGATGGCGAGAAGCTCCCTGTTGCCGATGTCATAGTTGAACTCCGCCGGGTTGAGTTTGCGGGAGAAGAAGGCGCATGGATGGAGTCTACTTGGGTTCCCCTGCTGCTGTGACAAGACCGCTCCCACTCCGGTGGTCGAGGCGTCGACCTCCACGACAAAGGGCTTTTCTGGATCGGGATGAACCAGGAGGGGAGCGGTGGTAAAAGCTTCTTTCAGGGTCTCGAAGGCTTGGGTCGCGGCTGGGTTCCAGGACAGAGACTTGGGCTTACTGCGCAGAAGGGTGGTGAGTGGAGTGGAAATGATACTGTAACCTTGAATGAATCTTCAATAGAAATTTGCAAATCCTAGGAATCTCTGGAGTTCTGAATTGAAGAGCATATTCGTTAACAGTCATTGATTCTTGTTTCAACTGATATAACTGCTCACCGATTGAAGAATCCCAGGCAGGTCTTCCGAAAACTTCTTTGAAGTGAGCGATGAAACTGGAGAGAGACTGGGTTATGGGATTTTTCTGGGACCAAAGAGGTTCAGCCCAGCGAAGCGCCTTGCCATTCAACTGAGAAATTACAAACGCTACCTTAGCGTGGTCGTTGGGGTACAGGTGCGGTTGCATCTCCAGGACCAGCGAACATTGCAGGAGGAATCCGTTGTAATCCTCCGCCGATCCAGAGAAGGGCGCCGGTTTAGCCATGGGACTGGCGACGGCAGGTGGTGAAGGAGAGACGGCAGTGTTTGAGGAAGTGCTCGCTGATGAAGATGCGGGTGGATTCGTGGAGAGTGCTCAGCGTAATGCGTCCACAAGCTCTTGAAATGGATCCGGGGTGGTCATACTGGTGTTCAGCGGTGTTGGTCCGGTCTTCTGTTGTATGCATCTACTGAGAAATACTATTTACAGGCTCATAATGTGAATAATCAACCCTCTACAGTGTGAGTAAATTACTTGCATATAAATTTTCGGTGACACTTCATAATAATGTTCAGTTGTAAGTAATTATTTATAAAACATTCATAAACGATTAATAAGTGATATGCTAACATTTTATGTATGTTTTATTAATTCAGTTACAAGAATGTGGACGAATAAAACTTCCTAAAGACCACGTCTTTGTTCTCTTCACTTTAGACCTGATGCCTTTGAGGCTTTTAGTAGACCACAGCTACTGAAAGAGCTTACATTTGGCGATGGATATAAGTGTATGTTTTAACCAAATGCCTGTCGTGGGCCTGACGAGGGCAGCCCATAACACATCTTGATTAAGACAGACTGCCTCATAGCTTGTATGTGTTACTTGTATGCGTTACTTGATTACCGTTGCACCAAAACATACAGATGAAAAAGTATCCGGGCTAAATTGGAGAGAACAAAGACACAGTTCTTTGGGAAGTTTTATTCATCCACATTCATCACAACTTCCCATTCTTTTCTCCTCTTATCGCTAGTAAAGCAGTGAAGACTTACATCTCTTCTCTTGTGGCCCATCGACTGAAAATTGACCCTTCGCCAGGAGTTTGACTGACAGGCGATCTAACCAATCATAACACCGAATCCACCATTTTGTCTGACAAAGCAGTCAGGGGAGTTAGCTGATTAACATAGGTAGACTTGAACTTGAAAAATCGTGTGTACTGACGTCTTTCCGCGATTGAAACAACATTCCTTCTGATGTTCATTCATGTTTAATTGATGCTATAAATGAATTAGTAGGAAGAGATGATCGGTTCATGAGCTGTTTGAACTGAGGCGCTACAGCGATCTGTCATGACACATTAAAGAGCCACAAAATGGTATTTATTGTTTAAATTTCTTTAAAAATGACAACATTTGAAATTTGAGACTTTGTTTCATATCAAAAGTAACCTGCTCTGTCCTGTCTGTCGACGAGTTGTCAGTGTCCTCTTGGCTCCGCGATGTATTTTTCACTGCGTGAGAGAATGATGTGTGGCAAGAGATCGGCATGGCTTGTCTGACATAGCAACAGTAAGTAAAGGGGGCGGGTCTTTGCAAAAGGTCAATTGGCATCGTATATTATATTCCGAGTTGTGTTGAGGTAAAATAGCAGCAGGGCAGCGTCAGTTGCAACCATTTGACGTCATCGACATAGAATGCACTGTGCACCTAAACATCCATTTTATAAGTTTCAGATTTTTCTTTCCCTCAACCAGCTCGCTCAACTTTCTAGCTAAATTTGGCATCTTTTTAACACCTTGTAAGTGTAGGTTTCCTCTGGTATCCCACCCACAAAGACTTTTTAGAACAAAAAGTTTTTAGGTACAGAAATCCGTTGTGAGCATTCTTGGCATTCTGGGCTTTTTTAAATATTGTTCATATCGATATTAGAATTATATCGTATGGACAGAAATGAAGAAATATATTGAGATATAAATTTTGGCCATATCGTCCAGCCCTGTTATAAATATGCATATACACTATATTGCTTTCACACCTATGGACTTTGGTTGTGTTTGCATTTAATTCTGTCCTGCCTTGTTCTGTTCATTTGCCCTCATTGTGCGTATTTTGATTAATTAAGTATCTACACCTGCTTCTGTTTTCCGTGATTACGTTCTCCCTCATTAGCTCCCTTATATTATCTCCTTGTTCTGTTCTGTGCTTGTTGGATCTCGTCCTTATGTGAGTTGTGTACCTGCCTATCGGTGTTGGATTAAAATAACCTGTGTTCTTATCTTCTTCGTCTTGTTCTCGTATTTATACACAACCAGCGTGACAGAAGATCCAACCAAAGAAGTGCTTAGTGTGGCACCGTTTTTCCTGTTTTTTTGGTTTTGTTTTGTTTGTTTTCCCGTCATGGACTTCCCCGCGTTTCGTCTTCTCTGTTTGGAGCAGGGGGAACAAACTTTGGAGGACCACACGCAGACCTTCATAGAGACTGCCTATTACAGTTTTTTACAATCACTTTGTTACTATTTTCAGAACCTTGATGTCATTTTTAAAAACTCTAGACACAAAACTCAAAATGGTTATCACTTGTAACACAGGCTGTCTAATGTTCAAAACATTGCATTGTGCATTCACATCTTTAAAGAAATCTTGCACTTGCACAATCATTGGTTCAAAACACAAATTTACTGTGAAATACCATTGAAACATAACTATAGATCACCCACACACAAGCAACCGATAGTTTCACTATGTCATTGTTCGTACAATCATTAAATATTGTAGAACAAAATAGGTGATACAGGTTTCATTATGGTACTACATGTACAATAAATACTACAGACACAGTGGAATCATTGAACAAAGTTTGTAATATATTGATGCAAAACACTACAATACAATCACAACATAGGTTTATTTGAATCAAAACAAAAATAATTAGCTATGAAAAGACAGTACTGTAAAACATCAAATGCAGTGCTCCTCAACTTGCTTGCTTGTACTGTAAGAAACAAAACAGGAGTGATTACTGTACTTCTACATTGTCATCAACTCTGTGTTGTGGATTTGGCCACAGGTTCTCATCTACATCACAATGGATGTTTTCATTAGCCAAACATCTTGGAAAAAACCTTCAGGCATGGCGAATCCAGGCCTGACACTGGTCTGCTGTGATGTCATTGCAGGTGTCATCCATGGCCTGGAGAAGAGTGACTTGTTCATGAGGGTGCCTATCATGAACCTTCCATATCCATGCGGAGAAAAATTCCTCAATCGGGTTAAGGAAGGGAGAGTATGGGGGTAAATACAGGGTGGTAAATTGTGCATGGGCCTGAAACCATGCTTGCACCACATGAGCATGATGGAACCTGACATTGTCCCACACAATGACATAGGTCACCCCTTCAGCTCTACAAACCTGATCGAGCTCATCAAGAAAGGTGACAAGGAGAGCTGCATTATATGATCCAATATGAGGTCTGCGTCCCACCACACCATCTTCTGATATAGCCGCACACATGGTAATGTTGGCCCCACGTTGTCCAGGTACTTGGATGGTTGCCCGGTGGCCAATGAAATTCCGACCTCTCCTCCTTGTCTTGGCCAGATTAAAACCTGCCTCATCCAAATATATGAATTTGTGATGGTCATCATCAGCATCCAGCTCCATCACCCTCTAAAAATACATTTTGGAAAGAGATTTAGAGATTACTATACAATGTAGAATTTTTGGGAATGTTTTTACAACAGCCATCTTGAAACTGAACTTACCTGAACATACTCAGTCCTCATTTGCTTCACTCTGTCTGCATTTCTTTCAAAAGGCACACGGTATAGTTGTTTTGTAGATACCTGGTGCCTTTTCAGTATGCGTGCAATAGTCGGCAAACTTATGGATCCCACATAGTTGAACATGTCTTCATTGTCCAAGATATGCTGGCGAATTTCTGTAAGGCGAATATCATTTCTGGCCCGAACCAAATCGACCACAGCCTTCTCTTGTTGGTCAGTTAGAATTTTGCCTCTGTCTCTACTATTTGGCCTGGTCACAATTCTACAGGGAACATTAGAGTAAGAAGACACTTGGTCACATCACCTATTCTGTGATACACATTGGTATGCAGTCATTTGACAATTGAGAGTAGCATAATGTTTAGTGCATGCTGATAACTTACCGGTTCTCATTGCGGAAAGTTCTGATTATTGAGGCCACGGTTGACCTTCTGAGGTTTGGTTGTATCATTGTAGCCGCCTCAGTCATTGTCATGCCATGATTTATGACATGGTCTACAACTATTGCCCGAATTTCATTAGACAATGCTGTTGCTGCAGCTGTCTTGGTCCGTGGCCTTGTCCTCTACCACATTCCCCCACACCTCTCAAACGAGGCCCACGACCACCTCTCAGAAGTGGTGCCTGTCCTCTACCACGTTCCCCCACACCTCTCAAACGAGGCCCACGACCACCTCTCAGAAGGGGTGCCTGTCCCCTGTCATTCCTTTGACCAACACGTCTTCCTCGTCTTCCTCCCACCACTGCTTGACCTCCATTGTGACCTGGATCACCTGCTGGCTCCATGTTACGTATCACTATGCTCTTGCAATTGGATCCCAATCAACTCTTTACTATATACTCATTCCACAATGTGCACTCAATCATCAGTAACGAGTTGGCAGAATTGGACAAGCAATTACAAGGGCCTGCATCTATACAGTGCAGTACTGTCAATACTGTAAATAGTCTGAAAAGGTGGTACAGTATTTGGGGCCATAGACACAGTGTCTGATGAAGCATTATGATAAAATATTAGGCTACATCCATGGATATTGTAGTCTAATTGGTTCATGCTCCACGCTAATTGGTGACAATGAATATCGTTGAATCTTGAAACTTTCATGATTTACAGTAAACATGGAAGATTGTTTGTCTGTTTCCATACAACTATGCATTAAGAGTAATGCAACAGTTACTTATCATTTTGAGCAATTGTATCAATTGATAGTTAGATCATTGTAAGGAAATGAATAGACACTCATTTGAAATGTAATGTGTGAATTGCCTTTTGAAATAGTAGTACTTTGATGTTAAGTTGTGTCATATTGAATAGGTGATTTTTGTTGAATGAACAAATGATCTAAGTTTTATGTGTATTGTATCCAAGCAATTGAGAAAAGGGTTAGAGTTTTGAAAAATGTGCATTTTGATCATTGGTTGTGAGTTTTGTGTCTAGAGTTGTGAAAAATGACATCAAGGTTCTGAAAATAGTGATTGTAAAAAACTGTATACACACTACCCGGACAACTGCCTCTGCTCTTTCTACCTGGTGAGCTTGAACGCCACATGCAGAGCGCAAGTTGTCCGGAGAAGGTAAGTGGGCGAATTTCGCTGCCTTTGTGGAGTGGGTGCTGGCGAGCTGCAACTCGCCATTCACCATCTGCCTCGGAAAACAGAATCTCGCCAGCACCACTCTGGACCCAGACCCCGACCAGCAGCCATCCCACGGTACGGAATAACCACACGAGCCATCGCTGAGTGGAGCGACAGAGCTGAAGTTTGCCACGGAGTCAGAACGGGAAGAGCCGTCTGATCAGGTTTGTGAGCTGGCTATCGTGCTTGTAAGGGAGCTTACGGTGGAGAGCGAGGGCATGGAGGAAAGCCCCGCCCACTGTACTGCCATTGAGGGTGAGCAAGGATCGTGCTCTGGGGAAATTGATTTAATAGATTTTTATTCTGAAGTAATCTGTCTTCCATCATCATCTGAATTGCCTGTCTGTCCCATCATGATCACGGAGATCGTACCCCTGTCGGTGTCTCTCCCTATGCTGGGAGCTCCTATATTGTGTGTGGGGGCAGCGCACACCACCTCGGTACTCCCAGCCAGTCCCAAACTCCCACCCAGCCTCCCTCTCCCACCTCCTCCCATCAGTACCCATTCATCTTCCTTGTCTCCGCTGCTTCTTGTCAGCCCCTCTGCTCACCCTCAGCCCACCATCTGTGATGGGGGCTCGCCGTGTGTCTGCCAGTCTACAGCTACATCGTGGTCAGTGGATCCCCGGTCTCCGCCTCCAGCCTCCGGGACCAGGACTCCACCTCAGCCCGTCGGTCCATTAGCTCTTCCTTGGCTCCAACCTCCCTCATCTCCACCGTGGCCCATCAGTCCACCAGTTCTACCGGGCTCCCTCCTCCCTCCGGCTTCGCCTTGGTCATTCGTCGGCCTGCCCCCACCACGAGACTGCACTACTCTGGCTTCGCATCATCCCTTCCTCCCTCTGGCTCCGTTGGCTTCCTCACTCTCTCCAGCTCCACCTTGGTCCTCTGTTGCTTCGGCTCCACTGCGTCCTTCTGGATCTCCATCTACACCTCAGTCGCCAGAGCCGTCGGCATCGCCATGTCCCGCCGGATCCTAAGAGCCGCCTTTGCTCATCGGCATTCCGGCTACACCCTGGTCTCCTTTTCCACCTGCTCCACCTCAGTCAGTCGCCGCCCTGGTGTCGCCAGCCCTTCATCTACCATGCCGCCTCCCTCCATCGGCTCCACCATGGGCAGCCTGCCAGGCTGTAGTCTGGGTCCCACCTTACTTCTCCTGCTCCAAGTCCCTCCTGTTTCCTTGGCTCCTCCCACCATCTGCTCCGCCCTGGCCCCTCCTGTCTCCTGCTGGGTCATCTGCCTGTTGTCCTGTCTACCCTTCACCTGCTCCTCGTCCTCCACCTGAACCTCCTCCCTCCGCAGTTGGTCCATCTATGGAGGCCGTGGCTTCCAGGGAGGGGATGTACTGTCACACCTATGGATAATTCTTTGGTTATGTTTGCATTTAGTTCTGTCCTGCCTTGTTCTGTTCATTTGCCCTCATTGTGCGTATTTTGATTCGTTAACTATCCACACCTGCTTCTGTTTTCCATGATTACGTTCTCCCTCATTAGCTCCCTTATATAATCTCCTTGTTCTGTTCTGTGCTTGTCGGATCTCGTCCTTATGTGAGTTGTGTACCTGCCTATCGTATTTATACACAACCAGCGTGACAATTGCCAAAAGTTTTGGGATGCCTCCTTTAAGTGCACATGAACTTTAATGACATCACATTCTTAATCCGTAGGGTTTAATATGGAGAGTTGGCCCACCCTTTGCAGCTATAACAGCTTCATCTCTTCTAGAATGGCTTTCCACAAGGTTTAGGAGTGTGTTTATAGGAATTTTTGACCATTCTTCTAGAAGCGCATTTGTGAGGTCAGGCACTGATGTTGGACGAGAAGGCCTGGATCGCAGTCTCCGCTCTAATTCATCCCAAAGGTGTTCTATTGGGTTGAGGTCAGGACTCTGTGTGGCTCTGTGAGGCCAGACAAGTTCTTCCACAACAAACTTGCTCATCCATGTCTTTATAGACCTTGCTTTGTGCACTGGTGCGCAGTCATGTTGGAACAGGAAGGGGCCATCCCCTAACCGTTCCCACAAATTTGGGAGCATGAAATTGTCCAAAATGTTTTGGTATGCTGAAGCATTAAGAGTTCCTTTCACTGGAACTAAGGGGTCAAGCCCAACCCCTGAAAAACAACCCCACACCATAATCCCTCCACCAAATTTTACACTTTGCACAATGCAGTCAGGCAAATACCGTTCTCCTGGCAACCGCCAAACCCAGACTCGTCCATCGGATTGCCAGGCAGAGAAGCGTGATTTGTCACTCCAGAGAATATGTCTCCCCTGCTCTAGAGTCCAGTGGCGGCGTGCTTTACACCACTGCATCCGACACTTTGCATTGCACTTGGTGATGTAAGGCTTTGATGCAGCTGCTCGGCCATGGAAACCCATTCCATGAAGCTCTCTACTCACTGTTCTTGAGCTAATCTGAAGGCCACACAAAGTTTGGAGGTCTGTAGCTATTGACTCTGCAGAAAGTTGGTGACTTCTGCACACTGTGCGCTTCAGCATGCACTGACCCCGCTCTGTGATTTTACGTGGCCTACTATTTTGTGGCTAAGTTGCTGTTGTTCCCAATTGCTTCCACTTTGTTATGATACCACTAGCAGTTGACCGTGGAATATTTAGTAGTGAGAAAATTTCACAAATGGCCTTAATGCACAGGTGGCAACCTATCACAGTACGACGCTTGAATTCACTGATCTCCTGAGAGGGACCCATTCTTTCATAAATGTCTGTAGAAGCAGTCTGCATGCCTAGGTGCTTGATTTTATACACCTGTGGCCATGAAAGTGATTGGAACACCTGAATTCAATGATGGGGTGTCCCAATACTTTTGGCAATATAGTGTATATTAAGAGAATAAAAACATGTATATGCTTCAAGACTAAAAATGTTAATTTAATGTTAGTATTTTATTTTAAATATTGTTGACAATGTGCATAAACAAAAAATACATTTCAATATGAGTAATGTCACATGTATTAGGCCAGAGCGGGAAATAGAAGAGGAGAAGTTGGCTGCACAACCCGAGTGACCCTAGAGGTAGCGTCTTGAGCGTCCACACACATATTGTGGATTAAGACCAAGAAGGGCCTTAAAGATGAAAGCACAATCTTTTACTTAAATCTACAACAAAACAGTAGCCAGTCACCAGCACAGAGGAAATAGGGTCTCTTTTCTTTGTGCCCAATGGAAATCCCGCCGCAGCACCTGCACACATGCTAGGGATCGCTCCTCGCCAGTGTCTTTGAGAGCGATGGACATCTTTACTCTGCCGTCCAAGGACATTAGCTCAAATGGTAGAGCGCTCGCTTAGCATGCGAGAGGTAGCGGGATCGATGCCCGCATTCTTCACCTGGGGCCCTGCCACAAAACACGTTGACAAAAACAATGCCAAGACAAATTGTGATGCTTTTTTTGTGCAGAAACAAACTGAAGTTGTAATGAAGGTTGTTTGGGAGTACTCACCCTGTAACGTTCCTTGTGGGTGCAAGCTTTCCTGAGCTCAGAACTCACTTCTGATAGTGAATTACAATCTTGTGATAGCCAAGTGGATTATTTATGATGAAGCCCATTTAAAAACAACAGCAGTGGGCTTCTGAGTGGATTAAAAATATGCCAATAGTGAGGGTGGACCTAAGATGAAGAGGGAGACTCTTCCAGTGCTTAGGGAGGACAGCTAAAAAAGCCAGATGTCTTTTAGACTTTAACCCTCTGGAGTCTGAGGCTGTTTTGGGGCCCTGGAGAAGTTTTGACATGCCCTGACATTTGTGCTTTTTTCAGTTGTTCATAAACATATTAATGGCAAAAGTGTCATTACACTGTATTCAGCACGAACTTGGCTACCATAACATGTAAACAACATGTACGTACATGTTTGTATTTCTGAAGGATTAACGTTTATGTGTGGTTATTGAAAAAACAAAAAACTTAAGTCACTCAAATAAGGCCAAAAAAAAATATTAAATCTGTGTTCACAAGACGTCTGGGTATTGGAGGCTGCAGAATAGAATTTTTGCTTCAAAATGATGTAAAAATGATCCTGCCTACTCGTTCATATGAAACAATAGGGAGATTTAAAATTTTGAAGACATTTCTTGTCAAGAAACACAGTATGCATGGAAGCGTGAATCTTCATGAATAATGCTGTGATTCACACCTGAGAAGACAAAAGATCCACATAATGAGCTAATGACTTGCATAATAATGAGCTCTTTCAGTCAGGTAGGCTATGTGAAAAAACCCTCTGTGATCATATCTCAAGCTCATCATGCTGCATATCTAACATACAGTTTGCCTTCGCTCTCTCACTCGACAGACCCAAACGGAACTTTAAATCCTGGTTTTGGTTGTGCATATTATTGGCCTGCTCTACTGGGTCAAATTGTATTCCCCGGCAACGGATATGTAGCGCGTTTGGCTGTTAACCGAAAGGTTTGGCGGTCGAGCCCACCCAGGGACGAAGGAACTTTTTGGGTGCCATGCCGCCAGGGAACCACAGCCGCAGAATTCAGCATGCGTGCCATGTAGGAAGCTCACAGCGCTTACAGCTTCGTCAGCTGCTTTGGGTTAAAAGAAGACAGCGGGCGTTGTGTGAAAGCTTATACCTGCCGCAGTTCTAATGTGGTTCTAATGTGGATTTTGGTCATATAAGCAGGGCACCAGTAACTTGTAACCTATCAAGCTCTCTGGCATGAGGTCAATGGATTTGGCATACGCCTACACGTGCTGGCGTTTTCGTATGTTCAGGTCCGGTTGGAGGTTGGGTCCTCCAACTCTTTGCTGTATGGCTCACTTTTGCCTTTGGAAATTTGGAGGAGTTTGCCTTGGCTCTCTCACTCGACAGACCCAAACGGAACTTTAAATCCTGGTTTTGGTCGTGCATATTATTGGCCTGCTCTACTGGGTCAAATTGTATCCCCGGGAAACAGATATGGCTGAAACAAACAAAGTAAACTCTAAGCCTAGGCTTAACCCTGACTTTGCCCGCACAAGGTTTTCCTCTGCGAAATGTGAGGCTCCGCTCCACGCAGGTAATTTAGGCAATGATAAAAACTGCGAACAGCCAGCGGTCGAGCTCCGCACCTGCCCGGCTAGCTCAGTCGGTAGAGCATGAGACTCTTAATCTCAGGGTCGTGGGTTCGAGCCCCACGTTGGGCGTATCTCTTGCCTCTGTCTCTCTTCCCAACAGCTTCTCGGGTTCCAGCGTGTAAAGCAGCGCGATACTGGCTGGCTCGCCGGCGGTCTCTGTGGCGCAATCGGTTAGCGCGTTCGGCTGTTAACCGAAAGGTTGGTGGTTCGAGCCCACCCAGGGACGAAGGAGCTTTTTCGGTGCCATGCTGCCAGGGAACCGCAGACGCAGAATTCAGCAGGCGTGCCATTTAGGAAGCTCGACACGGCGGTTTCTGGCCCCCGGGTTTTAGCGCTTACAGCTTCGTCAGTTGCTTTGGGTTAAAAGAAGACAGCGGGCGTTGTGTGAAAGCTTATATCTGCCCCAGTTTGCTATGACGTGTGGATGGAATGTTCATGTTTTGTGGCGGAGGCCTGTTTTCCAGAGAGGTCCTGCTCAAAACTCCTTTCAAAACAGCATCGAGCACTTGTAATAACGTCCGGCTGTGTTCTAATGTGGATTTTGTTCATATAAGGAGGGCACCAGTAACTTGTAACCTATCAAGCTCTCTGGCATGAGGTCAATGGATGTGGCATACGCCTACACGTGCTGGCGTTTTCGTATGTTCAGGTCCGGTTGGAGGTTGGGTCCTCCAACTCTTTGCTGTATGGCTCACTTTTGCCTTTGGAAATTTGGAGGAGTTTGCCTTGGCTCTCTCACTCGACAGACCCAAACGGAACTTTAAATCCTGGTTTTGGTTGTGCATATTATTGGCCTGCTCTACTGGGTCAAATTGTATTCCCCGGCAACGGATATGTAGCGCGTTTGGCTGTTAACCGAAAGGTTTGGCGGTCGAGCCCACCCAGGGACGAAGGAACTTTTTGGGTGCCATGCCGCCAGGGAACCACAGCCGCAGAATTCAGCATGCGTGCCATGTAGGAAGCTCACAGCGCTTACAGCTTCGTCAGCTGCTTTGGGTTAAAAGAAGACAGCGGGCGTTGTGTGAAAGCTTATACCTGCCGCAGTTCTAATGTGGTTCTAATGTGGATTTTGGTCATATAAGCAGGGCACCAGTAACTTGTAACCTATCAAGCTCTCTGGCATGAGGTCAATGGATTTGGCATACGCCTACACGTGCTGGCGTTTTCGTATGTTCAGGTCCGGTTGGAGGTTGGGTCCTCCAACTCTTTGCTGTATGGCTCACTTTTGCCTTTGGAAATTTGGAGGAGTTTGCCTTGGCTCTCTCACTCGACAGACCCAAACGGAACTTTAAATCCTGGTTTTGGTCGTGCATATTATTGGCCTGCTCTACTGGGTCAAATTGTATCCCCGGGAAACAGATATGGCTGAAACAAACAAAGTAAACTCTAAGCCTAGGCTTAACCCTGACTTTGCCCGCACAAGGTTTTCCTCTGCGAAATGTGAGGCTCCGCTCCACGCAGGTAATTTAGGCAATGATAAAAACTGCGAACAGCCAGCGGTCGAGCTCCGCACCTGCCCGGCTAGCTCAGTCGGTAGAGCATGAGACTCTTAATCTCAGGGTCGTGGGTTCGAGCCCCACGTTGGGCGTATCTCTTGCCTCTGTCTCTCTTCCCAACAGCTTCTCGGGTTCCAGCGTGTAAAGCAGCGCGATACTGGCTGGCTCGCCGGCGGTCTCTGTGGCGCTACCTGCATCAGGATCGTCTGTCTCTGCCGCTCTATCCTCGTCCAATCGCGTCGCTCGGTTTCCATTTTGAGATTGGACGAGAGCCAATCGCGCCGCTCGCTCTCCATTGTGAGATTGGACGGGAGCCAATCACGCCGCTTGCTCTCCATTGTGAGAGAGCCAATCGCGTCGCGGGATGAGAATGGACACAGCCACTCACCGCTCTTACATCCATTGTAGGAATGACGACACTGCGCTCTTCAGAAAACTAATAACTTCGTTATAACTAAGCAAAGTAAGTAATACATGTTTTTTTCCCTTCTGTTTACTATATTATTAAATGTCAATATATTTCATACATTTTCATCCGTCACACAAAGTCGTTTTGTCGAGTTTCTCCTTTTAGTAATCGCTAGTGCTATAACCTAACGTTAATTTTGAATGAAATCCTCATTAAGTTTATGTTAAGACTTTATTTTGTGAGGTGTTATTAGGAATACGTGTTCTGTAGGCTAGGTCTGTCTGTCGCGATGGTTACGTGGTTTTACTGTGGTAACAGTGTTTGTGTTTATTAACTGTGGTCATGTTATCACAAGTTGCATGTAATCTAACATTTTAAACACCATTTAGTCAGCTTGAACTTTGGTTTTAATAAAAAACAACAGTGTCATAGTGTTAGATATTGTCATCCCTTATATTAACCATGGTTTTACTGTGGTAACAGTGTAGTAATCATGGCTTTTTGTTGATGGATTGATTTCCATTTGTATAAACACAGTTTTTACTACGTATACCATGGTTAAACTATGGTTAGTGAAACAAACCATGGTTTAACTTATTCTGTTTTTTTCATTTTTATTTGTAGTAAAACCATTGCTAATTTTCCATCATTTAGTTAGCTTGAATTTTTGTTTCAATGAATTTGTTTGGATAACACTTTAGTATAGGGAACTTGTATTCATTATTAACTACGACTTTTCCCTTAAAAAAAAAAACCTTATTTACTGCTTATTACTAGTCAGTAAATTAGTTGTTATGTTTAGGTATTGGGTAGGATAAAGAATGTAGAATATGGTCATGCAGAATAAGACATTAATATGTGCTTAATAATTACTAACAGTCAATATTGTAGTAATATGCATGCTGAAAAACAACTAGTTAAAAGACCCTAAAATAAAGTGTTACCGTTTTATAGTTGTATCATTATAAGTTAATGAAAAAACAAAATCTGTGTAGTTGTCCAGTACTTGCAAAACTACACTTGTTTACTATTATTTCCATGTTATGTTTAGATGAGCACAAAGCCAAAGAGCCACAAGGCCATGGGAGATGGCGAGTGGATGGCGAGGTTGAGGGCTTTTGCCAGCTCTGGAGTTTGGCCATCTGGAGGAGGAAATAGACCATCCCCAAGGCAGCGGAAGTGGTACGACCTCTATCAGAAGGTAAAGCAAAGTTACCTGTCTCATCACGTATTATGTAGTATGCAGGTCACCTGACAATGGTGCAGGCAATATCAGTAAATAATGATTCTTATCTTTTCAGATTGAGAAATGCCCCATGCAGGCCCATGGACAGACAACCCTCTTTGGAGGGTCCATGGCCTGCAACTGTGGATTCCATACCACTAAGGTGATCTATTTGAAAATGACATTTAATGTTGCATCACATATCTGTTAAAATGCTGTTTCACACCATCTTATTCCCTTCTGCTGTTGTTTTAGCAGCCTGCCACTGCCGCTTCAACTTCTGCCGCTTCAACTTATGCCGCACCTCCGCAGTCTGAAGCTTCAGACACGGCCCCTGCCCCAGCCCCACGGACATTCCTGAGGCCCCCTCCAAGTTTGTCAATGGTGAATATTCTATCTCTAATTAACGTTTACTTATTTGTTTGTTTGGTAGGATCTACAGCCTGCCAACTTCATAATGGTTCTAGCATGCTCATGCAGACTGATCAGTCAGGCCATTTGCATTTACACACACACACACACACACATTTTTGTTTGACTATATTAGTGAGGACATTGCATAGACTTCCATTGACTTTATAACATAGTTATAATATATATATATATATATATATATATAATATGTAATATGATATAATATGATATGATAAATATTATATATATATAGATATAATATGATAGATATTTTGCAATTAGCTTTGTTTCTCTTTTTAGTTCACTAAGTCACGGTTTGGTGGGTCCCAGTTGGCTTCAATAAAGCCAAATTTAGTGGATCGAAGGAGCCCCAGCCCCTCTCCTCCGCCCTCTTCAAGAACCCCCAGCCCTTCTCCTCCCGGCCCCTCTCCTCCATCCACTATGAGGACCCCCAGTCTATCTCCATCCACTATGAGGACCCCCAGTCTATCTCCATTCTCTGTGAGGGGCCGCAGTCCTGCTCCATCCTCTGTGAGGGCCCCCAGTCCTGCTCCATCCTCTGTGAGGGTCCCCAGTCCTGCTCCATCCTCTGTGAGGGCCCCCAGTCCTGCTCCATCCTCTGTGAGGGTCCCCAGTCCTGCTCCATCCTCTGTGAGGGCCCCCAGTCCTGCTCCATCCTCTGTGAGGGTCCCCAGTCCTGCTCCATCCACTGTGAGTATAGCAGCACCAATTTACATTTTTTAATATACACTTTAGTACTATTTTCACAAGGTACATATCACAAGCAAGGCATACATTTTCAAAACACCACACTGATCACACAGCTAGTGATTCTTTCAAAACCTGATCTCATGCTTTTATTCTAGTGAAACTGAACGAGAAGAGATCAAAAGTTTGATAGTAAGAGCTTTATGAAAGGCAGTTACTGTGAATGAAACATTTACTGTATATAGATGAAATACTTATTTTGGGTAGTGAAAAGGATACTTTGTGGTTTAGTGTATTATACTAACACAATTGAAAATACGCTGAAATGCTTAGTGCCCTTTTATTATCTTTGTTTGAAGAGTTTAAAAAAAATTTTTTTGAGCTTATGAAAATTGCACCAAAGCAATTAAAAAAAAAACACTATTGGACAGGCTGTGGTGTATATTAGTGCAGCCTTTATTTATACAATAAACAAATTGTCTTCCAAACAGGAGGAGCCTGGAGGAGTCCAGCCAGCCCCTGCTGGGGCCTCAGCTTCATTCTGGTTGCCAGGTGAAATGAGCAAGACCATCCCTGTGCAGGACCAGCGGTGGATTGCCAACACTTTATTTCACTCTGGCAAGCTGCGGCCAGATTTGAAGCTGTGGTATGAGCCCCCTGTCCCAGCTCTCATTTACCACCAGACACCAACTCCTGACCGGTTCTTCACCCATCGGTTGATGGTGTGGATGCCCTACCACCTGTGGAAGGTGAGGGTGTCCTGCCCAGCTTGTGGCAAGAACCTGACGGGCTATGGTGTCCACAAGAGGGCTCGGAAGGTCCTGGACATTGACAGATATTACCTGATGGTGACAGAGACACTCAGGTGCACTGTGTGTTCTCTTAACTATCTGTCAACAAGTCAGACTGTCCGGGACCAGCTTGACCTGCCTCACCAGAAAATGTTCCGGGTGATCCTGACCCGCAAGTGAGTAAATCAGTGTAGAAAAGATGTTGTTTTTAAAGACTTAAACTTCTGAATTGACCCCCCAATAAACATGTAACTAATCACAGCAACAATGTGCATTTCAGGTATGCCTGTGACATCCGTGTCATTAGGCTGCTTAGGGACCGGACGCTGGGCAACAGTCCAGCTCGATTGGTGAGGCAGTTAAAGGAGAACCATGGGGAGGAATGGCTGAATCGGCTGGCACACTATCTTGGGGAGTGTGCTGACTTTGTGGATCGACCCAGCCTCTTTCCGGTGGTCTGCCAGGAGCCTCCAGAGCCTATTGACATCCCCACCAGTCGTTGGCTGCTGTCTGTATATGGCAGGGACATCCTCTGCCGTATAGACCATATCAAGGCCAGCATCACATCGACTTTTGGCACCATATTAAAGATGGATTCCACCAAAAAGGTAAAAAATAATCTGACTCTGTAGTAAACTTACATGTTCTTACATGTGCTGCTGTAAAATAGACATTTTTATCACTTTGGCTTCTATTCTAATTTTTTTCTCAAAACAATAAGATGAACAAGCCACTGAGAATTTTCAGTTTACATGTAACACATTGCTGCAAAAATAAATGTAATGTATAAATACAAATGTTTTTTTTGTGTGTGTGTGTACTAGAGTATTGACTTTTGAATTTTACCTACTGTCTGAATCTGTATTTAAAATGCTTAGTGTGATACACAAACAAAACTGATATTCTTGTATAGAATAGAAAGCAGTTAGTCAACAAAAAGTAAAAAAAAAAAAATCCATGAAATCCATGAAAAAAAATCCATGACATTTGTTTATAACAAAAAACATCTAAACATTTTGATCAGTGTGACTCACACGATCACAAAAACACCTTTTTTATTAACAATTTACTGACACACTAACTAGGTTTTGAGGCATGAATTAAATGTTTTGGGTGAGTTACTAAATTTTGCAGACATGCAATAGAGTGGTGATGTTCCAGCAAACAGTTGTGACAATTGCACTTAAAGTTTAGAGAATGTTAAGACTGTTTCGAAAAATTTGTCAAAGCGACTGAGAAAAACTGTAATGTTGTCAGTGATAACCTTATATCATGAATGTGTCGTTTAATTTGTAAATTCCAGATCACAAAGAAGCTGGCTGGCCATGGACGGGGGACAGCACTCTGGGTGACCTCCATTGGAAACGAGGTCGGCCAGATACTGACCAGTGTCCTGTCAGTGCAGGAGGGGCCAGGACTGAACAGGATGGTGGCTGGTGTCATGGAGCGTTACCGCCAGGCAGCCGTTCCACCCCCAGTTCTGCTGTATGTGGACTGTGGCTGCTGCATAAGTGAGGGGGCAACCAGCAAGCTGCAGACCAGGTTTGGGCAATGGCCAGACCTCAACATACGGCTGGATATCTGGCACTTTATGAGAAGGCTGGCCGTGGGCTGCACCACAGACGCCCATCCCCTCTACCCCACCTTCATGGGATGCCTGTCTGCCTGCATCTTTGAGTGGGATGCTGGGGACCTCAGCCTGTTGCGGCAGGCAAAAAGAAAACAGCTGATGCATGAGGGTGTGCCAGCCATTACTGACCTCCTGGTGGACAGGAGCATCAGTAAAAAGGACCTCAGCCTTTACTGCCGCAGGAGGACACGTGGTGAGGAGGCCACCATACGCCTCATTGAGAGGCTGCTGCAGGAGCTGGGAGGGGCAAATGGGAGGGACCTTATGGGTGTGCCACTCCTGGACGAGGTGCGCATGGAGCACATCTGGCGTGTGCAGAAACGCCATGTCAAGTGCATCCAGGACTTGCCAGGAGTGCCACTTTACACAGAAGTAGGCACCACCAAAAAGGCAGGGGTCATCCTGACCAGGTATCGGTGTGCCAGAGGGTCCACATCCCTGGAGTCTTTTCATTGCCACCTGAACAGGTTCATTCCAGGTTGGTGTCTCACATGTATGATGTTTTAAATAAAAATTAATTTTTTCTAGATTTTTACATAATTTTTATGCATTATTCAGATTGAATGGCAAGTCCTTTTTCATTGGTATAAATGTCTTGTTCTTCTTCTAGGAACCAGTGCCAATGCACTGAATTTCCAGCTCTACCTCCTGGAAGGCCTGAACAGGTGGAATCAGGATCGGGGGACTGCAGCAGTGACCAGCAAGCCAGCGTCCCTTCTCACCTACTCCGGGGATATGGCCCACTGCGTCAACACCAACAGCCTGAAGGTGTTTGGTCGGCCTTTTGTGCCAACTTTCAGGCCACCTGCCAAATATACTGGTATGTCTTACCCTTATCTGGCTGCATAATACTTTTGGTTTGTGGGTTTTCAATGTTCTAACTAAACATTTTCTTTTATTAATCCCATTACCAAACCCAACCATACACTGAGTTTTGGAATGCTTGAAATCCTTGCTGAATAAAAATATTATTTAAAAAAAAAAAAATACTGACCTCAAACATTTGAACTGTACTGTTTATTGTTACAAAATATTTCTATTTTAAGTGAAATGCTGGTCTTTTTTTAACTTTTTATTTATCAGTGAATCCTGAAAATAATATCACAGGTTATAAAAAACATTAAGCAGCACAACTGTTTCCAACATTGATAATAAATAAATCTGCATATTAGAATGATTTCTGAAGGATCATGTGACACTGAAGACTGGAGTAATGATGATGATAAATTCAGCTTTGCATCATAAAATAAATTATATTTTAAAGTATATTAAAATAGAAAACCATTATTTTAAATATTGCAATAACATTTCACAATATAACTGTTCTTTTCTGTATTTTTGTTCAAATGTAGGCTTGATGAGCATAAACGACTTCTTTCAAAAACATTACAAATATTAATGTGTCCAAACTTTTGACCAGTCCTGTTTGTGTCATTGCATTTTTTTTTTTTGTTTGTTTGTTTGTTTGTTTGTTTCACAGGAGAGCTGCTTGGTGTTGACTACCTCCTGGATCAGACTGGAAAGCCCCTGGTAGTGGACCCCGACTCAGAAGAAACAGAAAACATGCTGGAGGATGTGGATGAAGGCGAGGATGAAGAAGACGAGGGCTTCGGGGAAGATGAAACACATGATATTACTGTGTCAAGTCTTACCGATGACCCAAGCTTCTCTGTCTCCTCCCATTTTCTGCCCTCTTCTGAGTCTCTATCCTCCACCCAGCCTGCCGCCCCCCCTGCCCAGCCTGCTGCCTCCTCCACCTTGGCTGCTGCCTTCTCCACCCAGCCTGCTCCCTCCTCCCAGGCTGTTGTCTCAACTCTGACTGCTGCCTCTTCCACCTTGGCTGCTGCATCCTTCACCCAGCCTGCTGCCTCTTCCACCTTGGCTGCTGCCTCGTCCACCCAGGCTGTTGTCTCAACCCTGACTGCTGCCTCTTCCACCTTGGCTGCTGCGTCCTTCACCCAGCCTGCTGCCTCCTCCACCTTGGCCGCTGCCTCGTCCACCCAGGCTGTTGCCTCAACCCTGACTGCTGCCTCCTCCATGCCAGGTGCCTCAGCATCTTCCGACGAGTCTGTGGTATGTAAATACCATGTTACAAAATCAGATCTATGTCAATGCTGGATTGCTTATGACATCATAAATAAATGAAGCCACCGTGCCACCATGTTGGTATTCCCTAGTATTCCCTCACATTCTATTGAACTAAGAGGAAATCATCTGATTTTACTGAGAAAACATTACTTAACAAGTCAGCATTTTTATATCTTGCTGGAATGTACCCGTTCCAAACGTCCTAAATATTTAAATGGTTATTTGTTTAATGTCTTAAAAGAAGATTTTTATTTGTTACATCTTTATTACAGTAGTGTATATCAGTTGACGGACAAGGCAACATTTGGATTACAAATGTCAAAATGATTCTTCTGAAATCTGAATACAGATTTATGCTTTGTAAGACATGCACATAACATTTAATTTGCCATGTAGAGTTATTCACTGTGGTTATGTAATTATGTTTTATGTAATATTTTTTTAATTTGTATCGCAACTGTAAATGCATACTGTTATGCTAGGAAAAACCCATAGAATCTGACTGACCTGTAGATTTTTAACAGTATCTGAGATTTCCAAGGGTGTGAAGTGGATGCAGGTCAACAAAAAGACATCAAGGAATATGTATATATGTATTTGTGTTTTGTCCCACTTCACCGTCCTCATAATGTTGCTCATCTCTGTTTTTTTTCGTTCAGGCTTTGGATAGCTCTGGTTTGCCAGGCATGGACAGAGTCGACAGCCTTGCAGAGTGTCTTGTGGAGCTTAGGAACCAGCCCTCTCTGGCCCTCACCAACCAGCAGGTCAGGATCATTCAACTTTCTCTACTTTCCCTCTTTGACCTGTCATACATTAACATTTGCACATGTTTTGTTTTCTCATTTGCTTTGTATCATTTGCTCTTTCTGCTTAGGTGAGCAATATTGTTGCTCTTTGGCAGAACCTGCTGGACTATGACAAGCAGAGGGTGGTGTTTGCTGCCAGATACCAGAGCAAGCTGGACACCGGGAGGTTCAGGTCCCCCAAGAAGAGGCAGGAGTTCACTCCAGGGGTGGAGAGTGTGAAGAGGCACGCACTCACCACCACTGCCCCACTTGCCCAGTGGCCAGATTGTTGTCGCCTGATTGAGACAATTTTTGTCAGGCTCTGTGCCATCCATAAAAGTCCCAAGAAGAAGGGGACTGGCACAGTGTCCAGATGGGACCTCATCCTGGGGGACTACAGGAAAATCAGGCAGCGCATTCTGGCCAATGCGACTGTTATGCAGCAGACCACCCTGCAGCTGGTGGACGTGAGCCATACCACCTTGGTTCAGTGGCACAACAGGAGGGTAAAAAGACAGGACAGTGCAGTATTGATGCAAGGGCTGCATCTGCCTAGCCAGTTGTCTGTGGCGGCTGACCCTCTACTCCCTGCCAATGTGCGCCCCCCATCTGCACCCCCCCAGTCAGGTCCGGCTCACCAATACCACCTGCCCAGTAGCACTGTGGGCCAGGCACAGGTGAAGAGGAAGAGGAACATCACTTCAGCCCCAGGGGTTTTGTCACCGCCAGCTGAGAAACCTCAAACCCAGCGGCAACTCTTCCCTGCTCCACCCCCAGGTGCTCAACTGGTGATGCTGACGCCAATGGCCTCACAGGGACTCACAGGGCCTGTCCTGGTTGCTGCTCCACAGGCTCTCAGGGTCAGCCTTTCCTCTGCCCCTCCTGCTCCTGCTGCTGCTCCGCCAGTTCGAAAACTGACCCGTCATGTGCCGCACAACACATGCAAGAAATGCGGGCAGTTTAGGACAGCTGAGACTGGGCATAGCCAATACAAAGGTGTTGTATACTGCCCCTCCGTAGAGACAGTTAACAAGGAGCAGTGGTTGGAGGAAATAAAAAAAAAGAAATAAAAAAAACTCTTATTTATGTGTATAGTTCTTTTTCTTTTCTTTTCTTTTCTTTTCTTTTTTTTTTTTTTTGCACTTGCAAAGACTTAACAAGAGCCATGGACACTGGAGAGTTTTATTTATGTGTATATAGTTCTGATTTTTTCTGTTCTTTTGCACTGGCAAATAATGCACAAGAATCATGGACATTGTAAATATTTTTTATGTGTATAGTTCTGTTTTTCTATTCTTTTGCACTTGCAAAAACATGCACACGAGCCATGGACATTTTAAAGTTTTATTTATGTGTATAGTTCTGTTTTTTTTATGTTCTTTTGCACTTGCAAAAAATGCACAAGAGCCATGAACATTTTTAAGTTTTATTTATGTGTATAGTTCTGCTTTCTGTTTTGTTGCACATGCAAAATAATGACTAAAACAATTAAAATGTGAAAGAATCAAGAAATTAATAAATGATTGGCCATGTATGATTGACAATAAAAGTTTGGTTATGATTAAATAACTATCTCTTTGTGTGTTTTCCTTTGCTACAGTATCATAGTATAGGCATATATTGTATCATAGCATAGCATAGGCACTTGTGAAAAATGTTGTAATGTCAGGATGCTTTCAAAAATGAATGGACTGACTATTAATATATTTTTATAAAACAACTGGTGCAGAAATACATTTAAAGCTAAAAGTGCACAAACTCAGAACTGTAAATATCAAGAATCATTAATATACCATTAATACAATGTTCATTTATATTTCAAAATGGCATAGCAGAAATAATTTCAGTAATATGGACACCATTTATGTGATTTCTGATAAAACACACTATTTTACATCATTAAAAAACAACCTTAATTTCTGGCAACAGTGGGATTCGAACCGGCAACCTTATAATCAGCCTTTCGACCATATAAATGTATAGGAAACCAGAAAAAAAAAAAAATTTAAATAATTTTTTGTAGAAATATACTTTCAAAAACATTACTTTTGGAGTAGAAAGGCATAAAATTCCCTTTCTTCTCTTTTCTTCTCCTTTTTTTTCTTTTTTCTCTCTTTTTTTCCTCTTTTTCCCCTCTTCCCCCTTCTTCCCTCTCCTTCCATTTCCCCCCCCCCCTTAACAGACTATTGTTCCCCAGCTTTGGCGCAATCGGTTAGCGCGTTCGGCTGTTAACCGAAAGGTTGGTGGTTCGAGCCCACCCAGGGACGAAGGAGCTTTTTCGGTGCCATGCTGCCAGGGAACCGCAGACGCAGAATTCAGCAGGCGTGCCATTTAGGAAGCTCGACACGGCGGTTTCTGGCCCCCGGGTTTTAGCGCTTACAGCTTCGTCAGTTGCTTTGGGTTAAAAGAAGACAGCGGGCGTTGTGTGAAAGCTTATATCTGCCCCAGTTTGCTATGACGTGTGGATGGAATGTTCATGTTTTGTGGCGGAGGCCTGTTTTCCAGAGAGGTCCTGCTCAAAACTCCTTTCAAAACAGCATCGAGCACTTGTAATAACGTCCGGCTGTGTTCTAATGTGGATTTTGTTCATATAAGGAGGGCACCAGTAACTTGTAACCTATCAAGCTCTCTG